>NC_082672.1:102683668-103883668 GCF_025265405.1 Mesoplodon densirostris
TTCCTGTAAGAGCAAAGAACACGTTTGATTTTCCTGGTTTGCGTTTTCTAATTCACATTCATATTTCTCCTGAAGGTTCTTCTCACTTGGCTCACACTGGCTGACTAAGTTCTCCTTTAGCTGGTTTAAATGATTTACTTCTGCTTCATGTTCTTTAGCAGATGCTTCAATTTGGCACTTCAATTCTTTCACCTCTTCTTGGTGTGTAGATTTCAACTGTAAAAGTTCTTCTCGCAAACTATTAATTTCTTTTTGGTACTTCTGAGAATTAGCCTCAGTGACTCCTTGGAGATGAGTAATTTCTCACTCCTTTTCATTTGTGGCAACTTCTGCTTTTGCAGACATAAAATCTGCTCCTCAAAGGCTGGCTTAATTTTCTGAATCTCTTCCTGTAGTTTTTTAACATTATCTTCAGAATCACTCTGAAATTTGATTTGTTCTGAAAGCTCTAATTGTTTTTTTTTTTTTTGCTGCTTCTTCCAGTTCCTTTTGCCAACCAGCTTTATCGTTACTGTATTTGGAATGTACTGCCATTAATTCATTTTTCAAATTTTCCATTTCTTTCACATAGTTTCTTTGTGATTGTTCAAACTCCTCGTGCACATCTTCCAACTTAGTTGCAGAATCCTCAACCTCTTGCTTCATTTAAATATTTTCCTTCTTCAAAGAAACACACCGTTGCTCAGTCTCTGCTCTTTCCAAAAGAATAGCATCCAGACGTATGGTCAACGCCTTAATAATATCATCAGTTCCTCCAGCAACAGGTTTCAATCTCAATTCTTCAATTTCTTTCTCCAATTCTGTACATCTTGATTTAGCTTTCTGTATTAGCATCATCTGCTTCTTGGCAAACTTGATAAGATCTTCCTTGGGCAATGTTTCCAGCTTGGATTTCCCGATCCCAGGAGCGGCCGGCGAGGCCACCCCATCGTGAACACGCTCCTCCATGGCTACCCGCAGCCCGCACTTCCGCCCGCCGACTCCCACGGAGCCCCGCCGCGGGTCAAAGGTCGCGCTTCTCCTAGAATAATTATTCTTGAGTGAACGAATGAGACATTTTCCACAGTACCTTCAGCTGGGTCATTTATAGGGTGCACCCTAAAATGTGGCCGGATGCGGATCTTTTTCAGCCAGCCTGGGGTTGATATTCTTGACCTCTGATGAGTGTTTCTTCTACTCCTCGCATTCTGGGAGCAGTATCCTGGGAAATGCATTACAATAGAGACAACTATTGACATCTTGCTGGCAGAAGACCATGGGGAAATTAGCACTAATTTATTCACAGTTCATGGGCCTCCCTGGTGGCGCAGTGGTTGAGAGTCCGCCTGCCGATGCAGGGGATACGGGTTCGTGCCTCGGTCTGGGAGGATCCCATATGCCGCGGAGCGGCTGGGCCCGTGAGCCATGGCCGCTGGGCCTGCGTGTCCGGAGCCTGTGCTCCGCAACGGGGGAGGCCACAACAGTGAGAGGCCCGCGTACCGGAAAAAAAAAAAAAAAAAAGAGTATCTTCCTGTAAGAGCAAAGAACACGTTTGATTTTCCTGGTTTGCGTTTTCTAATTCACATTCATATTTCTCCTGAAGGTTCTTCTCACTTGGCTCACACTGGCTGACTAAGTTCTCCTTTAGCTGGTTTAAATGATTTACTTCTGCTTCATGTTCTTTAGCAGATGCTTCAATTTGGCACTTCAATTCTTTCACCTCTTCTTGGTGTGTAGATTTCAACTGTAAAAGTTCTTCTCGCAAACTATTAATTTCTTTTTGGTACTGCTGAGAATTAGCCTCAGTGACTCCTTGGAGATGAGTAATTTCTCACTCCTTTTCATTTGTGGCAACTTCTAACTGCTTTTGCAGACATAAAATCTGCTCCTCAAAGGCTGGCTTAATTTTCTGAATCTCTTCCTGTAGTTTTTTAACATTATCTTCAGAATCACTCTGAAATTTGATTTGTTCTGAAAGCTCTAATTGTTTTTTTTTTTTTTGCTGCTTCTTCCAGTTCCTTTTGCCAACCAGCTTTATCGTTACTGTATTTGGAATGTACTGCCATTAATTCATTTTTCAAATTTTCCATTTCTTTCACATAGTTTCTTTGTGATTGTTCAAACTCCTCGTGCACATCTTCCAACTTAGTTGCAGAATCCTCAACCTCTTGCTTCATTTAAATATTTTCCTTCTTCAAAGAAACACACCGTTGCTCAGTCTCTGCTCTTTCCAAAAGAATAGCATCCAGACGTATGGTCAACGCCTTAATAATATCATCAGTTCCTCCAGCAACAGGTTTCAATCTCAATTCTTCAATTTCTTTCTCCAATTCTGTACATCTTGATTTAGCTTTCTGTATTAGCATCATCTGCTTCTTGGCAAACTTGATAAGATCTCCCTTGGGCAATGTTTCCAGCTTGGATTTCCCGATCCCAGGAGCGGCCGGCGAGGCCACCCCGTCGTGAACACGCTCCTCCATGGCTACCCACAGCCCGCACTTCCGCCCGCCGACTCCCACGGAGCCCCGCCGCGGGTCAAAGGTCGCGCTTCTCCTAGAATAATTATTCTTGAGTGAACCGAATGAGACATTTTCCACAGTACCTTCAGCTGGGTCATTTATAGGGTGCACCCTAAAATGTGGCCGGATGCGGATCTTTTTCAGCCAGCCTGGGGTTGATATTCTTGACCTCTGATGAGTGTTTCTTCTACTCCTCGCATTCTGGGAGCAGTATCCTGGGAAATGCATTACAATAGAGACAACTATTGACATCTTGCTGGCAGAAGACCATGGGGAAATTAGCACTAATTTATTCACAGTTCATGGGCCTCCCTGGTGGCGCAGTGGTTGAGAGTCCGCCTGCCGATGCAGGGGATACGGGTTCGTGCCCCGGTCTGGGAGGATCCCATATGCCGCGGAGCGGCTGGGCCCGTGAGCCATGGCCGCTGGGCCTGCGTGTCCGGAGCCTGTGCTCCACAACGGGGGAGGCCACAACAGTGAGAGGCCCGCGTACCGGGAAAAAAAAAAAAAAAAAAAGAGTATCTTCCTGTAAGAGCAAAGAACACGTTTGATTTTCCTGGTTTGCGTTTTCTAATTCACATTCATATTTCTCCTGAAGGTTCTTCTCACTTGGCTCACACTGGCTGACTAAGTTCTCCTTTAGCTGGTTTAAATGATTTACTTCTGCTTCATGTTCTTTAGCAGATGCTTCAATTTGGCACTTCAATTCTTTCACCTCTTCTTGGTGTGTAGATTTCAACTGTAAAAGTTCTTCTCGCAAACTATTAATTTCTTTTTGGTACTGCTGAGAATTAGCCTCAGTGACTCCTTGGAGATGAGTAATTTCTCACTCCTTTTCATTTGTGGCAACTTCTAACTGCTTTTGCAGACATAAAATCTGCTCCTCAAAGGCTGGCTTAATTTTCTGAATCTCTTCCTGTAGTTTTTTAACATTATCTTCAGAATCACTCTGAAATTTGATTTGTTCTGAAAGCTCTAATTGTTTTTTTTTTTTGCTGCTTCTTCCAGTTCCTTTTGCCAACCAGCTTTATCGTTACTGTATTTGGAATGTACTGCCATTAATTCATTTTTCAAATTTTCCATTTCTTTCACATAGTTTCTTTGTGATTGTTCAAACTCCTCGTGCACATCTTCCAACTTAGTTGCAGAATCCTCAACCTCTTGCTTCATTTAAATATTTTCCTTCTTCAAAGAAACACACCGTTGCTCAGTCTCTGCTCTTTCCAAAAGAATAGCATCCAGACGTATGGTCAACGCCTTAATAATATCATCAGTTCCTCCAGCAACAGGTTTCAATCTCAATTCTTCAATTTCTTTCTCCAATTCTGTACATCTTGATTTAGCTTTCTGTATTAGCATCATCTGCTTCTTGGCAAACTTGATAAGATCTTCCTTGGGCAATGTTTCCAGCTTGGATTTCCCGATCCCAGGAGCGGCCGGCGAGGCCACCCCGTCGTGAACACGCTCCTCCATGGCTACCCGCAGCCCGCACTTCCGCCCGCCGACTCCCACGGAGCCCCGCCGCGGGTCAAAGGTCGCGCTTCTCCTAGAATAATTATTCTTGAGTGAACCGAATGAGACATTTTCCACAGTACCTTCAGCTGGGTCATTTATAGGGTGCACCCTAAAATGTGGCCGGATGCGGATCTTTTTCAGCCAGCCTGGGGTTGATATTCTTGACCTCTGATGAGTGTTTCTTCTACTCCTCGCATTCTGGGAGCAGTATCCTGGGAAATGCATTACAATAGAGACAACTATTGACATCTTGCTGGCAGAAGACCATGGGGAAATTAGCACTAATTTATTCACAGTTCATGGGCCTCCCTGGTGGCGCAGTGGTTGAGAGTCCGCCTGCCGATGCAGGGGATACGGGTTCGTGCCCCGGTCTGGGAGGATCCCATATGCCGCGGAGCGGCTGGGCCCGTGAGCCATGGCCGCTGGGCCTGCGTGTCCGGAGCCTGTGCTCCGCAACGGGGGAGGCCACAACAGTGAGAGGCCCGCGTACCGGAAAAAAAAAAAAAAAAAAAGAGTATCTTCCTGTAAGAGCAAAGAACACGTTTGATTTTCCTGGTTTGCGTTTTCTTTTTTTTTTTTTTTTTTTTTTTTTTTCCTTTTGCGGTATGCGGGCCTCTCACTGTTGTGGCCTCCCCCGTCGCGGAGCACAGGCTCCGGACGCGCAGGCTCCGGACGCGCAGGCTCAGCGGCCATGGCTCACGGGCCCAGCCGCTCCGCGGCATATGGGATCCTCCCAGACCGGGGCACGAACCCGTATCCCCTGCATCGGCAGGCGGACTCTCAACCACTTGCGCCACCAGGGAGGCCCTGGTTTGCGTTTTCTAATTCACATTCATATTTCTCCTGAAGGTTCTTCTCACTTGGCTCACACTGGCTGACTAAGTTCTCCTTTAGCTGGTTTAAATGATTTACTTCTGCTTCATGTTCTTTAGCAGATGCTTCAATTTGGCACTTCAATTCTTTCACCTCTTCTTGGTGTGTAGATTTCAACTGTAAAAGTTCTTCTCGCAAACTATTAATTTCTTTTTGGTACTGCTGAGAATTAGCCTCAGTGACTCCTTGGAGATGAGTAATTTCTCACTCCTTTTCATTTGTGGCAACTTCTAACTGCTTTTGCAGACATAAAATCTGCTCCTCAAAGGCTGGCTTAATTTTCTGAATCTCTTCCTGTAGTTTTTTAACATTATCTTCAGAATCACTCTGAAATTTGATTTGTTCTGAAAGCTCTAATTGTTTTTTTTTTTTTGCTGCTTCTTCCAGTTCCTTTTGCCAACCAGCTTTATCGTTACTGTATTTGGAATGTACTGCCATTAATTCATTTTTCAAATTTTCCATTTCTTTCACATAGTTTCTTTGTGATTGTTCAAACTCCTCGTGCACATCTTCCAACTTAGTTGCAGAATCCTCAACCTCTTGCTTCATTTAAATATTTTCCTTCTTCAAAGAAACACACCGTTGCTCAGTCTCTGCTCTTTCCAAAAGAATAGCATCCAGACGTATGGTCAACGCCTTAATAATATCATCAGTTCCTCCAGCAACAGGTTTCAATCTCAATTCTTCAATTTCTTTCTCCAATTCTGTACATCTTGATTTAGCTTTCTGTATTAGCATCATCTGCTTCTTGGCAAACTTGATAAGATCTTCCTTGGGCAATGTTTCCAGCTTGGATTTCCCGATCCCAGCAGCGGCCGGCGAGGCCACCCCGTCGTGAACACGCTCCTCCATGGCTACCCACAGCCCGCACTTCCGCCCGCCGACTCCCACGGAGCCCCGCCGCGGGTCAAAGGTCGCGCTTCTCCTAGAATAATTATTCTTGAGTGAACCGAATGAGACATTTTCCACAGTACCTTCAGCTGGGTCATTTATAGGGTGCACCCTAAAATGTGGCCGGATGCGGATCTTTTTCAGCCAGCCTGGGGTTGATATTCTTGACCTCTGATGAGTGTTTCTTCTACTCCTTGCATTCTGGGAGCAGTATCCTGGGAAATGCATTACAATAGAGACAACTATTGACATCTTGCTGGCAGAAGACCATGGGGAAATTAGCACTAATTTATTCACAGTTCATGGGCCTCCCTGGTGGCGCAGTGGTTGAGAGTCCGCCTGCCGATGCAGGGGATACGGGTTCGTGCCCCGGTCTGGGAGGATCCCATATGCCGCGGAGCGGCTGGGCCCGTGAGCCATGGCCGCTGGGCCTGCGTGTCCGGAGCCTGTGCTCCGCAACGGGGGAGGACACAACAGTGAGAGGCCCGCGTACCGGAAAAAAAAAAAAAAAAGAGTATCTTCCTGTAAGAGCAAAGAACACGTTTGATTTTCCTGGTTTGCGTTTTCTAATTCACATTCATATTTCTCCTGAAGGTTCTTCTCACTTGGCTCACACTGGCTGACTAAGTTCTCCTTTAGCTGGTTTAAATGATTTACTTCTGCTTCATGTTCTTTAGCAGATGCTTCAATTTGGCACTTCAATTCTTTCACCTCTTCTTGGTGTGTAGATTTCAACTGTAAAAGTTCTTCTCGCAAACTATTAATTTCTTTTTGGTACTTCTGAGAATTAGCCTCAGTGACTCCTTGGAGATGAGTAATTTCTCACTCCTTTTCATTTGTGGCAACTTCTAACTGCTTTTGCAGACATAAAATCTGCTCCTCAAAGGCTGGCTTAATTTTCTGAATCTCTTCCTGTAGTTTTTTAACATTATCTTCAGAATCACTCTGAAATTTGATTTGTTCTGAAAGCTCTAATTGTTGTTTTTTTTTGCTGCTTCTTCCAGTTCCTTTTGCCAACCAGCTTTATCGTTACTGTATTTGGAATGTACTGCCATTAATTCATTTTTCAAATTTTCCATTTCTTTCACATAGTTTCTTTGTGATTGTTCAAACTCCTCGTGCACATCTTCCAACTTAGTTGCAGAATCCTCAACCTCTTGCTTCATTTAAATATTTTCCTTCTTCAAAGAAACACACCGTTGCTCAGTCTCTGCTCTTTCCAAAAGAATAGCATCCAGACGTATGGTCAACGCCTTAATAATATCATCAGTTCCTCCAGCAACAGGTTTCAATCTCAATTCTTCAATTTCTTTCTCCAATTCTGTACATCTTGATTTAGCTTTCTGTATTAGCATCATCTGCTTCTTGGCAAACTTGATAAGATCTTCCTTGGGCAATGTTTCCAGCTTGGATTTCCCGATCCCAGGAGCGGCCGGCGAGGCCACCCCATCGTGAACACGCTCCTCCATGGCTACCCGCAGCCCGCACTTCCGCCCGCCGACTCCCACGGAGCCCCCCCGCGGGTCAAAGGTCGCGCTTCTCCTAGAATAATTATTCTTGAGTGAACGAATGAGACATTTTCCACAGTACCTTCAGCTGGGTCATTTATAGGGTGCACCCTAAAATGTGGCCGGATGCGGATCTTTTTCAGCCAGCCTGGGGTTGATATTCTTGACCTCTGATGAGTGTTTCTTCTACTCCTCGCATTCTGGGAGCAGTATCCTGGGAAATGCATTACAATAGAGACAACTATTGACATCTTGCTGGCAGAAGACCATGGGGAAATTAGCACTAATTTATTCACAGTTCATGGGCCTACCTGGTGGCGCAGTGGTTGAGAGTCCGCCTGCCGATGCAGGGGATACGGGTTCGTGCCTCGGTCTGGGAGGATCCCATATGCCGCGGAGCGGCTGGGCCCGTGAGCCATGGCCGCTGGGCCTGCGTGTCCAGAGCCTGTGCTCCGCAACGGGGGAGGCCACAACAGTGAGAGGCCCGCGTACCGGAAAAAAAAAAAAAAAAAAGAGTATCTTCCTGTAAGAGCAAAGAACACGTTTGATTTTCCTGGTTTGCGTTTTCTAATTCACATTCATATTTCTCCTGAAGGTTCTTCTCACTTGGCTCACACTGGCTGACTAAGTTCTCCTTTAGCTGGTTTAAATGATTTACTTCTGCTTCATGTTCTTTAGCAGATGCTTCAATTTGGCACTTCAATTCTTTCACCTCTTCTTGGTGTGTAGATTTCAACTGTAAAAGTTCTTCTCGCAAACTATTAATTTCTTTTTGGTACTGCTGAGAATTAGCCTCAGTGACTCCTTGGAGATGAGTAATTTCTCACTCCTTTTCATTTGTGGCAACTTCTAACTGCTTTTGCAGACATAAAATCTGCTCCTCAAAGGCTGGCTTAATTTTCTGAATCTCTTCCTGTAGTTTTTTAACATTATCTTCAGAATCACTCTGAAATTTGATTTGTTCTGAAAGCTCTAATTGTTTTTTTTTTTTTTGCTGCTTCTTCCAGTTCCTTTTGCCAACCAGCTTTATCGTTACTGTATTTGGAATGTACTGCCATTAATTCATTTTTCAAATTTTCCATTTCTTTCACATAGTTTCTTTGTGATTGTTCAAACTCCTCGTGCACATCTTCCAACTTAGTTGCAGAATCCTCAACCTCTTGCTTCATTTAAATATTTTCCTTCTTCAAAGAAACACACCGTTGCTCAGTCTCTGCTCTTTCCAAAAGAATAGCATCCAGACGTATGGTCAACGCCTTAATAATATCATCAGTTCCTCCAGCAACAGGTTTCAATCTCAATTCTTCAATTTCTTTCTCCAATTCTGTACATCTTGATTTAGCTTTCTGTATTAGCATCATCTGCTTCTTGGCAAACTTGATAAGATCTCCCTTGGGCAATGTTTCCAGCTTGGATTTCCCGATCCCAGGAGCGGCCGGCGAGGCCACCCCGTCGTGAACACGCTCCTCCATGGCTACCCACAGCCCGCACTTCCGCCCGCCGACTCCCACGGAGCCCCGCCGCGGGTCAAAGGTCGCGCTTCTCCTAGAATAATTATTCTTGAGTGAACCGAATGAGACATTTTCCACAGTACCTTCAGCTGGGTCATTTATAGGGTGCACCCTAAAATGTGGCCGGATGCGGATCTTTTTCAGCCAGCCTGGGGTTGATATTCTTGACCTCTGATGAGTGTTTCTTCTACTCCTCGCATTCTGGGAGCAGTATCCTGGGAAATGCATTACAATAGAGACAACTATTGACATCTTGCTGGCAGAAGACCATGGGGAAATTAGCACTAATTTATTCACAGTTCATGGGCCTCCCTGGTGGCGCAGTGGTTGAGAGTCCGCCTGCCGATGCAGGGGATACGGGTTCGTGCCCCGGTCTGGGAGGATCCCATATGCCGCGGAGCGGCTGGGCCCGTGAGCCATGGCCGCTGGGCCTGCGTGTCCGGAGCCTGTGCTCCACAACGGGGGAGGCCACAACAGTGAGAGGCCCGCGTACCGGGAAAAAAAAAAAAAAAAAAAGAGTATCTTCCTGTAAGAGCAAAGAACACGTTTGATTTTCCTGGTTTGCGTTTTCTAATTCACATTCATATTTCTCCTGAAGGTTCTTCTCACTTGGCTCACACTGGCTGACTAAGTTCTCCTTTAGCTGGTTTAAATGATTTACTTCTGCTTCATGTTCTTTAGCAGATGCTTCAATTTGGCACTTCAATTCTTTCACCTCTTCTTGGTGTGTAGATTTCAACTGTAAAAGTTCTTCTCGCAAACTATTAATTTCTTTTTGGTACTGCTGAGAATTAGCCTCAGTGACTCCTTGGAGATGAGTAATTTCTCACTCCTTTTCATTTGTGGCAACTTCTAACTGCTTTTGCAGACATAAAATCTGCTCCTCAAAGGCTGGCTTAATTTTCTGAATCTCTTCCTGTAGTTTTTTAACATTATCTTCAGAATCACTCTGAAATTTGATTTGTTCTGAAAGCTCTAATTGTTTTTTTTTTTGCTGCTTCTTCCAGTTCCTTTTGCCAACCAGCTTTATCGTTACTGTATTTGGAATGTACTGCCATTAATTCATTTTTCAAATTTTCCATTTCTTTCACATAGTTTCTTTGTGATTGTTCAAACTCCTCGTGCACATCTTCCAACTTAGTTGCAGAATCCTCAACCTCTTGCTTCATTTAAATATTTTCCTTCTTCAAAGAAACACACCGTTGCTCAGTCTCTGCTCTTTCCAAAAGAATAGCATCCAGACGTATGGTCAACGCCTTAATAATATCATCAGTTCCTCCAGCAACAGGTTTCAATCTCAATTCTTCAATTTCTTTCTCCAATTCTGTACATCTTGATTTAGCTTTCTGTATTAGCATCATCTGCTTCTTGGCAAACTTGATAAGATCTTCCTTGGGCAATGTTTCCAGCTTGGATTTCCCGATCCCAGGAGCGGCCGGCGAGGCCACCCCGTCGTGAACACGCTCCTCCATGGCTACCCGCATCCCGCACTTCCGCCCGCCGACTCCCACGGAGCCCCGCCGCGGGTCAAAGGTCGCGCTTCTCCTAGAATAATTATTCTTGAGTGAACCGAATGAGACATTTTCCACAGTACCTTCAGCTGGGTCATTTATAGGGTGCACCCTAAAATGTGGCCGGATGCGGATCTTTTTCAGCCAGCCTGGGGTTGATATTCTTGACCTCTGATGAGTGTTTCTTCTACTCCTCGCATTCTGGGAGCAGTATCCTGGGAAATGCATTACAATAGAGACAACTATTGACATCTTGCTGGCAGAAGACCATGGGGAAATTAGCACTAATTTATTCACAGTTCATGGGCCTCCCTGGTGGCGCAGTGGTTGAGAGTCCGCCTGCCGATGCAGGGGATACGGGTTCGTGCCCCGGTCTGGGAGGATCCCATATGCCGCGGAGCGGCTGGGCCCGTGAGCCATGGCCGCTGGGCCTGCGTGTCCGGAGCCTGTGCTCCGCAACTGGGGAGGCCACAACAGTGAGAGGCCCGCGTACCGGAAAAAAAAAAAAAAAAAAAAGAGTATCTTCCTGTAAGAGCAAAGAACACGTTTGATTTTCCTGGTTTGCGTTTTCTAATTCACATTCATATTTCTCCTGAAGGTTCTTCTCACTTGGCTCACACTGGCTGACTAAGTTCTCCTTTAGCTGGTTTAAATGATTTACTTCTGCTTCATGTTCTTTAGCAGATGCTTCAATTTGGCACTTCAATTCTTTCACCTCTTCTTGGTGTGTAGATTTCAACTGTAAAAGTTCTTCTCGCAAACTATTAATTTCTTTTTGGTACTGCTGAGAATTAGCCTCAGTGACTCCTTGGAGATGAGTAATTTCTCACTCCTTTTCATTTGTGGCAACTTCTAACTGCTTTTGCAGACATAAAATCTGCTCCTCAAAGGCTGGCTTAATTTTCTGAATCTCTTCCTGTAGTTTTTTAACATTATCTTAAGAATCACTCTGAAATTTGATTTGTTCTGAAAGCTCTAATTGTTTTTTTTTTTGCTGCTTCTTCCAGTTCCTTTTGCCAACCAGCTTTATCGTTACTGTATTTGGAATGTACTGCCATTAATTCATTTTTCAAATTTTCCATTTCTTTCACATAGTTTCTTTGTGATTGTTCAAACTCCTCGTGCACATCTTCCAACTTAGTTGCAGAATCCTCAACCTCTTGCTTCATTTAAATATTTTCCTTCTTCAAAGAAGCACACCGTTGCTCAGTCTCTGCTCTTTCCAAAAGAATAGCATCCAGACGTATGGTCAATGCCTTAATAATATCATCAGTTCCTCCAGCAACAGGTTTCAATCTCAATTCTTCAATTTCTTTCTCCAATTCTGTACATCTTGATTTAGCTTTCTGTATTAGCATCATCTGCTTCTTGGCAAACTTGATAAGATCTTCCTTGGGCAATGTTTCCAGCTTGGATTTCCCGATCCCAGGAGCGGCCGGCGAGGCCACCCCGTCGTGAACACGCTCCTCCATGGCTACCCGCATCCCGCACTTCCGCCCGCCGACTCCCACGGAGCCCCGCCGCGGGTCAAAGGTCGCACTTCTCCTAGAATAATTATTCTTGAGTGAACCGAATGAGACATTTTCCACAGTACCTTCAGCTGGGTCATTTATAGGGTGCACCCTAAAATGTGGCCGGATGCGGATCTTTTTCAGCCAGCCTGGGGTTGATATTCTTGACCTCTGATGAGTGTTTCTTCTACTCCTCGCATTCTGGGAGCAGTATCCTGGGAAATGCATTACAATAGAGACAACTATTGACATCTTGCTGGCAGAAGACCATGGGGAAATTAGCACTAATTTATTCACAGTTCATGGGCCTCCCTGGTGGCGCAGTGGTTGAGAGTCCGCCTGCCGATGCAGGGGATACGGGTTCGTGCCCCGGTCTGGGAGGATCCCATATGCCGCGGAGCGGCTGGGCCCGGGAGCCATGGCCGCTGGGCCTGCGTGTCCGGAGCCTGTGCTCCGCAACGGGGGAGGCCACAACAGTGAGAGGCCCGCGTACCGGAAAAAAAAAAAAAAAAAAAAAGAGTATCTTCCTGTAAGAGCAAAGAACACGTTTGATTTTCCTGGTTTGCGTTTTCTAATTCACATTCATATTTCTCCTGAAGGTTCTTCTCACTTGGCTCACACTGGCTGACTAAGTTCTCCTTTAGCTGGTTTAAATGATTTACTTCTGCTTCATGTTCTTTAGCAGATGCTTCAATTTGGCACTTCAATTCTTTCACCTCTTCTTGGTGTGTAGATTTCAACTGTAAAAGTTCTTCTCGCAAACTATTAATTTCTTTTTGGTACTGCTGAGAATTAGCCTCAGTGACTCCTTGGAGATGAGTAATTTCTCACTCCTTTTCATTTGTGGCAACTTCTAACTGCTTTTGCAGACATAAAATCTGCTCCTCAAAGGCTGGCTTAATTTTCTGAATCTCTTCCTGTAGTTTTTTAACATTATCTTCAGAATCACTCTGAAATTTGATTTGTTCTGAAAGCTCTAATTGTTTTTTTTTTTGCTGCTTCTTCCAGTTCCTTTTGCCAACCAGCTTTATCGTTACTGTATTTGGAATGTACTGCCATTAATTCAATTTTCAAATTTTCCATTTCTTTCACATAGTTTCTTTGTGATTGTTCAAACTCCTCGTGCACATCTTCCAACTTAGTTGCAGAATCCTCAACCTCTTGCTTCATTTAAATATTTTCCTTCTTCAAAGAAACACACCGTTGCTCAGTCTCTGCTCTTTCCAAAAGAATAGCATCCAGACGTATGGTCAACGCCTTAATAATATCATCAGTTCCTCCAGCAACAGGTTTCAATCTCAATTCTTCAATTTCTTTCTCCAATTCTGTACATCTTGATTTAGCTTTCTGTATTAGCATCATCTGCTTCTTGGCAAACTTGATAAGATCTTCCTTGGGCAATGTTTCCAGCTTGGATTTCCCGATCCCAGGAGCGGCCGGCGAGGCCACCCCGTCGTGAACACGCTCCTCCATGGCTACCCGCAGCCCGCACTTCCGCCCGCCGACTCCCACGGAGCCCCGCCGCGGGTCAAAGGTCGCGCTTCTCCTAGAATAATTATTCTTGAGTGAACCGAATGAGACATTTTCCACAGTACCTTCAGCTGGGTCATTTATAGGGTGCACCCTAAAATGTGGCCGGATGCGGATCTTTTTCAGCCAGCCTGGGGTTGATATTCTTGACCTCTGATGAGTGTTTCTTCTACTCCTCGCATTCTGGGAGCAGTATCCTGGGAAATGCATTACAATAGAGACAACTATTGACATCTTGCTGGCAGAAGACCATGGGGAAATTAGCACTAATTTATTCACAGTTCATGGGCCTCCCTGGTGGCGCAGTGGTTGAGAGTCCGCCTGCCGATGCAGGGGATACGGGTTCGTGCCCCGGTCTGGGAGGATCCCATATGCCGCGGAGCGGCTGGGCCCGTGAGCCATGGCCGCTGGGCCTGCGTGTCCGGAGCCTGTGCTCCGCAACGGGGGAGGCCACAACAGTGAGAGGCCCGCGTACCGGAAAAAAAAAAAAAAAAAAAGAGTATCTTCCTGTAAGAGCAAAGAACACGTTTGATTTTCCTGGTTTGCGTTTTCTTTTTTTTTTTTTTTTTTTTTTTTTTTCCTTTTGCGGTATGCGGGCCTCTCACTGTTGTGGCCTCCCCCGTCGCGGAGCACAGGCTCCGGACGCGCAGGCTCCGGACGCGCAGGCTCAGCGGCCATGGCTCACGGGCCCAGCCGCTCCGCGGCATATGGGATCCTCCCAGACCGGGGCACGAACCCGTATCCCCTGCATCGGCAGGCGGACTCTCAACCACTTGCGCCACCAGGGAGGCCCTGGTTTGCGTTTTCTAATTCACATTCATATTTCTCCTGAAGGTTCTTCTCACTTGGCTCACACTGGCTGACTAAGTTCTCCTTTAGCTGGTTTAAATGATTTACTTCTGCTTCATGTTCTTTAGCAGATGCTTCAATTTGGCACTTCAATTCTTTCACCTCTTCTTGGTGTGTAGATTTCAACTGTAAAAGTTCTTCTCGCAAACTATTAATTTCTTTTTGGTACTGCTGAGAATTAGCCTCAGTGACTCCTTGGAGATGAGTAATTTCTCACTCCTTTTCATTTGTGGCAACTTCTAACTGCTTTTGCAGACATAAAATCTGCTCCTCAAAGGCTGGCTTAATTTTCTGAATCTCTTCCTGTAGTTTTTTAACATTATCTTCAGAATCACTCTGAAATTTGATTTGTTCTGAAAGCTCTAATTGTTTTTTTTTTTTTGCTGCTTCTTCCAGTTCCTTTTGCCAACCAGCTTTATCGTTACTGTATTTGGAATGTACTGCCATTAATTCATTTTTCAAATTTTCCATTTCTTTCACATAGTTTCTTTGTGATTGTTCAAACTCCTCGTGCACATCTTCCAACTTAGTTGCAGAATCCTCAACCTCTTGCTTCATTTAAATATTTTCCTTCTTCAAAGAAACACACCGTTGCTCAGTCTCTGCTCTTTCCAAAAGAATAGCATCCAGACGTATGGTCAACGCCTTAATAATATCATCAGTTCCTCCAGCAACAGGTTTCAATCTCAATTCTTCAATTTCTTTCTCCAATTCTGTACATCTTGATTTAGCTTTCTGTATTAGCATCATCTGCTTCTTGGCAAACTTGATAAGATCTTCCTTGGGCAATGTTTCCAGCTTGGATTTCCCGATCCCAGCAGCGGCCGGCGAGGCCACCCCGTCGTGAACACGCTCCTCCATGGCTACCCACAGCCCGCACTTCCGCCCGCCGACTCCCACGGAGCCCCGCCGCGGGTCAAAGGTCGCGCTTCTCCTAGAATAATTATTCTTGAGTGAACCGAATGAGACATTTTCCACAGTACCTTCAGCTGGGTCATTTATAGGGTGCACCCTAAAATGTGGCCGGATGCGGATCTTTTTCAGCCAGCCTGGGGTTGATATTCTTGACCTCTGATGAGTGTTTCTTCTACTCCTTGCATTCTGGGAGCAGTATCCTGGGAAATGCATTACAATAGAGACAACTATTGACATCTTGCTGGCAGAAGACCATGGGGAAATTAGCACTAATTTATTCACAGTTCATGGGCCTCCCTGGTGGCGCAGTGGTTGAGAGTCCGCCTGCCGATGCAGGGGATACGGGTTCGTGCCCCGGTCTGGGAGGATCCCATATGCCGCGGAGCGGCTGGGCCCGTGAGCCATGGCCGCTGGGCCTGCGTGTCCGGAGCCTGTGCTCCGCAACGGGGGAGGACACAACAGTGAGAGGCCCGCGTACCGGAAAAAAAAAAAAAAAAGAGTATCTTCCTGTAAGAGCAAAGAACACGTTTGATTTTCCTGGTTTGCGTTTTCTAATTCACATTCATATTTCTCCTGAAGGTTCTTCTCACTTGGCTCACACTGGCTGACTAAGTTCTCCTTTAGCTGGTTTAAATGATTTACTTCTGCTTCATGTTCTTTAGCAGATGCTTCAATTTGGCACTTCAATTCTTTCACCTCTTCTTGGTGTGTAGATTTCAACTGTAAAAGTTCTTCTCGCAAACTATTAATTTCTTTTTGGTACTTCTGAGAATTAGCCTCAGTGACTCCTTGGAGATGAGTAATTTCTCACTCCTTTTCATTTGTGGCAACTTCTAACTGCTTTTGCAGACATAAAATCTGCTCCTCAAAGGCTGGCTTAATTTTCTGAATCTCTTCCTGTAGTTTTTTAACATTATCTTCAGAATCACTCTGAAATTTGATTTGTTCTGAAAGCTCTAATTGTTGTTTTTTTTTGCTGCTTCTTCCAGTTCCTTTTGCCAACCAGCTTTATCGTTACTGTATTTGGAATGTACTGCCATTAATTCATTTTTCAAATTTTCCATTTCTTTCACATAGTTTCTTTGTGATTGTTCAAACTCCTCGTGCACATCTTCCAACTTAGTTGCAGAATCCTCAACCTCTTGCTTCATTTAAATATTTTCCTTCTTCAAAGAAACACACCGTTGCTCAGTCTCTGCTCTTTCCAAAAGAATAGCATCCAGACGTATGGTCAACGCCTTAATAATATCATCAGTTCCTCCAGCAACAGGTTTCAATCTCAATTCTTCAATTTCTTTCTCCAATTCTGTACATCTTGATTTAGCTTTCTGTATTAGCATCATCTGCTTCTTGGCAAACTTGATAAGATCTTCCTTGGGCAATGTTTCCAGCTTGGATTTCCCGATCCCAGGAGCGGCCGGCGAGGCCACCCCATCGTGAACACGCTCCTCCATGGCTACCCGCAGCCCGCACTTCCGCCCGCCGACTCCCACGGAGCCCCCCCGCGGGTCAAAGGTCGCGCTTCTCCTAGAATAATTATTCTTGAGTGAACGAATGAGACATTTTCCACAGTACCTTCAGCTGGGTCATTTATAGGGTGCACCCTAAAATGTGGCCGGATGCGGATCTTTTTCAGCCAGCCTGGGGTTGATATTCTTGACCTCTGATGAGTGTTTCTTCTACTCCTCGCATTCTGGGAGCAGTATCCTGGGAAATGCATTACAATAGAGACAACTATTGACATCTTGCTGGCAGAAGACCATGGGGAAATTAGCACTAATTTATTCACAGTTCATGGGCCTACCTGGTGGCGCAGTGGTTGAGAGTCCGCCTGCCGATGCAGGGGATACGGGTTCGTGCCTCGGTCTGGGAGGATCCCATATGCCGCGGAGCGGCTGGGCCCGTGAGCCATGGCCGCTGGGCCTGCGTGTCCAGAGCCTGTGCTCCGCAACGGGGGAGGCCACAACAGTGAGAGGCCCGCGTACCGGAAAAAAAAAAAAAAAAAAGAGTATCTTCCTGTAAGAGCAAAGAACACGTTTGATTTTCCTGGTTTGCGTTTTCTAATTCACATTCATATTTCTCCTGAAGGTTCTTCTCACTTGGCTCACACTGGCTGACTAAGTTCTCCTTTAGCTGGTTTAAATGATTTACTTCTGCTTCATGTTCTTTAGCAGATGCTTCAATTTGGCACTTCAATTCTTTCACCTCTTCTTGGTGTGTAGATTTCAACTGTAAAAGTTCTTCTCGCAAACTATTAATTTCTTTTTGGTACTGCTGAGAATTAGCCTCAGTGACTCCTTGGAGATGAGTAATTTCTCACTCCTTTTCATTTGTGGCAACTTCTAACTGCTTTTGCAGACATAAAATCTGCTCCTCAAAGGCTGGCTTAATTTTCTGAATCTCTTCCTGTAGTTTTTTAACATTATCTTCAGAATCACTCTGAAATTTGATTTGTTCTGAAAGCTCTAATTGTTTTTTTTTTTTTTGCTGCTTCTTCCAGTTCCTTTTGCCAACCAGCTTTATCGTTACTGTATTTGGAATGTACTGCCATTAATTCATTTTTCAAATTTTCCATTTCTTTCACATAGTTTCTTTGTGATTGTTCAAACTCCTCGTGCACATCTTCCAACTTAGTTGCAGAATCCTCAACCTCTTGCTTCATTTAAATATTTTCCTTCTTCAAAGAAACACACCGTTGCTCAGTCTCTGCTCTTTCCAAAAGAATAGCATCCAGACGTATGGTCAACGCCTTAATAATATCATCAGTTCCTCCAGCAACAGGTTTCAATCTCAATTCTTCAATTTCTTTCTCCAATTCTGTACATCTTGATTTAGCTTTCTGTATTAGCATCATCTGCTTCTTGGCAAACTTGATAAGATCTCCCTTGGGCAATGTTTCCAGCTTGGATTTCCCGATCCCAGGAGCGGCCGGCGAGGCCACCCCGTCGTGAACACGCTCCTCCATGGCTACCCACAGCCCGCACTTCCGCCCGCCGACTCCCACGGAGCCCCGCCGCGGGTCAAAGGTCGCGCTTCTCCTAGAATAATTATTCTTGAGTGAACCGAATGAGACATTTTCCACAGTACCTTCAGCTGGGTCATTTATAGGGTGCACCCTAAAATGTGGCCGGATGCGGATCTTTTTCAGCCAGCCTGGGGTTGATATTCTTGACCTCTGATGAGTGTTTCTTCTACTCCTCGCATTCTGGGAGCAGTATCCTGGGAAATGCATTACAATAGAGACAACTATTGACATCTTGCTGGCAGAAGACCATGGGGAAATTAGCACTAATTTATTCACAGTTCATGGGCCTCCCTGGTGGCGCAGTGGTTGAGAGTCCGCCTGCCGATGCAGGGGATACGGGTTCGTGCCCCGGTCTGGGAGGATCCCATATGCCGCGGAGCGGCTGGGCCCGTGAGCCATGGCCGCTGGGCCTGCGTGTCCGGAGCCTGTGCTCCACAACGGGGGAGGCCACAACAGTGAGAGGCCCGCGTACCGGGAAAAAAAAAAAAAAAAAAAGAGTATCTTCCTGTAAGAGCAAAGAACACGTTTGATTTTCCTGGTTTGCGTTTTCTAATTCACATTCATATTTCTCCTGAAGGTTCTTCTCACTTGGCTCACACTGGCTGACTAAGTTCTCCTTTAGCTGGTTTAAATGATTTACTTCTGCTTCATGTTCTTTAGCAGATGCTTCAATTTGGCACTTCAATTCTTTCACCTCTTCTTGGTGTGTAGATTTCAACTGTAAAAGTTCTTCTCGCAAACTATTAATTTCTTTTTGGTACTGCTGAGAATTAGCCTCAGTGACTCCTTGGAGATGAGTAATTTCTCACTCCTTTTCATTTGTGGCAACTTCTAACTGCTTTTGCAGACATAAAATCTGCTCCTCAAAGGCTGGCTTAATTTTCTGAATCTCTTCCTGTAGTTTTTTAACATTATCTTCAGAATCACTCTGAAATTTGATTTGTTCTGAAAGCTCTAATTGTTTTTTTTTTTGCTGCTTCTTCCAGTTCCTTTTGCCAACCAGCTTTATCGTTACTGTATTTGGAATGTACTGCCATTAATTCATTTTTCAAATTTTCCATTTCTTTCACATAGTTTCTTTGTGATTGTTCAAACTCCTCGTGCACATCTTCCAACTTAGTTGCAGAATCCTCAACCTCTTGCTTCATTTAAATATTTTCCTTCTTCAAAGAAACACACCGTTGCTCAGTCTCTGCTCTTTCCAAAAGAATAGCATCCAGACGTATGGTCAACGCCTTAATAATATCATCAGTTCCTCCAGCAACAGGTTTCAATCTCAATTCTTCAATTTCTTTCTCCAATTCTGTACATCTTGATTTAGCTTTCTGTATTAGCATCATCTGCTTCTTGGCAAACTTGATAAGATCTTCCTTGGGCAATGTTTCCAGCTTGGATTTCCCGATCCCAGGAGCGGCCGGCGAGGCCACCCCGTCGTGAACACGCTCCTCCATGGCTACCCGCATCCCGCACTTCCGCCCGCCGACTCCCACGGAGCCCCGCCGCGGGTCAAAGGTCGCGCTTCTCCTAGAATAATTATTCTTGAGTGAACCGAATGAGACATTTTCCACAGTACCTTCAGCTGGGTCATTTATAGGGTGCACCCTAAAATGTGGCCGGATGCGGATCTTTTTCAGCCAGCCTGGGGTTGATATTCTTGACCTCTGATGAGTGTTTCTTCTACTCCTCGCATTCTGGGAGCAGTATCCTGGGAAATGCATTACAATAGAGACAACTATTGACATCTTGCTGGCAGAAGACCATGGGGAAATTAGCACTAATTTATTCACAGTTCATGGGCCTCCCTGGTGGCGCAGTGGTTGAGAGTCCGCCTGCCGATGCAGGGGATACGGGTTCGTGCCCCGGTCTGGGAGGATCCCATATGCCGCGGAGCGGCTGGGCCCGTGAGCCATGGCCGCTGGGCCTGCGTGTCCGGAGCCTGTGCTCCGCAACTGGGGAGGCCACAACAGTGAGAGGCCCGCGTACCGGAAAAAAAAAAAAAAAAAAAAGAGTATCTTCCTGTAAGAGCAAAGAACACGTTTGATTTTCCTGGTTTGCGTTTTCTAATTCACATTCATATTTCTCCTGAAGGTTCTTCTCACTTGGCTCACACTGGCTGACTAAGTTCTCCTTTAGCTGGTTTAAATGATTTACTTCTGCTTCATGTTCTTTAGCAGATGCTTCAATTTGGCACTTCAATTCTTTCACCTCTTCTTGGTGTGTAGATTTCAACTGTAAAAGTTCTTCTCGCAAACTATTAATTTCTTTTTGGTACTGCTGAGAATTAGCCTCAGTGACTCCTTGGAGATGAGTAATTTCTCACTCCTTTTCATTTGTGGCAACTTCTAACTGCTTTTGCAGACATAAAATCTGCTCCTCAAAGGCTGGCTTAATTTTCTGAATCTCTTCCTGTAGTTTTTTAACATTATCTTAAGAATCACTCTGAAATTTGATTTGTTCTGAAAGCTCTAATTGTTTTTTTTTTTGCTGCTTCTTCCAGTTCCTTTTGCCAACCAGCTTTATCGTTACTGTATTTGGAATGTACTGCCATTAATTCATTTTTCAAATTTTCCATTTCTTTCACATAGTTTCTTTGTGATTGTTCAAACTCCTCGTGCACATCTTCCAACTTAGTTGCAGAATCCTCAACCTCTTGCTTCATTTAAATATTTTCCTTCTTCAAAGAAGCACACCGTTGCTCAGTCTCTGCTCTTTCCAAAAGAATAGCATCCAGACGTATGGTCAATGCCTTAATAATATCATCAGTTCCTCCAGCAACAGGTTTCAATCTCAATTCTTCAATTTCTTTCTCCAATTCTGTACATCTTGATTTAGCTTTCTGTATTAGCATCATCTGCTTCTTGGCAAACTTGATAAGATCTTCCTTGGGCAATGTTTCCAGCTTGGATTTCCCGATCCCAGGAGCGGCCGGCGAGGCCACCCCGTCGTGAACACGCTCCTCCATGGCTACCCGCATCCCGCACTTCCGCCCGCCGACTCCCACGGAGCCCCGCCGCGGGTCAAAGGTCGCACTTCTCCTAGAATAATTATTCTTGAGTGAACCGAATGAGACATTTTCCACAGTACCTTCAGCTGGGTCATTTATAGGGTGCACCCTAAAATGTGGCCGGATGCGGATCTTTTTCAGCCAGCCTGGGGTTGATATTCTTGACCTCTGATGAGTGTTTCTTCTACTCCTCGCATTCTGGGAGCAGTATCCTGGGAAATGCATTACAATAGAGACAACTATTGACATCTTGCTGGCAGAAGACCATGGGGAAATTAGCACTAATTTATTCACAGTTCATGGGCCTCCCTGGTGGCGCAGTGGTTGAGAGTCCGCCTGCCGATGCAGGGGATACGGGTTCGTGCCCCGGTCTGGGAGGATCCCATATGCCGCGGAGCGGCTGGGCCCGGGAGCCATGGCCGCTGGGCCTGCGTGTCCGGAGCCTGTGCTCCGCAACGGGGGAGGCCACAACAGTGAGAGGCCCGCGTACCGGAAAAAAAAAAAAAAAAAAAAAAGAGTATCTTCCTGTAAGAGCAAAGAACACGTTTGATTTTCCTGGTTTGCGTTTTCTAATTCACATTCATATTTCTCCTGAAGGTTCTTCTCACTTGGCTCACACTGGCTGACTAAGTTCTCCTTTAGCTGGTTTAAATGATTTACTTCTGCTTCATGTTCTTTAGCAGATGCTTCAATTTGGCACTTCAATTCTTTCACCTCTTCTTGGTGTGTAGATTTCAACTGTAAAAGTTCTTCTCGCAAACTATTAATTTCTTTTTGGTACTGCTGAGAATTAGCCTCAGTGACTCCTTGGAGATGAGTAATTTCTCACTCCTTTTCATTTGTGGCAACTTCTAACTGCTTTTGCAGACATAAAATCTGCTCCTCAAAGGCTGGCTTAATTTTCTGAATCTCTTCCTGTAGTTTTTTAACATTATCTTCAGAATCACTCTGAAATTTGATTTGTTCTGAAAGCTCTAATTGTTTTTTTTTTTGCTGCTTCTTCCAGTTCCTTTTGCCAACCAGCTTTATCGTTACTGTATTTGGAATGTACTGCCATTAATTCAATTTTCAAATTTTCCATTTCTTTCACATAGTTTCTTTGTGATTGTTCAAACTCCTCGTGCACATCTTCCAACTTAGTTGCAGAATCCTCAACCTCTTGCTTCATTTAAATATTTTCCTTCTTCAAAGAAACACACCGTTGCTCAGTCTCTGCTCTTTCCAAAAGAATAGCATCCAGACGTATGGTCAACGCCTTAATAATATCATCAGTTCCTCCAGCAACAGGTTTCAATCTCAATTCTTCAATTTCTTTCTCCAATTCTGTACATCTTGATTTAGCTTTCTGTATTAGCATCATCTGCTTCTTGGCAAACTTGATAAGATCTTCCTTGGGCAATGTTTCCAGCTTGGATTTCCCGATCCCAGCAGCGGCCGGCGAGGCCACCCCGTCGTGAACACGCTCCTCCATGGCTACCCGCAGCCCGCACTTCTGCCCGCCGACTCCCACGGAGCCCCGCCGCGGGTCAAAGGTCGCGCTTCTCCTAGAATAATTATTCTTGAGTGAACCGAATGAGACATTTTCCACAGTACCTTCAGCTGGGTCATTTATAGGGTGCACCCTAAAATGTGGCCGGATGTGGATCTTTTTCAGCCAGCCTGGGGTTGATATTCTTGACCTCTGATGAGTGTTTCTTCTACTCCTCGCATTCTGGGAGCAGTATCCTGGGAAATGCATTACAATAGAGACAACTATTGACATCTTGCTGGCAGAAGACCATGGGGAAATTAGCACTAATTTATTCACAGTTCATGGGCCTCCCTGGTGGCGCAGTGGTTGAGAGTCCGCCTGCCGATGCAGGGGATACGGGTTCGTGCCCCGGTCTGGGAGGATCCCATATGCCGCGGAGCGGCTGGGCCCGTGAGCCATGGCCACTGGGCCTGCGTGTCCGGAGCCTGTGCTCCGCAACGGGGGAGGCCACAACAGTGAGAGGCCCGCGTACCGGAAAAAAAAAAAAAAAAAAAAGAGTATCTTCCTGTAAGAGCAAAGAACACGTTTGATTTTCCTGGTTTGCGTTTTCTAATTCACATTCATATTTCTCCTGAAGGTTCTTCTCACTTGGCTCACACTGGCTGACTAAGTTCTCCTTTAGCTGGTTTAAATGATTTACTTCTGCTTCATGTTCTTTAGCAGATGCTTCAATTTGGCACTTCAATTCTTTCACCTCTTCTTGGTGTGTAGATTTCAACTGTAAAAGTTCTTCTCGCAAACTATTAATTTCTTTTTGGTACTGCTGAGAATTAGCCTCAGTGACTCCTTGGAGATGAGTAATTTCTCACTCCTTTTCATTTGTGGCAACTTCTAACTGCTTTTGCAGACATAAAATCTGCTCCTCAAAGGCTGGCTTAATTTTCTGAATCTCTTCCTGTAGTTTTTTAACATTATCTTCAGAATCACTCTGAAATTTGATTTGTTCTGAAAGCTCTAATTGTTTTTTTTTTTTTTGCTGCTTCTTCCAGTTCCTTTTGCCAACCAGCTTTATCGTTACTGTATTTGGAATGTACTGCCATTAATTCATTTTTCAAATTTTCCATTTCTTTCACATAGTTTCTTTGTGATTGTTCAAACTCCTCGTGCACATCTTCCAACTTAGTTGCAGAATCCTCAACCTCTTGCTTCATTTAAATATTTTCCTTCTTCAAAGAAACACACCGTTGCTCAGTCTCTGCTCTTTCCAAAAGAATAGCATCCAGACGTATGGTCAACGCCTTAATAATATCATCAGTTCCTCCAGCAACAGGTTTCAATCTCAATTCTTCAATTTCTTTCTCCAATTCTGTACATCTTGATTTAGCTTTCTGTATTAGCATCATCTGCTTCTTGGCAAACTTGATAAGATCTTCCTTGGGCAATGTTTCCAGCTTGGATTTCCCGATCCCAGCAGCGGCCGGCGAGGCCACCCCGTCGTGAACACGCTCCTCCATGGCTACCCGCAGCCCGCACTTCCGCCCGCCGACTCCCACGGAGCCCCGCCGCGGGTCAAAGGTCGCGCTTCTCCTAGAATAATTATTCTTGAGTGAACCGAATGAGACATTTTCCACAGTACCTTCAGCTGGGTCATTTATAGGGTGCACCCTAAAATGTGGCCGGATGCGGATCTTTTTCAGCCAGCCTGGGGTTGATATTCTTGACCTCTGATGAGTGTTTCTTCTACTCCTCGCATTCTGGGAGCAGTATCCTGGGAAATGCATTACAATAGAGACAACTATTGACATCTTGCTGGCAGAAGACCATGGGGAAATTAGCACTAATTTATTCACAGTTCATGGGCCTCCCTGGTGGCGCAGTGGTTGAGAGTCCGCCTGCCGATGCAGGGGATACGGGTTCGTGCCCCGGTCTGGGAGGATCCCATATGCCGCGGAGCGGCTGGGCCCGTGAGCCATGGCCGCTGGGCCTGCGTGTCCGGAGCCTGTGCTCCGCAACGGGGGAGGCCACAACAGTGAGAGGCCCGCGTACCGGAAAAAAAAAAAAAAAAAAAAAAGAGTATCTTCCTGTAAGAGCAAAGAACACGTTTGATTTTCCTGGTTTGCATTTTCTAATTCACATTCATATTTCTCCTGAAGGTTCTTCTCACTTGGCTCACACTGGCTGACTAAGTTCTCCTTTAGCTGGTTTAAATGATTTACTTCTGCTTCATGTTCTTTAGCAGATGCTTCAATTTGGCACTTCAATTCTTTCACCTCTTCTTGGTGTGTAGATTTCAACTGTAAAAGTTCTTCTCGCAAACTATTAATTTCTTTTTGGTACTGCTGAGAATTAGCCTCAGTGACTCCTTGGAGATGAGTAATTTCTCACTCCTTTTCATTTGTGGCAACTTCTAACTGCTTTTGCAGACATAAAATCTGCTCCTCAAAGGCTGGCTTAATTTTCTGAATCTCTTCCTGTAGTTTTTTAACATTATCTTCAGAATCACTCTGAAATTTGATTTGTTCTGAAAGCTCTAATTGTTTTTTTTTTTTGCTGCTTCTTCCAGTTCCTTTTGCCAACCAGCTTTATCGTTACTGTATTTGGAATGTACTGCCATTAATTCATTTTTCAAATTTTCCATTTCTTTCACATAGTTTCTTTGTGATTGTTCAAACTCCTCGTGCACATCTTCCAACTTAGTTGCAGAATCCTCAACCTCTTGCTTCATTTAAATATTTTCCTTCTTCAAAGAAACACACCGTTGCTCAGTCTCTGCTCTTTCCAAAAGAATAGCATCCAGACGTATGGTCAACGCCTTAATAATATCATCAGTTCCTCCAGCAACAGGTTTCAATCTCAATTCTTCAATTTCTTTCTCCAATTCTGTACATCTTGATTTAGCTTTCTGTATTAGCATCATCTGCTTCTTGGCAAACTTGATAAGATCTTCCTTGGGCAATGTTTCCAGCTTGGATTTCCCGATCCCAGGAGCGGCCGGCGAGGCCACCCCGTCGTGAACACGCTCCTCCATGGCTACCCGCATCCCGCACTTCCGCCCGCCGACTCCCACGGAGCCCCGCCGCGGGTCAAAGGTCGCGCTTCTCCTAGAATAATTATTCTTGAGTGAACCGAATGAGACATTTTCCACAGTACCTTCAGCTGGGTCATTTATAGGGTGCACCCTAAAATGTGGCCGGATGCGGATCTTTTTCAGCCAGCCTGGGGTTGATATTCTTGACCTCTGATGAGTGTTTCTTCTACTCCTCGCATTCTGGGAGCAGTATCCTGGGAAATGCATTACAATAGAGACAACTATTGACATCTTGCTGGCAGAAGACCATGGGGAAATTAGCACTAATTTATTCACAGTTCATGGGCCTCCCTGGTGGCGCAGTGGTTGAGAGTCCGCCTGCCGATGCAGGGGATACGGGTTCGTGCCCCGGTCTGGGAGGATCCCATATGCCGCGGAGCGGCTGGGCCCGTGAGCCATGGCCGCTGGGCCTGCGTGTCCGGAGCCTGTGCTCCGCAACTGGGGAGGCCACAACAGTGAGAGGCCCGCGTACCGGAAAAAAAAAAAAAAAAAAAAGAGTATCTTCCTGTAAGAGCAAAGAACACGTTTGATTTTCCTGGTTTGCGTTTTCTAATTCACATTCATATTTCTCCTGAAGGTTCTTCTCACTTGGCTCACACTGGCTGACTAAGTTCTCCTTTAGCTGGTTTAAATGATTTACTTCTGCTTCATGTTCTTTAGCAGATGCTTCAATTTGGCACTTCAATTCTTTCACCTCTTCTTGGTGTGTAGATTTCAACTGTAAAAGTTCTTCTCGCAAACTATTAATTTCTTTTTGGTACTGCTGAGAATTAGCCTCAGTGACTCCTTGGAGATGAGTAATTTCTCACTCCTTTTCATTTGTGGCAACTTCTAACTGCTTTTGCAGACATAAAATCTGCTCCTCAAAGGCTGGCTTAATTTTCTGAATCTCTTCCTGTAGTTTTTTAACATTATCTTAAGAATCACTCTGAAATTTGATTTGTTCTGAAAGCTCTAATTGTTTTTTTTTTTGCTGCTTCTTCCAGTTCCTTTTGCCAACCAGCTTTATCGTTACTGTATTTGGAATGTACTGCCATTAATTCATTTTTCAAATTTTCCATTTCTTTCACATAGTTTCTTTGTGATTGTTCAAACTCCTCGTGCACATCTTCCAACTTAGTTGCAGAATCCTCAACCTCTTGCTTCATTTAAATATTTTCCTTCTTCAAAGAAGCACACCGTTGCTCAGTCTCTGCTCTTTCCAAAAGAATAGCATCCAGACGTATGGTCAATGCCTTAATAATATCATCAGTTCCTCCAGCAACAGGTTTCAATCTCAATTCTTCAATTTCTTTCTCCAATTCTGTACATCTTGATTTAGCTTTCTGTATTAGCATCATCTGCTTCTTGGCAAACTTGATAAGATCTTCCTTGGGCAATGTTTCCAGCTTGGATTTCCCGATCCCAGGAGCGGCCGGCGAGGCCACCCCGTCGTGAACACGCTCCTCCATGGCTACCCGCATCCCGCACTTCCGCCCGCCGACTCCCACGGAGCCCCGCCGCGGGTCAAAGGTCGCACTTCTCCTAGAATAATTATTCTTGAGTGAACCGAATGAGACATTTTCCACAGTACCTTCAGCTGGGTCATTTATAGGGTGCACCCTAAAATGTGGCCGGATGCGGATCTTTTTCAGCCAGCCTGGGGTTGATATTCTTGACCTCTGATGAGTGTTTCTTCTACTCCTCGCATTCTGGGAGCAGTATCCTGGGAAATGCATTACAATAGAGACAACTATTGACATCTTGCTGGCAGAAGACCATGGGGAAATTAGCACTAATTTATTCACAGTTCATGGGCCTCCCTGGTGGCGCAGTGGTTGAGAGTCCGCCTGCCGATGCAGGGGATACGGGTTCGTGCCCCGGTCTGGGAGGATCCCATATGCCGCGGAGCGGCTGGGCCCGGGAGCCATGGCCGCTGGGCCTGCGTGTCCGGAGCCTGTGCTCCGCAACGGGGGAGGCCACAACAGTGAGAGGCCCGCGTACCGGAAAAAAAAAAAAAAAAAAAAAAGAGTATCTTCCTGTAAGAGCAAAGAACACGTTTGATTTTCCTGGTTTGCGTTTTCTAATTCACATTCATATTTCTCCTGAAGGTTCTTCTCACTTGGCTCACACTGGCTGACTAAGTTCTCCTTTAGCTGGTTTAAATGATTTACTTCTGCTTCATGTTCTTTAGCAGATGCTTCAATTTGGCACTTCAATTCTTTCACCTCTTCTTGGTGTGTAGATTTCAACTGTAAAAGTTCTTCTCGCAAACTATTAATTTCTTTTTGGTACTGCTGAGAATTAGCCTCAGTGACTCCTTGGAGATGAGTAATTTCTCACTCCTTTTCATTTGTGGCAACTTCTAACTGCTTTTGCAGACATAAAATCTGCTCCTCAAAGGCTGGCTTAATTTTCTGAATCTCTTCCTGTAGTTTTTTAACATTATCTTCAGAATCACTCTGAAATTTGATTTGTTCTGAAAGCTCTAATTGTTTTTTTTTTTTGCTGCTTCTTCCAGTTCCTTTTGCCAACCAGCTTTATCGTTACTGTATTTGGAATGTACTGCCATTAATTCAATTTTCAAATTTTCCATTTCTTTCACATAGTTTCTTTGTGATTGTTCAAACTCCTCGTGCACATCTTCCAACTTAGTTGCAGAATCCTCAACCTCTTGCTTCATTTAAATATTTTCCTTCTTCAAAGAAACACACCGTTGCTCAGTCTCTGCTCTTTCCAAAAGAATAGCATCCAGACGTATGGTCAACGCCTTAATAATATCATCAGTTCCTCCAGCAACAGGTTTCAATCTCAATTCTTCAATTTCTTTCTCCAATTCTGTACATCTTGATTTAGCTTTCTGTATTAGCATCATCTGCTTCTTGGCAAACTTGATAAGATCTTCCTTGGGCAATGTTTCCAGCTTGGATTTCCCGATCCCAGCAGCGGCCGGCGAGGCCACCCCGTCGTGAACACGCTCCTCCATGGCTACCCGCAGCCCGCACTTCTGCCCGCCGACTCCCACGGAGCCCCGCCGCGGGTCAAAGGTCGCGCTTCTCCTAGAATAATTATTCTTGAGTGAACCGAATGAGACATTTTCCACAGTACCTTCAGCTGGGTCATTTATAGGGTGCACCCTAAAATGTGGCCGGATGTGGATCTTTTTCAGCCAGCCTGGGGTTGATATTCTTGACCTCTGATGAGTGTTTCTTCTACTCCTCGCATTCTGGGAGCAGTATCCTGGGAAATGCATTACAATAGAGACAACTATTGACATCTTGCTGGCAGAAGACCATGGGGAAATTAGCACTAATTTATTCACAGTTCATGGGCCTCCCTGGTGGCGCAGTGGTTGAGAGTCCGCCTGCCGATGCAGGGGATACGGGTTCGTGCCCCGGTCTGGGAGGATCCCATATGCCGCGGAGCGGCTGGGCCCGTGAGCCATGGCCACTGGGCCTGCGTGTCCGGAGCCTGTGCTCCGCAACGGGGGAGGCCACAACAGTGAGAGGCCCGCGTACCGGAAAAAAAAAAAAAAAAAAAAGAGTATCTTCCTGTAAGAGCAAAGAACACGTTTGATTTTCCTGGTTTGCGTTTTCTAATTCACATTCATATTTCTCCTGAAGGTTCTTCTCACTTGGCTCACACTGGCTGACTAAGTTCTCCTTTAGCTGGTTTAAATGATTTACTTCTGCTTCATGTTCTTTAGCAGATGCTTCAATTTGGCACTTCAATTCTTTCACCTCTTCTTGGTGTGTAGATTTCAACTGTAAAAGTTCTTCTCGCAAACTATTAATTTCTTTTTGGTACTGCTGAGAATTAGCCTCAGTGACTCCTTGGAGATGAGTAATTTCTCACTCCTTTTCATTTGTGGCAACTTCTAACTGCTTTTGCAGACATAAAATCTGCTCCTCAAAGGCTGGCTTAATTTTCTGAATCTCTTCCTGTAGTTTTTTAACATTATCTTCAGAATCACTCTGAAATTTGATTTGTTCTGAAAGCTCTAATTGTTTTTTTTTTTTTTGCTGCTTCTTCCAGTTCCTTTTGCCAACCAGCTTTATCGTTACTGTATTTGGAATGTACTGCCATTAATTCATTTTTCAAATTTTCCATTTCTTTCACATAGTTTCTTTGTGATTGTTCAAACTCCTCGTGCACATCTTCCAACTTAGTTGCAGAATCCTCAACCTCTTGCTTCATTTAAATATTTTCCTTCTTCAAAGAAACACACCGTTGCTCAGTCTCTGCTCTTTCCAAAAGAATAGCATCCAGACGTATGGTCAACGCCTTAATAATATCATCAGTTCCTCCAGCAACAGGTTTCAATCTCAATTCTTCAATTTCTTTCTCCAATTCTGTACATCTTGATTTAGCTTTCTGTATTAGCATCATCTGCTTCTTGGCAAACTTGATAAGATCTTCCTTGGGCAATGTTTCCAGCTTGGATTTCCCGATCCCAGCAGCGGCCGGCGAGGCCACCCCGTCGTGAACACGCTCCTCCATGGCTACCCGCAGCCCGCACTTCCGCCCGCCGACTCCCACGGAGCCCCGCCGCGGGTCAAAGGTCGCGCTTCTCCTAGAATAATTATTCTTGAGTGAACCGAATGAGACATTTTCCACAGTACCTTCAGCTGGGTCATTTATAGGGTGCACCCTAAAATGTGGCCGGATGCGGATCTTTTTCAGCCAGCCTGGGGTTGATATTCTTGACCTCTGATGAGTGTTTCTTCTACTCCTCGCATTCTGGGAGCAGTATCCTGGGAAATGCATTACAATAGAGACAACTATTGACATCTTGCTGGCAGAAGACCATGGGGAAATTAGCACTAATTTATTCACAGTTCATGGGCCTCCCTGGTGGCGCAGTGGTTGAGAGTCCGCCTGCCGATGCAGGGGATACGGGTTCGTGCCCCGGTCTGGGAGGATCCCATATGCCGCGGAGCGGCTGGGCCCGTGAGCCATGGCCGCTGGGCCTGCGTGTCCGGAGCCTGTGCTCCGCAACGGGGGAGGCCACAACAGTGAGAGGCCCGCGTACCGGAAAAAAAAAAAAAAAAAAAAAAAGAGTATCTTCCTGTAAGAGCAAAGAACACGTTTGATTTTCCTGGTTTGCATTTTCTAATTCACATTCATATTTCTCCTGAAGGTTCTTCTCACTTGGCTCACACTGGCTGACTAAGTTCTCCTTTAGCTGGTTTAAATGATTTACTTCTGCTTCATGTTCTTTAGCAGATGCTTCAATTTGGCACTTCAATTCTTTCACCTCTTCTTGGTGTGTAGATTTCAACTGTAAAAGTTCTTCTCGCAAACTATTAATTTCTTTTTGGTACTGCTGAGAATTAGCCTCAGTGACTCCTTGGAGATGAGTAATTTCTCACTCCTTTTCATTTGTGGCAACTTCTAACTGCTTTTGCAGACATAAAATCTGCTCCTCAAAGGCTGGCTTAATTTTCTGAATCTCTTCCTGTAGATTTTTAACATTATCTTCAGAATCACTCTGAAATTTGATTTGTTCTGAAAGCTCTAATTGTTTTTTTTTTTTGCTGCTTCTTCCAGTTCCTTTTGCCAACCAGCTTTATCGTTACTGTATTTGGAATGTACTGCCATTAATTCAATTTTCAAATTTTCCATTTCTTTCACATAGTTTCTTTGTGATTGTTCAAACTCCTCATGCACATCTTCCAACTTAGTTGCAGAATCCTCAACCTCTTGCTTCATTTAAATATTTTCCTTCTTCAAAGAAACACACCGTTGCTCAGTCTCTGCTCTTTCCAAAAGAATAGCATCCAGACGTATGGTCAACGCCTTAATAATATCATCAGTTCCTCCAGCAACAGGTTTCAATCTCAATTCTTCAATTTCTTTCTCCAATTCTGTACATCTTGATTTAGCTTTCTGTATTAGCATCATCTGCTTCTTGGCAAACTTGATAAGATCTTCCTTGGGCAATGTTTCCAGCTTGGATTTCCCGATCCCAGCAGCGGCCGGCGAGGCCACCCCGTCGTGAACACGCTCCTCCATGGCTACCCGCAGCCCGCACTTCCGCCCGCCGACTCTCACGGAGCCCCGCCGCGGGTCAAAGGTCGCGCTTCTCCTAGAATAATTATTCTTGAGTGAACCGAATGACACATTTTCCACAGTACCTTCAGCTGGGTCATTTATAGGGTGCACCCTAAAATGTGGCCGGATGCGGATCTTTTTCAGCCAGCCTGGGGTTGATATTCTTGACCTCTGATGAGTGTTTCTTCTACTCCTCGCATTCTGGGAGCAGTATCCTGGGAAATGCATTACAATAGAGACAACTATTGACATCTTGCTGGCAGAAGACCATGGGGAAATTAGCACTAATTTATTCACAGTTCATGGGCCTCCCTGGTGGCGCAGTGGTTGAGAGTCCGCCTGCCGATGCAGGGGATACGGGTTCGTGCCCCGGTCTGGGAGGATCCCATATGCCGCGGAGCGGCTGGGCCCGTGAGCCATGGCCGCTGGGCCTGCGTGTCCGGAGCCTGTGCTCCGCAACGGGGGAGGCCACAACAGTGAGAGGCCCGCGTACCGGAAAAAAAAAAAAAAAAAAAAAGAGTATCTTCCTGTAAGAGCAAAGAACACGTTTGATTTTCCTGGTTTGCGTTTTCTAATTCACATTCATATTTCTCCTGAAGGTTCTTCTCACTTGGCTCACACTGGCTGACTAAGTTCTCCTTTAGCTGGTTTAAATGATTTACTTCTGCTTCATGTTCTTTAGCAGATGCTTCAATTTGGCACTTCAATTCTTTCACCTCTTCTTGGTGTGTAGATTTCAACTGTAAAAGTTCTTCTCGCAAACTATTAATTTCTTTTTGGTACTGCTGAGAATTAGCCTCAGTGACTCCTTGGAGATGAGTAATTTCTCACTCCTTTTCATTTGTGGCAACTTCTAACTGCTTTTGCAGACATAAAATCTGCTCCTCAAAGGCTGGCTTAATTTTCTGAATCTCTTCCTGTAGTTTTTTAACATTATCTTCAGAATCACTCTGAAATTTGATTTGTTCTGAAAGCTCTAATTGTTTTTTTTTTTTGCTGCTTCTTCCAGTTCCTTTTGCCAACCAGCTTTATCGTTACTGTATTTGGAATGTACTGCCATTAATTCATTTTTCAAATTTTCCATTTCTTTCACATAGTTTCTTTGTGATTGTTCAAACTCCTCGTGCACATCTTCCAACTTAGTTGCAGAATCCTCAACCTCTTGCTTCATTTAAATATTTTCCTTCTTCAAAGAAACACACCGTTGCTCAGTCTCTGCTCTTTCCAAAAGAATAGCATCCAGACGTATGGTCAACGCCTTAATAATATCATCAGTTCCTCCAGCAACAGGTTTCAATCTCAATTCTTCAATTTCTTTCTCCAATTCTGTACATCTTGATTTAGCTTTCTGTATTAGCATCATCTGCTTCTTGGCAAACTTGATAAGATCTTCCTTGGGCAATGTTTCCAGCTTGGATTTCCCGATCCCAGCAGCGGCCGGCGAGGCCACCCCGTCGTGAACACGCTCCTCCATGGCTACCCGCAGCCCGCACTTCCGCCCGCCGACTCCCACGGAGCCCCCCCGCGGGTCAAAGGTCGCGCTTCTCCTAGAATAATTATTCTTGAGTGAACCGAATGAGACATTTTCCACAGTACCTTCAGCTGGGTCATTTATAGGGTGCACCCTAAAATGTGGCCGGATGCGGATCTTTTTCAGCCAGCCTGGGGTTGATATTCTTGACCTCTGATGAGTGTTTCTTCTACTCCTCGCATTCTGGGAGCAGTATCCTGGGAAATGCATTACAATAGAGACAACTATTGACATCTTGCTGGCAGAAGACCATGGGGAAATTAGCACTAATTTATTCACAGTTCATGGGCCTCCCTGGTGGCGCAGTGGTTGAGAGTCCGCCTGCCGATGCAGGGGATACGGGTTCGTGCCCCGGTCTGGGAGGATCCCATATGCCGCGGAGCGGCTGGGCCCGGGAGCCATGGCCGCTGGGCCTGCGTGTCCGGAGCCTGTGCTCCGCAACGGGGGAGGCCACAACAGTGAGAGGCCCGCGTACCGGAAAAAAAAAAAAAAAAAAAAGAGTATCTTCCTGTAAGAGCAAAGAACACGTTTGATTTTCCTGGTTTGCGTTTTCTAATTCACATTCATATTTCTCCTGAAGGTTCTTCTCACTTGGCTCACACTGGCTGACTAAGTTCTCCTTTAGCTGGTTTAAATGATTTACTTCTGCTTCATGTTCTTTAGCAGATGCTTCAATTTGGCACTTCAATTCTTTCACCTCTTCTTGGTGTGTAGATTTCAACTGTAAAAGTTCTTCTCGCAAACTATTAATTTCTTTTTGGTACTGCTGAGAATTAGCCTCAGTGACTCCTTGGAGATGAGTAATTTCTCACTCCTTTTCATTTGTGGCAACTTCTAACTGCTTTTGCAGACATAAAATCTGCTCCTCAAAGGCTGGCTTAATTTTCTGAATCTCTTCCTGTAGTTTTTTAACATTATCTTCAGAATCACTCTGAAATTTGATTTGTTCTGAAAGCTCTAATTGTTTTTTTTTTTTGCTGCTTCTTCCAGTTCCTTTTGCCAACCAGCTTTATCGTTACTGTATTTGGAATGTACTGCCATTAATTCATTTTTCAAATTTTCCATTTCTTTCACATAGTTTCTTTGTGATTGTTCAAACTCCTCGTGCACATCTTCCAACTTAGTTGCAGAATCCTCAACCTCTTGCTTCATTTAAATATTTTCCTTCTTCAAAGAAACACACCGTTGCTCAGTCTCTGCTCTTTCCAAAAGAATAGCATCCAGACGTATGGTCAACGCCTTAATAATATCATCAGTTCCTCCAGCAACAGGTTTCAATCTCAATTCTTCAATTTCTTTCTCCAATTCTGTACATCTTGATTTAGCTTTCTGTATTAGCATCATCTGCTTCTTGGCAAGCTTGATAAGATCTTCCTTGGGCAATGTTTCCAGCTTGGATTTCCCGATCCCAGGAGCGGCCGGCGAGGCCATCCCGACGTGAACACGCTCCTCCATGGCTACCCGCAGCCCGCACTTCCGCCCGCCGACTCCCACGGAGCCCCGCCGCGGGTCAAAGGTCGCGCTTCTCCTAGAATAATTATTCTTGAGTGAACCGAATGAGACATTTTCCACAGTACCTTCAGCTGGGTCATTTATAGGGTGCACCCTAAAATGTGGCCGGATGCGGATCTTTTTCAGCCAGCCTGGGGTTGATATTCTTGACCTCTGATGAGTGTTTCTTCTACTCCTCGCATTCTGGGAGCAGTATCCTGGGAAATGCATTACAATAGAGACAACTATTGACATCTTGCTGGCAGAAGACCATGGGGAAATTAGCACTAATTTATTCACAGTTCATGGGCCTCCCTGGTGGCGCAGTGGTTGAGAGTCCGCCTGCCGATGCAGGGGATACGGGTTCGTGCCCCGGTCTGGGAGGATCCCATATGCCGCGGAGCGGCTGGGCCCGTGAGCCATGGCCGCTGGGCCTGCGTGTCCGGAGCCTGTGCTCCGCAACGGGGGAGGCCACAACAGTGAGAGGCCCGCGTACCGGAAAAAAAAAAAAAAAAAAAAAAGAGTATCTTCCTGTAAGAGCAAAGAACACGTTTGATTTTCCTGGTTTGCGTTTTCTAATTCACATTCATATTTCTCCTGAAGGTTCTTCTCACTTGGCTCACACTGGCTGACTAAGTTCTCCTTTAGCTGGTTTAAATGATTTACTTCTGCTTCATGTTCTTTAGCAGATGCTTCAATTTGGCACTTCAATTCTTTCACTTCTTCTTGGTGTGTAGATTTCAACTGTAAAAGTTCTTCTCGCAAACTATTAATTTCTTTTTGGTACTGCTGAGAATTAGCCTCAGTGACTCCTTGGAGATGAGTAATTTCTCACTCCTTTTCATTTGTGGCAACTTCTAACTGCTTTTGCAGACATAAAATCTGCTCCTCAAAGGCTGGCTTAATTTTCTGAATCTCTTCCTGTAGTTTTTTAACATTATCTTCAGAATCACTCTGAAATTTGATTTGTTCTGAAAGCTCTAATTGTTTTTTTTTTTTTGCTGCTTCTTCCAGTTCCTTTTGCCAACCAGCTTTATCGTTACTGTATTTGGAATGTACTGCCATTAATTCATTTTTCAAATTTTCCATTTCTTTCACATAGTTTCTTTGTGATTGTTCAAACTCCTCGTGCACATCTTCCAACTTAGTTGCAGAATCCTCAACCTCTTGCTTCATTTAAATATTTTCCTTCTTCAAAGAAACACACCGTTGCTCAGTCTCTGCTCTTTCCAAAAGAATAGCATCCAGACGTATGGTCAACGCCTTAATAATATCATCAGTTCCTCCAGCAACAGGTTTCAATCTCAATTCTTCAATTTCTTTCTCCAATTCTGTACATCTTGATTTAGCTTTCTGTATTAGCATCATCTGCTTCTTGGCAAACTTGATAAGATCTTCCTTGGGCAATGTTTCCAGCTTGGATTTCCCGATCCCAGCAGCGGCCGGCGAGGCCACCCCGTCGTGAACACGCTCCTCCATGGCTACCCGCAGCCCGCACTTCCGCCCGCCGACTCCCACGGAGCCCCGCCGTGGGTCAAAGGTCGCGCTTCTCCTAGAATAATTATTCTTGAGTGAACCGAATGAGACATTTTCCACAGTACCTTCAGCTGGGTCATTTATAGGGTGCACCCTAAAATGTGGCCGGATGCGGATCTTTTTCAGCCAGCCTGGGGTTGATATTCTTGACCTCTGATGAGTGTTTCTTCTACTCCTCGCATTCTGGGAGCAGTATCCTGGGAAATGCATTACAATAGAGACAACTATTGACATCTTGCTGGCAGAAGACCATGGGGAAATTAGCACTAATTTATTCACAGTTCATGGGCCTCCCTGGTGGCGCAGTGGTTGAGAGTCCGCCTGCCGATGCAGGGGATACGGGTTCGTGCCCCGGTCTGGGAGGATCCCATATGCCGCGGAGCGGCTGGGCCCGTGAGCCATGGCCGCTGGGCCTGCGTGTCCGGAGCCTGTGCTCCGCAACGGGGGAGGCCACAACAGTGAGAGGCCCGCGTACCGGAAAAAAAAAAAAAAAAAAAAAAAGAGTATCTTCCTGTAAGAGCAAAGAACACGTTTGATTTTCCTGGTTTGCGTTTTCTAATTCACATTCATATTTCTCCTGAAGGTTCTTCTCACTTGGCTCACACTGGCTGACTAAGTTCTCCTTTAGCTGGTTTAAATGATTTACTTCTGCTTCATGTTCTTTAGCAGATGCTTCAATTTGGCACTTCAATTCTTTCACCTCTTCTTGGTGTGTAGATTTCAACTGTAAAAGTTCTTCTCGCAAACTATTAATTTCTTTTTGGTACTGCTGAGAATTAGCCTCAGTGACTCCTTGGAGATGAGTAATTTCTCACTCCTTTTCATTTGTGGCAACTTCTAACTGCTTTTGCAGACATAAAATCTGCTCCTCAAAGGCTGGCTTAATTTTCTGAATCTCTTCCTGTAGTTTTTTAACATTATCTTCAGAATCACTCTGAAATTTGATTTGTTCTGAAAGCTCTAATTGTTTTTTTTTTTTTGCTGCTTCTTCCAGTTCCTTTTGCCAACCAGCTTTATCGTTACTGTATTTGGAATGTACTGCCATTAATTCATTTTTCAAATTTTCCATTTCTTTCACATAGTTTCTTTGTGATTGTTCAAACTCCTCGTGCACATCTTCCAACTTAGTTGCAGAATCCTCAACCTCTTGCTTCATTTAAATATTTTCCTTCTTCAAAGAAACACACCGTTGCTCAGTCTCTGCTCTTTCCAAAAGAATAGCATCCAGACGTATGGTCAACGCCTTAATAATATCATCAGTTCCTCCAGCAACAGGTTTCAATCTCAATTCTTCAATTTCTTTCTCCAATTCTGTACATCTTGATTTAGCTTTCTGTATTAGCATCATCTGCTTCTTGGCAAACTTGATAAGATCTTCCTTGGGCCATGTTTCCAGCTTGGATTTCCCGATCCCAGGAGCGGCCGGCGAGGCCACCCCGTCGTGAACACGCTCCTCCATGGCTACCCGCAGCCCGCACTTCCGCCCGCCGACTCCCACGGAGCCCCGCCGCGGGTCAAAGGTCGCGCTTCTCCTAGAATAATTATTCTTGAGTGAACCGAATGAGACATTTTCCACAGTACCTTCAGCTGGGTCATTTATAGGGTGCACCCTAAAATGTGGCCGGATGCGGATCTTTTTCAGCCAGCCTGGGGTTGATATTCTTGACCTCTGATGAGTGTTTCTTCTACTCCTCGCATTCTGGGAGCAGTATCCTGGGAAATGCATTACAATAGAGACAACTATTGACATCTTGCTGGCAGAAGACCATGGGGAAATTAGCACTAATTTATTCACAGTTCATGGGCCTCCCTGGTGGCGCAGTGGTTGAGAGTCCGCCTGCCGATGCAGGGGATACGGGTTCGTGCCCCGGTCTGGGAGGATCCCATATGCCGCGGAGCGGCTGGGCCCGTGAGCCATGGCCGCTGGGCCTGCGTGTCCGGAGCCTGTGCTCCGCAACGGGGGAGGCCACAACAGTGAGAGGCCCGCGTACCGGAAAAAAAAAAAAAAAAAAAGAGTATCTTCCTGTAAGAGCAAAGAACACGTTTGATTTTCCTGGTTTGCGTTTTCTAATTCACATTCATATTTCTCCTGAAGGTTCTTCTCACTTGGCTCACACTGGCTGACTAAGTTCTCCTTTAGCTGGTTTAAATGATTTACTTCTGCTTCATGTTCTTTAGCAGATGCTTCAATTTGGCACTTCAATTCTTTCACCTCTTCTTGGTGTGTAGATTTCAACTGTAAAAGTTCTTCTCGCAAACTATTAATTTCTTTTTGGTACTGCTGAGAATTAGCCTCAGTGACTCCTTGGAGATGAGTAATTTCTCACTCCTTTTCATTTGTGGCAACTTCTAACTGCTTTTGCAGACATAAAATCTGCTCCTCAAAGGCTGGCTTAATTTTCTGAATCTCTTCCTGTAGTTTTTTAACATTATCTTCAGAATCACTCTGAAATTTGATTTGTTCTGAAAGCTCTAATTGTTTTTTTTTTTTGCTGCTTCTTCCAGTTCCTTTTGCCAACCAGCTTTATCGTTACTGTATTTGGAATGTACTGCCATTAATTCAATTTTCAAATTTTCCATTTCTTTCACATAGTTTCTTTGTGATTGTTCAAACTCCTCGTGCACATCTTCCAACTTAGTTGCAGAATCCTCAACCTCTTGCTTCATTTAAATATTTTCCTTCTTCAAAGAAACACACCGTTGCTCAGTCTCTGCTCTTTCCAAAAGAATAGCATCCAGACGTATGGTCAACGCCTTAATAATATCATCAGTTCCTCCAGCAACAGGTTTCAATCTCAATTCTTCAATTTCTTTCTCCAATTCTGTACATCTTGATTTAGCTTTCTGTATTAGCATCATCTGCTTCTTGGCAAACTTGATAAGATCTTCCTTGGGCAATGTTTCCAGCTTGGATTTCCCGATCCCAGGAGCGGCCGGCGAGGCCACCCCGTCGTGAACACGCTCCTCCATGGCTACCCGCAGCCCGCACTTCCGCCCGCCGACTCCCACGGAGCCCCGCCGCGGGTCAAAGGTCGCGCTTCTCCTAGAATAATTATTCTTGAGTGAACCGAATGAGACATTTTCCACAGTACCTTCAGCTGGGTCATTTATAGGGTGCACCCTAAAATGTGGCCGGATGCGGATCTTTTTCAGCCAGCCTGGGGTTGATATTCTTGACCTCTGATGAGTGTTTCTTCTACTCCTCGCATTCTGGGAGCAGTATCCTGGGAAATGCATTACAATAGAGACAACTATTGACATCTTGCTGGCAGAAGACCATGGGGAAATTAGCACTAATTTATTCACAGTTCATGGGCCTCCCTGGTGGCGCAGTGGTTGAGAGTCCGCCTGCCGATGCAGGGGATACGGGTTCGTGCCCCGGTCTGGGAGGATCCCATATGCCGCGGAGCGGCTGGGCCCGTGAGCCATGGCCGCTGGGCCTGCGTGTCCGGAGCCTGTGCTCCGCAACGGGGGAGGCCACAACAGTGAGAGGCCCGCGTACCGGAAAAAAAAAAAAAAAAAAAAAAAAGAAAGAAATGAAGCAAACTTTTAATCTCTGATAAATATGGGGAGCTTACCCTGGAGGTAGCAGGAGCCACTTTAATTGTCCTCACATGGGGCAGTTTCTCCAACAGGTCCTCAGGGGGCTCTAGGAGGACACAGAGTAAGTGTCAGGACACTGGTGATGCTGCTCAGGAATTACTCAGAGAGCCTCGTTAATGTGGACACAGGGTGGGAGTGTATGGGTGCAGGTGGTTACTGAGTGTGGACTGAGGTGCTGTTGGACAAACCTCCCTGGTGGGTGGAGGAAGGCAAAGGGGAGGAACATTTCAGAAATGAGGAAGAGAACCTTTAGCTTTCTAGCTGTAGGGAACCTAATCAATTTGAAAGTGTCAGTCTGAAAAAGCTTAAACACTAACATTGCACTATGTTTCAGTATAGAGTCCCACGGCCCCTCTGCCCATTTCAAAGTCCCTCCAAATCCCCCTTCTTCTTGAAATGTTACAAGACTCTTTCAGCTTCCTTCTAATCAAATATGTTGCTCCTTCATTCATCGTCCATTCTGTTGGATTTTTGACTTATTTTATTGTGATGAAATATACATATTTATGCTTTTCATAATTTTGAAGTATACAGTTCACTAGCATTTCTTACTTTCACAATGCTGTGTACCCATCAACACAATCTACATCTTAATCTTTTTCATCATTACAACGTAACCTCTGTACCCATTAAATCATAATCCACCTTACTCCTGCCTCCTGACCTTGGTAATTTCTACTTCCGGTGTCTGTGAGTTTGCCTACACTAGGTACCTCATACAAGAGGAATCATATAATATTTGACTTTCTGCGCCTGCCTTATTTCACTAACAATACTATATTTTTTATATTATTTGGATCATTCATTTTGTAGCATAAGTCAATCTTTAATTCCTTTTTATGGTTGAAAATTATTCCATTCTATGTATATATCACATTTTATTTATCCATTCATCACCTCATGGACTTTGGATTGTTTCTATCTTTTGGCTACTAAGAATAATGCGACTATGAACATTAGTGTACACATTTCTGTATGGCACCATAATGGTGACAAATAATATTGTACATATTTCAAATATCATTGCATATAACAACACAAGGTGTGACTCTGAGGTGAACTATGGACTTTTCATTAGTAAAAATATACTTACATTGTTTCACTAATTGTAACAAATGTACTTCACCTATGCTATATATTACTAATAGCTGAAACTGGAGTGATAGGATACAGGTATTTTCTGTATTGCATATACAACTTTTATGTCAATATAATCCTGTTCTAAATAATGTCTAATAATTTAAAGAAATCTCAAAACATGGTTTCAGGGAGGGATGTGTTGTTGCTAACGTTCAAAAATCAGCTAATGTCTAAACCATAACTAGAGACCATCTTCCCTCTTAAACATGAACCAAATGTTGAATTTTAAACGCATGCCTCAGAGCACAGGGAGATCAGCTTGGTGCTTTGTGACCGCCTGGAGGGGTGGGATGGGGAGGGTGGGAGGGAGGGAGATGCATGAGGGAAGGGATGTGGGAACAGATGTATATGTATGACTGATTCACTTTGTTATAAAGCAGAAACTAATAAAAAATATAAAATTCAAAAAATAAATATATAAATACATAAATACATAAATGCATGTTTACTTCCATGGTTAAAACAGTACCAGCTGGCTTAGTAAGTTTCAATTTGAACTCATGGAATAAAAGAAGAATACTGCTTAATATTTCATAGCTTTTTCTTCAATATGAGGCACTGAATGAACTAGAATAATTATTCTTGAGTGAACCGAACGAGACATTTTCCACAGTACCTTCAGCTGGGTCATTTATAGGGTGCATCCTAAAATGTGGCCGGATGCGGATCTTTTTCAGCCAGCCTGGGGTTGATATTCTTGACCTCTGATGAGTGTTTCTTCTTCTCGCATCCTGGGAGCAGCATCCTGGGAAATGCATTACAATAGAGACAACTATTGACATCTTGCTGGCAGAAGACCATGGGGAAATTAGCAATAATTTATTCACAGTTCAATCCTTTGGTCCCTTTCCTCACCAGCTGCCCAGCAGAGCCTCCTGAATCAAAGTTGGACTTAGGAAGATCTTGCAGTTTGGTATGCAGTGAAAACACCCAACAGACAGGTTTTGTGGGCAAATATCTTTATTTAACTGAGAATGTCTAGAAACTCAGCAAACCATTGGGACCATGACTGATGGACAGGATTCAAATCCCGTTTAGAAGAAGCATGTACTTGGGAAAGATATGTAGATCCCTCTTTGCCTCAGTTCCCTGTTCTGAGATGTAGAAATGTTAATATGGCCTACTTGTAGCATTATGTCATGTGGCCAAAAATGATTGAATACCGGTAAAATGTTTGAAAAATAAAGGACCGGTGCTTCACAAATGCTCTATAAGTGTTCAATCCTGAATGATGGCAAGAAGAAGCTGGATATTTCGTAGCTGTTGAAAGGAGAGAAGGGATTTGACGGCTCCAAGTAAAGGGGGATTCAAGCTTACTCTTCAGCTTTTTCATGGAAACAATGCTTTACAGCTCATGGAGAATATCCATTACCATGTCTGACACCCAGCCCTGTTGGGGGAGAAGGGGAGGGCAAAGTAGGGGCTGTAACCCATATGTTATGGTGGAGGGTGTGGAAATTTAGAGAGATAAGTGACTGTCCAAGAGTCACAACCATGATGAATGATGGATCACGGACAGGACAGACAGAGCCAGTGCCTACCCTGAGCTCAATCCCTGGGGTAGATCTCTTGGTTCTGTCTTCACTGTATGCAGTGTTTCTTGCCCAGCACACAGAAACAGGGCCGGCACAAGGGATGGAAGACAGACTTTCCACAGGAGAAGGACATTTCGTTTCCTTAGCACAGAATCCGATAGTGAATATTAGCCTCAAAGGAGAAAGGTGGAGTGAATTTCCTCCATCTACTCCTGGAGGCTCCTTCTTTCTCGGACTCCTCCAGAACTGGGTGTGGCATGTGGGTACAAGCATGGGCTCCCTGCAAAAGGAAGGAGGCCTGCCTAGCACTAGGTGCTTCAGGTAAGGGGGGAGGACTCATCCCGAGGCTCTAATAGGAAACAGTTAGAATGAGGGAAGTGGCAGAGAGATGTATCAGAACCATTCAGAATGCTATGAGACCTACTAAGAGATGAGATTTCTTATTAAATGAAGTTGTAATTGACCCAGTAGTAGGGATGCTGAAACCCAGTTTTGTTCATTAAGAATCCAGCCATGGAGCAACTAAGTCCGTGAACCACAACTACTAAGCCTGTGCTCTAGAGCCCGCAAGTCACAACTACTCAGCCCACGTGCCAAAACTATTGAAGCCCATGCACCTAGAGCCCGTGCTCTGGAACAACAGAAGCCACCGAAATGAGAAGCCCGCGCACTGCAACTAAGACCCAACACAGCCAAATAATAATAATAATAATAATAATCCAGTAAACATTTGCCTGGGTGGTGATAGGATTTGTTTTCCAGGTTAAATGAGGCTCACTTGGTATAAAATCAATGCACACACTGAAAGTGTACAGTTTATTTACTTTTATATCCATACCCATTCATGATGCAGTGATGGGAATATTTTCTAGAAAGTTGGCACCAGTAACAGTGATGTTTAGGGGAACATAAATCAAGGGAAACACAACACAAAAAGTTCACATACACACACAGAGTCATACCACTCATTTCACATACAGACACACCCAGTCTCATGCACACAAACCTACACCACCTAACCGTAATACAGCTTCTTCCTGGGACTATAGTAATTGGTCACATTACTTGTAAATCACTTTCTATCACCAGGACCCCTACTCTCATTCCCAGCACAAATTTGGAATCAGTTTGCCCTCTACACTAAAACCAGCAAGAATGTCCCACTTTCTCATCTTCAAAGTTCTTCCTCCCCAAGTGACTGATTCCAGAATACATACCGTTTTCACGTTCTGGGAAGGCCACCTGCAATTACAGAAGAGAAAACACTATGAGGATAAGATCACAGTGATGCTCAGGTCTTTTGTTCATTTGCTGACAGTAGAAAACCTGATAAGAAACAGTGGTCCAGGGAACCCAGCAAGGGTTATCAGAGCAAACCTACTCAGGCTGAAAGGCAAGAACTTTGCTGGGAGGATGGAACTTCCAAGTCCATTTAGGTTGGAAATTACAGAATTCTTTGCCTAGAAGAAAAATCGCTGCAGGAGAGAGAGCTCCATACTCTACAGGCTGTAATGGATGCTGTCAATTGTAATGTCCTGTGGAATCAGGCACCATGAGTTGGTAATAGACTCTCACTCCACATTCTCCCAACCAAGGGAATTGTATGTATCTGGAAGGAATACCCTCAAATATACATAACTTAATTCTATTGAAAGAGAAATAAAGCAATATTTCTATCTCAGACCAGAAAAAATCCAGCTTGCCTTGGGGATCCACGGGGGCTTTTCTTCTGTCCTATCACGGTGCAGGTCATCCACCGAAACCTCAGGGAGAGCTGGAGGGACACAGAGTAACTGTCAGGACACTGGTGATGCGGCGCAGGAATTACTCAGGGGCTTTCTTCTCGATGAGGACATGGGGTGGTGTGTATGGATGTGGGAGGTTAGTAAGTGTGGGCTGAGCTGGTGTTGGGCCATCCTCTTTGGGGGATGAAGGAAGGCAAAGGACAAGAGGAAGGAAATGAAAACAGAGTTTTGGCTTTCTAGCTAAGGGGAGCCTCATCAGAAGGGAAGGGTCGATCTAAAAAATGGTAAACACTAAAATGCATGCTCTGTTTCAATGACACAGACCCATGACCCATCCTGCCTCTTTTGAGCTTCTGCTAAATTGCCACTGTCTCTTGATTTTTCCCAGATCACTCTTTCCCCAGCATCCACAATGCCAGCTACTGCATTTATCATGTCTTCTGTTGTATGATATTTTATACTTGATTAACAGCAACCTCCATTAAAGGACTGAATTCAATCCTAGACAAAATATGCTACATTTATTCACTAATCACCTGTCTTAAAGAAAATCAAATACACAAGATTTGACAAAACTGAAATCCTACCATTTAGATACAGCCACTATCAATCGTATCATATTTTTCTCCCAGTCTTTGTTTTCTATACAATGTACGTATGCCCATTGAGTCAGGGGCTGTCCATACTCTAGGGAGCTGTTCCATAAGTGGGACACTTCGTTATGAAGAGGGAGCCCGGACTGAGCACAGCCTGTCTCTAACCCAGCTGCGCAAGAGAAGTGTACAGGCTAACAGTCAGGTTCCACTTTGAGTCCTTGGGTGTGGGCTACAGGAATTGACCAATTCTAAGGCTTATGGTAATGTTATCCAATACAATAAAATAGCTCCCTGATTCTTATCTGCTTCTGGCCTTGTTTAAGCAATGACACCAGCACTGACAGATATGACCTGTACTGTGTACATGGGGTCTCACACCTCTCAGAATCTGTGAGCTGACCAGGAGAATGCAGGTCCTGAGGTGAATTTCACGTTAATGACTGTGCCAAAGTCAACTGATAAGTCCACCCATAGCTGCCCTGGATTCTGTGACCACTAAGGCCACCTGATGGGCAGGGTCTGGGCCTTTGGAGATGCTAGGACTTCCAGCCAAGGATACGGATGCAGGGACTCCCTTGCTCCATGACTGAGGATCCCTTGGCTGAGTGGTAAGTGCAGGTCAGGGATCCAGAGCACCCACATTGGGACCCACCCCTGGGTTCTCAGTTTGGCTTTTCCACTTAGGAGGTCAAGAGCTGAGAACATTTCTCTCTGCACCATCTCCTTCTGAGGAAAAGGAATATTAACCAAATCTGGGCAACAGCTGTGTTGAGGGAAGAACAAGGTAGTGTACAGACAGTGTGCAGTGGTGATGAGCTTTGTTGACAGGTGAATTGTGCTGTGTAAGAGGGAAATATCTCCTGAGGAAACACACACACGCTCACGCATGCAGGTTCACAATCACACCACATAGGCTCACACATGGACCCCACCCCAACCCTGATAGACACAAACCCGCATCCTCTAAATGATGCAGTTACTTCCAGGACCATAGAACTTGGGCACGGCTCTTTACTGGGAAATCACTCTCTAGCTCTACACCCCCAGCCCTCATCCCTGTAGGGACCCTGAATCAGGGTGTCTCTCCAAGCAAAGCCAGCAAGAGAGTCCCACCTTCTTCATCATCTAGATTGTTCCTCAGCACAGGGGTGAACTCTGAATACATACCGTTTTTGTTTGCTGTCCAATCCACCTGTGATTAGAGAAGAGAAAACAGTGTAAGGATCTCAGCATCCTGTGCTCTGTGGACACAGGTATTTCATCTCTTTTTTTGTCCTCAGAAAACCAAATGGGAAACGGTTGTTGAGTCAATGGCCCCAAAAGAAACCAGAGAAGACAGCTGTGGGAAAGGCTGGAGCTTTGCCTGGAAGATCTCTCAGGTCCACTTTGAGGAGCAAATACAAAAGTCTATTTCAAGGAGGGAAATTTTCTGCTGAGGAAAGTGTGTCTGACTCTACAGTTTCTAACTGATGTTGCCATCTTTTAAATGGCCTTTTGAATGAGTTATCTGTTGGGAAAGACCTTCACTCAGCATTCATCCAACCAAGCAAAATTGTATCCATCAGCTGTCTTGAACATTGTAGATCTTCAGATCTGAAATCAATTGGAAAAGAAAGAAATGGGGCCTCCCTGGTGGCGCAGTGGTTAAGAGTCCGCCTGCCGATGCAGGGGATACGGGTTCGTGCCCCGGTCTGGGAGGATCCCATATGCCGCGGAGCGGCTGGGCCCGTGAGCCATGGCCGCTGGGCCTGCACATCCAGAGCATGTGCTCCGCAACGGGAGAGGCCACAACAGTGAGAGGCCCGCATACCGCAAAAAGAAAAAAAAAAAAAAAAAAGAAAGAAATGAAGCAAACTTTTAATCTCTGATAAATAAGGGGAGCTTACCCTGGAGGTAGCAGGAGCCACTTTAATTGTCCTCACATGGGGAAGTTTCTCCAACAGGTCCTCAGGGGGCTCTAGGAGGACACAGAGTAAGTGTCAGGACACTGGTGATGCTGCTCAGGAATTACTCAGAGAGCCTCGTTAATGTGGACACAGGGTGGGAGTGTATGGATGCAGGTGGTTACTGAGTGTGGACTGAGGTGCTGTTGGACAAACCTCCCTGGTGGGTGGAGGAAGGCAAAGGGGAGGAACATTTCAGAAATGAGGAAGAGAACCTTTAGCTTTCTAGCTGTAGGGAACCTAATCAATTTGAAAGTGTCAGTCTGAAAAAGCTTAAACACTAACATTGCACTATGTTTCAGTATAGAGTCCCACGGCCCCTCTGCCCATTTCAAAGTCCCTCCAAATCCCCCTTCTTCTTGAAATGTTACAAGACTCTTTCAGCTTCCTTCTAATCAAATATGTTGCTCCTTCATTCATCGTCCATTCTGTTGGATTTTTGACTTATTTTATTGTGATGAAATATACATATTTATGCTTTTCATAATTTTGAAGTATACAGTTCACTAGCATTTCTTACTTTCACAATGCTGTGTACCCATCAACACAATCTACATCTTAATCTTTTTCATCATTACAACGTAACCTCTGTACCCATTAAATCATAATCCACCTTACTCCTGCCTCCTGACCTTGGTAATTTCTACTTCCGGTGTCTGTGAGTTTGCCTACACTAGGTACCTCATACAAGAGGAATCATATAATATTTGACTTTCTGCGCCTGCCTTATTTCACTAACAATACTATATTTTTTATATTATTTGGATCATTCATTTTGTAGCATAAGTCAATCTTTAATTCCTTTTTATGGTTGAAAATTATTCCATTCTATGTATATATCACATTTTATTTATCCATTCATCACCTCATGGACTTTGGATTGTTTCTATCTTTTGGCTACTAAGAATAATGCGACTATGAACATTAGTGTACACATTTCTGTATGGCACCATAATGGTGACAAATAATATTGTACATATTTCAAATATCATTGCATATAACAACACAAGGTGTGACTCTGAGGTGAACTATGGACTTTTCATTAGTAAAAATATACTTACATTGTTTCACTAATTGTAACAAATGTACTTCACCTATGCTATATATTACTAATAGCTGAAACTGGAGTGATAGGATACAGGTATTTTCTGTATTGCATATACAACTTTTATGTCAATATAATCCTGTTCTAAATAATGTCTAATAATTTAAAGAAATCTCAAAACATGGTTTCAGGGAGGGATGTGTTGTTGCTAACGTTCAAAAATCAGCTAATGTCTAAACCATAACTAGAGACCATCTTCCCTCTTAAACATGAACCAAATGTTGAATTTTAAACGCATGCCTCAGAGCACAGGGAGATCAGCTTGGTGCTTTGTGACCGCCTGGAGGGGTGGGATGGGGAGGGTGGGAGGGAGGGAGATGCATGAGGGAAGGGATGTGGGAACAGATGTATATGTATGACTGATTCACTTTGTTATAAAGCAGAAACTAATAAAAAAAATAAAATTCAAAAAATAAATATATAAATACATAAATACATAAATGCATGTTTACTTCCATGGTTAAAACAGTACCAGCTGGCTTAGTAAGTTTCAATTTGAACTCATGGAATAAAAGAAGAATACTGCTTAATATTTCATAGCTTTTTCTTCAATATGAGGCACTGAATGAACTAGAATAATTATTCTTGAGTGAACCGAACGAGACATTTTCCACAGTACCTTCAGCTGGGTCATTTATAGGGTGCATCCTAAAATGTGGCCGGATGCGGATCTTTTTCAGCCAGCCTGGGGTTGATATTCTTGACCTCTGATGAGTGTTTCTTCTTCTTGCATCCTGGGAGCAGCATCCTGGGAAATGCATTACAATAGAGACAACTATTGACATCTTGCTGGCAGAAGACCATGGGGAAATTAGCAATAATTTATTCACAGTTCAATCCTTTGGTCCCTTTCCTCACCAGCTGCCCAGCAGAGCCTCCTGAATCAAAGTTGGACTTAGGAAGATCTTGCAGTTTGGTATGCAGTGAAAACACCCAACAGACAGGTTTTGTGGGCAAATATCTTTATTTAACTGAGAATGTCTAGAAACTCAGCAAACCATTGGGACCATGACTGATGGACAGGATTCAAATCCCGTTTAGAAGAAGCATGTACTTGGGAAAGATATGTAGATCCCTCTTTGCCTCAGTTCCCTGTTCTGAGATGTAGAAATGTTAATATGGCCTACTTGTAGCATTATGTCATGTGGCCAAAAATGATTGAATACCGGTAAAATGTTTGAAAAATAAAGGACCGGTGCTTCACAAATGCTCTATAAGTGTTCAATCCTGAATGATGGCAAGAAGAAGCTGGATATTTCGTAGCTGTTGAAAGGAGAGAAGGGATTTGACGGCCCCAAGTAAAGGGGGATTCAAGCTTACTCTTCAGCTTTTTCATGGAAACAATGCTTTACAGCTCATGGAGAATATCCATTACCATGTCTGACACCCAGCCCTGTTGGGGGTGAAGGGGAGGGCAAAGTAGGGGCTGTAACCCATATGTTATGGTGGAGGGTGTGGAAATTTAGAGAGATAAGTGACTGTCCAAGAGTCACAACCATGATGAATGATGGATCACGGACAGGACAGACAGAGCCAGTGCCTACCCTGAGCTCAATCCCTGGGGTAGATCTCTTGGTTCTGTCTTCACTGTATGCAGTGTTTCTTGCCCAGCACACAGAAACAGGGCCGGCACAAGGGATGGAAGACAGACTTTCCACAGGAGAAGGACATTTCGTTTCCTTAGCACAGAATCCAATAGTGAATATTAGCCTCAAAGGAGAAAGGTGGAGTGAATTTCCTCCATCTACTCCTGGAGGCTCCTTCTTTCTCGGACTCCTCCAGAACTGGGTGTGGCATGTGGGTACAAGCATGGGCTCCCTGCAAAAGGAAGGAGGCCTGCCTAGCACTAGGTGCTTCAGGTAAGGGGGGAGGACTCATCCCGAGGCTCTAATAGGAAACAGTTAGAATGAGGGAAGTGGCAGAGAGATGTATCAGAACCATTCAGAATGCTATGAGACCTACTAAGAGATGAGATTTCTTATTAAATGAAGTTGTAATTGACCCAGTAGTAGGGATGCTGAAACCCAGTTGTGTTCATTAAGAATCCAGCCATGGAGCAACTAAGTCCGTGAACCACAACTACTAAGCCTGTGCTCTAGAGCCCGCAAGTCACAACTACTCAGCCCACGTGCCAAAACTATTGAAGCCCATGCACCTAGAGCCCGTGCTCTGGAACAACAGAAGCCACCGAAATGAGAAGCCCGCGCACTGCAACGAAGACCCAACACAGCCAAATAATAATAATAATAATAATAATCCAGTAAACATTTGCCTGGGTGGTGATAGGATTTGTTTTCCAGGTTAAATGAGGCTCACTTGGTATAAAATCAATGCACACACTGAAAGTGTACAGTTTATTTACTTTTATATCCATACCCATTCATGATGCAGTGATGGGAATATTTTCTAGAAAGTTGGCACCAGTAACAGTGATGTTTAGGGGAACATAAATCAAGGGAAACACAACACAAAAAGTTCACATACACACACAGAGTCATACCACTCATTTCACATACAGACACACCCAGTCTCATGCACACAAACCTACACCACCTAACCGTAATACAGCTTCTTCCTGGGACTATAGTAATTGGTCACATTACTTGTAAATCACTTTCTATCACCAGGACCCCTACTCTCATTCCCAGCACAAATTTGGAATCAGTTTGCCCTCTACACTAAAACCAGCAAGAATGTCCCACTTTCTCATCTTCAAAGTTCTTCCGCCCCAAGTGACTGATTCCAGAATACATACCGTTTTCACGTTCTGGGAAGGCCACCTGCAATTACAGAAGAGAAAACACTATGAGGATAAGATCACAGTGATGCTCAGGTCTTTTGTTCATTTGCTGACAGTAGAAAACCTGATAAGAAACAGTGGTCCAGGGAACCCAGCAAGGGTTATCAGAGCAAACCTACTCAGGCTGAAAGGCAAGAACTTTGCTGGGAGGATGGAACTTCCAAGTCCATTTAGGTTGGAAATTACAGAATTCTTTGCCTAGAAGAAAAATCGCTGCAGGAGAGAGAGCTCCATACTCTACAGGCTGTAATGGATGCTGTCAATTGTAATGTCCTGTGGAATCAGGCACCATGAGTTGGTAATAGACTCTCACTCCACATTCTCCCAACCAAGGGAATTGTATGTATCTGGAAGGAATACCCTCAAATATACATAACTTAATTCTATTGAAAGAGAAATAAAGCAATATTTCTATCTCAGACCAGAAAAAATCCAGCTTGCCTTGGGGATCCACGGGGGCTTTTCTTCTGTCCTATCACGGTGCAGGTCATCCACCGAAACCTCAGGGAGAGCTGGAGGGACACAGAGTAACTGTCAGGACACTGGTGATGCGGCGCAGGAATTACTCAGGGGCTTTCTTCTCGATGAGGACATGGGGTGGTGTGTATGGATGTGGGAGGTTAGTAAGTGTGGGCTGAGCTGGTGTTGGGCCATCCTCTTTGGGGGATGAAGGAAGGCAAAGGACAAGAGGAAGGAAATGAAAACAGAGTTTTGGCTTTCTAGCTAAGGGGAGCCTCATCAGAAGGGAAGGGTCGATCTAAAAAATGGTAAACACTAAAATGCATGCTCTGTTTCAATGACACAGACCCATGACCCATCCTGCCTCTTTTGAGCTTCTGCTAAATTGCCACTGTCTCTTGATTTTTCCCAGATCACTCTTTCCCCAGCATCCACAATGCCAGCTACTGCATTTATCATGTCTTCTGTTGTATGATATTTTATACTTGATTAACAGCAACCTCCATTAAAGGACTGAATTCAATCCTAGACAAAATATGCTACATTTATTCACTAATCACCTGTCTTAAAGAAAATCAAATACACAAGATTTGACAAAACTGAAATCCTACCATTTAGATACAGCCACTATCAATCGTATCATATTTTTCTCCCAGTCTTTGTTTTCTATACAATGTACGTATGCCCATTGAGTCAGGGGCTGTCCATACTCTAGGGAGCTGTTCCATAAGTGGGACACTTCGTTATGAAGAGGGAGCCCGGACTGAGCACAGCCTGTCTCTAACCCAGCTGCGCAAGAGAAGTGTACAGGCTAACAGTCAGGTTCCACTTTGAGTCCTTGGGTGTGGGCTACAGGAATTGACCAATTCTAAGGCTTATGGTAATGTTATCCAATACAATAAAATAGCTCCCTGATTCTTATCTGCTTCTGGCCTTGTTTAAGCAATGACACCAGCACTGACAGATATGACCTGTACTGTGTACATGGGGTCTCACACCTCTCAGAATCTGTGAGCTGACCAGGAGAATGCAGGTCCTGAGGTGAATTTCACGTTAATGACTGTGCCAAAGTCAACTGATAAGTCCACCCATAGCTGCCCTGGATTCTGTGACCACTAAGGCCACCTGATGGGCAGGGTCTGGGCCTTTGGAGATGCTAGGACTTCCAGCCAAGGATACGGATGCAGGGACTCCCTTGCTCCATGACTGAGGATCCCTTGGCTGAGTGGTAAGTGCAGGTCAGGGATCCAGAGCACCCACATTGGGACCCACCCCTGGGTTCTCAGTTTGGCTTTTCCACTTAGGAGGTCAAGAGCTGAGAACATTTCTCTCTGCACCATCTCCTTCTGAGGAAAAGGAATATTAACCAAATCTGGGCAACAGCTGTGTTGAGGGAAGAACAAGGTAGTGTACAGACAGTGTGCAGTGGTGATGAGCTTTGTTGACAGGTGAATTGTGCTGTGTAAGAGGGAAATATCTCCTGAGGAAACACACACACGCTCACGCATGCAGGTTCACAATCACACCACATAGGCTCACACATGGACCCCACCCCAACCCTGATAGACACAAACCCGCATCCTCTAAATGATGCAGTTACTTCCAGGACCATAGAACTTGGGCACGGCTCTTTACTGGGAAATCACTCTCTAGCTCTACACCCCCAGCCCTCATCCCTGTAGGGACCCTGAATCAGGGTGTCTCTCCAAGCAAAGCCAGCAAGAGAGTCCCACCTTCTTCATCATCTAGATTGTTCCTCAGCACAGGGGTGAACTCTGAATACATACCGTTTTTGTTTGCTGTCCAATCCACCTGTGATTAGAGAAGAGAAAACAGTGTAAGGATCTCAGCATCCTGTGCTCTGTGGACACAGGTATTTCATCTCTTTTTTTGTCCTCAGAAAACCAAATGGGAAACGGTTGTTGAGTCAATGGCCCCAAAAGAAACCAGAGAAGACAGCTGTGGGAAAGGCTGGAGCTTTGCCTGGAAGATCTCTCAGGTCCACTTTGAGGAGCAAATACAAAAGTCTATTTCAAGGAGGGAAATTTTCTGCTGAGGAAAGTGTGTCTGACTCTACAGTTTCTAACTGATGTTGCCATCTTTTAAATGGCCTTTTGAATGAGTTATCTGTTGGGAAAGACCTTCACTCAGCATTCATCCAACCAAGCAAAATTGTATCCATCAGCTGTCTTGAACATTGTAGATCTTCAGATCTGAAATCAATTGGAAAAGAAAGAAATGGGGCCTCCCTGGTGGCGCAGTGGTTAAGAGTCCGCCTGCCGATGCAGGGGATACGGGTTCGTGCCCCGGTCTGGGAGGATCCCATATGCCGCGGAGCGGCTGGGCCCGTGAGCCATGGCCGCTGGGCCTGCACATCCAGAGCATGTGCTCCGCAACGGGAGAGGCCACAACAGTGAGAGGCCCGCATACCGCAAAAAGAAAAAAAAAAAAAAAAAAGAAAGAAATGAAGCAAACTTTTAATCTCTGATAAATAAGGGGAGCTTACCCTGGAGGTAGCAGGAGCCACTTTAATTGTCCTCACATGGGGCAGTTTCTCCAACAGGTCCTCAGGGGGCTCTAGGAGGACACAGAGTAAGTGTCAGGACACTGGTGATGCTGCTCAGGAATTACTCAGAGAGCCTCGTTAATGTGGACACAGGGTGGGAGTGTATGGATGCAGGTGGTTACTGAGTGTGGACTGAGGTGCTGTTGGACAAACCTCCCTGGTGGGTGGAGGAAGGCAAAGGGGAGGAACATTTCAGAAATGAGGAAGAGAACCTTTAGCTTTCTAGCTGTAGGGAACCTAATCAATTTGAAAGTGTCAGTCTGAAAAAGCTTAAACACTAACATTGCACTATGTTTCAGTATAGAGTCCCACGGCCCCTCTGCCCATTTCAAAGTCCCTCCAAATCCCCCTTCTTCTTGAAATGTTACAAGACTCTTTCAGCTTCCTTCTAATCAAATATGTTGCTCCTTCATTCATCGTCCATTCTGTTGGATTTTTGACTTATTTTATTGTGATGAAATATACATATTTATGCTTTTCATAATTTTGAAGTATACAGTTCACTAGCATTTCTTACTTTCACAATGCTGTGTACCCATCAACACAATCTACATCTTAATCTTTTTCATCATTACAACGTAACCTCTGTACCCATTAAATCATAATCCACCTTACTCCTGCCTCCTGACCTTGGTAATTTCTACTTCCGGTGTCTGTGAGTTTGCCTACACTAGGTACCTCATACAAGAGGAATCATATAATATTTGACTTTCTGCGCCTGCCTTATTTCACTAACAATACTATATTTTTTATATTATTTGGATCATTCATTTTGTAGCATAAGTCAATCTTTAATTCCTTTTTATGGTTGAAAATTATTCCATTCTATGTATATATCACATTTTATTTATCCATTCATCACCTCATGGACTTTGGATTGTTTCTATCTTTTGGCTACTAAGAATAATGCGACTATGAACATTAGTGTACACATTTCTGTATGGCACCATAATGGTGACAAATAATATTGTACATATTTCAAATATCATTGCATATAACAACACAAGGTGTGACTCTGAGGTGAACTATGGACTTTTCATTAGTAAAAATATACTTACATTGTTTCACTAATTGTAACAAATGTACTTCACCTATGCTATATATTACTAATAGCTGAAACTGGAGTGATAGGATACAGGTATTTTCTGTATTGCATATACAACTTTTATGTCAATATAATCCTGTTCTAAATAATGTCTAATAATTTAAAGAAATCTCAAAACATGGTTTCAGGGAGGGATGTGTTGTTGCTAACGTTCAAAAATCAGCTAATGTCTAAACCATAACTAGAGACCATCTTCCCTCTTAAACATGAACCAAATGTTGAATTTTAAACGCATGCCTCAGAGCACAGGGAGATCAGCTTGGTGCTTTGTGACCGCCTGGAGGGGTGGGATGGGGAGGGTGGGAGGGAGGGAGATGCATGAGGGAAGGGATGTGGGAACAGATGTATATGTATGACTGATTCACTTTGTTATAAAGCAGAAACTAATAAAAAAAATAAAATTCAAAAAATAAATATATAAATACATAAATACATAAATGCATGTTTACTTCCATGGTTAAAACAGTACCAGCTGGCTTAGTAAGTTTCAATTTGAACTCATGGAATAAAAGAAGAATACTGCTTAATATTTCATAGCTTTTTCTTCAATATGAGGCACTGAATGAACTAGAATAATTATTCTTGAGTGAACCGAACGAGACATTTTCCACAGTACCTTCAGCTGGGTCATTTATAGGGTGCATCCTAAAATGTGGCCGGATGCGGATCTTTTTCAGCCAGCCTGGGGTTGATATTCTTGACCTCTGATGAGTGTTTCTTCTTCTTGCATCCTGGGAGCAGCATCCTGGGAAATGCATTACAATAGAGACAACTATTGACATCTTGCTGGCAGAAGACCATGGGGAAATTAGCAATAATTTATTCACAGTTCAATCCTTTGGTCCCTTTCCTCACCAGCTGCCCAGCAGAGCCTCCTGAATCAAAGTTGGACTTAGGAAGATCTTGCAGTTTGGTATGCAGTGAAAACACCCAACAGACAGGTTTTGTGGGCAAATATCTTTATTTAACTGAGAATGTCTAGAAACTCAGCAAACCATTGGGACCATGACTGATGGACAGGATTCAAATCCCGTTTAGAAGAAGCATGTACTTGGGAAAGATATGTAGATCCCTCTTTGCCTCAGTTCCCTGTTCTGAGATGTAGAAATGTTAATATGGCCTACTTGTAGCATTATGTCATGTGGCCAAAAATGATTGAATACCGGTAAAATGTTTGAAAAATAAAGGACCGGTGCTTCACAAATGCTCTATAAGTGTTCAATCCTGAATGATGGCAAGAAGAAGCTGGATATTTCGTAGCTGTTGAAAGGAGAGAAGGGATTTGACGGCCCCAAGTAAAGGGGGATTCAAGCTTACTCTTCAGCTTTTTCATGGAAACAATGCTTTACAGCTCATGGAGAATATCCATTACCATGTCTGACACCCAGCCCTGTTGGGGGTGAAGGGGAGGGCAAAGTAGGGGCTGTAACCCATATGTTATGGTGGAGGGTGTGGAAATTTAGAGAGATAAGTGACTGTCCAAGAGTCACAACCATGATGAATGATGGATCACGGACAGGACAGACAGAGCCAGTGCCTACCCTGAGCTCAATCCCTGGGGTAGATCTCTTGGTTCTGTCTTCACTGTATGCAGTGTTTCTTGCCCAGCACACAGAAACAGGGCCGGCACAAGGGATGGAAGACAGACTTTCCACAGGAGAAGGACATTTCGTTTCCTTAGCACAGAATCCGATAGTGAATATTAGCCTCAAAGGAGAAAGGTGGAGTGAATTTCCTCCATCTACTCCTGGAGGCTCCTTCTTTCTCGGACTCCTCCAGAACTGGGTGTGGCATGTGGGTACAAGCATGGGCTCCCTGCAAAAGGAAGGAGGCCTGCCTAGCACTAGGTGCTTCAGGTAAGGGGGGAGGACTCATCCCGAGGCTCTAATAGGAAACAGTTAGAATGAGGGAAGTGGCAGAGAGATGTATCAGAACCATTCAGAATGCTATGAGACCTACTAAGAGATGAGATTTCTTATTAAATGAAGTTGTAATTGACCCAGTAGTAGGGATGCTGAAACCCAGTTGTGTTCATTAAGAATCCAGCCATGGAGCAACTAAGTCCGTGAACCACAACTACTAAGCCTGTGCTCTAGAGCCCACAAGTCACAACTACTCAGCCCACGTGCCAAAACTATTGAAGCCCATGCACCTAGAGCCCGTGCTCTGGAACAACAGAAGCCACCGAAATGAGAAGCCCGCGCACTGCAACGAAGACCCAACACAGCCAAATAATAATAATAATAATAATAATCCAGTAAACATTTGCCTGGGTGGTGATAGGATTTGTTTTCCAGGTTAAATGAGGCTCACTTGGTATAAAATCAATGCACACACTGAAAGTGTACAGTTTATTTACTTTTATATCCATACCCATTCATGATGCAGTGATGGGAATATTTTCTAGAAAGTTGGCACCAGTAACAGTGATGTTTAGGGGAACATAAATCAAGGGAAACACAACACAAAAAGTTCACATACACACACAGAGTCATACCACTCATTTCACATACAGACACACCCAGTCTCATGCACACAAACCTACACCACCTAACCGTAATACAGCTTCTTCCTGGGACTATAGTAATTGGTCACATTACTTGTAAATCACTTTCTATCACCAGGACCCCTACTCTCATTCCCAGCACAAATTTGGAATCAGTTTGCCCTCTACACTAAAACCAGCAAGAATGTCCCACTTTCTCATCTTCAAAGTTCTTCCGCCCCAAGTGACTGATTCCAGAATACATACCGTTTTCACGTTCTGGGAAGGCCACCTGCAATTACAGAAGAGAAAACACTATGAGGATAAGATCACAGTGATGCTCAGGTCTTTTGTTCATTTGCTGACAGTAGAAAACCTGATAAGAAACAGTGGTCCAGGGAACCCAGCAAGGGTTATCAGAGCAAACCTACTCAGGCTGAAAGGCAAGAACTTTGCTGGGAGGATGGAACTTCCAAGTCCATTTAGGTTGGAAATTACAGAATTCTTTGCCTAGAAGAAAAATCGCTGCAGGAGAGAGAGCTCCATACTCTACAGGCTGTAATGGATGCTGTCAATTGTAATGTCCTGTGGAATCAGGCACCATGAGTTGGTAATAGACTCTCACTCCACATTCTCCCAACCAAGGGAATTGTATGTATCTGGAAGGAATACCCTCAAATATACATAACTTAATTCTATTGAAAGAGAAATAAAGCAATATTTCTATCTCAGACCAGAAAAAATCCAGCTTGCCTTGGGGATCCACGGGGGCTTTTCTTCTGTCCTATCACGGTGCAGGTCATCCACCGAAACCTCAGGGAGAGCTGGAGGGACACAGAGTAACTGTCAGGACACTGGTGATGCGGCGCAGGAATTACTCAGGGGCTTTCTTCTCGATGAGGACATGGGGTGGTGTGTATGGATGTGGGAGGTTAGTAAGTGTGGGCTGAGCTGGTGTTGGGCCATCCTCTTTGGGGGATGAAGGAAGGCAAAGGACAAGAGGAAGGAAATGAAAACAGAGTTTTGGCTTTCTAGCTAAGGGGAGCCTCATCAGAAGGGAAGGGTCGATCTAAAAAATGGTAAACACTAAAATGCATGCTCTGTTTCAATGACACAGACCCATGACCCATCCTGCCTCTTTTGAGCTTCTGCTAAATTGCCACTGTCTCTTGATTTTTCCCAGATCACTCTTTCCCCAGCATCCACAATGCCAGCTACTGCATTTATCATGTCTTCTGTTGTATGATATTTTATACTTGATTAACAGCAACCTCCATTAAAGGACTGAATTCAATCCTAGACAAAATATGCTACATTTATTCACTAATCACCTGTCTTAAAGAAAATCAAATACACAAGATTTGACAAAACTGAAATCCTACCATTTAGATACAGCCACTATCAATCGTATCATATTTTTCTCCCAGTCTTTGTTTTCTATACAATGTACGTATGCCCATTGAGTCAGGGGCTGTCCATACTCTAGGGAGCTGTTCCATAAGTGGGACACTTCGTTATGAAGAGGGAGCCCGGACTGAGCACAGCCTGTCTCTAACCCAGCTGCGCAAGAGAAGTGTACAGGCTAACAGTCAGGTTCCACTTTGAGTCCTTGGGTGTGGGCTACAGGAATTGACCAATTCTAAGGCTTATGGTAATGTTATCCAATACAATAAAATAGCTCCCTGATTCTTATCTGCTTCTGGCCTTGTTTAAGCAATGACACCAGCACTGACAGATATGACCTGTACTGTGTACATGGGGTCTCACACCTCTCAGAATCTGTGAGCTGACCAGGAGAATGCAGGTCCTGAGGTGAATTTCACGTTAATGACTGTGCCAAAGTCAACTGATAAGTCCACCCATAGCTGCCCTGGATTCTGTGACCACTAAGGCCACCTGATGGGCAGGGTCTGGGCCTTTGGAGATGCTAGGACTTCCAGCCAAGGATACGGATGCAGGGACTCCCTTGCTCCATGACTGAGGATCCCTTGGCTGAGTGGTAAGTGCAGGTCAGGGATCCAGAGCACCCACATTGGGACCCACCCCTGGGTTCTCAGTTTGGCTTTTCCACTTAGGAGGTCAAGAGCTGAGAACATTTCTCTCTGCACCATCTCCTTCTGAGGAAAAGGAATATTAACCAAATCTGGGCAACAGCTGTGTTGAGGGAAGAACAAGGTAGTGTACAGACAGTGTGCAGTGGTGATGAGCTTTGTTGACAGGTGAATTGTGCTGTGTAAGAGGGAAATATCTCCTGAGGAAACACACACACGCTCACGCATGCAGGTTCACAATCACACCACATAGGCTCACACATGGACCCCACCCCAACCCTGATAGACACAAACCCGCATCCTCTAAATGATGCAGTTACTTCCAGGACCATAGAACTTGGGCACGGCTCTTTACTGGGAAATCACTCTCTAGCTCTACACCCCCAGCCCTCATCCCTGTAGGGACCCTGAATCAGGGTGTCTCTCCAAGCAAAGCCAGCAAGAGAGTCCCACCTTCTTCATCATCTAGATTGTTCCTCAGCACAGGGGTGAACTCTGAATACATACCGTTTTTGTTTGCTGTCCAATCCACCTGTGATTAGAGAAGAGAAAACAGTGTAAGGATCTCAGCATCCTGTGCTCTGTGGACACAGGTATTTCATCTCTTTTTTTGTCCTCAGAAAACCAAATGGGAAACGGTTGTTGAGTCAATGGCCCCAAAAGAAACCAGAGAAGACAGCTGTGGGAAAGGCTGGAGCTTTGCCTGGAAGATCTCTCAGGTCCACTTTGAGGAGCAAATACAAAAGTCTATTTCAAGGAGGGAAATTTTCTGCTGAGGAAAGTGTGTCTGACTCTACAGTTTCTAACTGATGTTGCCATCTTTTAAATGGCCTTTTGAATGAGTTATCTGTTGGGAAAGACCTTCACTCAGCATTCATCCAACCAAGCAAAATTGTATACATCAGCTGTCTTGAACATTGTAGATCTTCAGATCTGAAATCAATTGGAAAAGAAAGAAATGGGGCCTCCCTGGTGGCGCAGTGGTTAAGAGTCCGCCTGCCGATGCAGGGGATACGGGTTCGTGCCCCGGTCTGGGAGGATCCCATATGCCGCGGAGCGGCTGGGCCCGTGAGCCATGGCCGCTGGGCCTGCGCATCCAGAGCCTGTGCTCCGCAACGGGAGAGGCCACAACAGTGAGAGGCCCGCATACCGCAAAAAGAAAAAGAAAAAAAAAAAAAAAAAAGAAAGAAATGAAGCAAACTTTTAATCTCTGATAAATAAGGGGAGCTTACCCTGGAGGTAGCAGGAGCCACTTTAATTGTCCTCACATGGGGCAGTTTCTCCAACAGGTCCTCAGGGGGCTCTAGGAGGACACAGAGTAAGTGTCAGGACACTGGTGATGCTGCTCAGGAATTACTCAGAGAGCCTCGTTAATGTGGACACAGGGTGGGAGTGTATGGATGCAGGTGGTTACTGAGTGTGGACTGAGGTGCTGTTGGACAAACCTCCCTGGTGGGTGGAGGAAGGCAAAGGGGAGGAACATTTCAGAAATGAGGAAGAGAACCTTTAGCTTTCTAGCTGTAGGGAACCTAATCAATTTGAAAGTGTCAGTCTGAAAAAGCTTAAACACTAACATTGCACTATGTTTCAGTATAGAGTCCCACGGCCCCTCTGCCCATTTCAAAGTCCCTCCAAATCCCCCTTCTTCTTGAAATGTTACAAGACTCTTTCAGCTTCCTTCTAATCAAATATGTTGCTCCTTCATTCATCGTCCATTCTGTTGGATTTTTGACTTATTTTATTGTGATGAAATATACATATTTATGCTTTTCATAATTTTGAAGTATACAGTTCACTAGCATTTCTTACTTTCACAATGCTGTGTACCCATCAACACAATCTACATCTTAATCTTTTTCATCATTACAACGTAACCTCTGTACCCATTAAATCATAATCCACCTTACTCCTGCCTCCTGACCTTGGTAATTTCTACTTCCGGTGTCTGTGAGTTTGCCTACACTAGGTACCTCATACAAGAGGAATCATATAATATTTGACTTTCTGCGCCTGCCTTATTTCACTAACAATACTATATTTTTTATATTATTTGGATCATTCATTTTGTAGCATAAGTCAATCTTTAATTCCTTTTTATGGTTGAAAATTATTCCATTCTATGTATATATCACATTTTATTTATCCATTCATCACCTCATGGACTTTGGATTGTTTCTATCTTTTGGCTACTAAGAATAATGCGACTATGAACATTAGTGTACACATTTCTGTATGGCACCATAATGGTGACAAATAATATTGTACATATTTCAAATATCATTGCATATAACAACACAAGGTGTGACTCTGAGGTGAACTATGGACTTTTCATTAGTAAAAATATACTTACATTGTTTCACTAATTGTAACAAATGTACTTCACCTATGCTATATATTACTAATAGCTGAAACTGGAGTGATAGGATACAGGTATTTTCTGTATTGCATATACAACTTTTATGTCAATATAATCCTGTTCTAAATAATGTCTAATAATTTAAAGAAATCTCAAAACATGGTTTCAGGGAGGGATGTGTTGTTGCTAACGTTCAAAAATCAGCTAATGTCTAAACCATAACTAGAGACCATCTTCCCTCTTAAACATGAACCAAATGTTGAATTTTAAACGCATGCCTCAGAGCACAGGGAGATCAGCTTGGTGCTTTGTGACCGCCTGGAGGGGTGGGATGGGGAGGGTGGGAGGGAGGGAGATGCATGAGGGAAGGGATGTGGGAACAGATGTATATGTATGACTGATTCACTTTGTTATAAAGCAGAAACTAATAAAAAAAATAAAATTCAAAAAATAAATATATAAATACATAAATACATAAATGCATGTTTACTTCCATGGTTAAAACAGTACCAGCTGGCTTAGTAAGTTTCAATTTGAACTCATGGAATAAAAGAAGAATACTGCTTAATATTTCATAGCTTTTTCTTCAATATGAGGCACTGAATGAACTAGAATAATTATTCTTGAGTGAACCGAACGAGACATTTTCCACAGTACCTTCAGCTGGGTCATTTATAGGGTGCATCCTAAAATGTGGCCGGATGCGGATCTTTTTCAGCCAGCCTGGGGTTGATATTCTTGACCTCTGATGAGTGTTTCTTCTTCTCGCATCCTGGGAGCAGCATCCTGGGAAATGCATTACAATAGAGACAACTATTGACATCTTGCTGGCAGAAGACCATGGGGAAATTAGCAATAATTTATTCACAGTTCAATCCTTTGGTCCCTTTCCTCACCAGCTGCCCAGCAGAGCCTCCTGAATCAAAGTTGGACTTAGGAAGATCTTGCAGTTTGGTATGCAGTGAAAACACCCAACAGACAGGTTTTGTGGGCAAATATCTTTATTTAACTGAGAATGTCTAGAAACTCAGCAAACCATTGGGACCATGACTGATGGACAGGATTCAAATCCCGTTTAGAAGAAGCATGTACTTGGGAAAGATATGTAGATCCCTCTTTGCCTCAGTTCCCTGTTCTGAGATGTAGAAATGTTAATATGGCCTACTTGTAGCATTATGTCATGTGGCCAAAAATGATTGAATACCGGTAAAATGTTTGAAAAATAAAGGACCGGTGCTTCACAAATGCTCTATAAGTGTTCAATCCTGAATGATGGCAAGAAGAAGCTGGATATTTCGTAGCTGTTGAAAGGAGAGAAGGGATTTGACGGCCCCAAGTAAAGGGGGATTCAAGCTTACTCTTCAGCTTTTTCATGGAAACAATGCTTTACAGCTCATGGAGAATATCCATTACCATGTCTGACACCCAGCCCTGTTGGGGGTGAAGGGGAGGGCAAAGTAGGGGCTGTAACCCATATGTTATGGTGGAGGGTGTGGAAATTTAGAGAGATAAGTGACTGTCCAAGAGTCACAACCATGATGAATGATGGATCACGGACAGGACAGACAGAGCCAGTGCCTACCCTGAGCTCAATCCCTGGGGTAGATCTCTTGGTTCTGTCTTCACTGTATGCAGTGTTTCTTGCCCAGCACACAGAAACAGGGCCGGCACAAGGGATGGAAGACAGACTTTCCACAGGAGAAGGACATTTCGTTTCCTTAGCACAGAATCCGATAGTGAATATTAGCCTCAAAGGAGAAAGGTGGAGTGAATTTCCTCCATCTACTCCTGGAGGCTCCTTCTTTCTCGGACTCCTCCAGAACTGGGTGTGGCATGTGGGTACAAGCATGGGCTCCCTGCAAAAGGAAGGAGGCCTGCCTAGCACTAGGTGCTTCAGGTAAGGGGGGAGGACTCATCCCGAGGCTCTAATAGGAAACAGTTAGAATGAGGGAAGTGGCAGAGAGATGTATCAGAACCATTCAGAATGCTATGAGACCTACTAAGAGATGAGATTTCTTATTAAATGAAGTTGTAATTGACCCAGTAGTAGGGATGCTGAAACCCAGTTGTGTTCATTAAGAATCCAGCCATGGAGCAACTAAGTCCGTGAACCACAACTACTAAGCCTGTGCTCTAGAGCCCGCAAGTCACAACTACTCAGCCCACGTGCCAAAACTATTGAAGCCCATGCACCTAGAGCCCGTGCTCTGGAACAACAGAAGCCACCGAAATGAGAAGCCCGCGCACTGCAACGAAGACCCAACACAGCCAAATAATAATAATAATAATAATAATCCAGTAAACATTTGCCTGGGTGGTGATAGGATTTGTTTTCCAGGTTAAATGAGGCTCACTTGGTATAAAATCAATGCACACACTGAAAGTGTACAGTTTATTTACTTTTATATCCATACCCATTCATGATGCAGTGATGGGAATATTTTCTAGAAAGTTGGCACCAGTAACAGTGATGTTTAGGGGAACATAAATCAAGGGAAACACAACACAAAAAGTTCACATACACACACAGAGTCATACCACTCATTTCACATACAGACACACCCAGTCTCATGCACACAAACCTACACCACCTAACCGTAATACAGCTTCTTCCTGGGACTATAGTAATTGGTCACATTACTTGTAAATCACTTTCTATCACCAGGACCCCTACTCTCATTCCCAGCACAAATTTGGAATCAGTTTGCCCTCTACACTAAAACCAGCAAGAATGTCCCACTTTCTCATCTTCAAAGTTCTTCCTCCCCAAGTGACTGATTCCAGAATACATACCGTTTTCACGTTCTGGGAAGGCCACCTGCAATTACAGAAGAGAAAACACTATGAGGATAAGATCACAGTGATGCTCAGGTCTTTTGTTCATTTGCTGACAGTAGAAAACCTGATAAGAAACAGTGGTCCAGGGAACCCAGCAAGGGTTATCAGAGCAAACCTACTCAGGCTGAAAGGCAAGAACTTTGCTGGGAGGATGGAACTTCCAAGTCCATTTAGGTTGGAAATTACAGAATTCTTTGCCTAGAAGAAAAATCGCTGCAGGAGAGAGAGCTCCATACTCTACAGGCTGTAATGGATGCTGTCAATTGTAATGTCCTGTGGAATCAGGCACCATGAGTTGGTAATAGACTCTCACTCCACATTCTCCCAACCAAGGGAATTGTATGTATCTGGAAGGAATACCCTCAAATATACATAACTTAATTCTATTGAAAGAGAAATAAAGCAATATTTCTATCTCAGACCAGAAAAAATCCAGCTTGCCTTGGGGATCCACGGGGGCTTTTCTTCTGTCCTATCACGGTGCAGGTCATCCACCAAAACCTCAGGGAGAGCTGGAGGGACACAGAGTAACTGTCAGGACACTGGTGATGCGGCGCAGGAATTACTCAGGGGCTTTCTTCTCGATGAGGACATGGGGTGGTGTGTATGGATGTGGGAGGTTAGTAAGTGTGGGCTGAGCTGGTGTTGGGCCATCCTCTTTGGGGGATGAAGGAAGGCAAAGGACAAGAGGAAGGAAATGAAAACAGAGTTTTGGCTTTCTAGCTAAGGGGAGCCTCATCAGAAGGGAAGGGTCGATCTAAAAAATGGTAAACACTAAAATGCATGCTCTGTTTCAATGACACAGACCCATGACCCATCCTGCCTCTTTTGAGCTTCTGCTAAATTGCCACTGTCTCTTGATTTTTCCCAGATCACTCTTTCCCCAGCATCCACAATGCCAGCTACTGCATTTATCATGTCTTCTGTTGTATGATATTTTATACTTGATTAACAGCAACCTCCATTAAAGGACTGAATTCAATCCTAGACAAAATATGCTACATTTATTCACTAATCACCTGTCTTAAAGAAAATCAAATACACAAGATTTGACAAAACTGAAATCCTACCATTTAGATACAGCCACTATCAATCGTATCATATTTTTCTCCCAGTCTTTGTTTTCTATACAATGTACGTATGCCCATTGAGTCAGGGGCTGTCCATACTCTAGGGAGCTGTTCCATAAGTGGGACACTTCGTTATGAAGAGGGAGCCCGGACTGAGCACAGCCTGTCTCTAACCCAGCTGCGCAAGAGAAGTGTACAGGCTAACAGTCAGGTTCCACTTTGAGTCCTTGGGTGTGGGCTACAGGAATTGACCAATTCTAAGGCTTATGGTAATGTTATCCAATACAATAAAATAGCTCCCTGATTCTTATCTGCTTCTGGCCTTGTTTAAGCAATGACACCAGCACTGACAGATATGACCTGTACTGTGTACATGGGGTCTCACACCTCTCAGAATCTGTGAGCTGACCAGGAGAATGCAGGTCCTGAGGTGAATTTCACGTTAATGACTGTGCCAAAGTCAACTGATAAGTCCACCCATAGCTGCCCTGGATTCTGTGACCACTAAGGCCACCTGATGGGCAGGGTCTGGGCCTTTGGAGATGCTAGGACTTCCAGCCAAGGATACGGATGCAGGGACTCCCTTGCTCCATGACTGAGGATCCCTTGGCTGAGTGGTAAGTGCAGGTCAGGGATCCAGAGCACCCACATTGGGACCCACCCCTGGGTTCTCAGTTTGGCTTTTCCACTTAGGAGGTCAAGAGCTGAGAACATTTCTCTCTGCACCATCTCCTTCTGAGGAAAAGGAATATTAACCAAATCTGGGCAACAGCTGTGTTGAGGGAAGAACAAGGTAGTGTACAGACAGTGTGCAGTGGTGATGAGCTTTGTTGACAGGTGAATTGTGCTGTGTAAGAGGGAAATATCTCCTGAGGAAACACACACACGCTCACGCATGCAGGTTCACAATCACACCACATAGGCTCACACATGGACCCCACCCCAACCCTGATAGACACAAACCCGCATCCTCTAAATGATGCAGTTACTTCCAGGACCATAGAACTTGGGCACGGCTCTTTACTGGGAAATCACTCTCTAGCTCTACACCCCCAGCCCTCATCCCTGTAGGGACCCTGAATCAGGGTGTCTCTCCAAGCAAAGCCAGCAAGAGAGTCCCACCTTCTTCATCATCTAGATTGTTCCTCAGCACAGGGGTGAACTCTGAATACATACCGTTTTTGTTTGCTGTCCAATCCACCTGTGATTAGAGAAGAGAAAACAGTGTAAGGATCTCAGCATCCTGTGCTCTGTGGACACAGGTATTTCATCTCTTTTTTTGTCCTCAGAAAACCAAATGGGAAACGGTTGTTGAGTCAATGGCCCCAAAAGAAACCAGAGAAGACAGCTGTGGGAAAGGCTGGAGCTTTGCCTGGAAGATCTCTCAGGTCCACTTTGAGGAGCAAATACAAAAGTCTATTTCAAGGAGGGAAATTTTCTGCTGAGGAAAGTGTGTCTGACTCTACAGTTTCTAACTGATGTTGCCATCTTTTAAATGGCCTTTTGAATGAGTTATCTGTTGGGAAAGACCTTCACTCAGCATTCATCCAACCAAGCAAAATTGTATACATCAGCTGTCTTGAACATTGTAGATCTTCAGATCTGAAATCAATTGGAAAAGAAAGAAATGGGGCCTCCCTGGTGGCGCAGTGGTTAAGAGTCCGCCTGCCGATGCAGGGGATACGGGTTCGTGCCCCGGTCTGGGAGGATCCCATATGCCGCGGAGCGGCTGGGCCCGTGAGCCATGGCCGCTGGGCCTGCGCATCCAGAGCCTGTGCTCCGCAACGGGAGAGGCCACAACAGTGAGAGGCCCGCATACCGCAAAAAGAAAAAGAAAAAAAAAAAAAAAAAGAAAGAAATGAAGCAAACTTTTAATCTCTGATAAATAAGGGGAGCTTACCCTGGAGGTAGCAGGAGCCACTTTAATTGTCCTCACATGGGGCAGTTTCTCCAACAGGTCCTCAGGGAGGACACAGAGTAAGTGTCAGGACACTGGTGATGCTGCTCAGGAATTACTCAGAGAGCCTCGTTAATGTGGACACAGGGTGGGAGTGTATGGATGCAGGTGGTTACTGAGTGTGGACTGAGGTGCTGTTGGACAAACCTCCCTGGTGGGTGGAGGAAGGCAAAGGGGAGGAACATTTCAGAAATGAGGAAGAGAACCTTTAGCTTTCTAGCTGTAGGGAACCTAATCAATTTGAAAGTGTCAGTCTGAAAAAGCTTAAACACTAACATTGCACTATGTTTCAGTATAGAGTCCCACGGCCCCTCTGCCCATTTCAAAGTCCCTCCAAATCCCCCTTCTTCTTGAAATGTTACAAGACTCTTTCAGCTTCCTTCTAATCAAATATGTTGCTCCTTCATTCATCGTCCATTCTGTTGGATTTTTGACTTATTTTATTGTGATGAAATATACATATTTATGCTTTTCATAATTTTGAAGTATACAGTTCACTAGCATTTCTTACTTTCACAATGCTGTGTACCCATCAACACAATCTACATCTTAATCTTTTTCATCATTACAACGTAACCTCTGTACCCATTAAATCATAATCCACCTTACTCCTGCCTCCTGACCTTGGTAATTTCTACTTCCGGTGTCTGTGAGTTTGCCTACACTAGGTACCTCATACAAGAGGAATCATATAATATTTGACTTTCTGCGCCTGCCTTATTTCACTAACAATACTATATTTTTTATATTATTTGGATCATTCATTTTGTAGCATAAGTCAATCTTTAATTCCTTTTTATGGTTGAAAATTATTCCATTCTATGTATATATCACATTTTATTTATCCATTCATCACCTCATGGACTTTGGATTGTTTCTATCTTTTGGCTACTAAGAATAATGCGACTATGAACATTAGTGTACACATTTCTGTATGGCACCATAATGGTGACAAATAATATTGTACATATTTCAAATATCATTGCATATAACAACACAAGGTGTGACTCTGAGGTGAACTATGGACTTTTCATTAGTAAAAATATACTTACATTGTTTCACTAATTGTAACAAATGTACTTCACCTATGCTATATATTACTAATAGCTGAAACTGGAGTGATAGGATACAGGTATTTTCTGTATTGCATATACAACTTTTATGTCAATATAATCCTGTTCTAAATAATGTCTAATAATTTAAAGAAATCTCAAAACATGGTTTCAGGGAGGGATGTGTTGTTGCTAACGTTCAAAAATCAGCTAATGTCTAAACCATAACTAGAGACCATCTTCCCTCTTAAACATGAACCAAATGTTGAATTTTAAACGCATGCCTCAGAGCACAGGGAGATCAGCTTGGTGCTTTGTGACCGCCTGGAGGGGTGGGATGGGGAGGGTGGGAGGGAGGGAGATGCATGAGGGAAGGGATGTGGGAACAGATGTATATGTATGACTGATTCACTTTGTTATAAAGCAGAAACTAATAAAAAATATAAAATTCAAAAAATAAATATATAAATACATAAATACATAAATGCATGTTTACTTCCATGGTTAAAACAGTACCAGCTGGCTTAGTAAGTTTCAATTTGAACTCATGGAATAAAAGAAGAATACTGCTTAATATTTCATAGCTTTTTCTTCAATATGAGGCACTGAATGAACTAGAATAATTATTCTTGAGTGAACCGAACGAGACATTTTCCACAGTACCTTCAGCTGGGTCATTTATAGGGTGCATCCTAAAATGTGGCCGGATGCGGATCTTTTTCAGCCAGCCTGGGGTTGATATTCTTGACCTCTGATGAGTGTTTCTTCTTCTCGCATCCTGGGAGCAGCATCCTGGGAAATGCATTACAATAGAGACAACTATTGACATCTTGCTGGCAGAAGACCATGGGGAAATTAGCAATAATTTATTCACAGTTCAATCCTTTGGTCCCTTTCCTCACCAGCTGCCCAGCAGAGCCTCCTGAATCAAAGTTGGACTTAGGAAGATCTTGCAGTTTGGTATGCAGTGAAAACACCCAACAGACAGGTTTTGTGGGCAAATATCTTTATTTAACTGAGAATGTCTAGAAACTCAGCAAACCATTGGGACCATGACTGATGGACAGGATTCAAATCCCGTTTAGAAGAAGCATGTACTTGGGAAAGATATGTAGATCCCTCTTTGCCTCAGTTCCCTGTTCTGAGATGTAGAAATGTTAATATGGCCTACTTGTAGCATTATGTCATGTGGCCAAAAATGATTGAATACCGGTAAAATGTTTGAAAAATAAAGGACCGGTGCTTCACAAATGCTCTATAAGTGTTCAATCCTGAATGATGGCAAGAAGAAGCTGGATATTTCGTAGCTGTTGAAAGGAGAGAAGGGATTTGACGGCTCCAAGTAAAGGGGGATTCAAGCTTACTCTTCAGCTTTTTCATGGAAACAATGCTTTACAGCTCATGGAGAATATCCATTACCATGTCTGACACCCAGCCCTGTTGGGGGTGAAGGGGAGGGCAAAGTAGGGGCTGTAACCCATATGTTATGGTGGAGGGTGTGGAAATTTAGAGAGATAAGTGACTGTCCAAGAGTCACAACCATGATGAATGATGGATCACGGACAGGACAGACAGAGCCAGTGCCTACCCTGAGCTCAATCCCTGGGGTAGATCTCTTGGTTCTGTCTTCACTGTATGCAGTGTTTCTTGCCCAGCACACAGAAACAGGGCCGGCACAAGGGATGGAAGACAGACTTTCCACAGGAGAAGGACATTTCGTTTCCTTAGCACAGAATCCGATAGTGAATATTAGCCTCAAAGGAGAAAGGTGGAGTGAATTTCCTCCATCTACTCCTGGAGGCTCCTTCTTTCTCGGACTCCTCCAGAACTGGGTGTGGCATGTGGGTACAAGCATGGGCTCCCTGCAAAAGGAAGGAGGCCTGCCTAGCACTAGGTGCTTCAGGTAAGGGGGGAGGACTCATCCCGAGGCTCTAATAGGAAACAGTTAGAATGAGGGAAGTGGCAGAGAGATGTATCAGAACCATTCAGAATGCTATGAGACCTACTAAGAGATGAGATTTCTTATTAAATGAAGTTGTAATTGACCCAGTAGTAGGGATGCTGAAACCCAGTTGTGTTCATTAAGAATCCAGCCATGGAGCAACTAAGTCCGTGAACCACAACTACTAAGCCTGTGCTCTAGAGCCCGCAAGTCACAACTACTCAGCCCACGTGCCAAAACTATTGAAGCCCATGCACCTAGAGCCCGTGCTCTGGAACAACAGAAGCCACCGAAATGAGAAGCCCGCGCACTGCAACGAAGACCCAACACAGCCAAATAATAATAATAATAATAATAATCCAGTAAACATTTGCCTGGGTGGTGATAGGATTTGTTTTCCAGGTTAAATGAGGCTCACTTGGTATAAAATCAATGCACACACTGAAAGTGTACAGTTTATTTACTTTTATATCCATACCCATTCATGATGCAGTGATGGGAATATTTTCTAGAAAGTTGGCACCAGTAACAGTGATGTTTAGGGGAACATAAATCAAGGGAAACACAACACAAAAAGTTCACATACACACACAGAGTCATACCACTCATTTCACATACAGACACACCCAGTCTCATGCACACAAACCTACACCACCTAACCGTAATACAGCTTCTTCCTGGGACTATAGTAATTGGTCACATTACTTGTAAATCACTTTCTATCACCAGGACCCCTACTCTCATTCCCAGCACAAATTTGGAATCAGTTTGCCCTCTACACTAAAACCAGCAAGAATGTCCCACTTTCTCATCTTCAAAGTTCTTCCGCCCCAAGTGACTGATTCCAGAATACATACCGTTTTCACGTTCTGGGAAGGCCACCTGCAATTACAGAAGAGAAAACACTATGAGGATAAGATCACAGTGATGCTCAGGTCTTTTGTTCATTTGCTGACAGTAGAAAACCTGATAAGAAACAGTGGTCCAGGGAACCCAGCAAGGGTTATCAGAGCAAACCTACTCAGGCTGAAAGGCAAGAACTTTGCTGGGAGGATGGAACTTCCAAGTCCATTTAGGTTGGAAATTACAGAATTCTTTGCCTAGAAGAAAAATCGCTGCAGGAGAGAGAGCTCCATACTCTACAGGCTGTAATGGATGCTGTCAATTGTAATGTCCTGTGGAATCAGGCACCATGAGTTGGTAATAGACTCTCACTCCACATTCTCCCAACCAAGGGAATTGTATGTATCTGGAAGGAATACCCTCAAATATACATAACTTAATTCTATTGAAAGAGAAATAAAGCAATATTTCTATCTCAGACCAGAAAAAATCCAGCTTGCCTTGGGGATCCACGGGGGCTTTTCTTCTGTCCTATCACGGTGCAGGTCATCCACCGAAACCTCAGGGAGAGCTGGAGGGACACAGAGTAACTGTCAGGACACTGGTGATGCGGCGCAGGAATTACTCAGGGGCTTTCTTCTCGATGAGGACATGGGGTGGTGTGTATGGATGTGGGAGGTTAGTAAGTGTGGGCTGAGCTGGTGTTGGGCCATCCTCTTTGGGGGATGAAGGAAGGCAAAGGACAAGAGGAAGGAAATGAAAACAGAGTTTTGGCTTTCTAGCTAAGGGGAGCCTCATCAGAAGGGAAGGGTCGATCTAAAAAATGGTAAACACTAAAATGCATGCTCTGTTTCAATGACACAGACCCATGACCCATCCTGCCTCTTTTGAGCTTCTGCTAAATTGCCACTGTCTCTTGATTTTTCCCAGATCACTCTTTCCCCAGCATCCACAATGCCAGCTACTGCATTTATCATGTCTTCTGTTGTATGATATTTTATACTTGATTAACAGCAACCTCCATTAAAGGACTGAATTCAATCCTAGACAAAATATGCTACATTTATTCACTAATCACCTGTCTTAAAGAAAATCAAATACACAAGATTTGACAAAACTGAAATCCTACCATTTAGATACAGCCACTATCAATCGTATCATATTTTTCTCCCAGTCTTTGTTTTCTATACAATGTACGTATGCCCATTGAGTCAGGGGCTGTCCATACTCTAGGGAGCTGTTCCATAAGTGGGACACTTCGTTATGAAGAGGGAGCCCGGACTGAGCACAGCCTGTCTCTAACCCAGCTGCGCAAGAGAAGTGTACAGGCTAACAGTCAGGTTCCACTTTGAGTCCTTGGGTGTGGGCTACAGGAATTGACCAATTCTAAGGCTTATGGTAATGTTATCCAATACAATAAAATAGCTCCCTGATTCTTATCTGCTTCTGGCCTTGTTTAAGCAATGACACCAGCACTGACAGATATGACCTGTACTGTGTACATGGGGTCTCACACCTCTCAGAATCTGTGAGCTGACCAGGAGAATGCAGGTCCTGAGGTGAATTTCACGTTAATGACTGTGCCAAAGTCAACTGATAAGTCCACCCATAGCTGCCCTGGATTCTGTGACCACTAAGGCCACCTGATGGGCAGGGTCTGGGCCTTTGGAGATGCTAGGACTTCCAGCCAAGGATACGGATGCAGGGACTCCCTTGCTCCATGACTGAGGATCCCTTGGCTGAGTGGTAAGTGCAGGTCAGGGATCCAGAGCACCCACATTGGGACCCACCCCTGGGTTCTCAGTTTGGCTTTTCCACTTAGGAGGTCAAGAGCTGAGAACATTTCTCTCTGCACCATCTCCTTCTGAGGAAAAGGAATATTAACCAAATCTGGGCAACAGCTGTGTTGAGGGAAGAACAAGGTAGTGTACAGACAGTGTGCAGTGGTGATGAGCTTTGTTGACAGGTGAATTGTGCTGTGTAAGAGGGAAATATCTCCTGAGGAAACACACACACGCTCACGCATGCAGGTTCACAATCACACCACATAGGCTCACACATGGACCCCACCCCAACCCTGATAGACACAAACCCGCATCCTCTAAATGATGCAGTTACTTCCAGGACCATAGAACTTGGGCACGGCTCTTTACTGGGAAATCACTCTCTAGCTCTACACCCCCAGCCCTCATCCCTGTAGGGACCCTGAATCAGGGTGTCTCTCCAAGCAAAGCCAGCAAGAGAGTCCCACCTTCTTCATCATCTAGATTGTTCCTCAGCACAGGGGTGAACTCTGAATACATACCGTTTTTGTTTGCTGTCCAATCCACCTGTGATTAGAGAAGAGAAAACAGTGTAAGGATCTCAGCATCCTGTGCTCTGTGGACACAGGTATTTCATCTCTTTTTTTGTCCTCAGAAAACCAAATGGGAAACGGTTGTTGAGTCAATGGCCCCAAAAGAAACCAGAGAAGACAGCTGTGGGAAAGGCTGGAGCTTTGCCTGGAAGATCTCTCAGGTCCACTTTGAGGAGCAAATACAAAAGTCTATTTCAAGGAGGGAAATTTTCTGCTGAGGAAAGTGTGTCTGACTCTACAGTTTCTAACTGATGTTGCCATCTTTTAAATGGCCTTTTGAATGAGTTATCTGTTGGGAAAGACCTTCACTCAGCATTCATCCAACCAAGCAAAATTGTATACATCAGCTGTCTTGAACATTGTAGATCTTCAGATCTGAAATCAATTGGAAAAGAAAGAAATGGGGCCTCCCTGGTGGCGCAGTGGTTAAGAGTCCGCCTGCCGATGCAGGGGATACGGGTTCGTGCCCCGGTCTGGGAGGATCCCATATGCCGCGGAGCGGCTGGGCCCGTGAGCCATGGCCGCTGGGCCTGCACATCCAGAGCCTGTGCTCCGCAACGGGAGAGGCCACAACAGTGAGAGGCCCGCATACCGCAAAAAGAAAAAAAAAAAAAAAAAAAGAAAGAAATGAAGCAAACTTTTAATCTCTGATAAATAAGGGGAGATTACCCTGGAGGTAGCAGGAGCCACTTTAATTGTCCTCACATGGGGCAGTTTCTCCAACAGGTCCTCAGGGGGCTCTAGGAGGACACAGAGTAAGTGTCAGGACACTGGTGATGCTGCTCAGGAATTACTCAGAGAGCCTCGTTAATGTGGACACAGGGTGGGAGTGTATGGATGCAGGTGGTTACTGAGTGTGGACTGAGGTGCTGTTGGACAAACCTCCCTGGTGGGTGGAGGAAGGCAAAGGGGAGGAACATTTCAGAAATGAGGAAGAGAACCTTTAGCTTTCTAGCTGTAGGGAACCTAATCAATTTGAAAGTGTCAGTCTGAAAAAGCTTAAACACTAACATTGCATTATGTTTCAGTATAGAGTCCCACGGCCCCTCTGCCCATTTCAAAGTCCCTCCAAATCCCCCTTCTTCTTGAAATGTTACAAGACTCTTTCAGCTTCCTTCTAATCAAATATGTTGCTCCTTCATTCATCGTCCATTCTGTTGGATTTTTGACTTATTTTATTGTGATGAAATATACATATTTATGCTTTTCATAATTTTGAAGTATACAGTTCACTAGCATTTCTTACTTTCACAATGCTGTGTACCCATCAACACAATCTACATCTTAATCTTTTTCATCATTACAACGTAACCTCTGTACCCATTAAATCATAATCCACCTTACTCCTGCCTCCTGACCTTGGTAATTTCTACTTCCGGTGTCTGTGAGTTTGCCTACACTAGGTACCTCATACAAGAGGAATCATATAATATTTGACTTTCTGCGCCTGCCTTATTTCACTAACAATACTATATTTTTTATATTATTTGGATCATTCATTTTGTAGCATAAGTCAATCTTTAATTCCTTTTTATGGTTGAAAATTATTCCATTCTATGTATATATCACATTTTATTTATCCATTCATCACCTCATGGACTTTGGATTGTTTCTATCTTTTGGCTACTAAGAATAATGCGACTATGAACATTAGTGTACACATTTCTGTATGGCACCATAATGGTGACAAATAATATTGTACATATTTCAAATATCATTGCATATAACAACACAAGGTGTGACTCTGAGGTGAACTATGGACTTTTCATTAGTAAAAATATACTTACATTGTTTCACTAATTGTAACAAATGTACTTCACCTATGCTATATATTACTAATAGCTGAAACTGGAGTGATAGGATACAGGTATTTTCTGTATTGCATATACAACTTTTATGTCAATATAATCCTGTTCTAAATAATGTCTAATAATTTAAAGAAATCTCAAAACATGGTTTCAGGGAGGGATGTGTTGTTGCTAACGTTCAAAAATCAGCTAATGTCTAAACCATAACTAGAGACCATCTTCCCTCTTAAACATGAACCAAATGTTGAATTTTAAACGCATGCCTCAGAGCACAGGGAGATCAGCTTGGTGCTTTGTGACCGCCTGGAGGGGTGGGATGGGGAGGGTGGGAGGGAGGGAGATGCATGAGGGAAGGGATGTGGGAACAGATGTATATGTATGACTGATTCACTTTGTTATAAAGCAGAAACTAATAAAAAAAATAAAATTCAAAAAATAAATATATAAATACATAAATACATAAATGCATGTTTACTTCCATGGTTAAAACAGTACCAGCTGGCTTAGTAAGTTTCAATTTGAACTCATGGAATAAAAGAAGAATACTGCTTAATATTTCATAGCTTTTTCTTCAATATGAGGCACTGAATGAACTAGAATAATTATTCTTGAGTGAACCGAACGAGACATTTTCCACAGTACCTTCAGCTGGGTCATTTATAGGGTGCATCCTAAAATGTGGCCGGATGCGGATCTTTTTCAGCCAGCCTGGGGTTGATATTCTTGACCTCTGATGAGTGTTTCTTCTTCTCGCATCCTGGGAGCAGCATCCTGGGAAATGCATTACAATAGAGACAACTATTGACATCTTGCTGGCAGAAGACCATGGGGAAATTAGCAATAATTTATTCACAGTTCAATCCTTTGGTCCCTTTCCTCACCAGCTGCCCAGCAGAGCCTCCTGAATCAAAGTTGGACTTAGGAAGATCTTGCAGTTTGGTATGCAGTGAAAACACCCAACAGACAGGTTTTGTGGGCAAATATCTTTATTTAACTGAGAATGTCTAGAAACTCAGCAAACCACTGGGACCATGACTGATGGACAGGATTCAAATCCCGTTTAGAAGAAGCATGTACTTGGGAAAGATATGTAGATCCCTCTTTGCCTCAGTTCCCTGTTCTGAGATGTAGAAATGTTAATATGGCCTACTTGTAGCATTATGTCATGTGGCCAAAAATGATTGAATACCGGTAAAATGTTTGAAAAATAAAGGACCGGTGCTTCACAAATGCTCTATAAGTGTTCAATCCTGAATGATGGCAAGAAGAAGCTGGATATTTCGTAGCTGTTGAAAGGAGAGAAGGGATTTGACGGCCCCAAGTAAAGGGGGATTCAAGCTTACTCTTCAGCTTTTTCATGGAAACAATGCTTTACAGCTCATGGAGAATATCCATTACCATGTCTGACACCCAGCCCTGTTGGGGGTGAAGGGGAGGGCAAAGTAGGGGCTGTAACCCATATGTTATGGTGGAGGGTGTGGAAATTTAGAGAGATAAGTGACTGTCCAAGAGTCACAACCATGATGAATGATGGATCACAGACAGGACAGACAGAGCCAGTGCTTACCCTGAGCTCAATCCCTGGGGTAGATCTCTTGGTTCTGTCTTCACTGTATGCAGTGTTTCTTGCCCAGCACACAGAAACAGGGCCGGCACAAGGGATGGAAGACAGACTTTCCACAGGAGAAGGACATTTCGTTTCCTTAGCACAGAATCCGATAGTGAATATTAGCCTCAAAGGAGAAAGGTGGAGTGAATTTCCTCCATCTACTCCTGGAGGCTCCTTCTTTCTCGGACTCCTCCAGAACTGGGTGTGGCATGTGGGTACAAGCATGGGCTCCCTGCAAAAGGAAGGAGGCCTGCCTAGCACTAGGTGCTTCAGGAAAGGGGGGAGGACTCATCCCGAGGCTCTAATAGGAAACAGTTAGAATGAGGGAAGTGGCAGAGAGATGTATCAGAACCATTCAGAATGCTATGAGACCTACTAAGAGATGAGATTTCTTATTAAATGAAGTTGTAATTGACCCAGTAGTAGGGATGCTGAAACCCAGTTTTGTTCATTAAGAATCCAGCCATGGAGCAACTAAGTCCGTGAACCACAACTACTAAGCCTGTGCTCTAGAGCCCGCAAGTCACAACTACTCAGCCCACGTGCCAAAACTATTGAAGCCCATGCACCTAGAGCCCGTGCTCTGGAACAACAGAAGCCACCGAAATGAGAAGCCCGCGCACTGCAACGAAGACCCAACACAGCCAAATAATAATAATAATAATAATAATCCAGTAAACATTTGCCTGGGTGGTGATAGGATTTGTTTTCCAGGTTAAATGAGGCTCACTTGGTATAAAATCAATGCACACACTGAAAGTGTACAGTTTATTTACTTTTATATCCATACCCATTCATGATGCAGTGATGGGAATATTTTCTAGAAAGTTGGCACCAGTAACAGTGATGTTTAGGGGAACATAAATCAAGGGAAACACAACACAAAAAGTTCACATACACACACAGAGTCATACCACTCATTTCACATACAGACACACCCAGTCTCATGCACACAAACCTACACCACCTAACCGTAATACAGCTTCTTCCTGGGACTATAGTAATTGGTCACATTACTTGTAAATCACTTTCTATCACCAGGACCCCTACTCTCATTCCCAGCACAAATTTGGAATCAGTTTGCCCTCTACACTAAAACCAGCAAGAATGTCCCACTTTCTCATCTTCAAAGTTCTTCCTCCCCAAGTGACTGATTCCAGAATACATACCGTTTTCACGTTCTGGGAAGGCCACCTGCAATTACAGAAGAGAAAACACTATGAGGATAAGATCACAGTGATGCTCAGGTCTTTTGTTCATTTGCTGACAGTAGAAAACCTGATAAGAAACAGTGGTCCAGGGAACCCAGCAAGGGTTATCAGAGCAAACCTACTCAGGCTGAAAGGCAAGAACTTTGCTGGGAGGATGGAACTTCCAAGTCCATTTAGGTTGGAAATTACAGAATTCTTTGCCTAGAAGAAAAATCGCTGCAGGAGAGAGAGCTCCATACTCTACAGGCTGTAATGGATGCTGTCAATTGTAATGTCCTGTGGAATCAGGCACCATGAGTTGGTAATAGACTCTCACTCCACATTCTCCCAACCAAGGGAATTGTATGTATCTGGAAGGAATACCCTCAAATATACATAACTTAATTCTATTGAAAGAGAAATAAAGCAATATTTCTATCTCAGACCAGAAAAAATCCAGCTTGCCTTGGGGATCCACTGGGGCTTTTCTTCTGTCCTATCACGGTGCAGGTCATCCACCGAAACCTCAGGGAGAGCTGGAGGGACACAGAGTAACTGTCAGGACACTGGTGATGCGGCGCAGGAATTACTCAGGGGCTTTCTTCTCGATGAGGACATGGGGTGGTGTGTATGGATGTGGGAGGTTAGTAAGTGTGGGCTGAGCTGGTGTTGGGCCATCCTCTTTGGGGGATGAAGGAAGGCAAAGGACAAGAGGAAGGAAATGAAAACAGAGTTTTGGCTTTCTAGCTAAGGGGAGCCTCATCAGAAGGGAAGGGTCGATCTAAAAAATGGTAAACACTAAAATGCATGCTCTGTTTCAATGACACAGACCCATGACCCATCCTGCCTCTTTTGAGCTTCTGCTAAATTGCCACTGTCTCTTGATTTTTCCCAGATCACTCTTTCCCCAGCATCCACAATGCCAGCTACTGCATTTATCATGTCTTCTGTTGTATGATATTTTATACTTGATTAACAGCAACCTCCATTAAAGGACTGAATTCAATCCTAGACAAAATATGCTACATTTATTCACTAATCACCTGTCTTAAAGAAAATCAAATACACAAGATTTGACAAAACTGAAATCCTACCATTTAGATACAGCCACTATCAATCGTATCATATTTTTCTCCCAGTCTTTGTTTTCTATACAATGTACGTATGCCCATTGAGTCAGGGGCTGTCCATACTCTAGGGAGCTGTTCCATAAGTGGGACACTTCGTTATGAAGAGGGAGCCCGGACTGAGCACAGCCTGTCTCTAACCCAGCTGCGCAAGAGAAGTGTACAGGCTAACAGTCAGGTTCCACTTTGAGTCCTTGGGTGTGGGCTACAGGAATTGACCAATTCTAAGGCTTATGGTAATGTTATCCAATACAATAAAATAGCTCCCTGATTCTTATCTGCTTCTGGCCTTGTTTAAGCAATGACACCAGCACTGACAGATATGACCTGTACTGTGTACATGGGGTCTCACACCTCTCAGAATCTGTGAGCTGACCAGGAGAATGCAGGTCCTGAGGTGAATTTCACGTTAATGACTGTGCCAAAGTCAACTGATAAGTCCACCCATAGCTGCCCTGGATTCTGTGACCACTAAGGCCACCTGATGGGCAGGGTCTGGGCCTTTGGAGATGCTAGGACTTCCAGCCAAGGATACGGATGCAGGGACTCCCTTGCTCCATGACTGAGGATCCCTTGGCTGAGTGGTAAGTGCAGGTCAGGGATCCAGAGCACCCACATTGGGACCCACCCCTGGGTTCTCAGTTTGGCTTTTCCACTTAGGAGGTCAAGAGCTGAGAACATTTCTCTCTGCACCATCTCCTTCTGAGGAAAAGGAATATTAACCAAATCTGGGCAACAGCTGTGTTGAGGGAAGAACAAGGTAGTGTACAGACAGTGTGCAGTGGTGATGAGCTTTGTTGACAGGTGAATTGTGCTGTGTAAGAGGGAAATATCTCCTGAGGAAACACACACACGCTCACGCATGCAGGTTCACAATCACACCACATAGGCTCACACATGGACCCCACCCCAACCCTGATAGACACAAACCCGCATCCTCTAAATGATGCAGTTACTTCCAGGACCATAGAACTTGGGCACGGCTCTTTACTGGGAAATCACTCTCTAGCTCTACACCCCCAGCCCTCATCCCTGTAGGGACCCTGAATCAGGGTGTCTCTCCAAGCAAAGCCAGCAAGAGAGTCCCACCTTCTTCATCATCTAGATTGTTCCTCAGCACAGGGGTGAACTCTGAATACATACCGTTTTTGTTTGCTGTCCAATCCACCTGTGATTAGAGAAGAGAAAACAGTGTAAGGATCTCAGCATCCTGTGCTCTGTGGACACAGGTATTTCATCTCTTTTTTTGTCCTCAGAAAACCAAATGGGAAACGGTTGTTGAGTCAATGGCCCCAAAAGAAACCAGAGAAGACAGCTGTGGGAAAGGCTGGAGCTTTGCCTGGAAGATCTCTCAGGTCCACTTTGAGGAGCAAATACAAAAGTCTATTTCAAGGAGGGAAATTTTCTGCTGAGGAAAGTGTGTCTGACTCTACAGTTTCTAGCTGATGTTGCCATCTTTTAAATGGCCTTTTGAATGAGTTATCTGTTGGGAAAGACCTTCACTCAGCATTCATCCAACCAAGCAAAATTGTATACATCAGCTGTCTTGAACATTGTAGATCTTCAGATCTGAAATCAATTGGAAAAGAAAGAAATGGGGCCTCCCTGGTGGCGCAGTGGTTAAGAGTCCGCCTGCCGATGCAGGGGATACGGGTTCGTGCCCCGGTCTGGGAGGATCCCATATGCCGCGGAGCGGCTGGGCCCGTGAGCCATGGCCGCTGGGCCTGCGCATCCAGAGCCTGTGCTCCGCAACGGGAGAGGCCACAACAGTGAGAGGCCCGCATACCGCAAAAAGAAAAAGAAAAAAAAAAAGAAAGAAATGAAGCAAACTTTTAATCTCTGATAAATAAGGGGAGCTTACCCTGGAGGTAGCAGGAGCCACTTTGATTGTCCTCACATGGGGCAGTTTCTCCAACAGGTCCTCAGGGGGCTCTAGGAGGACACAGAGTAAGTGTCAGGACACTGGTGATGCTGCTCAGGAATTACTCAGAGAGCCTCGTTAATGTGGACACAGGGTGGGAGTGTATGGATGCAGGTGGTTACTGAGTGTGGACTGAGGTGCTGTTGGACAAACCTCCCTGGTGGGTGGAGGAAGGCAAAGGGGAGGAACATTTCAGAAATGAGGAAGAGAACCTTTAGCTTTCTAGCTGTAGGGAACCTAATCAATTTGAAAGTGTCAGTCTGAAAAAGCTTAAACACTAACATTGCACTATGTTTCAGTATAGAGTCCCACGGCCCCTCTGCCCATTTCAAAGTCCCTCCAAATCCCCCTTCTTCTTGAAATGTTACAAGACTCTTTCAGCTTCCTTCTAATCAAATATGTTGCTCCTTCATTCATCGTCCATTCTGTTGGATTTTTGACTTATTTTATTGTGATGAAATATACATATTTATGCTTTTCATAATTTTGAAGTATACAGTTCACTAGCATTTCTTACTTTCACAATGCTGTGTACCCATCAACACAATCTACATCTTAATCTTTTTCATCATTACAACGTAACCTCTGTACCCATTAAATCATAATCCACCTTACTCCTGCCTCCTGACCTTGGTAATTTCTACTTCCGGTGTCTGTGAGTTTGCCTACACTAGGTACCTCATACAAGAGGAATCATATAATATTTGACTTTCTGCGCCTGCCTTATTTCACTAACAATACTATATTTTTTATATTATTTGGATCATTCATTTTGTAGCATAAGTCAATCTTTAATTCCTTTTTATGGTTGAAAATTATTCCATTCTATGTATATATCACATTTTATTTATCCATTCATCACCTCATGGACTTTGGATTGTTTCTATCTTTTGGCTACTAAGAATAATGCGACTATGAACATTAGTGTACACATTTCTGTATGGCACCATAATGGTGACAAATAATATTGTACATATTTCAAATATCATTGCATATAACAACACAAGGTGTGACTCTGAGGTGAACTATGGACTTTTCATTAGTAAAAATATACTTACATTGTTTCACTAATTGTAACAAATGTACTTCACCTATGCTATATATTACTAATAGCTGAAACTGGAGTGATAGGATACAGGTATTTTCTGTATTGCATATACAACTTTTATGTCAATATAATCCTGTTCTAAATAATGTCTAATAATTTAAAGAAATCTCAAAACATGGTTTCAGGGAGGGATGTGTTGTTGCTAACGTTCAAAAATCAGCTAATGTCTAAACCATAACTAGAGACCATCTTCCCTCTTAAACATGAACCAAATGTTGAATTTTAAACGCATGCCTCAGAGCACAGGGAGATCAGCTTGGTGCTTTGTGACCGCCTGGAGGGGTGGGATGGGGAGGGTGGGAGGGAGGGAGATGCATGAGGGAAGGGATGTGGGAACAGATGTATATGTATGACTGATTCACTTTGTTATAAAGCAGAAACTAATAAAAAAAATAAAATTCAAAAAATAAATATATAAATACATAAATACATAAATGCATGTTTACTTCCATGGTTAAAACAGTACCAGCTGGCTTAGTAAGTTTCAATTTGAACTCATGGAATAAAAGAAGAATACTGCTTAATATTTCATAGCTTTTTCTTCAATATGAGGCACTGAATGAACTAGAATAATTATTCTTGAGTGAACCGAACGAGACATTTTCCACAGTACCTTCAGCTGGGTCATTTATAGGGTGCATCCTAAAATGTGGCCGGATGCGGATCTTTTTCAGCCAGCCTGGGGTTGATATTCTTGACCTCTGATGAGTGTTTCTTCTTCTCGCATCCTGGGAGCAGCATCCTGGGAAATGCATTACAATAGAGACAACTATTGACATCTTGCTGGCAGAAGACCATGGGGAAATTAGCAATAATTTATTCACAGTTCAATCCTTTGGTCCCTTTCCTCACCAGCTGCCCAGCAGAGCCTCCTGAATCAAAGTTGGACTTAGGAAGATCTTGCAGTTTGGTATGCAGTGAAAACACCCAACAGACAGGTTTTGTGGGCAAATATCTTTATTTAACTGAGAATGTCTAGAAACTCAGCAAACCACTGGGACCATGACTGATGGACAGGATTCAAATCCCGTTTAGAAGAAGCATGTACTTGGGAAAGATATGTAGATCCCTCTTTGCCTCAGTTCCCTGTTCTGAGATGTAGAAATGTTAATATGGCCTACTTGTAGCATTATGTCATGTGGCCAAAAATGATTGAATACCGGTAAAATGTTTGAAAAATAAAGGACCGGTGCTTCACAAATGCTCTATAAGTGTTCAATCCTGAATGATGGCAAGAAGAAGCTGGATATTTCGTAGCTGTTGAAAGGAGAGAAGGGATTTGACGGCTCCAAGTAAAGGGGGATTCAAGCTTACTCTTCAGCTTTTTCATGGAAACAATGCTTTACAGCTCATGGAGAATATCCATTACCATGTCTGACACCCAGCCCTGTTGGGGGTGAAGGGGAGGGCAAAGTAGGGGCTGTAACCCATATGTTATGGTGGAGGGTGTGGAAATTTAGAGAGATAAGTGACTGTCCAAGAGTCACAACCATGATGAATGATGGATCACGGACAGGACAGACAGAGCCAGTGCTTACCCTGAGCTCAATCCCTGGGGTAGATCTCTTGGTTCTGTCTTCACTGTATGCAGTGTTTCTTGCCCAGCACACAGAAACAGGGCCGGCACAAGGGATGGAAGACAGACTTTCCACAGGAGAAGGACATTTCGTTTCCTTAGCACAGAATCCGATAGTGAATATTAGCCTCAAAGGAGAAAGGTGGAGTGAATTTCCTCCATCTACTCCTGGAGGCTCCTTCTTTCTCGGACTCCTCCAGAACTGGGTGTGGCATGTGGGTACAAGCATGGGCTCCCTGCAAAAGGAAGGAGGCCTGCCTAGCACTAGGTGCTTCAGGAAAGGGGGGAGGACTCATCCCGAGGCTCTAATAGGAAACAGTTAGAATGAGGGAAGTGGCAGAGAGATGTATCAGAACCATTCAGAATGCTATGAGACCTACTAAGAGATGAGATTTCTTATTAAATGAAGTTGTAATTGACCCAGTAGTAGGGATGCTGAAACCCAGTTTTGTTCATTAAGAATCCAGCCATGGAGCAACTAAGTCCGTGAACCACAACTACTAAGCCTGTGCTCTAGAGCCCGCAAGTCACAACTACTCAGCCCACGTGCCAAAACTATTGAAGCCCATGCACCTAGAGCCCGTGCTCTGGAACAACAGAAGCCACCGAAATGAGAAGCCCGCGCACTGCAACGAAGACCCAACACAGCCAAATAATAATAATAATAATAATAATCCAGTAAACATTTGCCTGGGTGGTGATAGGATTTGTTTTCCAGGTTAAATGAGGCTCACTTGGTATAAAATCAATGCACACACTGAAAGTGTACAGTTTATTTACTTTTATATCCATACCCATTCATGATGCAGTGATGGGAATATTTTCTAGAAAGTTGGCACCAGTAACAGTGATGTTTAGGGGAACATAAATCAAGGGAAACACAACACAAAAAGTTCACATACACACACAGAGTCATACCACTCATTTCACATACAGACACACCCAGTCTCATGCACACAAACCTACACCACCTAACCGTAATACAGCTTCTTCCTGGGACTATAGTAATTGGTCACATTACTTGTAAATCACTTTCTATCACCAGGACCCCTACTCTCATTCCCAGCACAAATTTGGAATCAGTTTGCCCTCTACACTAAAACCAGCAAGAATGTCCCACTTTCTCATCTTCAAAGTTCTTCCTCCCCAAGTGACTGATTCCAGAATACATACCGTTTTCACGTTCTGGGAAGGCCACCTGCAATTACAGAAGAGAAAACACTATGAGGATAAGATCACAGTGATGCTCAGGTCTTTTGTTCATTTGCTGACAGTAGAAAACCTGATAAGAAACAGTGGTCCAGGGAACCCAGCAAGGGTTATCAGAGCAAACCTACTCAGGCTGAAAGGCAAGAACTTTGCTGGGAGGATGGAACTTCCAAGTCCATTTAGGTTGGAAATTACAGAATTCTTTGCCTAGAAGAAAAATCGCTGCAGGAGAGAGAGCTCCATACTCTACAGGCTGTAATGGATGCTGTCAATTGTAATGTCCTGTGGAATCAGGCACCATGAGTTGGTAATAGACTCTCACTCCACATTCTCCCAACCAAGGGAATTGTATGTATCTGGAAGGAATACCCTCAAATATACATAACTTAATTCTATTGAAAGAGAAATAAAGCAATATTTCTATCTCAGACCAGAAAAAATCCAGCTTGCCTTGGGGATCCACGGGGGCTTTTCTTCTGTCCTATCACGGTGCAGGTCATCCACCGAAACCTCAGGGAGAGCTGGAGGGACACAGAGTAACTGTCAGGACACTGGTGATGCGGCGCAGGAATTACTCAGGGGCTTTCTTCTCGATGAGGACATGGGGTGGTGTGTATGGATGTGGGAGGTTAGTAAGTGTGGGCTGAGCTGGTGTTGGGCCATCCTCTTTGGGGGATGAAGGAAGGCAAAGGACAAGAGGAAGGAAATGAAAACAGAGTTTTGGCTTTCTAGCTAAGGGGAGCCTCATCAGAAGGGAAGGGTCGATCTAAAAAATGGTAAACACTAAAATGCATGCTCTGTTTCAATGACACAGACCCATGACCCATCCTGCCTCTTTTGAGCTTCTGCTAAATTGCCACTGTCTCTTGATTTTTCCCAGATCACTCTTTCCCCAGCATCCACAATGCCAGCTACTGCATTTATCATGTCTTCTGTTGTATGATATTTTATACTTGATTAACAGCAACCTCCATTAAAGGACTGAATTCAATCCTAGACAAAATATGCTACATTTATTCACTAATCACCTGTCTTAAAGAAAATCAAATACACAAGATTTGACAAAACTGAAATCCTACCATTTAGATACAGCCACTATCAATCGTATCATATTTTTCTCCCAGTCTTTGTTTTCTATACAATGTACGTATGCCCATTGAGTCAGGGGCTGTCCATACTCTAGGGAGCTGTTCCATAAGTGGGACACTTCGTTATGAAGAGGGAGCCCGGACTGAGCACAGCCTGTCTCTAACCCAGCTGCGCAAGAGAAGTGTACAGGCTAACAGTCAGGTTCCACTTTGAGTCCTTGGGTGTGGGCTACAGGAATTGACCAATTCTAAGGCTTATGGTAATGTTATCCAATACAATAAAATAGCTCCCTGATTCTTATCTGCTTCTGGCCTTGTTTAAGCAATGACACCAGCACTGACAGATATGACCTGTACTGTGTACATGGGGTCTCACACCTCTCAGAATCTGTGAGCTGACCAGGAGAATGCAGGTCCTGAGGTGAATTTCACGTTAATGACTGTGCCAAAGTCAACTGATAAGTCCACCCATAGCTGCCCTGGATTCTGTGACCACTAAGGCCACCTGATGGGCAGGGTCTGGGCCTTTGGAGATGCTAGGACTTCCAGCCAAGGATACGGATGCAGGGACTCCCTTGCTCCATGACTGAGGATCCCTTGGCTGAGTGGTAAGTGCAGGTCAGGGATCCAGAGCACCCACATTGGGACCCACCCCTGGGTTCTCAGTTTGGCTTTTCCACTTAGGAGGTCAAGAGCTGAGAACATTTCTCTCTGCACCATCTCCTTCTGAGGAAAAGGAATATTAACCAAATCTGGGCAACAGCTGTGTTGAGGGAAGAACAAGGTAGTGTACAGACAGTGTGCAGTGGTGATGAGCTTTGTTGACAGGTGAATTGTGCTGTGTAAGAGGGAAATATCTCCTGAGGAAACACACACACGCTCACGCATGCAGGTTCACAATCACACCACATAGGCTCACACATGGACCCCACCCCAACCCTGATAGACACAAACCCGCATCCTCTAAATGATGCAGTTACTTCTAAGACCATAGAACTTGGGCATGGCTCTTTACTGGGAAATCACTCTCTAGCTCTACACCCCCAGCCCTCATCCCTGTAGGGACCCTGAATCAGGGTGTCTCTCCAAGCAAAGCCAGCAAGAGAGTCCCACCTTCTTCATCATCTAGATTGTTCCTCAGCACAGGGGTGAACTCTGAATACATACCGTTTTTGTTTGCTGTCCAATCCACCTGTGATTAGAGAAGAGAAAACAGTGTAAGGATCTCAGCATCCTGTGCTCTGTGGACACAGGTATTTCATCTCTTTTTTTGTCCTCAGAAAACCAAATGGGAAACGGTTGTTGAGTCAATGGCCCCAAAAGAAACCAGAGAAGACAGCTGTGGGAAAGGCTGGAGCTTTGCCTGGAAGATCTCTCAGGTCCACTTTGAGGAGCAAATACAAAAGTCTATTTCAAGGAGGGAAATTTTCTGCTGAGGAAAGTGTGTTTGACTCTACAGTTTCTAAGTGGTGTTGCCATTTTTTAAATGGCCTTTTGAATGAGTTATCTGTTGGGAAAGACCTTCACTCAGCATTCATCCAACCAAGCAAAATTGTATACATCAGCTGTCTTGAACATTGTAGATCTTCAGATCTGAAATCAATTGGAAAAGAAAGAAATGAAGCAAACTTTTAATCTCTGATAAATAAGGGGAGGTTACCCTGGAGGTAGCAGGAGCCACTTTGATTGTCCTCACATGGGGCAGTTTCTCCAACAGGTCCTCAGGGGGCTCTAGGAGGACACAGAGTAAGTGTCAGGACACTGGTGATGCTGCTCAGGAATTACTCAGAGAGCCTCGTTAATGTGGACACAGGGTGGGAGTGTATGGATGCAGGTGGTTACTGAGTGTGGACTGAGGTGCTGTTGGACAAACCTCGCTGGTGGGTGGAGGAAGGCAAAGGGGAGGAACATTTCAGAAATGAGGAAGAGAACCTTTAGCTTTCTAGCTGTAGGGAACCTAATCAATTTGAAAGTGTCAGTCTGAAAAAGCTTAAACACTAACATTGCATTATGTTTCAGTATAGAGTCCCACGGCCCCTCTGCCCATTTCAAAGTCCCTCCAAATCCCCCTTCTTCTTGAAATGTTACAAGACTCTTTCAGCTTCCCTCTAATCAAATATATTGTTCCTTCATTCATCGTCCATTCTGTTGGATTTTTGACTTATTTTATTGTGATGAAATATACATATTTATGCTTTTCATAATTTTGAAGTATACAGTTCACTAGCATTTCTTACTTTCACAATGCTGTGTACCCATCAACACAATCTACATCTTAATCTTTTTCATCATTTCAACGTAACCTCTGTACCAATTAAATCATAATCCACCTTACTCCTGCCTCCTGACCTTGGTAATTTCTACTTCTGGTGTCTGTGAGTTTGCCTACACTAGGTACCTCATACAAGTGGAATCATATAATATTTGTCTTTCTGCGCCTGCCTTATTTCACTAACAATAATATATTTTTTATATTATTTGGATCATTCATTTTGTAGCATAATTCAATCTTTAATTCCTTTTTATGGTTGAAAATTATTCCATTCGGTGTATATATCACATTTTATTTATCCATTCATCACCTCATGGACTTTGGATTGTTTCTATCTTTTGGCTACTAAGAATAATGCGACTGTGAACATTAGTGTACACATTTCTGTATGGCACCATAATGGTGACAAATAATATTGTACATATTTCAAATATCATTGAATATAACAACACAAGGTGTGACTCTGAGGTGAACTATGGACTTTTCATTAGTAAAAATATACTTACATTGTTTCACTAATTGTAACAAATGTACTTCACCTATGCTATATATTATTAATAGCTGAAACTGGAGTGATAGGATACAGGAATTTTCTGTATTGCATGTACAACTTTTATGTCAATATAATCCTGTTCTAAATAATGTCTAATAATTTAAAGATATCTCAAAACATGGTTTCAGGGAGGGATGTGTTGTTGGTGACGTTCAAAAATCAGCTAATGTCTAAACCATAACTAGAGACCATCTTCCCTTTTAAACATGAACCAAATGTTGAATTTTAAATGCATGCTGCAGAGCACAGGGAGAACAGCTCAGTGCTTTGTGACCGCCTGGAGGGGTGGGATGGGGAGGGTGGGAGGGAGGGAGATGCATGAGGGAAGGGATGTGGGAACAGATGTATATGTATGACTGATTCACTTTGTTATAAAGCAGAAACTAATAAAAAAAAATAAAATTCAAAAAATAAATAAATAAATAAATAAATAAATAAATAAATAAATAAATAAATGCATGTTTACTTCCATGGTTAAAACAGTACCAGCTGGCTTAGTAAGTTTCAATTTGAACACATGGAATAAAAGAAGAATACTGCTTAATATTTCATAGCATTTTCTTCAATATGAGGCACTGAATCAACTAGAATAATTATTCTTGAGTGAACCGAACAAGACATTTTCCACAGTACCTTCAGCTGGGTCATTTATAGGGTGCATCCTAAAATGTGGCCGGATGCGGATCTTTTTCAGCCAGCCTGGGGTTGATATTCTTGACCTCTGATGAGTGTTTCTTCTTCTCACAATCTGGGAGCAGCATCCTGGGAAATGCATTACAATAGAGACAACTATTGACATCTTGCTGGCAGAAGACCATGGGGAAATTAGCAATAATTTATTCACAGTTCAATCCTTTGGTCCCTTTCCTCACCAGCGGCCCAAGAGCCTCCTGAATCAAAGTTGGACGTAGGAAGATCTTGAAGTTTGGTATGCAGTGAAAACACCCAAGAGACAGGTTTTGTGGGCAAATATCTTTATTTAACTGAGAATGTCTAGAAACTCAGCAAACCATTGGGACCATGACTGATGGACTGGATTCAAATCCCGTTTAGAAGAAGCATGTACTTGGGAAAGATATGTAGATCCCTCTTTGCCTCAGTACCCTGTTCTGAGATGTAGAAATGTTAATATGGCCTACATTTAGCATTATGTCACGTGGCCAAAAATGATTGAATACAGGTAAAATGTTTGAAAAATAAAGGACCGGTGCTTCACAAATGTTCTATAAGTGTTCAATCCTGAATGATGGCAAGAAGAAGCTGGATATTTTGTAGCTGTTGGAAGGAGAGAAGGGATTTGACGGCTCCATGGAAAGGGGGATTCAAGCTGACTCCTCAGCTTTTTAATGGGAACAATGCTTTACAGCTTATGGAGAATATCCATTATCATGTCTGACACCCAGCCCTGTTGAGGGTGAAGGGGAGGGCAAAGTGGGGGCTGTAACCCATATGTTATGGTGGAGGGTGTGGAAATTTAGAGAGATAAGTGACTGCCCAAGAGTCACAACCATGATGAATGATGGATCACGGACAGGACAGACAGAGCCAGTGCCTACCCTGAGCTCAATCCCTCGGGTAGATCTCTTGGTTCTGTCTTCACTGTATGCAGTGTTCCTTGCCCAGCACACAGAAACAGGGCCGGCACAAGTGATGGAAGACAGACTTTCCACAGGAGAAGGACATTTCGTTTACTTAGCACAGAATCCGATAGTGAATATTAGCCTCAAAGGAGAAAGGTGGAGTGAATTTCCTCCATCTACTCCTGGAGGCTCCTTCTTTCTCGGATTCCTCCAGAACTGGGTGTGGCATGTGGGTACAAGCATGGGCTCCCTTCAAAATGAAGGAGGCCTGCCTAGCACTAGGTGCTTCAGGTAAGGGGGGAGGACTCATCCCGAGGCTCTAATAGGAAACAGTTAGAATGAGGGAAATGGCAGAGAGATGTATCAGAACCATTCAGAATGCAATGAGACCTACTAAGAGATGAGATTTCTTATTAAATGAAGTTGTAATTGACCCAGTAGTAGGCATGCTGAAACCCAGTTTTGTTCATTAAGAATCCAGCCATGGAGCAACTAAGCCCGTGCACCACAACTACTTAGCCTGTGCTCTAGAGCCCGCAAGTCACAACTACTGAGCCCACGTGCCACAACTATTGAAGCCCATGCACCTAGAGCCCACGCTCTGGAACAACAGAAGCCACCGAAATGAGAAGGCTGCACAGGGCAACGAAGACACAACACAGCCAAAAAAAAAAAAAAAGAATCCAGTAAACATTTGCCTGGGTGGTGATAGGATTTGTTTTCCAGGTTAAATGAGGCTCACTTGGTATAAAATCAATGCACACATTGAAAGTGTACAGTTTATTTACTTTTATATCCATAGCCATTCATGATGCAGTGGTGATGGGAATATTTTCTAGAAAGTTGGCACCAGTAACAGTGATGTTTAGGGGAACATAAATCAAGGGAAACACAACACAAAAAGTTCACATACACACACAGAATCATACCACTCATTTCACATACAGACACACCCAGTCTCATGCACACAAACCTACACCACCTAACCGTAATACAGCTTCTTCCTGGGACTATAGTAATTGGTCACGTTACTTGTAAATCACTTTCTATCACCAGGACCCCTACTCTCATTCCCAGCACAAATTTGGAATCAGTTTGCCCTCTACACTAAAACCAGCAAGAATGTCCCACTTTCTCATCTTCAAAGTTCTTCCGCCCCAAGTGACTGATTCCAGAATACATACCGTTTTCACGTTCTGTGAAGGCCACCTGCAATTACAGAAGAGAAAACACTATGAGGATAAGATCACAGTGATGCTCAGGTCTTTTGTTCATTTGCTGACAGTAGAAAACCTGATAAGAAACAGTGGTCCAGGGAACCCAGCAAGGGTTATCAGAGCAAACCTACTCAGGCTGAAAGGCAAGAACTTTGCTGGGAGGATGGAACTTCCAAGTCCATTTAGGTTGGAAATTACAGAATACTTTTCCTAGAGGAAAAATAGCTGCAGGAGAGAGAGCTCCATACTCTACAGGCTGTAATGGATGCTGTCAATTGTAATGTCCTGTGGAATCAGGCACCATGAGTTGGTCATAGACTCTCACTCCACATTCTCCCAACCAAGGGAATTGTATGTATCTGGAAGGAATACCCTCAAATATTCATAACTTAATTCTATTGAAAGAGAAATAAAGCAATATTTCTATCTCAGACCAGAAAAAATCCAGCTTACCGTGGGGATCGACGGAGGCTTTTCCTCTGTCCTATCATGGTGCAGGTCATCCGCCACATCCTCAGGGAGAGCTGGACGGACACAGAGTAACTGTCAGGACACTGGTGATGCGGCTCAGGAATTACTCAGGGGCTTTCCTCTCGATGAGGACATGGGGTGGTGTGTATGGATGTGGGAGGTTAGTAAGTGTGGGCTGAGCTGGTGTTGGGCCATCCTCTTTGGGGGATGAAGGAAGGCAAAGGACAAGAGGAAGGAAGTGAAAACAGAGCTTTGGCTTTCTAGCTAAGGGGAATCTAATCAGAAGGGAAGGGTCGATCTAAAAAATGGTAAACACTAAATTGCATGCTCTGTTTCAATGACACAGACCCATGACCCATCCTGCCTCTTTTGAGCTTCTGCTCAATTGCCACTGTCGATTGATTTTTCCCAGATCACTCTTTCCCCAGCATCCACAATGCCAGCTACTGCATTTACCATGTCTTCTGTTGTATGATATTTTATACTTGATTAACAGCAACCTCCATTAAAGGACTGAATTCAATCCTAGACAAAATATGCTATATTTATTCACTAATCACTTGTCTTAAAGAAAATCAGATACACAAGATTTGACAAAACTGAAGTCCTACCATTTAGATACAGCCACTATCAATCGTATCATATTTTTCTCCCAGTCTTTGTTTTCTACACAATGTACGTATGCCCACTGAGTCAGGGGCTGTCCATACTCTAGGGAGCTGTTCCATAAGTGGGACACTTCGTTATGAAGAGGGAGCCCGGACTGAGCACAGCCTGTCTCTAACCCAGCTGTGCAGGAGAAGTGTACAGGCTAACAGTCAGGTTCCACTTTGAGTCCTTGGGTGTGGTCTAAAGGAACTGACCAATTCTACGGCTTATGGTAATGTTATCCAATACAATATAATAGCTCCCTGATTCTTATATGCTTTTGGCCTTGTTTAAGCAATGACACCAGCACTGACAGATATGACCTGTACTGTATACATGGGGTCTCACACCTCTCAGAATTTGTGAGCTGACCAGGAGAATGCAGGTCCAGAGGTGAATTTCACATTAATGACTGTGCCAAAGTCAACTGATAAGCCCACCCATAGCTGCCCTGGATTCTGTGACCACTAAGGCCACCTGATGGGCAAGGTCTGGACCTTTGGAGATGCTAGGACTTCCAGCCAAGGATACGGATGCAGGGACTCCCTTGCTCCATGACTGAGGATCCCTTGGCTGAGTGGTAAGTGCAGGTCAGGGATCCAGAGCACCCACATTGGGACCCACCCCTGGGTTCTCAGTTTGGCTTTTCCACTTAGGAGGTCAAGAGCTGAGAACATTTCTCTCTGCACCATCTCCTTCTGAGGAAAAGGAATATTAACCAAATCTGGGCAACAGCTGTGTTGAGGGAAGAACAAGGTAGTGTACAGACAGTGTGCAGTGGTGATGAGCTTTGTTGACAGGTGAATTGTGCTGTGTAAGAGGGAAATATCTCCTCAGGAAACACACACACGCTGACGCATGCAGGTTCACAATCAAACCACATAGACCCCAACCACATAGACACATGGACCCCAACCCAACCCTGATACACACAAACCCACATCATCTAAATGATGCAGTTACTTCCAAGACCATAGAACTTGGGCATGGCTCTTTACTGGGAAATCACTCTCTAGCTCTACACCCCCAGCCCTCATCCCTGTAGGGACCCTGAATCAGGGTGTCTCTCCAAGCAAAGCCAGCAAGAGAGTCCCACCTTCTTCATCATCTAGATTGTTCCTCAGCACAGGGGTGAACTCTGAATACATACCGTTTTTGTTTGCTGTCCAATCCACCTGTGATTAGAGAAGAGAAAACAGTGTAAGGATCTCAGCATCCTGTGCTCTGTGGACACAGGTATTTCATCTCTTTTTTTGTCCTCAGGAAACCAAATGGGAAACGGTTGTTGAGTCAATGGCCCCAAAAGAAACCAGAGAAGACAGCTGTGGGAAAGGCTGGAGCTTTGCCTGGAAGATCTCTCAGGTCCACTTTGAGGAGCAAATACAAAAGTCTATTTCAAGGAGGGAAATTTTCTGCTGAGGAAAGTGTGTCTGACTCTACAGTTTCTAACTGGTGTTGCCATTTTTTAAATGGCCTTTTGAATGAGTTATCTGTTGGGAAAGACCTTCACTCAGCATTCATCCAACCAAGCAAAATTGTATCCATCAGCTGTCTTGAACATTGTAGATCTTCAGATCTGAAATCAATTGGAAAAGAAAGAAATGAAGCAAACTTTTAATCTCTGATAAATAAGGGGAGCTTACCCTGGAGGTAGCAGGAGCCACTTTGATTGTCCTCACATGGGGCAGTTTCTCCAACAGGTCCTCAGGGGGCTCTAGGAGGACACAGAGTAAGTGTCAGGACACTGGTGATGCTGCTCAGGAATTACTCAGAGAGCCTCGTTAATGTGGACACAGGGTGGGAGTGTATGGATGCAGGTGGTTACTGAGTGTGGACTGAGGTGCTGTTGGACAAACCTCGCTGGTGGGTGGAGGAAGGCAAAGGGGAGGAACATTTCAGAAATGAGGAAGAGAACCTTTAGCTTTCTAGCTGTAGGGAACCTAATCAATTTGAAAGTGTCAGTCTGAAAAAGCTTAAACACTAACATTGCACTATGTTTCAGTATAGAGTCCCACGGCCCCTCTGCCCATTTCAAAGTCCCTCCAAATCCCCCTTCTTCTTGAAATGTTACAAGACTCTTTCAGCTTCCTTCTAATGAAATATGTTGTTCCTTGATTCATCATCCATTCTGTTGGATTTTTGACTTATTTTATTGTGATGAAATATACATATTTATGCTTTTCATAATTTTGAAGTATACAGTTCACTTGCATTTCTTACTTTCACAATGCTGTGTACCCATCAACACAATCTACATCGTAATCTTTTTCATCATTTCAACGTAACCTCTGTACCCATTAAATCATAATCCACCTTACTCCTGCCTCCTGACCTTGGTAATTTCTACTTCTGGTGTCTGTGAGTTTGCCTACACTAGGTACCTCATACAAGTGGAATCATATAATATTTGTCTTTCTGCGCCTGCCTTATTTCACTAACAATAATATATTTTTTATATTATTTGGATCATTCATTTTGTAGCATAAGTCAATCTTTAATTCCTTTTTATGGTTGAAAATTATTCCATTCGGTGTATATATCACATTTTATTTATCCATTCATCACCTCATGGACTTTGGATTGTTTCTATCTTTTGGCTACTAAGAATAATGCGACTATGAACATTAGTGTACACATTTCTGTATGGCACCATAATGGTGACAAATAATATTGTACATATTTCAAATATCATTGAATATAACAACACATGGTGTGACTCAGAGGTGAACTATGGACTTTCCATTAGTAAAAATATACTTACATTGTTTCACTAATTGTAACAAATGTACTTCACCTATGCTATATATTATTAATAGCTGAAACTGGAGTGATAGGATACAGGAATTTTCTGTATTGCATGTACATGTTTTATGTCAATATATTCCTGTTCTAAATAATGTCTAATAATTTAAAGATATCTCAAAACATGGTTTCAGGGAGGGATGTGTTGTTGCTGACGTTCAAAAATCAGCTAATGTCTAAACCATAACTAGAGACCATCTTCCCTCTTAAACATGAACCAAATGTTGAATTTTAAATGCATGCTGCAGAGCACAGGGAGAACAGCTCGGTGCTTTGTGACCGCCTGGAGGGGTGGGATAGGGAGGGTGGGAGGGAGACGCAAAAGGGAGGGGATATGGGAACATGTGTATATGTATAACTGATTAAATTTGTAAAATAAAATTAAAAAGGAAAAAAAACTAAAAAAATAAATAAAGCAGAAACTAATAAAAAAATTAAAATTCAAAAAATAAATAAATAAATAAATAAATGCATGTTTACTTCCATGGTTAAAACAGTACCAGCTGGCTTAGTAAGTTTCAATTTGAACACATGGAATAAAAGAAGAATACTGCTTAATATTTCATAGCTCTTTCTTAAATATTAGGCACTGAATCAACTAGAATAATTATTCTTGGGTGAACCGAACGAGACATTTTCCACAGTACCTTCAGCTGGGTCATTTATAGAGTGCATCCTAAAATGTGGCCGGATGCGGATCTTCTTCAGCCAGCCTGGGGTTGATATTCTTGACCTCTGATGAGTGTTTCTTCTTCTCACAATCTGGGAGCAGCATCCTGGGAAATGCATTACAATAGAGACAACTATTGACATCTTGCTGGCAGAAGACCATGGGGAAATTAGCAATAATTTATTCACAGTTCAATCCTTTGGTCCCTTTCCTCACCAGCGGCCCAGCAGAGCCTCCTGAATCAAAGTTGGACTTAGGAAGATCTTGCAGTTTGGTATGCAGTGAAAACACCCAACAGACAGGTTTTGTGGGCAAATATCTTTATTTAACTGAGAATGTCTAGAAACTCAGCAAACCATTGGGACCATGACTGATGGACTGGATTCAAATCCCGTTTAGAAGAAGCATGTACTTGGGAAAGATATGTAGATCCCTCTTTGCCTCAGTTCCCTGTTCTGAGAAGTAGAAATGTTAATATAGCCTACATTTAGCATTATGTCATGTGGCCAAAAATGATTGAATACAGGTAAAATGTTTGAAAAATAAAGGACCGGTGCTTCACAAATGCTCTATAAGTGTTCAATCCTGAATGATGGCAAGAAGAAGCTGGATATTTTGTAGCTGTTGGAAGGAGAGAAGGGATTTGACGGCTCCATGTAAAGGGGGATTCAAGCTTACTCCTTAGCTTTGTCATGGGAACAATGCTTTGCAGCTCATAGAGAATATCCATTATCATGTCTGACACCCAGCCCTGTTGGGGGTGAAGGGGAGGGCAAAGTGGGGGCTGTAACTCATATGTTATGGTGGAGGGTGTGGAAATTTAGAGAGATAAGTGACTGTCCAAGAGTCACAACCATGATGAATGATGGATCACGGACAGGACAGACAGAGCCAGTGCCTACCCTGAGCTCAATCCCTGGGGTAGATCTCTTGGTTCTGTCTTCACTGTATGCAGTGTTCCTTGCCCAGCACACAGAAACAGGGCCGGCACAAGTGATGGAAGACAGACTTTCCACAGGAGAAGGGCATTTCGTTTCCTTAGCACATAATCCAATAGTGAATATTAGCCTCAAAGGAGAAAGGTGGAGTGAATTTCCTCCATCTACTCCTGGAGGCTCCTTCTTTCTCGGATTCCTCCAGAACTGGGTGTGGCATGTGGGTACAAGCATGGGCTCCCTTCAAAAGGAAGGAGGCCTGCCTAGCACTAGGTGCTTCAGGTAAGGGGGGAGGACTCATCCCGAGGCTCTAATAGGAAACAGTTAGAATGAGGGAAGTGGCAGAGAGATGTATCAGAACCATTCAGAATGCTATGAGAGTTATTAAGAGATGAGATTTCTTATTAAATGAAGTTGTAATTGACCCAGTAGTAGGGATGCTGAAACCCAGTTTTGTTCATTAAGAATCCAGCCATGGAGCAACTAAGCCCGTGCACTACAACTACTAAGCCTGTGCTCTAGAGCCCGCAAGTCACAAGTACTGAGCCCACGTGCCACAACTATTGAAGCCCATGCACCTAGAGCCCGCGCTCTGGAACAACAGAAGTCACCGAAATGAGATGGCCGCACAGGGCAACGAAGACACAACACAGCCAAAAAAAAAAAAAAAAAAGAATCCAGTAAACATTTGCCTGGGTGGTGATAGGATTTGTTTTCCAGGTTAAATGAGGCTCACTTGGTATAAAATCAATGCACACATTGAAAGTGTACAGTTTATTTTCTTTTATATCCATACCCATTCATGATGCAGTGGTGATGGGAATATTTTCTAGAAAGTTGGCACCAGTAACAGTGATGTTTAGGGGAACATAAATCAAGGGAAACACAACACAAAAAGTTCACATACACACACAGAATCATACCACTCATTTCACATACAGACACACCCAGTCTCATGCACACAAACCTACACCACCTAACCGTAATACAGCTTCTTCCTGGGACTATAGTAATTGGTCACGTTACTTGTAAATCACTTTCTATAACCAGGACCCCTACTCTCATTCCCAGCACAAATTTGGAATCAGTTTGCCCTCTACACTAAAACCAGCAAGAATGTCCCACTTTCTCATCTTCAAAGTTCTTCCTCCCCAAGTGACTGATTCCAGAATACATACCGTTTTCACGTTCTGTGAAGGCCACCTGCAATTACAGAAGAGAAAACACTATGAGGATAAGATCACAGTGATGCTCAGGTCTTTTGTTCATTTGCTGACAGTAGAAAACCTGATAAGAAACAGTGGTCCAGGGAACCCAGCAAGGGTTATCAGAGCAAACCTACTCAGGCTGAAAGGCAAGAACTTTGCTGGGAGGATGGAACTTCCAAGTCCATTTAGGTTGGAAATTACAGAATACTTTTCCTAGAGGAAAAATAGCTGCAGGAGAGAGAGCTCCATACTCTACAGGCTGTAATGGATGCTGTCAATTGTAATGTCCTGTGGAATCAGGCACCATGAGTTGGTCATAGACTCTCACTCCACATTCTCCCAACCAAGGGAATTGTATGTATCTGGAAGGAATACCCTCAAATATTCATAACTTAATTCTATTGAAAGAGAAATAAAGCAATATTTCTATCTCAGACCAGAAAAAATCCAGCTTACCGTGGGGATCGACGGAGGCTTTTCCTCTGTCCTATCATGGTGCAGGTCATCCGCCACATCCTCAGGGAGAGCTGGACGGACACAGAGTAACTGTCAGGACACTGGTGATGCGGCTCAGGAATTACTCAGGGGCTTTCCTCTCGATGAGGACATGGGGTGGTGTGTATGGATGTGGGAGGTTAGTAAGTGTGGGCTGAGCTGGTGTTGGGCCATCCTCTTTGGGGGATGAAGGAAGGCAAAGGACAAGAGGAAGGAAGTGAAAACAGAGCTTTGGCTTTCTAGCTAAGGGGAATCTAATCAGAAGGGAAGGGTCGATCTAAAAAATGGTAAACACTAAATTGCATGCTCTGTTTCAATGACACAGACCCATGACCCATCCTGCCTCTTTTGAGCTTCTGCTCAATTGCCACTGTCGATTGATTTTTCCCAGATCACTCTTTCCCCAGCATCCACAATGCCAGCTACTTCATTTATCATGTCTTCTGTTGTATGATATTTTATACTTGATTAACAGCAACCTCCATTAAAGGACTGAATTCAATCCTAGACAAAATATGCTATATTTATTCACTAATCACTTGTCTTAAAGAAAATCAAATACACAAGATTTGACAAAACTGAAGTCCTACCATTTAGATACAGCCACTATCAATCGTATCATATTTTTCTCCCAGTCTTTGTTTTCTATACAATGTACGTATGCCCACTGAATCAGGGGCTGTCCATACTCTAGGGAGCTGTTCCATAAGTGGGACACTTCGTTATGAAGAGGGAGCCCGGACTGAGCACAGCCTGTCTCTAACCAAGCTGCGCAGGAGAAGTGTACAGGCTAACAGTCAGGTTCCACTTTGAGTCCTTGGGTGTGGGCTACAGGAATTGACCAATTCTAAGGCTTATGGTAATGTTATCCAATACAATAAAATAGCTCCCTGATTCTTATCTGCTTTTGGCCTTGTTTAAGCAATGACACCAGCACTGACAGATATGACCTGTACTGTATACATGGGGTCTCACACCTCTCAGAATCTGTGAGCTGACCAGGAGAATGCAGGTCCAGAGGTGAATTTCACATTAATGACTGTGCCAAAGTCAACTGATAATTCCACCCATAGCTGCCCTGGATTCTGTGACCACTAAGGCCACCTGATGGGCAAGGTCTGGACCTTTGGAGATGCTAGGACTTCCAGCCAAGGATACGGATGCAGGGACTCCCTTGATCCATGACTGAGGATCCCTTGGCTGAGTGGTAAGTGCAGGTCAGGGATGCAGAGCACCCACATTGGGACCCACCACTGGGTTCTCAGTTTGGCTTTTCCACTTAGGAAGTCAAGAGCTTAGAACATTTATCTCTGCACCATCTCCTTCTGAGGAAAAGAAATATTAACCAAATCTGGGCAACAGCTGTGTTGAGGGAAGAACATGCAACCAACCTCAGAAAACAAGTAAGTGTCCTGTGCCTGAGCTAACCTTAGGTACTTCAAAACAACTCCGTAAGTCTCTTAGCCCCTTAGAGGGATGAAAGCAATATTTGAGTTAAAAGTAACTTGTCCCAATTCCCTTAGTCTGGAATACTGAAACAAAATTCTATAGCAGACGAGATTCTTAAACACACAGCTCCTGCCAGGCTTTACCCCAGCCTTGGAAGAACTGGGAAGGATAAGACCAAGGCAGGCCTGAGGAAAGGTCAGAGGGTAGGCAGGACTGGGGTGTGGGGAGCAGGGGCAGAGCTGTCTGGACGGAGCAGTGGGTTGTAAGAAGAGCAGTGACCCTGGGTCCGGCTGCCCTGAGTCTCTGTCCTGGGCCTGGTCAACCCCAGTAGACCAGGTCAGCAGGGCTGTGAAAGCAAGTGTGTGAAGAAGCCCAGCAGCCCCTTCACAGAGCCCTCTAGAATTTCTGCCGCCCATGGAGGGTCTCTAGGGGCAGCTGAACGTGGACCCATCTCAAATGGAAGCATGTCACCACATCAGCCTTGGGGAAGTGCAGAGGCTGAGATGAGCTCAAGGAGACTGAGCACATGCAGTGATTCCAGAGCACGTGTTCTGTGACTCATGCATCTCTGGGACAGTCCTTTACGAGAGGAACAAACAGTGAGGACAAAACATGAGGTGAAGTCACAAGTCCTGAAAGTGCAGAGGGAGACAGTTCACTTCTCATCCACCACCTCACCCTTTCTAGAAGAACTTGGTCTCAAGTTTCAAGGGCCCATGTGCGTTTTGACCCACAGGTTCTGTCCATCATAGGTCAATATGCAAAAGAAAACAAACTCTCCTGTGCACAATACCCTAGATGTGCTAAGCAGAACACAAACTTCCATATTAGGCAGTGACAAGCACAAGAAAGAGCAGCTCATGTGCAAAAGATCACTTTTGATAAGCAAATCAAGGAAAAGTGATTATAGAGCACAGTCACGTCTAAGGACACAATTTCTCTCTATTGTATCATTAAAATGTAAAAAAAACAAGTCAGAACTCTACACATATTTCATTCTTCTTTCTGATTTCATATCCACTTTCCTCAGTCTCCAAAGCAGGTGATATAACCCTAAAGTTCCAGGAACCCTCTGCCATTAGATCCTAACTAAGTGTTGTTCCTACCTGTATCCTTTTCCTTATCACGGCCACAAATGCTATCCAAAGTCGATTCTGTAGAAACACGAATATGAATTTACAAGTCTTATGGATACATTTAAAATATGACTTATGTGACGGAGTAATTGGATATTTTATTTTGTTTTATATTAATACACTGAGTTAATCATTGATTGAATTAAATAAATTATAACAGGCACATCTAGCAAGTGGCTACCACACTGTAATACACATCCATCTTTCTCTCTCTCTCCATATATATATATATATATATATATATATATATATATATATATATATATATATATATATGTATAAAGTATATGGGGGATGTTACCACGGCTCCCCTGGTTATTCCCCTCTGTATGGTCTCCCCATTCAAGATGGCTGTTTGCTGATGGTTTACCAAAGGAAAATCCTCTGCCCCGTGAAGGTACTTAGCCCAAGGGGTAAGAGGGATGTGTCCCTCTGCTGGTTTCCCTGGTAACCGATAATCCCATCTGCTGTCAATTCCCCCTTTAACTGGTAGCCTGCCTATTCCGCCCAGAGTGAAGAATGCTGCTACTGCTGCTGCTGCGTTCTGCCTGCCATCGCCTATCTACAGTGGGATGTCTCTCCAGGTCCACTTTGCTTCTGATGTGAAATATCTCCCATCTATTAAACCATGAATGTCTCTGTCCCTGACTCCGGGCTCTTTCCTTAGCCCTGAGGCTGAGCAAGTACAGGGCTTGCAGGCGTGAGAGGTGCAGCACATCACCTTCTGCAGGGCAGTTTGCTGGCCAGATTTGATGATTCCTTTGTAGGTGTTTCCTAGGCTCATGCACACTTGCCAGACACTCATGAGACCTTGGGGACACTGAAACAGTAATGTCAACACCCAGATCCTAGAGGAATTCCCGACAGGTGTTCCACTTGACGGGAGAGGTAATGAGCATGGCCCAGTGCACCTGTGCTAGACATAATCAGTGAGCAGGTGCAGAAGGGAGGGAGGGACATTCACTCACTTCATGAGGCCATCCTTCTCACCACTGCCTCTGAAAAATCCAGGGAAGGAAGGGACAAAATGCCTTTAGAAAGTAAATGACCTGTACACTGAAAACTACAAACCACTGCCGAAAGAATTAAACAAGGAACAAATCATTGAAATGACATATCATATTCATAGACTGAAGACTTATTATTGTTGACATTTCTACACTACCCAAAGGTAAGTATTAATTCATCGTAATACCTATCAAAATCCCAATGTCATTTTCAAAGTAAAAGAAAAAAGAATCCTAAAATACATATGGAACCACTAAGGATTCCAAACAGAAAAATCAATCCTGAGAACAAAGAACATAGATGGAGGCTTCTCACTTCCTGACTTCAAAACACATTACAAAGCCACAGGAATCAAAACTGTATGGTACTGACATAGAAACAGATACATAGGCCTAAAGACCAGAATAAATAACCCCCAAGAAAACTCATAGATACATGGCCAAATGAAATTCACCAAGCTTCTAAGACAACAAATAGGGAAAGTATAGTTTTTTCAACAGTCAATAGGATGAAAATATAACTTACAGAAAGATTACAAACATATATCAGAAAAGGAGCTAATGTCCAAAACATCTAAGAAAAACACTACAACTCAAATGCAAAGTAAGTTAAAAAATTCAAAAGGGTAAATAACTGGGTTCAGAAATGTGCAAAGATTTAAATAAGACATTTCCTGAAAAAGACATACAAATGGCTAACAAATAGAGGAAAATGTTCTCAACCTCACTAATCATCAGGGCAATGAAAATCAACACCTCATACCTGTTAGGCTTTGTATTATAAAGAAAAAAATTAACAGTCTAAGGCCAAGATGTGGGGAATTGGAAACTTTGTACACTGCTGGTGGGAATGTAAAATGGTGCCGCTATTATGAAAAAGAGTATGGGGGTTCCTTATAAAATTATAAACAGAAATATCATATGATTCAGCAATCACAGTTCTCGGTATATATCCAAAGGAAATTAAATCAGTATCACAATGAGATGAACATAGGTTCATTGCAGCATTCTCCACAATAGCCTAGATATGCAACCAACTTCACAAAACAAGTAAGTGTCCTGTGCCTGAGCTAACCTTAGGTACTTCAAAACCACTCCGTAAGGCTCTTAGCCCCTTAGAGAGGATGAAAGCAATATTAGAGTTAAAAGTAACTTGTACCAATTCCCTTAGTCTGGAATGCTGAAACAAAAGTTCTACAGCAGGGGAAGCCTCCTAAACACATAGCACCTGCCAGGGTTTACCCCAGCCTTGGAAGAACTGGGAAGGATAAGACCAAGGCAGGCCTGAGGAAAGGTCCAAGGGTAGGCAGGCCTGGAGTGAGGGGAGCAGGGGCAGGGCTGTCTGGATGGAGCAGTGGGTTGTAAGAAGCGGAGTGACCCTGGGTCCTGCTGCACTGAGTCTCTGTCCTGGGCCTGGTCAATTCCAGGAGACCAGGTTAGCAGGGCTGTGAGAGCCAGTGTGTGAAGCGAACCCAGCAGCCCCTTCACATAGTCCTCTAGAATTCCTGCCGGCCATGAAGGGTCTTTAGGGGCAGCTGGACGTGGAGCCCTCTCAAATGGAAGCACGTCAGCACATCAGCCTTGGGAGGTGCTGAGGCTGAAATGAGGAGACTGAGCACATGCAGTGATCCCAAAGCATGTGTTCTGTGACTCATCCATCTCTGGGAGTGCGCTTTCCATGAGGAATAAACAGTGAGGACAAAAGTAAGGTGAAGCTACAAGTCCTGAAAGTGTAGAGGGAGAGAGTTCAAGTCTCATCCACCACCTGACACTCACTATAAGAACTTGTTCTCCAGTGTCAAGTGACTATGAGAGTTTTGTTCCCACTAGGATATGGCCATCATACGTGAATGTAAAAAGGAAACCAAAATCCCTGGTGCAAAATACCCTCCAGGTACCAAACAGAAACGAAGCTTTCATCTTTGGCAGTGAAAAAGCAATGAAAGAGTAGTCTTGTGAGAAAGCAAATTTCTGAATGGCAAAGCAAGAAAAGATGACTATAAGCACAGTACAGTCAAAGGACATGGATACAATAACTCTATTATATCATTAAAATTGGGAAAGAACAAATCAGAATTCTACACATATTTCCTTCTGCTTCCTGATTTCATATTCACCTTCCTTAGTTTCTAAAGAAGTGGGTGGAACCCAAGTGTTCTAGGAATTGTCTCGCTTTAGATCCTAACTGAGAGTTGTTCGCTATGTGAATCGTCATCAGCATCACTGCTATGTATGCTCTCCAAAATGCATTCTGTACAAACACAACCATGAGCATAAAGTTATTATACAAGTTGACCCACCCATTTCTTCTACTCGACTTGCTGGCTCACACAGCATCACCCTGGTATTCCCTCCAGGTTCTCAGACCTCCCCTGTGCTCTGTGCAGACAGAGTCCTTCAATAACATATTGATCACAGTTGAAAATTGCAAATGAGGGAGAGATGCTGAGAAAATCACCTTTCGACCCCTCACTTCTATAGACACATTTAGAGCTTTCACCGTCAACCTTACCAACCTGAAATTCCAGATGTTACAGACACACTTGAAACATGGCTAGTGTGACCAAGCAATTGTGTGTTTTTTGCATTTTTTAATAGAATGAGTTAATTATTGTTTGAACTAAATTAATTATAAATAGACACGTTTGGTTAGTGGCTATCACACTGGAAAGCTCAGCTCTAAGAAATCCAAAGATGAGAAAGAGGCAACCAGCCACCCCTCTCCTGGTTGTTCTTTACTGCAGAAAATTTCTTGGCCTGATCTGATCATTCATATGTAGGTATATCTTGGGCTCTTGGACACACACCAGGCATTGGGAGAGTCCTTGTGGACACTGAAATAGTACAGTCAAAACTCAGATCCAAGAGGAATTCCCAGCAAGGGGCCCACTTGTAGACAGAGGTGAAGGGCATGGCCCAGTACACCTGTATTAGACATAATCAGAGAGTAGGTGCAGAGGGGAGGGAGGGATTTCACTCTCTCCATGAGTCCATCTTTCTCAACTCTGACTCTAGAAGACCTGAGGAAGGCAGTGGAAAAGGCCCCGTAGGAGGTGAAATATTTGTATACTGAAAACTACAGGACATTGCGGAAAGAAATTAAAGAAGAGACAAGTAATTGGAATGGCATACCATGTTCATAGACTGGATTATTAAATACTGTTGGCATTTCTGTACTACATAAAGTGATGTACACATATATCGCAACAACCCACAAAATTCCATGTCATTATTATAGAAGTAGACAGAATCCTAAAATACATATGGAACCGCACCCAAGGAGATAAAACAATCTTGAGACCAAAGAGCAATGATGGAGATTAACACTTCCTGAACTCAAAACACATAACAATGCCACAGTAGTCAAAACAGTCTGCTACTGGCATCAAGACAGTGACATAGACCAATGAAATATAATAGAGAGACCCCAAATAAATGCACGTATATATGGCCAACTGATCTTGGCCAAGGTTCTAAGATTACCAAGTGAAGAAAGGATAGTCTCTTCAACAATCAACAGTATGAAAAGGCAACCTATAGGATGGGAGGAAATATGTGTAAACCTTGTATCTGAACAAGGGACCAATATCCAGAATATATAAGAAACTACTACAAGTCAATTTCAGAAAAACAGCGGGCAAATAAGTGTGTTTAAAAATGGGTAAAAATCTTTACTAGACATTTCTCCATAAAGACATACAGGTGCTCAATCTACATATGAAAATTTGCTCAACATCACTAAGCATCAGGGAAATGGAAATCAAGCCACAAAGAGATACCACTCACACCTGTTAGGATGTGTATTATAAAAAGACAATTAGGGCTTCCCTGGTGGCACAGTGGTTGAGAGTCCAGCTGCCGAAGCAGGGGACACGTGTTCGTGCCTCGGTCTGGGAGGATCCCACATGCCACTGAGCGGCTGGGCCCATGAGCCATGGCCACTGAGCCTGTGCGTTTGTAGCCTGTGCTCCGCAACGGGAGAGCCCACAACAATGAGAGGCCCGTGTACTGCAAAAAAAAAAAAAAAAAAAAAAAAGAAGAAGAAAAGAAAGAAAATATATGGATGCTGGAAAAAATGTGAAGAAGTGGAACTTATGTACCCTGTTTTGTACCCTGTAGTAATGTAAAATGGTGTAGCCATTATGGAAAACAGAATGGAGGTCCCCTAAAAATTATTAAGAGAACTAGCATAAAATCCAGCAGTCACTCATTTAGGTTTATATACAAAGGAGATAAAACAAGAATGTCCAAGAGATATCTACAATCTAAAGTCCATTGCAGCATTATACACAATACACAACACACAACATAGGAAGACTGCCTAGTGTCCATGGGAAGATGAATTAATAAAGAAAATGTGGTGTATACTTACAGAGGAATGTCATTCAGTCTCTGAAAAAGAAGGAAATCCTGCCATTTGCAGCAACACGAAAGAACTTGGAGGACATTTGTAAGAGTGAAATAAGCCAGTCACAGAAGGTCAAAAACTGAAAGAAACCTCTGAGAATCAGAGAGTGGAATGGTGGTTCCAAGAGCTGGCAGGAGGTTGACATGGGAAGTCTCTGTTCAAGGTTAGAATGTGTTATTTGCAAATTGGAAAAGTCCTAGACACTTGCTGTACAACAAGGTGCATGTAGTCAACAGGACTGCCTGGACATTTCAAAACTTTATGGGAACATAAATCAAGGGAAAAACAACATAAAAAGTTCACATACACACACAGAATCATACCACTCATTTCACATACAGACACACCCAGTCTCATGCACACAAACCTAAACCACTTAACCGTAATACAGCTTCTTCTTGGGACTATAGTAATTGGTCACATTACTTGTAAATCACTTTCTATCACCAGGACCCCTACTCTCATTCCCAGCACATATTTGGAATCTGTTTGCCCTCTACACTAAAACCAGCAAGAATGTCCCACTTTCTCATCTTCAAAATTCTTCCTCCCTAAGTGACTGATTCCAGAATGCATACCGTTTTCACGTTCTGGGAAGGCCACCTGCAATTACAGAAGAGAAAACACTATGAGGATAAGATCACAGTGATGCTCAGGTCTTTTGTTCATTTGTTGACAGTAGAAAACCTGATAAGAAACAGTGGTCCAGGGTACCCAGCAAGGGTTATCAGAGCAAACCTACTCAGGCTGAAAGGCAAGAACTTTGCTGGGAGGATGGAACTTCCAAGTCCATTTAGGTTGGAAATTACAGAATTCTTTTCCTAGAGGAAAAATCGCTGCAGGAGAGAGAGCTCCGTACTCTACAGGCTGTAATGGATGCTGTCAATTTTAATGTCCTGTGGAATCAGGCACCATGAGTTGGTCATAGACTCTCACTCCACATTCTCCCAACCAAGGGAATTGTATGTATCTGGAAGGAATACCTTCAAATATTCATAACTTAATTCTACTGAAAGAGAAATAAAGCAATAATTCTATCTCAGAACAGAAAAAATCAAGCTTACCTTGATGATCCACGGAGGCTTTTCTTCTTTCCTATCACGGTGCAGGTCATCCACCACATCCTCAGGGAGAGCTGCAGGGACACAGAGTAACTGTCAGGACACTGGTGATGCGGCTCAGGAATTACTCAGGGGCTTTCTTCTCGATGAGGACATGGGGTGGTGTGTATGGATGTGGGAGGTTAGTAAGTGTGGGCTGAGCTGGTGTTGGGCCATCCTCTTTGGGGGATGAAGGAAGGCAAAGGACAAGAGGAAGGAAGTGAAAACAGAGCTTTGGCTTTCTAGCTAAGGGGAGCCTCATCAGAAGGGAAGGGTCGATCTAAAAAATGGTAAACACTAAAATGCATGCTCTGTTTCAATGACACAGACCCATGACCCATCCTGCCTCTTTTGAGCTTCTGCTAAATTGCCACTGTCTCTTGATTTTTCCCAGATCACTCTTTCCCCAGCATCCACAATGCCAGCTACAGCATTTATCATGTCTTCTGTTGTATGATATTTTATACTTGATTAACAGCAACCTCCATTAAAGGACTGAATTCAATCCTAGACAAAATATGCTACATTTATTCACTAATCACTCGTTTTAAAGAAAATCAAATACACAAGATTTGACAAACCTGAAGTCCTCCCATTTAGATACAGCCACTATCAATCGTATCATATTTTTCTCCCAGTCTTTGTTTTCTATACAATGTACGTATGCCCACTGAGTCAGGGGCTGTCCATACTCTAGGGAGCTGTTCCATAAGTGGGACACTTCGTTATGAAGAGGGAGCCCGCACTGAGCACAGCCTGTCTCTAACCCAGCTGTGCAGGAGAAGTGTACAGGCTACAGTCAGGTTCCACTTTGAGTCCTTGGGTGTGGGCTACAGGAATTGACCAATACTAAGGCTTATGGTAATGTTATCCAATACAATAAAATAGCTCCCTGATTCTTATCTGCTTTTGGCCTTGTTTAAGCAATGACACCAGCACTGACAGATATGACCTGTACTGTGTACATGGGGTCTCACACCTCTCAGAATCTGTGAGCTGACCAGGAGAATGCAGGTCCTGAGGTGAATTTCACATCAATGACTGTGCCAAAGTCAACTGATAAGCCCACCCATAGCTGCCCTGGATTCTGTGACCACTAATGCCACCTGATGGGCAAGGTCTGGACCTTTGGAGGTGCGAGGACTTCCAGCCAAGGATACGGATGCAGGGACTCCCTTGCTCCATGACTGAGGATCCCTTGGCTGAGTGGTAAGTGCAGGTCAGGGATCCAGAGCACCCACATTGGGACCCACCCCTGGGTTCTCAGTTTGGCTTTTCCACTCAGGAGGTCAAGAGCTTAGAACATTGATCTCTGCACCATCTCCTTCTGCGGAAAAAAATATTAACCAAATCTGGGCAACAGCGGTGTTGAGGGAAGAACAAGGTAGTGTACAGACAGTGTGCAGTGGTGATGAGCTTTGTTGACAGGTGAATTGTGCTGTGTAAGAGGGAAATATCTCCTCAGGAAACACACACACGCTCACGCATGCAGGTTCACAATCACACCACATAGGCTCACACATGGACCCCAGCCCAACCCTGATACACACAAACCCACATCATCTAAATGATGCAGTTACTTCCAAGACCATAGAACTTGGGCATGGCTCTTTACTGGGAAATCACTCTCTAGCTCTACACCCCCAGCCCTCATCCCTGTAGGGACCCTGAATCAGGGTGTCTCTCCAAGCAAAGCCAGCAAGAGAGTCCCACCTTCTTCATCATCTAGATTGTTCCTCAGCACAGGGGTGAACTCTGAATACATACCGTTTTTGTTTGCTGTCCAATCCACCTGTGATTAGAGAAGAGAAAACAGTGTAAGGATCTCAGCATCCTGTGCTCTGTGGACACAGGTATTTCATCTCTTTTTTTTCTCCTCAGAAAACCAAATGGGAAACGGTTGTTGAGTCAATGGCCCCAAAAGAAACCAGAGAAGACAGCTGTGGGAAAGGCTGGAGCTTTGCCTGGAAGATCTCTCAGGTCCACTTTGAGGAGCAAATACAAAAGTCTATTTCAAGGAGGGAAATTTTCTGCTGAGGAAAGTGTGTCTGACTCTACAGTTTCTAACTGATGTTGCCATTTTTTAAATGGCCTTTTGAATGAGTTATCTGTTGGGAAAGACCTTCACTCAGCATTCATCCAACCAAGCAAAATTGTATACATCAGCTGTCTTGAACATTGTAGATCTTCAGATCTGAAATCAATTGGAAAAGAAAGAAATGAAACAAACTTTTAATCTCTGATAAATAAGGGGAGCTTACCCTGGAGGTAGCAGGAGCCACTTTAATTGTCCTCACATGGGGCAGTTTCTCCAACAGGTCCTCAGGGGGCTCTAGGAGGACACAGAGTAAGTGTCAGGACACTGGTGATGCTGCTCAGGAATTACTCAGAGAGCCTCATTAATGTGGACACAGGGTGGGAGTGTATGGATGCAGGTGGTTACTGAGTGTGGACTGAGGTGCTGTTGGACAAACCTCGCTGGTGGGTGGAGGAAGGCAAAGGGGAGGAACATTTCAGAAATGAGGAAGAGAACCTTTAGCTTTCTAGCTGTAGGGAACCTAATCAATTTGAAAGTGTCAGTCTGAAAAAGCTTAAACACTAACATTGCACTATGTTTCAGTATAGAGTCCCACGGCCCCTCTGCCCATTTCAAAGTCCCTCCAAATCCCCCTTCTTCTTGAAATGTTACAAGACTCTTTCAGCTTCCTTCTAATCAAATATGTTGCTCCTTCATTCATCGTCCATTCTGTTGGATTTTTGACTTATTTTATTGTGATGAAATATACATATTTATGCTTTTCATAATTTTGAAGTATACAGTTCACTAGCATTTCTTACTTTCACAATGCTGTGTACCCATCAACACAATCTACATCTTAATCTTTTTCATCATTTCAACGTAACCTCTGTACCCATTAAATCATAATCCACCTTACTCCTGCCTCCTGACCTTGGTAATTTCTACTTCCGGTGTCTGTGAGTTTGCCTACACTAGGTACCTCATACAAGTGGAATCATACAATATTTGTCTTTCTGCGCCTGCCTTATTTCACTAACAATAATGTATTTTTTATATTATTTGGATCATTCATTTTGTAGCATAAGTCAATCTTTAAATTCCTTTTTATGGTTGAAAATTATTCCATTCGGTGTATATATCACATTTTATTTATCCATTCATCACCTCATGGACTTTGGATTGTTTCTATCTTTTGGCTACTAAGAATAATGCGACTATGAACATTAGTGTACACATTTCTGTATGGCACCATAATGGTGACAAATAATATTGTACATATTTCAAATATTATTGAATATAACAACACAAGGTGTGACTCTGAGGTGAACTATGGACTTTCCATTAGTAAAAATATACTTACATTGTTTCACTAATTGTAACAAATGTACTTCACCTATGCTATATATTATTAATAGCTGAAACTGGAGTGATAGGATACAGGAATTTTCTGTATTGCCTGTACAACTTTTATGTCAATATATTCCTGTTCTAAATAATGTCTAATAATTTAAAGAAATCTCAAAACATGGTTTCAGGGAGGGATGTGTTGTTGCTGACGTTCAAAATTCAGTTGATGTCTAAAGCATAACTAGAGACCATCTTCCCTCTTAAACATGAACCAAATGTTGAATTTTAAATGCATGCCGCAGAGCACAGGGTGATCAGCTCGGTGCTTTGTGACTGCCTGGAGGGGTGGGATGGGGAGGGTGGGAGGGAGGGAGATGCATGAGGGAAGGGATGTGGGAACAGATGTATATGTATGACTGATTCACTTTGTTATAAAGCAGAAACTAATAAAAAAAATAAAATTCAAAAAAAAATAAATAAATAAATAAATGCATGTTTACTTCCATGGTTAAAACAGTACCAGCTGTCTTAGTAAGTTTCAATTTGAACACATGGAATAAAAGAAGAATACTGCTTAATATTTCATAGCTTTTTCTTCAATATGAGGCACTGAATCAACTAGAATAATTATTCTTGAGTGAACCAAATGAGACATTTTCCACAGTACCTTCAGCTGGGTCATTTGTATGGTGCATCCTAAAATGTGGCCAGATGTGGATCTTTTTCAGCCAGCCTGGGGTTGATATTCTTGACCTCTGATGAGTGTTTCTTCTTCTCGCATTCTGGGAGCAGCATCCTGGGAAATGCATTACAATAGAGACAACTATTGACATCTTGCTGGCAGAAGACCATGGGGAAATTAGCAATAATTTATTCACAGTTCAATCCTTTGGTCCCTTTCCTCACCAGCTGCCCAGCAGAGCCTCCTGAATCAAAGTTGGACTTAGGAAGATCTTGCAGTTTGGTATGCAGTTAAAACACCCAACAGACAGGTTTTGTGGGCAAATATCTTTATTTAACTGATAATGTCTAGAAACTCAGCAATCCATTGGGACCATGAATGATGGACTGGATTCAAATCCCGTTTAGAAGAAGCATGTACTTGGGAAAGATATGTAGATCCCTCTTTGCCTCAGTTCCCTGTTCTGAGATGTAGGAATGTTAATATTGCCTAAGTTTAGCATTATGTCATGTGTCCAAAAATGATTGAATATAGGTAAAATGTTTGAAAAATAAAGGACCGGTGCTTCACAAATGCGCTATAAGTGTTCAATCCTGAATGATGGCAAGAAGAAGCTGGACATTTCGTAGCTGTTGAAAGCAGAGAAGTGATTTGACGGCTCCAAGTAAAGGGGGATTCAAGCTTACTCTTCAGCTTTTTATGGGAACAATGCTTTGCAGCTCATGGAGAATATCCATTATCATGTCTGACACCCAGCCCTGTTTGGGGTGAAGGGGAGGGCAAAGTGGGGGCTGTAACCCATATGTTATGGTGGAGGGTGTGGAAATTTAGAGATAAGTGACTGTCCAAGAATCACAACCATGATGAATGATGGATCTGGGACAGGACAGACCCCTGGACCCCTGAGCCAGGAGTTCCCCTCACTCTCTCTCTCAAATTCTCCTGCCCCAAGTTTTCTGTGGGTGAGAGCTGATGTCCTGAAGGAGCTGCCTGAGCCTAGAAAGGAACCCAAATCCTTACCCTACTTTTCGTCTCTATATTTCAATCCCTCATTCAAAATACATCAGTTTCTTACGAACAAAGCTCCCCTGAAGGACCACAGGAATTCCAACTGTGTCCGTTCTCCCCAGCCTCTTCATACCATCAACTATCTCACAAGCATCCTTCACAATGACCAGCTCACCATGCTGAGTGACCAGTGGTCTGTTACATTCCTAGGTTGCCTCAGAGCTCAAAACCTCTAAGCAAAAGGCCACATGATGGCTCTACCAAGAATCAGCTTCCCTTCAATTGACCACGTTTGGATGAATAGTTACCATGAATTAACTGGGGAGGTGGCCATCTCTGCTGGGCTTTGGTGGCTTGGTTAAGTCTGTGATGCTCAAAGTCTCCCTGACAATTGATCTGAGCACCCATTCGAGCAGCCTGGACCAAGGGCTTGCTAAGAATGGGCAAGCGTTCAAGTCTTTCCTCACTAATATTCCGGCTCTATAAACTCATCATTTTCTAGACCCTGTAGTGGAAGGCAATAGAATCCCACATTCTTTTTGAAAGTCATCTCCATACTCAGAGGCTGGAGACCCCACCCCAGGATTCTCCTTGAGAATCACCAGACAGACCCTCCTTCCCTCAGTGACCAAATGTTCATTCCACTAATGTGATGGCACTGGCCCTTCTCACCAAACTCCCTGGCAGCCGCCAAACAGCCAGTGATCTTGTCCACAGCGACCCATGGAAATCCAACCAGTGAATCCCAGGTTCTTTCCTTTATAAAACTCTCTGGATTTAGACCTTGAGTATTTGGTTTCAGATTGACAGCTACATTTAGAAGAGCTGAGCTGTAATTCCCCTTTCCTCCTATAATGACCATTGCTGAGGAGATATGAAGATTCTCCTGCTTCAGTAAAAGCATAATGAGTGAGTTCCCTTTATCTGTTCTCTGGTAGAGTGTGTACAAAATTGGCATTTGGAGATAGTATGTTTTTCTAAATTTAGGAAAATATTTAAGGCAGCTGGCTTGATAGAAGAATCAAAAATATAACTTAAGTAATATAACAAACTATAAAATATATTTATAACTGTAGATAAATGTGGTAGAAATCAAAAAAGAAAACAAAAAAGATGAGGAACATATATCAGTAAAAGTTAACCAGCACATTTGAAGGAACAGCCTTCAGAGGATGAATATGAACCTACCTCCAGAACAATTCAGATTGTCCATTTTCAAAGTCTCAAGGGGTGAGAGTGAGAGCTTCTCATCTGTCACCATATGTGAACCTCTCAGTTCACAGAATGGCAGTTGGAATGGAATGCCAAGATGTGCATTATCATATTACCATAGTGACAGGTCACAATAGAACTTTCAGAATGAACTGGACTCTACACAGGATGGGTCCAACTGCTGTTGTCTAGAAAGTGTGTTTCCAAGGACAAGTTTGGCTCTTCAGAGTAAACAGTTTATTTCCGAAGTTGAATCTCAGGCGCACAATTTACTCTCTCATTAAGAAAATAATTTATATGGGAGAAAATGATCTGCCCCCCCAAATACAGTTGATAGTGCACATTTCAGGGTGAAGATGGACAAAGGTAACACGTTGAGAATAAAAAGAGGTTCTATTCTTGACTGAAATATCATCCTGTTGCTGAACGCAAGTCCATGTGCCTGACAAACAGTGAGGCCAAACAATACCAACATGTCGAGCTTGGAGCATTGGAGCAGAGAAAGGTTTACTGCAGGGCCATGTGAGGAGATGGGCGGCTCATGCCTTAGAAAACCCTGAACTCCCCAAAAGCTTTCAGCAAAGCCCTTTCATGGGAAAGGTAAGGGAGGGGTGTGGTTAGTTGCTTCAAACTTCTAAGGTCAGATCCTCTTTTCTTGAGGTCAGGTCATGGTCAGGTCATGATGTTCCTGTAAGCCTCCACCAAAACAAATGTTACTCTCTGTACTGACAAGAAAGGGCAAGGTCCCGAGGCTCAACTCTTGCTCTCCAGAGTCCAGGTCCTGGCCAAGAGGAGGGGGTCTGTGTGCAGGCTGGTTACCCTGCCCGGGAGTGTCCGTCCATCAACCAGTCTGGGTTCTCCCACCAGTGCCCAGGTCTGCTTGAAGAAGCAGATCTCAGGTGGCGGTGCCCTCCAGGCCAGGTCCCCAGACCCTGCCCAGCCTTCATCACTGAGGGAGCCAGGCGCCCAGAACCCTGCCGGCCCTCAGGCTTTTCCTTTAAACTGGAGAGAATCATTTGTAGCAAATACCAGTCAGGTGAATTCCCAGCTGCCAACAACTGCCCTTTGACGAGAACAGCCCAACCACAGAGGCGGACCTGAAGTAATGATGTGTAAAGTCCTTGCAGCTGAACCTTGACCTCTGGCCTCTTCCTGGGGTGGACAACTGATCAAAGCTGGACCAAGTTTTGAAACTTGAGCAGAGAGTCTGAAGCCGGTTGAAGCTCTTACCTGGATGACAGTGTCCGTGTACTGCAGGTGCTGAGGCCTCTGTGCACCACGACCCATGGGGACCGCTGCTGCCATTAGGTCGCCGAGGCAGGGACGGGGTGGGGGGGTAGGTTCACGCCTGCCCCGCCCCTATTACAATCTCCACCCATTTCTACTCTTCCTCCCCACACTTTTCTAGATAAAATAATTTAAAATGTAAGATTTAATCTTATTATAAACAAAGTTAAGTTTTCATGTCTAATGTCCAGTTGTATTCTTAGTGTCCTATAAATTCGGTTTTTCTCCTCACAGAAATTAATATTTTTGCCACGTATTGCAAGTATATTTCCAATTTGTCACTGTCTTTTTATCAGTTACTCTTACTTTTATCATGAAGACATTTATTTTATTTTCAAAAATCAGTAATTCAAATATTTTTATTTGTTACTTTTGGCTGTGAGAAAGGTAAGGAGGAAAAATAGTATGACTAATATTCATATTAAGGACTAAATACTCCTTTAAGAAAATATTTTACTAATTAGGAAAATAACTACAGGTTATGTTACATTGGTTCTGCCTTCAAGGTGCCCACACTCTAGTGCCATGAAGATATAAATCAAATTTAGAGCCCAATAATAATAAATAGCTCAATCCAGGTGACTTGTCACACCCATTGCAATGTTTGCACTTCAAACTGTTTTATGTGATTCCCTGATTATATTATATGGTAACCTAATAAATGATCTCAAATCCATTAGATAAAAGGCATGATAAAAAATTAAGAAATAGACTTAGTAAAATAAAGGGTACCATGGCAAAATAATGTGTTTCCCTTGATTTATAAACCCGTTAATCTTGAATGAACATTTTGGTAACATTTCATCTGGTTTGTGAGTCCATTTTACAAGTATAAGCAGTTCACTTGGAGGAATTTTGTTGATTCCTGCTGGGTTTAAAACTTCAGTTAACTGACTACCATTCTATTTCTCATGAGAGCTAGCTTAACTTCTTCCATTTTTCTTCATAATTCTCATCTTTGAGAGAAGGAACATGTTGGTTGGAATAATTTTGCATCCCAGTAGGAGCAATTATACATTTTCTCATGTGATTGATACTGCACGCAAGTCTATTGGTGATCAGTAACCTGTGCCTTGTAATTCCTTTAATTTCATTTATATTCAGCTGGGAAAGGAGCCAGATTTCTCCTGGCTTCCACACACTCGCTGATGGTTAGACAATAAATAAGATTTTTATTTTCCTTCCTGTACTTGTAGGCTTGTCGGCTATAACACTTTCTTCTTTTTGCAGCATTTTCTGTCACTATCTTTATTTTTAAATTAAGTGTATTTTATTTTGTGCAAAGTACCCCTTCAGCTTCAACAGAGAAGTTTCACTCTGCAGTATTTTTGTTACTATTCAGTCATATTATTTTAAACTTTATTATTTCTTCTGTCATCTAAGGGTTACTTACAAGAGTAAGTTTATTTCTCCCTAACTTCAGATGTGGTTGTTCCTTAGTAATCCCTTTATATCAAATACCAGCTTAATTGCGTTCTGGTCAAGAATGTGTTCTTTAGGATACATCATAGGTCAATATGCAAAAGAAAACAAACTCTCCTGTGCACAATACCCTAGATGTGCTAAGCAGAACACAAACTTCCATATTAGGCAGTGACAAGCACAAGAAAGAGCAGCTCATGTGCAAAAGATCACTTTTGATAAGCAAATCAAGGAAAAGTGATTATAGAGCACAGTCACGTCTAAGGACACAATTTCTCTCTATTGTATCATTAAAATGTAAAAAAAACAAGTCAGAACTCTACACATATTTCATTCTTCTTTCTGATTTCATATCCACTTTCCTCAGTCTCCAAAGCAGGTGATATAACCCTAAAGTTCCAGGAACCCTCTGCCATTAGATCCTACCTAAGTGTTGTTCCTACCTGTATCCTTTTCCTTATCACGGCCACAAATGCTATCCAAAGTCGATTCTGTAGAAACACGAATATGAATTTACAAGTCTTATGGATACATTTAAAATGTGACTTATGTGACGGAGTAATTGGATATTTTATTTTGTTTTATATTAATACACTGAGTTAATCATTGATTGAATTAAATAAATTATAACAGGCACATCTAGCAAGTGGCTACCACACTGTAATACACATCCATCTTTCTCTCTCTCTCCATATATATATATATATATATATATATATATATATATATATATATATATATATGTATAAAGTATATGGGGGATGTTACCACGGCTCCCCTGGTTATTCCCCTCTGTATGGTCTCCCCATTCAAGATGGCTGTTTGCTGATGGTTTACCAAAGGAAAATCCTCTGCCCCGTGAAGGTACTTAGCCCAAGGGGTAAGAGGGATGTGTCCCTCTGCTGGTTTCCCTGGTAACCGATAATCCCATCTGCTGTCAATTCCCCCTTTAACTGGTAGCCTGCCTATTCCGCCCAGAGTGAAGAATGCTGCTACTGCTGCTGCTGCGTTCTGCCTGCCATCGCCTATCTACAGTGGGATGTCTCTCCAGGACCACTTTGCTTCTGATGTGAAATATCTCCCATCTATTAAACCATGAATGTCTCTGTCCCTGACTCCGGGCTCTTTCCTTAGTCCTGAGGCTGAGCAAGTACAGGGCTTGCAGGCGTGAGAGGTGCAGCACAACACCTTCTGCAGGGCAGTTTGCTGGCCAGATTTGATGATTCCTTTGTAGGTGTTTCCTAGGCTCATGCACACTTGCCAGACACTCATGAGACCTTGGGGACACTGAAACAGTAATGTCAACACCCAGATCCTAGAGGAATTCCCGACAGGTGTTCCACTTGACGGGAGAGGTAATGAGCATGGCCCAGTGCACCTGTGCTAGACATAATCAGTGAGCAGGTGCAGAAGGGAGGGAGGGACATTCACTCACTTCATGAGGCCATCCTTCTCACCACTGCCTCTGAAAAATCCAGGGAAGGAAGGGACAAAATGCCTTTAGAAAGTAAATGACCTGTACACTGAAAACTACAAACCACTGCCGAAAGAATTAAACAAGGAACAAATCATTGAAATGACATATCATATTCATAGACTGAAGACTTATTATTGTTGACATTTCTACACTACCCAAAGGTAAGTATTAATTCATCGTAATACCTATCAAAATCCCAATGTCATTTTCAAAGTAAAAGAAAAAAGAATCCTAAAATACATATGGAACCACTAAGGATTCCAAACAGAAAAATCAATCCTGAGAACAAAGAACATAGATGGAGGCTTCTCACTTCCTGACTTCAAAACACATTACAAAGCCACAGGAATCAAAACTGTATGGTACTGACATAGAAACAGATACATAGGCCTAAAGACCAGAATAAATAACCCCCAAGAAAACTCATAGATACATGGCCAAATGAAATTCACCAAGCTTCTAAGACAACAAATAGGGAAAGTATAGTTTTTTCAACAGTCAATAGGATGAAAATATAACTTACAGAAAGATTACAAACATATATCAGAAAAGGAGCTAATGTCCAAAACATCTAAGAAAAACAGTACAACTCAAATGCAAAGTAAGTTAAAAAATTCAAAAGGGTAAATAACTGGGTTCAGAAATGTGCAAAGATTTAAATAAGACATTTCCTGAAAAAGACATACAAATGGCTAACAAATAGAGGAAAATGTTCTCAACCTCACTAATCATCAGGGCAATGAAAATCAACACCTCATACCTGTTAGGCTTTGTATTATAAAGAAAAAAATTAACAGTCTAAGGCCAAGATGTGGGGAATTGGAAACTTTGTACACTGCTGGTGGGAATGTAAAATGGTGCCGCTATTATGAAAAAGAGTATGGGGGTTCCTTATAAAATTATAAACAGAAATATCATATGATTCAGCAATCACAGTTCTCGGTATATATCCAAAGGAAATTAAATCAGTATCACAATGAGATGAACATAGGTTCATTGCAGCATTCTCCACAATAGCCTAGATATGCAACCAACTTCACAAAACAAGTAAGTGTCCTGTGCCTGAGCTAACCTTAGGTACTTCAAAACAACTCCGTAAGGCTCTTAGCCCCTTGGAGAGGATGAAAGCAATATTAGAGTTAAAAGTAACTTGTACCAATTCCCTTAGTCTGGAATGCTGAAACAAAAGTTCTACAGCAGGGGAAGCCTCCTAAACACATAGCACCTGCCAGGGTTTACCCCAGCCTTGGAAGAACTGGGAAGGATAAGACCAAGGCAGGCCTGAGGAAAGGTCCAAGGGTAGGCAGGCCTGGAGTGAGGGGAGCAGGGGCAGGGCTGTCTGGATGGAGCAGTGGGTTGTAAGAAGCGGAGTGACCCTGGGTCCTGCTGCACTGAGTCTCTGTCCTGGGCCTGGTCAATTCCAGGAGACCAGGTTAGCAGGGCTGTGAGAGCCAGTGTGTGAAGCGAACCCAGCAGCCCCTTCACATAGTCCTCTAGAATTCCTGCCGGCCATGAAGGGTCTTTAGGGGCAGCTGGACGTGGAGCCCTCTCAAATGGAAGCACGTCAGCACATCAGCCTTGGGAGGTGCTGAGGCTGAAATGAGGAGACTGAGCACATGCAGTGATCCCAAAGCATGTGTTCTGTGACTCATCCATCTCTGGGAGTGCGCTTTCCATGAGGAATAAACAGTGAGGACAAAAGTAAGGTGAAGCTACAAGTCCTGAAAGTGTAGAGGGAGAGAGTTCAAGTCTCATCCACCACCTGACACTCACTATAAGAACTTGTTCTCCAGTGTCAAGTGACTATGAGAGTTTTGTTCCCACTAGGATATGGCCATCATACGTGAATGTAAAAAGGAAACCAAAATCCCTGGTGCAAAATACCCTCCAGGTACCAAACAGAAACGAAGCTTTCATCTTTGGCAGTGAAAAAGCAATGAAAGAGTAGTCTTGTGAGAAAGCAAATTTCTGAATGGCAAAGCAAGAAAAGATGACTATAAGCACAGTACAGTCAAAGGACATGGATACAATAACTCTATTATATCATTAAAATTGGGAAAGAACAAATCAGAATTCTACACATATTTCCTTCTGCTTCCTGATTTCATATTCACCTTCCTTAGTTTCTAAAGAAGTGGGTGGAACCCAAGTGTTCTAGGAATTGTCTCGCTTTAGATCCTAACTGAGAGTTGTTCGCTATGTGAATCGTCATCAGCATCACTGCTATGTATGCTCTCCAAAATGCATTCTGTACAAACACAACCATGAGCATAAAGTTATTATACAAGTTGACCCACCCATTTCTTCTACTCGACTTGCTGGCTCACACAGCATCACCCTGGTATTCCCTCCAGGTTCTCAGACCTCCCCTGTGCTCTGTGCAGACAGAGTCCTTCAATAACATATTGATCACAGTTGAAAATTGCAAATGAGGGAGAGATGCTGAGAAAATCACCTTTCGACCCCTCACTTCTATAGACACATTTAGAGCTTTCACCGTCAACCTTACCAACCTGAAATTCCAGATGTTACAGACACACTTGAAACATGGCTAGTGTGACCAAGCAATTGTGTGTTTTTTGCATTTTTTAATAGAATGAGTTAATTATTGTTTGAACTAAATTAATTATAAATAGACACGTTTGGTTAGTGGCTATCACACTGGAAAGCTCAGCTCTAAGAAATCCAAAGATGAGAAAGAGGCAACCAGCCACCCCTCTCCTGGTTGTTCTTTACTGCAGAAAATTTGTTGGCCTGATCTGATCATTCATATGTAGGTATATCTTGGGCTCTTGGACACACACCAGGCATTGGGAGAGTCCTTGTGGACACTGAAATAGTACAGTCAAAACTCAGATCCAAGAGGAATTCCCAGCAAGGGGCCCACTTGTAGACAGAGGTGAAGGGCATGGCCCAGTACACCTGTATTAGACATAATCAGAGAGTAGGTGCAGAGGGGAGGGAGGGATTTCACTCTCTCCATGAGTCCATCTTTCTCAACTCTGACTCTAGAAGACCTGAGGAAGGCAGTGGAAAAGGCCCCGTAGGAGGTGAAATATTTGTATACTGAAAACTACAGGACATTGCGGAAAGAAATTAAAGAAGAGACAAGTAATTGGAATGGCATACCATGTTCATAGACTGGATTATTAAATACTGTTGGCATTTCTGTACTACATAAAGTGATGTACACATATATCGCAACAACCCACAAAATTCCATGTCATTATTATAGAAGTAGACAGAATCCTAAAATACATATGGAACCGCACCCAAGGAGATAAAACAATCTTGAGACCAAAGAGCAATGATGGAGATTAACACTTCCTGAACTCAAAACACATAACAATGCCACAGTAGTCAAAACAGTCTGCTACTGGCATCAAGACAGTGAGATAGACCAATGAAATATAATAGAGAGACCCCAAATAAATGCACGTATATATGGCCAACTGATCTTGGCCAAGGTTCTAAGATTACCAAGTGAAGAAAGGATAGTCTCTTCAACAATCAACAGTATGAAAAGGCAACCTATAGGATGGGAGGAAATATGTGTAAACCTTGTATCTGAACAAGGGACCAATATCCAGAATATATAAGAAACTACTACAAGTCAATTTCAGAAAAACAGCGGGCAAATAAGTGTGTTTAAAAATGGGTAAAAATCTTTACTAGACATTTCTCCATAAAGACATACAGGTGCTCAATCTACATATGAAAATTTGCTCAACATCACTAAGCATCAGGGAAATGGAAATCAAGCCACAAAGAGATACCACTCACACCTGTTAGGATGTGTATTATAAAAAGACAATTAGGGCTTCCCTGGTGGCACAGTGGTTGAGAGTCCAGCTGCCGAAGCAGGGGACACGTGTTCGTGCCTCGGTCTGGGAGGATCCCACATGCCACTGAGCGGCTGGGCCCATGAGCCATGGCCACTGAGCCTGTGCGTTTGTAGCCTGTGCTCCGCAACGGGAGAGCCCACAACAATGAGAGGCCCGTGTACTGCAAAAAAAAAAAAAAAAAAAAAAAAAGAAGAAGAAAAGAAAGAAAATATATGGATGCTGGAAAAAATGTGAAGAAGTGGAACTTATGTACCCTGTTTTGTACCCTGTAGTAATGTAAAATGGTGTAGCCATTATGGAAAACAGAATGGAGGTCCCCTAAAAATTATTAAGAGAACTAGCATAAAATCCAGCAGTCACTCATTTAGGTTTATATACAAAGGAGATAAAACAAGAATGTCCAAGAGATATCTACAATCTAAAGTCCATTGCAGCATTATACACAATACACAACACACAACATAGGAAGACTGCCTAGTGTCCATGGGAAGATGAATTAATAAAGAAAATGTGGTGTATACTTACAGAGGAATGTCATTCAGTCTCTGAAAAAGAAGGAAATCCTGCCATTTGCAGCAACACGAAAGAACTTGGAGGACATTTGTAAGAGTGAAATAAGCCAGTCACAGAAGGTCAAAAACTGAAAGAAACCTCTGAGAATCAGAGAGTGGAATGGTGGTTCCAAGAGCTGGCAGGAGGTTGACATGGGAAGTCTCTGTTCAAGGTTAGAATGTGTTATTTGCAAATTGGAAAAGTCCTAGACACTTGCTGTACAACAAGGTGCATGTAGTCAACAGGACTGCCTGGACATTTCAAAACTTTATGGGAACATAAATCAAGGGAAAAACAACATAAAAAGTTCACATACACACACAGAATCATACCACTCATTTCACATACAGACACACCCAGTCTCATGCACACAAACCTAAACCACTTAACCGTAATACAGCTTCTTCTTGGGACTATAGTAATTGGTCACATTACTTGTAAATCACTTTCTATCACCAGGACCCCTACTCTCATTCCCAGCACATATTTGGAATCTGTTTGCCCTCTACACTAAAACCAGCAAGAATGTCCCACTTTCTCATCTTCAAAATTCTTCCTCCCTAAGTGACTGATTCCAGAATGCATACCGTTTTCACGTTCTGGGAAGGCCACCTGCAATTACAGAAGAGAAAACACTATGAGGATAAGATCACAGTGATGCTCAGGTCTTTTGTTCATTTGTTGACAGTAGAAAACCTGATAAGAAACAGTGGTCCAGGGTACCCAGCAAGGGTTATCAGAGCAAACCTACTCAGGCTGAAAGGCAAGAACTTTGCTGGGAGGATGGAACTTCCAAGTCCATTTAGGTTGGAAATTACAGAATTCTTTTCCTAGAGGAAAAATCGCTGCAGGAGAGAGAGCTCCGTACTCTACAGGCTGTAATGGATGCTGTCAATTTTAATGTCCTGTGGAATCAGGCACCATGAGTTGGTCATAGACTCTCACTCCACATTCTCCCAACCAAGGGAATTGTATGTATCTGGAAGGAATACCTTCAAATATTCATAACTTAATTCTACTGAAAGAGAAATAAAGCAATAATTCTATCTCAGAACAGAAAAAATCAAGCTTACCTTGATGATCCACGGAGGCTTTTCTTCTTTCCTATCACGGTGCAGGTCATCCACCACATCCTCAGGGAGAGCTGCAGGGACACAGAGTAACTGTCAGGACACTGGTGATGCGGCTCAGGAATTACTCAGGGGCTTTCTTCTCGATGAGGACATGGGGTGGTGTGTATGGATGTGGGAGGTTAGTAAGTGTGGGCTGAGCTGGTGTTGGGCCATCCTCTTTGGGGGATGAAGGAAGGCAAAGGACAAGAGGAAGGAAGTGAAAACAGAGCTTTGGCTTTCTAGCTAAGGGGAGCCTCATCAGAAGGGAAGGGTCGATCTAAAAAATGGTAAACACTAAAATGCATGCTCTGTTTCAATGACACAGACCCATGACCCATCCTGCCTCTTTTGAGCTTCTGCTAAATTGCCACTGTCTCTTGATTTTTCCCAGATCACTCTTTCCCCAGCATCCACAATGCCAGCTACAGCATTTATCATGTCTTCTGTTGTATGATATTTTATACTTGATTAACAGCAACCTCCATTAAAGGACTGAATTCAATCCTAGACAAAATATGCTACATTTATTCACTAATCACTCGTTTTAAAGAAAATCAAATACACAAGATTTGACAAACCTGAAGTCCTCCCATTTAGATACAGCCACTATCAATCGTATCATATTTTTCTCCCAGTCTTTGTTTTCTATACAATGTACGTATGCCCACTGAGTCAGGGGCTGTCCATACTCTAGGGAGCTGTTCCATAAGTGGGACACTTCGTTATGAAGAGGGAGCCCGCACTGAGCACAGCCTGTCTCTAACCCAGCTGTGCAGGAGAAGTGTACAGGCTACAGTCAGGTTCCACTTTGAGTCCTTGGGTGTGGGCTACAGGAATTGACCAATACTAAGGCTTATGGTAATGTTATCCAATACAATAAAATAGCTCCCTGATTCTTATCTGCTTTTGGCCTTGTTTAAGCAATGACACCAGCACTGACAGATATGACCTGTACTGTGTACATGGGGTCTCACACCTCTCAGAATCTGTGAGCTGACCAGGAGAATGCAGGTCCTGAGGTGAATTTCACATCAATGACTGTGCCAAAGTCAACTGATAAGCCCACCCATAGCTGCCCTGGATTCTGTGACCACTAATGCCACCTGATGGGCAAGGTCTGGACCTTTGGAGGTGCGAGGACTTCCAGCCAAGGATACGGATGCAGGGACTCCCTTGCTCCATGACTGAGGATCCCTTGGCTGAGTGGTAAGTGCAGGTCAGGGATCCAGAGCACCCACATTGGGACCCACCCCTGGGTTCTCAGTTTGGCTTTTCCACTCAGGAGGTCAAGAGCTTAGAACATTGATCTCTGCACCATCTCCTTCTGCGGAAAAAAATATTAACCAAATCTGGGCAACAGCGGTGTTGAGGGAAGAACAAGGTAGTGTACAGACAGTGTGCAGTGGTGATGAGCTTTGTTGACAGGTGAATTGTGCTGTGTAAGAGGGAAATATCTCCTCAGGAAACACACACACGCTCACGCATGCAGGTTCACAATCACACCACATAGGCTCACACATGGACCCCAGCCCAACCCTGATACACACAAACCCACATCATCTAAATGATGCAGTTACTTCCAAGACCATAGAACTTGGGCATGGCTCTTTACTGGGAAATCACTCTCTAGCTCTACACCCCCAGCCCTCATCCCTGTAGGGACCCTGAATCAGGGTGTCTCTCCAAGCAAAGCCAGCAAGAGAGTCCCACCTTCTTCATCATCTAGATTGTTCCTCAGCACAGGGGTGAACTCTGAATACATACCGTTTTTGTTTGCTGTCCAATCCACCTGTGATTAGAGAAGAGAAAACAGTGTAAGGATCTCAGCATCCTGTGCTCTGTGGACACAGGTATTTCATCTCTTTTTTTTCTCCTCAGAAAACCAAATGGGAAACGGTTGTTGAGTCAATGGCCCCAAAAGAAACCAGAGAAGACAGCTGTGGGAAAGGCTGGAGCTTTGCCTGGAAGATCTCTCAGGTCCACTTTGAGGAGCAAATACAAAAGTCTATTTCAAGGAGGGAAATTTTCTGCTGAGGAAAGTGTGTCTGACTCTACAGTTTCTAACTGATGTTGCCATTTTTTAAATGGCCTTTTGAATGAGTTATCTGTTGGGAAAGACCTTCACTCAGCATTCATCCAACCAAGCAAAATTGTATACATCAGCTGTCTTGAACATTGTAGATCTTCAGATCTGAAATCAATTGGAAAAGAAAGAAATGAAACAAACTTTTAATCTCTGATAAATAAGGGGAGCTTACCCTGGAGGTAGCAGGAGCCACTTTAATTGTCCTCACATGGGGCAGTTTCTCCAACAGGTCCTCAGGGGGCTCTAGGAGGACACAGAGTAAGTGTCAGGACACTGGTGATGCTGCTCAGGAATTACTCAGAGAGCCTCATTAATGTGGACACAGGGTGGGAGTGTATGGATGCAGGTGGTTACTGAGTGTGGACTGAGGTGCTGTTGGACAAACCTCGCTGGTGGGTGGAGGAAGGCAAAGGGGAGGAACATTTCAGAAATGAGGAAGAGAACCTTTAGCTTTCTAGCTGTAGGGAACCTAATCAATTTGAAAGTGTCAGTCTGAAAAAGCTTAAACACTAACATTGCACTATGTTTCAGTATAGAGTCCCACGGCCCCTCTGCCCATTTCAAAGTCCCTCCAAATCCCCCTTCTTCTTGAAATGTTACAAGACTCTTTCAGCTTCCTTCTAATCAAATATGTTGCTCCTTCATTCATCGTCCATTCTGTTGGATTTTTGACTTATTTTATTGTGATGAAATATACATATTTATGCTTTTCATAATTTTGAAGTATACAGTTCACTAGCATTTCTTACTTTCACAATGCTGTGTACCCATCAACACAATCTACATCTTAATCTTTTTCATCATTTCAACGTAACCTCTGTACCCATTAAATCATAATCCACCTTACTCCTGCCTCCTGACCTTGGTAATTTCTACTTCCGGTGTCTGTGAGTTTGCCTACACTAGGTACCTCATACAAGTGGAATCATACAATATTTGTCTTTCTGCGCCTGCCTTATTTCACTAACAATAATGTATTTTTTATATTATTTGGATCATTCATTTTGTAGCATAAGTCAATCTTTAAATTCCTTTTTATGGTTGAAAATTATTCCATTCGGTGTATATATCACATTTTATTTATCCATTCATCACCTCATGGACTTTGGATTGTTTCTATCTTTTGGCTACTAAGAATAATGCGACTATGAACATTAGTGTACACATTTCTGTATGGCACCATAATGGTGACAAATAATATTGTACATATTTCAAATATTATTGAATATAACAACACAAGGTGTGACTCTGAGGTGAACTATGGACTTTCCATTAGTAAAAATATACTTACATTGTTTCACTAATTGTAACAAATGTACTTCACCTATGCTATATATTATTAATAGCTGAAACTGGAGTGATAGGATACAGGAATTTTCTGTATTGCCTGTACAACTTTTATGTCAATATATTCCTGTTCTAAATAATGTCTAATAATTTAAAGAAATCTCAAAACATGGTTTCAGGGAGGGATGTGTTGTTGCTGACGTTCAAAATTCAGTTGATGTCTAAAGCATAACTAGAGACCATCTTCCCTCTTAAACATGAACCAAATGTTGAATTTTAAATGCATGCCGCAGAGCACAGGGTGATCAGCTCGGTGCTTTGTGACTGCCTGGAGGGGTGGGATGGGGAGGGTGGGAGGGAGGGAGATGCATGAGGGAAGGGATGTGGGAACAGATGTATATGTATGACTGATTCACTTTGTTATAAAGCAGAAACTAATAAAAAAAATAAAATTCAAAAAAAAATAAATAAATAAATAAATGCATGTTTACTTCCATGGTTAAAACAGTACCAGCTGTCTTAGTAAGTTTCAATTTGAACACATGGAATAAAAGAAGAATACTGCTTAATATTTCATAGCTTTTTCTTCAATATGAGGCACTGAATCAACTAGAATAATTATTCTTGAGTGAACCAAATGAGACATTTTCCACAGTACCTTCAGCTGGGTCATTTGTATGGTGCATCCTAAAATGTGGCCAGATGTGGATCTTTTTCAGCCAGCCTGGGGTTGATATTCTTGACCTCTGATGAGTGTTTCTTCTTCTCGCATTCTGGGAGCAGCATCCTGGGAAATGCATTACAATAGAGACAACTATTGACATCTTGCTGGCAGAAGACCATGGGGAAATTAGCAATAATTTATTCACAGTTCAATCCTTTGGTCCCTTTCCTCACCAGCTGCCCAGCAGAGCCTCCTGAATCAAAGTTGGACTTAGGAAGATCTTGCAGTTTGGTATGCAGTTAAAACACCCAACAGACAGGTTTTGTGGGCAAATATCTTTATTTAACTGATAATGTCTAGAAACTCAGCAATCCATTGGGACCATGAATGATGGACTGGATTCAAATCCCGTTTAGAAGAAGCATGTACTTGGGAAAGATATGTAGATCCCTCTTTGCCTCAGTTCCCTGTTCTGAGATGTAGGAATGTTAATATTGCCTAAGTTTAGCATTATGTCATGTGTCCAAAAATGATTGAATATAGGTAAAATGTTTGAAAAATAAAGGACCGGTGCTTCACAAATGCGCTATAAGTGTTCAATCCTGAATGATGGCAAGAAGAAGCTGGACATTTCGTAGCTGTTGAAAGCAGAGAAGTGATTTGACGGCTCCAAGTAAAGGGGGATTCAAGCTTACTCTTCAGCTTTTTATGGGAACAATGCTTTGCAGCTCATGGAGAATATCCATTATCATGTCTGACACCCAGCCCTGTTTGGGGTGAAGGGGAGGGCAAAGTGGGGGCTGTAACCCATATGTTATGGTGGAGGGTGTGGAAATTTAGAGATAAGTGACTGTCCAAGAATCACAACCATGATGAATGATGGATCTGGGACAGGACAGACCCCTGGACCCCTGAGCCAGGAGTTCCCCTCACTCTCTCTCTCAAATTCTCCTGCCCCAAGTTTTCTGTGGGTGAGAGCTGATGTCCTGAAGGAGCTGCCTGAGCCTAGAAAGGAACCCAAATCCTTACCCTACTTTTCGTCTCTATATTTCAATCCCTCATTCAAAATACATCAGTTTCTTACGAACAAAGCTCCCCTGAAGGACCACAGGAATTCCAACTGTGTCCGTTCTCCCCAGCCTCTTCATACCATCAACTATCTCACAAGCATCCTTCACAATGACCAGCTCACAATGCTGAGTGACCAGTGGTCTGTTACATTCCTAGGTTGCCTCAGAGCTCAAAACCTCTAAGCAAAAGGCCACATGATGGCTCTACCAAGAATCAGCTTCCCTTCAATTGACCACGTTTGGATGAATAGTTACCATGAATTAACTGGGGAGGTGGCCATCTCTGCTGGGCTTTGGTGGCTTGGTTAAGTCTGTGATGCTCAAAGTCTCCCTGACAATTGATCTGAGCACCCATTCGAGCAGCCTGGACCAAGGGCTTGCTAAGAATGGGCAAGCGTTCAAGTCTTTCCTCACTAATATTCCGGCTCTATAAACTCATCATTTTCTAGACCCTGTAGTGGAAGGCAATAGAATCCCACATTCTTTTTGAAAGTCATCTCCATACTCAGAGGCTGGAGACCCCACCCCAGGATTCTCCTTGAGAATCACCAGACAGACCCTCCTTCCCTCAGTGACCAAATGTTCATTCCACTAATGTGATGGCACTGGCCCTTCTCACCAAACTCCCTGGCAGCCGCCAAACAGCCAGTGATCTTGTCCACAGCGACCCATGGAAATCCAACCAGTGAATCCCAGGTTCTTTCCTTTATAAAACTCTCTGGATTTAGACCTTGAGTATTTGGTTTCAGATTGACAGCTACATTTAGAAGAGCTGAGCTGTAATTCCCCTTTCCTCCTATAATGACCATTGCTGAGGAGATATGAAGATTCTCCTGCTTCAGTAAAAGCATAATGAGTGAGTTCCCTTTATCTGTTCTCTGGTAGAGTGTGTACAAAATTGGCATTTGGAGATAGTATGTTTTTCTAAATTTAGGAAAATATTTAAGGCAGCTGGCTTGATAGAAGAATCAAAAATATAACTTAAGTAATATAACAAACTATAAAATATATTTATAACTGTAGATAAATGTGGTAGAAATCAAAAAAGAAAACAAAAAAGATGAGGAACATATATCAGTAAAAGTTAACCAGCACATTTGAAGGAACAGCCTTCAGAGGATGAATATGAACCTACCTCCAGAACAATTCAGATTGTCCATTTTCAAAGTCTCAAGGGGTGAGAGTGAGAGCTTCTCATCTGTCACCATATGTGAACCTCTCAGTTCACAGAATGGCAGTTGGAATGGAATGCCAAGATGTGCATTATCATATTACCATAGTGACAGGTCACAATAGAACTTTCAGAATGAACTGGACTCTACACAGGATGGGTCCAACTGCTGTTGTCTAGAAAGTGTGTTTCCAAGGACAAGTTTGGCTCTTCAGAGTAAACAGTTTATTTCCGAAGTTGAATCTCAGGCGCACAATTTACTCTCTCATTAAGAAAATAATTTATATGGGAGAAAATGATCTGCCCCCCCAAATACAGTTGATAGTGCACATTTCAGGGTGAAGATGGACAAAGGTAACACGTTGAGAATAAAAAGAGGTTCTATTCTTGACTGAAATATCATCCTGTTGCTGAACGCAAGTCCATGTGCCTGACAAACAGTGAGGCCAAACAATACCAACATGTCGAGCTTGGAGCATTGGAGCAGAGAAAGGTTTACTGCAGGGCCATGTGAGGAGATGGGCGGCTCATGCCTTAGAAAACCCTGAACTCCCCAAAAGCTTTCAGCAAAGCCCTTTCATGGGAAAGGTAAGGGAGGGGTGTGGTTAGTTGCTTCAAACTTCTAAGGTCAGATCCTCTTTTCTTGAGGTCAGGTCATGGTCAGGTCATGATGTTCCTGTAAGCCTCCACCAAAACAAATGTTACTCTCTGTACTGACAAGAAAGGGCAAGGTCCCGAGGCTCAACTCTTGCTCTCCAGAGTCCAGGTCCTGGCCAAGAGGAGGGGGTCTGTGTGCAGGCTGGTTACCCTGCCCGGGAGTGTCCGTCCATCAACCAGTCTGGGTTCTCCCACCAGTGCCCAGGTCTGCTTGAAGAAGCAGATCTCAGGTGGCGGTGCCCTCCAGGCCAGGTCCCCAGACCCTGCCCAGCCTTCATCACTGAGGGAGCCAGGCGCCCAGAACCCTGCCGGCCCTCAGGCTTTTCCTTTAAACTGGAGAGAATCATTTGTAGCAAATACCAGTCAGGTGAATTCCCAGCTGCCAACAACTGCCCTTTGACGAGAACAGCCCAACCACAGAGGCGGACCTGAAGTAATGATGTGTAAAGTCCTTGCAGCTGAACCTTGACCTCTGGCCTCTTCCTGGGGTGGACAACTGATCAAAGCTGGACCAAGTTTTGAAACTTGAGCAGAGAGTCTGAAGCCGGTTGAAGCTCTTACCTGGATGACAGTGTCCGTGTACTGCAGGTGCTGAGGCCTCTGTGCACCACGACCCATGGGGACCGCTGCTGCCATTAGGTCGCCGAGGCAGGGACGGGGTGGGGGGGTAGGTTCACGCCTGCCCCGCCCCTATTACAATCTCCACCCATTTCTACTCTTCCTCCCCACACTTTTCTAGATAAAATAATTTAAAATGTAAGATTTAATCTTATTATAAACAAAGTTAAGTTTTCATGTCTAATGTCCAGTTGTATTCTTAGTGTCCTATAAATTCGGTTTTTCTCCTCACAGAAATTAATATTTTTGCCACGTATTGCAAGTATATTTCCAATTTGTCACTGTCTTTTTATCAGTTACTCTTACTTTTATCATGAAGACATTTATTTTATTTTCAAAAATCAGTAATTCAAATATTTTTATTTGTTACTTTTGGCTGTGAGAAAGGTAAGGAGGAAAAATAGTATGACTAATATTCATATTAAGGACTAAATACTCCTTTAAGAAAATATTTTACTAATTAGGAAAATAACTACAGGTTATGTTACATTGGTTCTGCCTTCAAGGTGCCCACACTCTAGTGCCATGAAGATATAAATCAAATTTAGAGCCCAATAATAATAAATAGCTCAATCCAGGTGACTTGTAACACCCATTGCAATGTTTGCACTTCAAACTGTTTTATGTGATTCCCTAATTATATTATATGGTAACCTAATAAATGATCTCAAATCCATTAGATAAAAGGCATGATAAAAAATTAAGAAATAGACTTAGTAAAATAAAGGGTACCATGGCAAAATAATGTGTTTCCCTTGATTTATAAACCCGTTAATCTTGAATGAACATTTTGGTAACATTTCATCTGGTTTGTGAGTCCATTTTACAAGTATAAGCAGTTCACTTGGAGGAATTTTGTTGATTCCTGCTGGGTTTAAAACTTCAGTTAACTGACTACCATTCTATTTCTCATGAGAGCTAGCTTAACTTCTTCCATTTTTCTTCATAATTCTCATCTTTGAGAGAAGGAACATGTTGGTTGGAATAATTTTGCATCCCAGTAGGAGCAATTATACATTTTCTCATGTGATTGATACTGCACGCAAGTCTATTGGTGATCAGTAACCTGTGCCTTGTAATTCCTTTAATTTCATTTATATTCAGCTGGGAAAGGAGCCAGATTTCTCCTGGCTTCCACACACTCGCTGATGGTTAGACAATAAATAAGATTTTTATTTTCCTTCCTGTACTTGTAGGCTTGTCGGCTATAACACTTTCTTCTTTTTGCAGCATTTTCTGTCACTATCTTTATTTTTAAATTAAGTGTATTTTATTTTGTGCAAAGTACCCCTTCAGCTTCAACAGAGAAGTTTCACTCTGCAGTATTTTTGTTACTATTCAGTCATATTATTTTAAACTTTATTATTTCTTCTGTCATCTAAGGGTTACTTACAAGAGTAAGTTTATTTCTCCCTAACTTCAGATGTGGTTGTTCCTTAGTAATCCCTTTATATCAAATACCAGCTTAATTGCGTTCTGGTCAAGAATGTGTTCTTTAGGATACATCATAGGTCAATATGCAAAAGAAAACAAACTCTCCTGTGCACAATACCCTAGATGTGCTAAGCAGAACACAAACTTCCATATTAGGCAGTGACAAGCACAAGAAAGAGCAGCTCATGTGCAAAAGATCACTTTTGATAAGCAAATCAAGGAAAAGTGATTATAGAGCACAGTCACGTCTAAGGACACAATTTCTCTCTATTGTATCATTAAAATGTAAAAAAAACAAGTCAGAACTCTACACATATTTCATTCTTCTTTCTGATTTCATATCCACTTTCCTCAGTCTCCAAAGCAGGTGATATAACCCTAAAGTTCCAGGAACCCTCTGCCATTAGATCCTACCTAAGTGTTGTTCCTACCTGTATCCTTTTCCTTATCACGGCCACAAATGCTATCCAAAGTCGATTCTGTAGAAACACGAATATGAATTTACAAGTCTTATGGATACATTTAAAATGTGACTTATGTGACGGAGTAATTGGATATTTTATTTTGTTTTATATTAATACACTGAGTTAATCATTGATTGAATTAAATAAATTATAACAGGCACATCTAGCAAGTGGCTACCACACTGTAATACACATCCATCTTTCTCTCTCTCTCCATATATATATATATATATATATATATATATATATATATATATATATATATATATGTATAAAGTATATGGGGGATGTTACCACGGCTCCCCTGGTTATTCCCCTCTGTATGGTCTCCCCATTCAAGATGGCTGTTTGCTGATGGTTTACCAAAGGAAAATCCTCTGCCCCGTGAAGGTACTTAGCCCAAGGGGTAAGAGGGATGTGTCCCTCTGCTGGTTTCCCTGGTAACCGATAATCCCATCTGCTGTCAATTCCCCCTTTAACTGGTAGCCTGCCTATTCCGCCCAGAGTGAAGAATGCTGCTACTGCTGCTGCTGCGTTCTGCCTGCCATCGCCTATCTACAGTGGGATGTCTCTCCAGGACCACTTTGCTTCTGATGTGAAATATCTCCCATCTATTAAACCATGAATGTCTCTGTCCCTGACTCCGGGCTCTTTCCTTAGCCCTGAGGCTGAGCAAGTACAGGGCTTGCAGGCGTGAGAGGTGCAGCACAACACCTTCTGCAGGGCAGTTTGCTGGCCAGATTTGATGATTCCTTTGTAGGTGTTTCCTAGGCTCATGCACACTTGCCAGACACTCATGAGACCTTGGGGACACTGAAACAGTAATGTCAACACCCAGATCCTAGAGGAATTCCCGACAGGTGTTCCACTTGACGGGAGAGGTAATGAGCATGGCCCAGTGCACCTGTGCTAGACATAATCAGTGAGCAGGTGCAGAAGGGAGGGAGGGACATTCACTCACTTCATGAGGCCATCCTTCTCACCACTGCCTCTGAAAAATCCAGGGAAGGAAGGGACAAAATGCCTTTAGAAAGTAAATGACCTGTACACTGAAAACTACAAACCACTGCCGAAAGAATTAAACAAGGAACAAATCATTGAAATGACATATCATATTCATAGACTGAAGACTTATTATTGTTGACATTTCTACACTACCCAAAGGTAAGTATTAATTCATCGTAATACCTATCAAAATCCCAATGTCATTTTCAAAGTAAAAGAAAAAAGAATCCTAAAATACATATGGAACCACTAAGGATTCCAAACAGAAAAATCAATCCTGAGAACAAAGAACATAGATGGAGGCTTCTCACTTCCTGACTTCAAAACACATTACAAAGCCACAGGAATCAAAACTGTATGGTACTGACATAGAAACAGATACATAGGCCTAAAGACCAGAATAAATAACCCCCAAGAAAACTCATAGATACATGGCCAAATGAAATTCACCAAGCTTCTAAGACAACAAATAGGGAAAGTATAGTTTTTTCAACAGTCAATAGGATGAAAATATAACTTACAGAAAGATTACAAACATATATCAGAAAAGGAGCTAATGTCCAAAACATCTAAGAAAAACACTACAACTCAAATGCAAAGTAAGTTAAAAAATTCAAAAGGGTAAATAACTGGGTTCAGAAATGTGCAAAGATTTAAATAAGACATTTCCTGAAAAAGACATACAAATGGCTAACAAATAGAGGAAAATGTTCTCAACCTCACTAATCATCAGGGCAATGAAAATCAACACCTCATACCTGTTAGGCTTTGTATTATAAAGAAAAAAATTAACAGTCTAAGGCCAAGATGTGGGGAATTGGAAACTTTGTACACTGCTGGTGGGAATGTAAAATGGTGCCGCTATTATGAAAAAGAGTATGGGGGTTCCTTATAAAATTATAAACAGAAATATCATATGATTCAGCAATCACAGTTCTCGGTATATATCCAAAGGAAATTAAATCAGTATCACAATGAGATGAACATAGGTTCATTGCAGCATTCTCCACAATAGCCTAGATATGCAACCAACTTCACAAAACAAGTAAGTGTCCTGTGCCTGAGCTAACCTTAGGTACTTCAAAACAACTCCGTAAGGCTCTTAGCCCCTTAGAGAGGATGAAAGCAATATTAGAGTTAAAAGTAACTTGTACCAATTCCCTTAGTCTGGAATGCTGAAACAAAAGTTCTACAGCAGGGGAAGCCTCCTAAACACATAGCACCTGCCAGGGTTTACCCCAGCCTTGGAAGAACTGGGAAGGATAAGACCAAGGCAGGCCTGAGGAAAGGTCCAAGGGTAGGCAGGCCTGGAGTGAGGGGAGCAGGGGCAGGGCTGTCTGGATGGAGCAGTGGGTTGTAAGAAGCGGAGTGACCCTGGGTCCTGCTGCACTGAGTCTCTGTCCTGGGCCTGGTCAATTCCAGGAGACCAGGTTAGCAGGGCTGTGAGAGCCAGTGTGTGAAGCGAACCCAGCAGCCCCTTCACATAGTCCTCTAGAATTCCTGCCGGCCATGAAGGGTCTTTAGGGGCAGCTGGACGTGGAGCCCTCTCAAATGGAAGCACGTCAGCACATCAGCCTTGGGAGGTGCTGAGGCTGAAATGAGGAGACTGAGCACATGCAGTGATCCCAAAGCATGTGTTCTGTGACTCATCCATCTCTGGGAGTGCGCTTTCCATGAGGAATAAACAGTGAGGACAAAAGTAAGGTGAAGCTACAAGTCCTGAAAGTGTAGAGGGAGAGAGTTCAAGTCTCATCCACCACCTGACACTCACTATAAGAACTTGTTCTCCAGTGTCAAGTGACTATGAGAGTTTTGTTCCCACTAGGATATGGCCATCATACGTGAATGTAAAAAGGAAACCAAAATCCCTGGTGCAAAATACCCTCCAGGTACCAAACAGAAACGAAGCTTTCATCTTTGGCAGTGAAAAAGCAATGAAAGAGTAGTCTTGTGAGAAAGCAAATTTCTGAATGGCAAAGCAAGAAAAGATGACTATAAGCACAGTACAGTCAAAGGACATGGATACAATAACTCTATTATATCATTAAAATTGGGAAAGAACAAATCAGAATTCTACACATATTTCCTTCTGCTTCCTGATTTCATATTCACCTTCCTTAGTTTCTAAAGAAGTGGGTGGAACCCAAGTGTTCTAGGAATTGTCTCGCTTTAGATCCTAACTGAGAGTTGTTCGCTATGTGAATCGTCATCAGCATCACTGCTATGTATGCTCTCCAAAATGCATTCTGTACAAACACAACCATGAGCATAAAGTTATTATACAAGTTGACCCACCCATTTCTTCTACTCGACTTGCTGGCTCACACAGCATCACCCTGGTATTCCCTCCAGGTTCTCAGACCTCCCCTGTGCTCTGTGCAGACAGAGTCCTTCAATAACATATTGATCACAGTTGAAAATTGCAAATGAGGGAGAGATGCTGAGAAAATCACCTTTCGACCCCTCACTTCTATAGACACATTTAGAGCTTTCACCGTCAACCTTACCAACCTGAAATTCCAGATGTTACAGACACACTTGAAACATGGCTAGTGTGACCAAGCAATTGTGTGTTTTTTGCATTTTTTAATAGAATGAGTTAATTATTGTTTGAACTAAATTAATTATAAATAGACACGTTTGGTTAGTGGCTATCACACTGGAAAGCTCAGCTCTAAGAAATCCAAAGATGAGAAAGAGGCAACCAGCCACCCCTCTCCTGGTTGTTCTTTACTGCAGAAAATTTCTTGGCCTGATCTGATCATTCATATGTAGGTATATCTTGGGCTCTTGGACACACACCAGGCATTGGGAGAGTCCTTGTGGACACTGAAATAGTACAGTCAAAACTCAGATCCAAGAGGAATTCCCAGCAAGGGGCCCACTTGTAGACAGAGGTGAAGGGCATGGCCCAGTACACCTGTATTAGACATAATCAGAGAGTAGGTGCAGAGGGGAGGGAGGGATTTCACTCTCTCCATGAGTCCATCTTTCTCAACTCTGACTCTAGAAGACCTGAGGAAGGCAGTGGAAAAGGCCCCGTAGGAGGTGAAATATTTGTATACTGAAAACTACAGGACATTGCGGAAAGAAATTAAAGAAGAGACAAGTAATTGGAATGGCATACCATGTTCATAGACTGGATTATTAAATACTGTTGGCATTTCTGTACTACATAAAGTGATGTACACATATATCGCAACAACCCACAAAATTCCATGTCATTATTATAGAAGTAGACAGAATCCTAAAATACATATGGAACCGCACCCAAGGAGATAAAACAATCTTGAGACCAAAGAGCAATGATGGAGATTAACACTTCCTGAACTCAAAACACATAACAATGCCACAGTAGTCAAAACAGTCTGCTACTGGCATCAAGACAGTGAGATAGACCAATGAAATATAATAGAGAGACCCCAAATAAATGCACGTATATATGGCCAACTGATCTTGGCCAAGGTTCTAAGATTACCAAGTGAAGAAAGGATAGTCTCTTCAACAATCAACAGTATGAAAAGGCAACCTATAGGATGGGAGGAAATATGTGTAAACCTTGTATCTGAACAAGGGACCAATATCCAGAATATATAAGAAACTACTACAAGTCAATTTCAGAAAAACAGCGGGCAAATAAGTGTGTTTAAAAATGGGTAAAAAGCTTTACTAGACATTTCTCCATAAAGACATACAGGTGCTCAATCTACATATGAAAATTTGCTCAACATCGCTAAGCATCAGGGAAATGGAAATCAAGCCACAAAGAGATACCACTCACACCTGTTAGGATGTGTATTATAAAAAGACAATTAGGGCTTCCCTGGTGGCACAGTGGTTGAGAGTCCAGCTGCCGAAGCAGGGGACACGTGTTCGTGCCTCGGTCTGGGAGGATCCCACATGCCACTGAGCGGCTGGGCCCATGAGCCATGGCCACTGAGCCTGTGCGTTTGTAGCCTGTGCTCCACAACGGGAGAGCCCACAACAATGAGAGGCCCGTGTACTGCAAAAAAAAAAAAAAAAAAAAAAAAAAAAAAGAAGAAAAGAAAGAAAATATATGGATGCTGGAAAAAATGTGAAGAAGTGGAACTTATGTACCCTGTTTTGTACCCTGTAGTAATGTAAAATGGTGTAGCCATTATGGAAAACAGAATGGAGGTCCCCTAAAAATTATTAAGAGAACTAGCATAAAATCCAGCAGTCACTCATTTAGGTTTATATACAAAGGAGATAAAACAAGAATGTCCAAGAGATATCTACAATCTAAAGTCCATTGCAGCATTATACACAATACACAACACACAACATAGGAAGACTGCCTAGTGTCCATGGGAAGATGAATTAATAAAGAAAATGTGGTGTATACTTACAGAGGAATGTCATTCAGTCTCTGAAAAAGAAGGAAATCCTGCCATTTGCAGCAACACGAAAGAACTTGGAGGACATTTGTAAGAGTGAAATAAGCCAGTCACAGAAGGTCAAAAACTGAAAGAAACCTCTGAGAATCAGAGAGTGGAATGGTGGTTCCAAGAGCTGGCAGGAGGTTGACATGGGAAGTCTCTGTTCAAGGTTAGAATGTGTTATTTGCAAATTGGAAAAGTCCTAGACACTTGCTGTACAAAAAGGTGCATGTAGTCAACAGGACTGCCTGGACATTTCAAAACTTTATGGGAACATGAATCAAGGGAAAAACAACATAAAAAGTTCACATACACACACAGAATCATACCACTCATTTCACATACAGACACACCCAGTCTCATGCACACAAACCTACACCACTTAACCGTAATACAGCTTCTTCTTGGGACTATAGTAATTGGTCACATTACTTGTAAATCACTTTCTATCACCAGGACCCCTACTCTCATTCCCAGCACATATTTGGAATCTGTTTGCCCTCTACACTAAAACCAGCAAGAATGTCCCACTTTCTCATCTTCAAAATTCTTCCTCCCTAAGTGACTGATTCCAGAATACATACCGTTTTCACGTTCTGGGAAGGCCACCTGCAATTACAGAAGAGAAAACACTATGAGGATAAGATCACAGTGATGCTCAGGTCTTTTGTTCATTTGTTGACAGTAGAAAACCTGATAAGAAACAGTGGTCCAGGGTACCCAGCAAGGGTTATCAGAGCAAACCTACTCAGGCTGAAAGGCAAGAACTTTGCTGGGAGGATGGAACTTCCAAGTCCATTTAGGTTGGAAATTACAGAATTCTTTTCCTAGAGGAAAAATCGCTGCAGGAGAGAGAGCTCCGTACTCTACAGGCTGTAATGGATGCTGTCAATTTTAATGTCCTGTGGAATCAGGCACCATGAGTTGGTCATAGACTCTCACTCCACATTCTCCCAACCAAGGGAATTGTATGTATCTGGAAGGAATACCTTCAAATATTCATAACTTAATTCTACTGAAAGAGAAATAAAGCAATAATTCTATCTCAGAACAGAAAAAATCAAGCTTACCTTGATGATCCACGGAGGCTTTTCTTCTTTCCTATCACGGTGCAGGTCATCCACCACATCCTCAGGGAGAGCTGCAGGGACACAGAGTAACTGTCAGGACACTGGTGATGCGGCTCAGGAATTACTCAGGGGCTTTCTTCTCGATGAGGACATGGGGTGGTGTGTATGGATGTGGGAGGTTAGTAAGTGTGGGCTGAGCTGGTGTTGGGCCATCCTCTTTGGGGGATGAAGGAAGGCAAAGGACAAGAGGAAGGAAGTGAAAACAGAGCTTTGGCTTTCTAGCTAAGGGGAGCCTCATCAGAAGGGAAGGGTCGATCTAAAAAATGGTAAACACTAAAATGCATGCTCTGTTTCAATGACACAGACCCATGACACATCCTGCCTCTTTTGAGCTTCTGCTAAATTGCCACTGTCTCTTGATTTTTCCCAGATCACTCTTTCCCCAGCATCCACAATGCCAGCTACAGCATTTATCATGTCTTCTGTTGTATGATATTTTATACTTGATTAACAGCAACCTCCATTAAAGGACTGAATTCAATCCTAGACAAAATATGCTACATTTATTCACTAATCACTCGTTTTAAAGAAAATCAAATACACAAGATTTGACAAACCTGAAGTCCTCCCATTTAGATACAGCCACTATCAATCGTATCATATTTTTCTCCCAGTCTTTGTTTTCTATACAATGTACGTATGCCCACTGAGTCAGGGGCTGTCCATACTCTAGGGAGCTGTTCCATAAGTGGGACACTTCGTTATGAAGAGGGAGCCCGGACTGAGCACAGCCTGTCTCTAACCCAGCTGTGCAGGAGAAGTGTACAGGCTACAGTCAGGTTCCACTTTGAGTCCTTGGGTGTGGGCTACAGGAATTGACCAATACTAAGGCTTATGGTAATGTTATCCAATACAATAAAATAGCTCCCTGATTCTTATCTGCTTTTGGCCTTGTTTAAGCAATGACACCAGCACTGACAGATATGACCTGTACTGTGTACATGGGGTCTCACACCTCTCAGAATCTGTGAGCTGACCAGGAGAATGCAGGTCCTGAGGTGAATTTCACATTAATGACTGTGCCAAAGTCAACTGATAAGCCCACCCATAGCTGCCCTGGATTCTGTGACCACTAATGCCACCTGATGGGCAAGGTCTGGACCTTTGGAGGTGCGAGGACTTCCAGCCAAGGATACGGATGCAGGGACTCCCTTGCTCCATGACTGAGGATCCCTTGGCTGAGTGGTAAGTGCAGGTCAGGGATCCAGAGCACCCACATTGGGACCCACCCCTGGGTTCTCAGTTTGGCTTTTCCACTCAGGAGGTCAAGAGCTTAGAACATTGATCTCTGCACCATCTCCTTCTGCGGAAAAAAATATTAACCAAATCTGGGCAACAGCTGTGTTGAGGGAAGAACAAGGTAGTGTACAGACAGTGTGCAGTGGTGATGAGCTTTGTTGACAGGTGAATTGTGCTGTGTAAGAGGGAAATATCTCCTCAGGAAACACACACACGCTCACGCATGCAGGTTCACAATCACACCACATAGGCTCACACATGGACCCCAGCCCAACCCTGATACACACAAACCCACATCATCTAAATGATGCAGTTACTTCCAAGACCATAGAACTTGGGCATGGCTCTTTACTGGGAAATCACTCTCTAGCTCTACACCCCCAGCCCTCATCCCTGTAGGGGCCCTGAATCAGGGTGTCTCTCCAAGCAAAGCCAGCAAGAGAGTCCCACCTTCTTCATCATCTAGATTGTTCCTCAGCACAGGGGTGAACTCTGAATACATACCGTTTTTGTTTGCTGTCCAATCCACCTGTGATTAGAGAAGAGAAATCAGTGTAAGGATCTCAGCATCCTGTGCTCTGTGGACACAGGTATTTCATCTCTTTTTTTTCTCCTCAGAAAACCAAATGGGAAACGGTTGTTGAGTCAATGGCCCCAAAAGAAACCAGAGAAGACAGCTGTGGGAAAGGCTGGAGCTTTGCCTGGAAGATCTCTCAGGTCCACTTTGAGGAGCAAATACAAAAGTCTATTTCAAGGAGGGAAATTTTCTGCTGAGGAAAGTGTGTCTGACTCTACAGTTTCTAACTGATGTTGCCATTTTTTAAATGGCCTTTTGAATGAGTTATCTGTTGGGAAAGACCTTCACTCAGCATTCATCCAACCAAGCAAAATTGTATACATCAGCTGTCTTGAACATTGTAGATCTTCAGATCTGAAATCAATTGGAAAAGAAAGAAATGAAACAAACTTTTAATCTCTGATAAATAAGGGGAGCTTACCCTGGAGGTAGCAGGAGCCACTTTAATTGTCCTCACATGGGGCAGTTTCTCCAACAGGTCCTCAGGGGGCTCTAGGAGGACACAGAGTAAGTGTCAGGACACTGGTGATGCTGCTCAGGAATTACTCAGAGAGCCTCATTAATGTGGACACAGGGTGGGAGTGTATGGATGCAGGTGGTTACTGAGTGTGGACTGAGGTGCTGTTGGACAAACCTCGCTGGTGGGTGGAGGAAGGCAAAGGGGAGGAACATTTCAGAAATGAGGAAGAGAACCTTTAGCTTTCTAGCTGTAGGGAACCTAATCAATTTGAAAGTGTCAGTCTGAAAAAGCTTAAACACTAACATTGCACTATGTTTCAGTATAGAGTCCCACGGCCCCTCTGCCCATTTCAAAGTCCCTCCAAATCCCCCTTCTTCTTGAAATGTTACAAGACTCTTTCAGCTTCCTTCTAATCAAATATGTTGCTCCTTCATTCATCGTCCATTCTGTTGGATTTTTGACTTATTTTATTGTGATGAAATATACATATTTATGCTTTTCATAATTTTGAAGTATACAGTTCACTAGCATTTCTTACTTTCACAATGCTGTGTACCCATCAACACAATCTACATCTTAATCTTTTTCATCATTACAACGTAACCTCTGTACCCATTAAATCATAATCCACCTTACTCCTGCCTCCTGACCTTGGTAATTTCTACTTCCGGTGTCTGTGAGTTTGCCTACACTAGGTACCTCATACAAGAGGAATCATATAATATTTGACTTTCTGCGCCTGCCTTATTTCACTAACAATACTATATTTTTTATATTATTTGGATCATTCATTTTGTAGCATAAGTCAATCTTTAATTCCTTTTTATGGTTGAAAATTATTCCATTCTATGTATATATCACATTTTATTTATCCATTCATCACCTCATGGACTTTGGATTGTTTCTATCTTTTGGCTACTAAGAATAATGCGACTATGAACATTAGTGTACACATTTCTGTATGGCACCATAATGGTGACAAATAATATTGTACATATTTCAAATATCATTGCATATAACAACACAAGGTGTGACTCTGAGGTGAACTATGGACTTTTCATTAGTAAAAATATACTTACATTGTTTCACTAATTGTAACAAATGTACTTCACCTATGCTATATATTACTAATAGCTGAAACTGGAGTGATAGGATACAGGTATTTTCTGTATTGCATGTACAACTTTTATGTCAATATAATCCTGTTCTAAATAATGTCTAATAATTTAAAGAAATCTCAAAACATGGTTTCAGGGAGGGATGTGTTGTTGCTAACGTTCAAAAATCAGCTAATGTCTAAACCATAACTAGAGACCATCTTCCCTCTTAAACATGAACCAAATGTTGAATTTTAAACGCATGCCTCAGAGCACAGGGAGATCAGCTCGATGCTTTGTGACCGCCTGGAGGGGTGGGATGGGGAGGGTGGGAGGGAGGGAGATGCATGAGGGAAGGGATGTGGGAACAGATGTATATGTATGACTGATTCACTTTGTTATAAAGCAGAAACTAATAAAAAAAAATAAAATTCAAAAAATAAATAAATAAATACATAAATACATAAATGCATGTTTACTTCCATGGTTAAAACAGTACCAGCTGTCTTAGTAAGTTTCAATTTGAACACATGGAATAAAAGAAGAATACTGCTTAATATTTCATAGCTTTTTCTTCAATATGAGGCACTGAATCAACTAGAATAATTATTCTTGAGTGAACCGAATGAGACATTTTCCACAGTACCTTCAGCTGGGTCATTTATAGGGTGCATCCTAAAATGTGGCCGGATGAGGATCTTTTTCAGCCAGCCTGGGGTTGATATTCTTGACCTCTGATGTGTGTTTCTTCTTCTCGCATTCTGGGAGCAGCATCCTGGGAAATGCATTACAATAGAGACAACTATTGACATCTTGCTGGCAGAAGACCATGGGGAAATTAGCAATAATTTATTCACAGTTCAATCCTTTGGTCCCTTTCCTCACCAACTGCCCAGCAGAGCCTCCTGAATCAAAGTTGGACTTAGGAAGATCTTGCAGTTTGGTATGCAGTGAAAACACCCAACAGACAGGTTTTGTGGGCAAATATCTTTATTTAACTGAGAATGTCTAGAAACTCAGCAAACCATTGGGACCATGACTGATGGACTGGATTCAAATCCCGTTTAGAAGAAGCATGTACTTGGGAAAGATATGTAGATCCCTCTTTGCCTCAGTTCCCTGTTCTGAGATGTAGAAATGTTAATATGGCCTACTTGTAGCATTATGTCATGTGGCCAAAAATGATTGAATACCGGTAAAATGTTTGAAAAATAAAGGACCGGTGCTTCACAAATGCTCTATAAGTGTTCAATCCTGAATGATGGCAAGAAGAAGCTGGATATTTCGTAGCTGTTGAAAGGAGAGAAGGGATTTGACGGCTCCAAGTAAAGGGGGATTCAAGCTTACTCTTCAGCTTTTTCATGGGAACAATGCTTTACAGCTCATGGAGAATATCCATTACCATGTCTGACACCCAGCCCTGTTGGGGGTGAAGGGGAGGGCAAAGTGGGGGCTGTAACCCATATGTTATGGTGGAGGGTGTGGAAATTTAGAGAGATAAGTGACTGTCCAAGAGTCACAACCATGATGAATGATGGATCACGGACAGGACAGACAGAGCCAGTGCCTACCCTGAGCTCAATCCCTGGGGTAGATCTCTTGGTTCTGTCTTCACTGTATGCAGTGTTTCTTGCCCAGCACACAGAAACAGGGCCGGCACAAGGGATGGAAGACAGACTTTCCACAGGAGAAGGACATTTCGTTTCCTTAGCACAGAATCCGATAGTGAATATTAGCCTCAAAGGAGAAAGGTGGAGTGAATTTCCTCCATCTACTCCTGGAGGCTCCTTCTTTCTCGGACTCCTCCAGAACTGGGTGTGGCATGTGGGTACAAGCATGGGCTCCCTGCAAAAGGAAGGAGGCCTGCCTAGCACTAGGTGCTTCAGGAAAGGGGGAAGGACTCATCCCGAGGCTCTAATAGGAAACAGTTAGAATGAGGGAAGTGGCAGAGAGATGTATCAGAACCATTCAGAATGCTATGAGACCTACTAAGAGATGAGATTTCTTATTAAATGAAGTTGTAATTGACCCAGTAGTAGGGATGCTGAAACCCAGTTTTGCTCATTAAGAATCCAGCCATGGAGCAACTAAGTCCGTGCACCACAACTACTAAGCCTGTGCTCTAGAGCCCGCAAGTCACAACTACTCAGCCCACGTGCCACAACTATTGAAGCCCATGCACCTAGAGCCCATGCTCTGGAACAACAGAAGCCCCCGAAATGAGAAGCCCGCGCACTGCAACGAAGACCCAACACAGCCAAATAATAATAATAATAATAATAATAATCCTGTAAACATTTGCCTGGGTGGTGATAGGATTTGTTTTCCAGGTTAAATGAGGCTCACTTGGTATAAAATCAATGCACACACTGAAAGTGTACAGTTTATTTACTTTTATATCCATACCCATTCATGATGCAGTGATGGGAATATTTTCTAGAAAGTTGGCACCAGTAACAGTGATGTTTAGGGGAACATAAATCAAGGGAAACACAACACAAAAAGTTCACATACACACACAGAGTCATACCACTCATTTCACATACAGACACACCCAGTCTCATGCACACAAACCTACACCACCTAACCATAATACAGCTTCTTCCTGGGACTATAGTAATTGGTCACATTACTTGTAAATCACTTTCTATCACCAGGACCCCTACTCTCATTCCCAGCACAAATTTGGAATCAGTTTGCCCTCTACACTAAAACCAGCAAGAATGTCCCACTTTCTCATCTTCAAAGTTCTTCCTCCCCAAGCGACTGATTCCAGAATACATACCGTTTTCACGTTCTGGGAAGGCCACCTGCAATTACAGAAGAGAAAACACTATGAGGATAAGATCACAGTGATGCTCAGGTCTTTTGTTCATTTTCTGACAGTAGAAAACCTGATAAGAAACAGTGGTCCAGGGAACCCAGCAAGGGTTATCAGAGCAAACCTACTCAGGCTGAAAGGCAAGAACTTTGCTTGGAGGATGGAACTTCCAAGTCCATTTAGGTTGGAAATTACAGAATTCTTTGCCTAGAAGAAAAATCGCTGCAGGAGAGAGAGCTCCATACTCTACAGGCTGTAATGGATGCTGTCAATTGTAATGTCCTGTGGAATCAGGCACCATGAGTTGGTAATAGACTCTCACTCCACATTCTCCCAACCAAGGGAATTGTATGTATCTGGAAGGAATACCCTCAAATATACATAACTTAATTCTATTGAAAGAGAAATAAAGCAATATTTCTATCTCAGACCAGAAAAAATCCAGCTTGCCTTGGGGATCCACGGGGGCTTTTCTTCTGTCCTATCACGGTGCAGGTCATCCACCGAAACCTCAGGGAGAGCTGGAGGGACACAGAGTAACTGTCAGGACACTGGTGATGCGGCGCAGGAATTACTCAGGGGCTTTCTTCTCGATGAGGACATGGGGTGGTGTGTATGGATGTGGGAGGTTAGTAAGTGTGGGCTGAGCTGGTGTTGGGCCCTCCTCTTTGGGGGATGAAGGAAGGCAAAGGACAAGAGGAAGGAAATGAAAACAGAGTTTTGGCTTTCTAGCTAAGGGGAATCTAATCAGAAGGGAAGGGTCGATCTAAAAAATGGTAAACACTAAAATGCATGCTCTGTTTCAATGACACAGACCCATGACCCATCCTGCCTCTTTTGAGCTTCTGCTCAATTGCCACTGTCGCTTGATTTTTCCCAGATCACTCTTTCCCCAGCATCCACAATGCCAGCTACTGCATTTATCATGTCTTCTGTTGTATGATATTTTATACTTGATTAACAGCAACCTCCATTAAAGGACTGAATTCAATCCTAGACAAAATATGCTATATTTATTCACTAATCACTTGTCTTAAAGAAAATCAAATACACAAGATTTGACAAAACTGAAGTCCTACACTTTAGATACAGCCACTATCAATCGTATCATATTTTTCTCCCAGTCTTTGTTTTCTATACAATATACGTATGCCCACTGAGTCAGGGGCTGTCCATACTCTAGGGAGCTGTTCCATAAGTGGGACACTTCGTTATGAAGAGGGAGCCCGGACTGAGCACAGCCTGTCTCCAACCCAGCTGTGCAGGAGAAGTATACAGGCTAACAGTCAGGTTCCACTTTGAGTCCTTGGGTGTGGGCTAAAGGAACTGACCAATTCTATAGCATATGGTAATGTTATCCAATACAATAAAATAGCTCCCTGATTCTTATCTGCTTTTGGCCTTGTTTAAGCAATGACACCAGCACTGACAGATATGACCTGTAGTGTATACATGGGGTCTCACACCTCTCAGAATCTGTGAGCTGACCAGCAGAATGCAGGTCCAGAGGTGAATTTCACATTAATGACTGTGCCAAAGTCAACTGATAAGCCCACCCATAGCTGCCCTGGATTCTGTGACCACTAAGGCCACCTGATGGGCAATGTCTGGACCTTTGGAGATGCTAGGACTTCCAGCCAAGGATACGGATGCAGGGACTCCCTTGATCCATGACTGAGGATCCCTTGGCTGAGTGGTAAGTGCAGGTCAGTGATGCAGAGCACCCACATTGAGACCCACCCCTGAGTTCTCAGTTTGGCTTTTCCACTTAGGAAGTCAAGAGCTTAGAACATTTATCTCTGCACCATCTCCTTCTGAGGAAAAGAAATATTAACCAAATCTGGGCAACAGCTGTGTTGAGGGAAGAACATGCAACCAACCTCAGAAAACAAGTAAGCGTCCTGTGCCTGAGCTAACCTTAGGTACTTCAAAACAACTCCGTAAGTCTCTTAGCCCCTTAGAGGGATGAAAGCAATATTTGAGTTAAAACTAACTTGTCCCAATTCCCTTAGTCTGGAATACTGAAACAAAATTCTATAGCAGAGGAAGCCTCATAAACACACAGCACCTGCCAGGCTTTACCCCAGCCTTGGAAGAACTGGGAAGGATAAGACCAAGGCAGGCCTGAGGAAAGGTCAGAGGGTAGGCAGGACTGGGGTGTGGGGAGCAGGGGCAGAGCTGTCTGGACGGAGCAGTGGGTTGTAAGAAGAGCAGTGACCCTGGGTCTGGCTGCCCTGAGTCTCTGTCCTGGGCTTGGTCAACCCCAGGAGACCAGGTCAGCAGGGCTGTGAAAGCAAGTGTGTGAAGAAGCCCAGCAGCCCCTTCACACAGCCCTCTAGAATTTCTGCCGCCCATGGAGGGTCTCTAGGGGCAGCTGAACGTGGACCCATCTCAAATGGAAGCATGTCACCACATCAGCCTTGGGGAAGTGCAGAGGCTGAGATGAGCTCAAGGAGACTGAGCACATGCAGTGATCCCAGAGCACGTGTTCTGTGACTCATCCATCTCTGGGACAGTCCTTTACGAGAGGAACAAACAGTGAGGACAAAACATGAGGTGAAGTCACAAGTCCTGAAAGTGCAGAGGGAGACAGTTCACTTCTCATCCACCACCTCACCCTTTCTAGAAGAACTTGGTCTCAAGTTTCAAGGGCCCATGTGAGTTTTGACCCACAGGTTCTGTCCATCATAGGTCAATATGCAAAAGAAAACACACTCTCCTGTGCACAATACCCTAGATGTGCTAACCAGAACACAAACTTCCATATTAGGCAGTGACAAGCACAAGAAAGAGCAGCTCATGTGCAAAAGATCACTTTTGATAAGCAAATCAAGAAAAGGTGATTATAGAGCACAGTCACGTCTAAGGACACAATTTCTCTCTATTGTATCATTAAAATGTAAAAAAAACAAGTCAGAACTCTACACATATTTCATTCTTCTTTCTGATTTCATATCCACTTTCCTCAGTCTCCAAAGCAGGTGATATAACCCTAAAGTTCCAGGAACCCTCTGCCATTAGATCCTACCTAAGTGTTGTTCCTACCTGTATCCTTTTCCTTATCACGGCCACAAATGCTATCCAAAGTCGATTCTGTAGAAACACGAATATGAATTTACAAGTCTTATGGATACATTTAAAATGTGACTTATGTGACGGAGTAATTGGATATTTTATTTTGTTTTATATTAATACACTGAGTTAATCATTGATTGAATTAAATAAATTATAACAGGCACATCTAGCTAATGGCTACCACACTGTAACACACATCCATCTTTCTCTCTCTCTCCATATATATATGTATAAAGTATATGGAGGATGTTACCACCGCTCCCCTGGTTATTCCCCTCTGTATGGTCTCCCCATTCAAGATGGCTGTTTGCTGATGGTTTACCAAAGGAAAATCCTCTGCCCCGTGAAGGTACTTAGCCCAAGGGGTAAGAGGGATGTGTCCCTCTGCTGGTTTCCCTGGTAACCGATAATCCCATCTGCTGTCAATTCCCCCTTTAACTGGTAGCCTGCCTATTCCGCCCAGAGTGAAGAATGCTGCTACTGCTGCTGCTGCCTTCTGCCTGCCATCGCCTATCTACAGTGGGAGGTCTCTCCAGGACCACTTTGCTTCTGATGTGAAAGATCTCCCATCTATTAAACCATGAATGTCTCTGTCCCTGACTCCGGGCTCTTTCCTTAGCCCTGAGGCTGAGCAAGTACAGGGCTTGCAGGCGTGAGAGGTGCAGCACAACACCTTCTGCAGGGCAGTTTGCTGGCCAGATTTGATGATTCCTTTGTAGGTGTTTCCTAGGCTCATGCACACTTGCCAGACACTCATGAGACCTTGGGGACACTGAAACAGTAATGTCAACACCCAGATCCTAGAGGAATTCCCAACAGGTGTTCCACTTGATGGGAGAGGTAATGAGCATGGCCCAGTGCACCTGTGCTAGACAAAATCAGCGAGCAGGTGCAGAAGGGAGGGAGGGACATTCACTCACTTCATGAGGCCATCCTTCTCACCACTGCCTCTGAAAAATCCAGGGAAGGAAGGGACAAAATGCCCTTAGAAAGTAAATGACCTGTACAGTGAAAACTACAAACCACTGCTGAAAGTATTAAACAAGGAACAAATCATTGAAATGACATATCATATTCATAGACTGGAGACTTATTATTGTTGACATTTCTACACTACCCGAAGGTAAGTATTAATTCATCGTAATACCTATCAAAATCCCAATGTCATTTTCAAAGTAAAAGAAAAAAGAATCCTAAAATACATATGGAACCACTAAGGATTCCAAACAGAAAAATCAATCCTGAGAACAAAGAACATAGATGGAGGCTTCTCACTTCCTGACTTCAAAACACATTACAAAGCCACAGGAATCAAAACTGTATGGTACTGACATAGAAACAGATACATAGGCCTAAAGACCAGAATAAATAACCCCCAAGAAAACTCATAGATACATGGCCAAATGAAATTCACCAAGCTTCTAAGACAACAAATAGGGAAAGTATAGTTTTTTCAACAGTCAATAGGATGAAAATATAACTTACAGAAAGATTACAAACATATATCAGAAAAGGAGCTAATGTCCAAAACATCTAAGAAAAACAGTACAACTCAAATGCAAAGTAAGTTAAAAAATTCAAAAGGGTAAATAACTGGGTTCAGAAATGTGCAAAGATTTAAATAAGACAATTCCCGAAAAAGACATACAAATGGCTAACAAATAGAGGAAAAGGTTCTCAACCTCACTAATCATCAGGGCAATGAAAATCAACACCTCATACCTGTTAGGCTGTGTATTATATAGAAAAAAATTAACAGTCTAAGGCCAAGATGTGGGGAATTGGAAACTTTGTACACTGCTGGTGGGAATGTAAAATGGTGCCGCTATTATGAAAAAGAGTATGGGGGTTCCTTATAAAATTATAAACAGAAATATCATATGATTCAGCAATCACAGTTCTCGGTATATAGCCAAAGGAAATTAAATCAGTATCACAATGAGATGAACATAGTTTCATTGCAGCATTCAACACAATAGCCTAGATATGCAACCAACTTCACAAAAGAAGTAAGTGTCCTGTGCCTGAGCTAACCTTAGGTACTTCAAAACAACTCCGTAAGGCTCTTAGCCCCTTAGAGAGGATGAAAGCAATATTAGAGTTAAAAGTAACTTGTACCAATTCCCTTAGTCTGGAATGCTGAAACAAAAGTTCTACAGCAGGGGAAGCCTCCTAAACACATAGCACCTGCCAGGGTTTACGCCAGCCTTGGAAGAACTGGGAAGGATAAGACCAAGGCAGGCCTCAGGAAAGGTCCGTGGGTAGGCAGGACTGGAGTGTGGGGAGCAGGGGCAGGGCTGTCTGGATGGAGCAGTGGGTTGTAAGAAGCGGAGTGACCCTGGGTCCTGCTGCACTGAGTCTCTGTCCTGGGCCTGGTCAATTCCAGGAGACCAGGTTAGCAGGGCTGTGAGAGCCAGTGTGTGAAGCGAACCCAGCAGCCCCTTCACATAGTCCTCTAGAATTCCTGCCGGCCATGAAGGGTCTTTAGGGGCAGCTGGACGTGGAGCCCTCTCAAATGGAAGCACGTCAGCACATCAGCCTTGGGAGGTGCTGAGGCTGAAATGAGGAGACTGAGCACATGCAGTGATCCCAAAGCATGTGTTCTGTGACTCATCCATCTCTGGGAGTGCGCTTTCCATGAGGAATAAACAGTGAGGACAAAAGTAAGGTGAAGCTACAAGTCCTGAAAGTGTAGAGGGAGAGAGTTCAAGTCTCATCCACCACCTGACACTCACTATAAGAACTTGTTCTCCAGTGTCAAGTGACTATGAGAGTTTTGTTCCCACTAGGATATGGCCATCATACGTGAATGTAAAAAGGAAACCAAAATCCCTGGTGCAAAATACCCTCCAGGTACCAAACAGAAACGAAGCTTTCATCTTTGGCAGTGAAGAAGCAATGAAAGAGTAGTCTTGTGAGAAAGCAAATTTCTGAATGGCAAAGCAAGAAAAGATGACTATAAGCACAGTACAGTCAAAGGACATGGATACAATAACTCTATTATATCATTAAAATTGGGAAAGAACAAATCAGAATTCTACACATATTTCCTTCTTCTTCCTGATTTCATATTCACCTTCCTTAGTTTCTAAAGAAGTGGGTGGAACCCAAGTGTTCTAGGAATTGTCTCGCTTTAGATCCTAACTGAGAGTTGTTCGCTACATGAATCGTCATCAGCATCACAGCTATGTATGCTCTCCAAAATGCATTCTGTACAAACACAACCATGAGCATAAAGTTATTATACAAGTTGACCCACCCATGTCTTCTACTCGACTTGCTGGCTCACACAGCATCACCCTGGTATTCCCTCCAGGTTCTCAGACCTCCCCTGTGCTCTGTGCAGACAGAGTCCTTCAATAACATATTGATCACAGTTGAAAATTGCAAATGAGGGAGAGATGCTGAGAAAATCACCTTTCGACCCCTCACTTCTATAGACACATTTAGAGCTTTCACCGTCAACCTTACCAACCTGAAATTCCAGATGTTACAGACACACTTGAAACATGGCTAGTGTGACCAAGCAATTGTGTGTTTTTTGCATTTTTTAATAGAATGAGTTAATTATTGTTTGAACTAAATTAATCATAAATAGACACATTTGGTTAGTGGCTACCACACTGGAAAGCTCAGCTCTAAGAAATCCAAAGATGAGAAAGAGGCAACCAGCCACCCCTCTCCTGGTTGTTCTTTACTGCAGAAAATTTGTTGGCCTGATCTGATCATTCATATGTAGGTATATCTTGGGCTCTTGGACACACACCAGGCTTTGGGAGAGTCCTTGTGGACACTGAAATAGTACAGTCAAAACTCAGATCCAAGAGGAATTCCCAGCAAGGGGCCCACTTGTAGACAGAGGTGAAGGGCATGGCCCAGTACACCTGTATTAGACATAATCAGAGAGTAGGTGCAGAGGGGAGGGAGGGATTTCACTCTCTCCATGAGTCCATCTTTCTCAACTCTGACTCTAGAAGACCTGAGGAAGGCAGTGGAAAAGGCCCCGTAGGAGGTGAAATATTTGTATACTGAAAACTACAGGACATTGCGGAAAGAAATTAAAGAAGAGACACGTAATTGGAATGACATACCATGTTCATAGACTGGATTATTAAATACTGTTGGCATTTCTGTACTACATAAAGTGATGTACACATATATCGCAACAACCCACAAAATTCCATGTCATTATTATAGAAGTAGACAGAATCCTAAAATACATATGGAACCGCACCCAAGGAGATAAAACAATCTTGAGACCAAAGAGCAATGATGGAGATTAACACTTCCTGAACTCAAAACACATAACAATGCCACAGTAGTCAAAACAGTCTGCTACTGGCATCAAGAGAGTGAGATAGACCAATGAAATATAATAGAGAGACCCCAAATAAATGCACGTATATATGGCCAACTGATCTTGGCCAAGGTTCTAAGATTACCAAGTGAAGAAAGGATAGTCTCTTCAACAATCAACAGAATGAAAAGGCAACCTATAGGATGGGAAGAAATATGTGTAAACCTTGTATCTGAATAAGGGACTAATATCCAGAATATATAAGAAACTACTACAAGTCAATTTCAGAAAAACAGCGGGCAAATTAGTGAGTTTAAAAATGGGTAAAGGGCTTCCCTGGTGGCGTAGTGGTTGAGAGTCCGCCTGCCGATGCAGGGGACGCGGGTTCGTGCCCCGATCCTGGAAGATCCCACATGCCACAGAGCGGCTGGGCCCGCAAGCCATGGCCGCGGAGCCTGTGTGTCCGGAGCCTGTGCTCCGCAACGGGAGAGGCCACAGCAGTGAGAGGCCCGCGTACAGCAAAAAAAAAAAAAAAAAAAAAAAATGGGTAAAAAACTTCACTAGACATTTCTCCATAAAGACATACAGGTGGTCAATCTATATATGAAAATTTGCTCAACATCGCTAAGCATCAGGGAAATGGAAATCAAGCCACAAAGAGATATCACTCACACCTGTTAGGATGTGTATTATAAAAAGACAATTAGGGCTTCCCTGGTGGCACAGTGGTTGAGAGTCCGCCTGCCGAAGCAGGGGACACGTGTTCGTGCCTCGGTCTGGGAGGATCCCACATGCCACTGAGCGGCTGGGCCCATGAGCCATGGCCACTGAGCCTGTGTGTTTGTAGCCTGTGCTCCACAACGGGAGAGCCCACAACAATGAGAGGCCCATGTACTGCAAAAAAAAAAAAAAAAAAAAAAAAAACAGAAAGAAGAAAAGAAAGAAAATATATGGATGCTGGAAAAAATGTGAAGAAGTGGAACTTATGTACCCTGTTTTGTACCCTGTAGTAATGTAAAATGGTGTAGCCATTATGGAAAACAGAATGGAGGTCCCCTAAAAATTATTAAGAGAACTAGCATAAAATCCAGCAGTCACTCATTTAGGTTTATATACAAAGGAGATAAAACAAGAATGTCCAAGAGATATCTACAATCTAAAGTCCATTGCAGCATTATACACAATACACAACATAGGAAAACTGCCTAGTGTCCATGGGAAGATGAATTAATAAAGAAAATGTGGTGTATACTTACAGAGGAATGTCATTCAATCTCTGAAAAAGAAGGAAATCCTGCCATTTGCAGCAACACGAAAGAACTTGGAGGACATTTGTAAGAGTGAAATAAGCCAGTAACAGAAGGTCAAAAACTGAAAGAAACCTCTGAGAATCAGAGAGTGGAATGGTGGTTCCAAGAGCTGACAGGAGGTTGACATGGGAAGTCTCTGTTCAAGGTTAGAATGTGTTATTTGCCAATTGGAAAAGTCCTAGACACTTGCTGTACAACAAGGTACATGTAGTCAACAGGACTGCCTGGACATTTCAAAACTTTATGGGAACATAAATCAAGGGAAAAACAACATAAAAAGTTCACATACACACACAGAATCATACCACTCATTTCACATACAGACACACCCAGTCTCATGCACACAAACCTACACCACTTAACCGTAATACAGCTTCTTCTTGGGACTATAGTAATTGGTCACATTACTTGTAAATCACTTTCTATCACCAGGACCCCTACTCTCATTCCCAGCACATATTTGGAATCTGTTTGCCCTCTACACTAAACCAGCAAGAATGTCCCACTTTCTCATCTTCAAAATTCTTCCTCCCTAAGTGACTGATTCCAGAATACATACCGTTTTCACGTTCTGGGAAGGCCACCTGCAATTACAGAAGAGAAAACACTATGAGGATAAGATCACAGTGATGCTCAGGTCTTTTGTTCATTTGTTGACAGTAGAAAACCTGATAAGAAACAGTGGTCCAGGGTACCCAGCAAGGGTTATCAGAGCAAACCTACTCAGGCTGAAAGGCAAGAACTTTGCTGGGAGGATGGAACTTCCAAGTCCATTTAGGTTGGAAATTACAGAATTCTTTTCCTAGAGGAAAAATCGCTGCAGGAGAGAGAGCTCCGTACTCTACAGGCTGTAATGGATGCTGTCAATTTTAATGTCCTGTGGAATCAGGCACCATGAGTTGGTCATAGACTCTCACTCCACATTCTCCCAACCAAGGGAATTGTATGTATCTGGAAGGAATACCCTCAAATATTCATAACTTAATTCTATTGAAAGAGAAATAAAGCAATAATTCTATCTCAGAACAGAAAAAATCAAGCTTACCTTGATGATCCACGGAGGCTTTTCTTCTTTCCTATCACGGTGCAGGTCATCCACCACATCCTCAGGGAGAGCTGCAGGGACACAGAGTAACTGTCAGGACACTGGTGATGCGGCTCAGGAATTACTCAGGGGCTTTCTTCTCGATGAGGACATGGGGTGGTGTGTATGGATGTGGGAGGTTAGTAAGTGTGGGCTGAGCTGGTGTTGGACCATCCTCTTTGGGGGATGAAGGAAGGCAAAGGACAAGAGGAAAGAAGTGAAAACAGAGCTTTGGCTTTCTAGCTAAGGGGAGCCTCATCAGAAGGGAAGGGTCGATCTAAAAAATGGTAAACACTAAAATGCATGCTCTGTTTCAATGACACAGACCCATGACACATCCTGCCTCTTTTGAGCTTCTGCTAAATTGCCACTGTCTCTTGATTTTTCCCAGATCACTCTTTCCCCAGCATCCACAATGCCAGCTACTGCATTTATCATGTCTTCTGTTGTATGATATTTTATACTGGATTAACAGCAACCTCCATTAAAGGACTGAATTCAATCCTAGACAAAATATGCTACATTTATTCACTAATCACTCGTTTTAAAGAAAATCAAATACACAAGATTTGACAAAACTGAAGTCCTCCCATTTAGATACAGCCACTATCAATCGTATCATATTTTTCTCCCAGTCTTTGTTTTCTATACAATGTACGTATGCCCACTGAGTCAGGGGCTGTCCATACTCTAGGGAGCTGTTCCATAAGTGGGACACTTCGTTATGAAGAGGGAGCCCGGACTGAGCACAGCCTGTCTCTAACCCAGCTGTGCAGGAGAAGTGTACAGGCTACAGTCAGGTTCCACTTTGAGTCCTTGGGTGTGGGCTACAGGAATTGACCAATACTAAGGCTTATGGTAATGTTATCCAATACAATAAAATAGCTCCCTGATTCTTATCTGCTTTTGGCCTTGTTTAAGCAATGACACCAGCACTGACAGATATGACCTGTACTGTGTACATGGGGTCTCACACCTCTCAGAATCTGTGAGCTGACCAGGAGAATGCAGGTCCTGAGGTGAATTTCACATTAATGACTGTGCCAAAGTCAACTGATAAGCCCACCCATAGCTGCCCTGGATTCTGTGACCACTAATGCCACCTGATGGGCAAGGTCTGGACCTTTGGAGGTGCGAGGACTTCCAGCCAAGGATACGGATGCAGGGACTCCCTTGCTCCATGACTGAGGATCCCTTGGCTGAGTGGTAAGTGCAGGTCAGGGATCCAGAGCACCCACATTGGGACCCACCCCTGGGTTCTCAGTTTGGCTTTTCCACTCAGGAGGTCAAGAGCTTAGAACATTGATCTCTGCACCATCTCCTTCTGCGGAAAAAAATATTAACCAAATCTGGGCAACAGCGGTGTTGAGGGAAGAACAAGGTAGTGTACAGACAGTGTGCAGTGGTGATGAGCTTTGTTGACAGGTGAATTGTGCTGTGTAAGAGGGAAATATCTCCTCAGGAAACACACACACGCTCACGCATGCAGGTTCACAATCACACCACATAGGCTCACACATGGACCCCAGCCCAACCCTGATACACACAAACCCACATCCTCTAAATGATGCAGTTACTTCCAAGACCATAGAACTTGGGCATGGCTCTTTACTGGGAAATCACTCTCTAGCTCTACACCCCCAGCCCTCATCCCTGTAGGGACCCTGAATCAGGGTGTCTCTCCAAGCAAAGCCAGCAAGAGAGTCCCACCTTCTTCATCATCTAGATTGTTCCTCAGCACAGGGGTGAACTCTGAATACATACCGTTTTTGTTTGCTGTCCAATCCACCTGTGATTAGAGAAGAGAAAACAGTGTAAGGATCTCAGCATCCTGTGCTCTGTGGACACAGGTATTTCATCTCTTTTTTTTCTCCTCAGAAAACCAAATGGGAAACGGTTGTTGAGTCAATGGCCCCAAAAGAAACCAGAGAAGACAGCTGTGGGAAAGGCTGGAGCTTTGCCTGGAAGATCTCTCAGGTCCACTTTGAGGAGCAAATACAAAAGTCTATTTCAAGGAGGGAAATTTTCTGCTGAGGAAAGTGTGTCTGACTCTACAGTTTCTAACTGATGTTGCCATTTTTTAAATGGCCTTTTGAATGAGTTATCTGTTGGGAAAGACCTTCACTCAGCATTCATCCAACCAAGCAAAATTGTATACATCAGCTGTCTTGAACATTGTAGATCTTCAGATCTGAAATCAATTGGAAAAGAAAGAAATGAAACAAACTTTTAATCTCTGATAAATAAGGGGAGCTTACCCTGGAGGTAGCAGGAGCCACTTTAATTGTCCTCACATGGGGCAGTTTCTCCAACAGGTCCTCAGGGGGCTCTAGGAGGACACAGAGTAAGTGTCAGGACACTGGTGATGCTGCTCAGGAATTACCCAGAGAGCCTCATTAATGTGGACACAGGGTGGGAGTGTATGGATGCAGGTGGTTACTGAGTGTGGACTGAGGTGCTGTTGGACAAACCTCGCTGGTGGGTGGAGGAAGGCAAAGGGGAGGAACATTTCAGAAATGAGGAAGAGAACCTTTAGCTTTCTAGCTGTAGGGAACCTAATCAATTTGAAAGTGTCAGTCTGAAAAAGCTTAAACACTAACATTGCACTATGTTTCAGTATAGAGTCCCACGGCCCCTCTGCCCATTTCAAAGTCCCTCCAAATCCCCCTTCTTCTTGAAATGTTACAAGACTCTTTCAGCTTCCTTCTAATCAAATATGTTGCTCCTTCATTCATCGTCCATTCTGTTGGATTTTTGACTTATTTTATTGTGATGAAATATACATATTTATGCTTTTCATAATTTTGAAGTATACAGTTCACTAGCATTTCTTACTTTCACAATGCTGTGTACCCATCAACACAATCTACATCTTAATCTTTTTCATCATTTCAACGTAACCTCTGTACCCATTAAATCATAATCCACCTTACTCCTGCCTCCTGACCTTGGTAATTTCTACTTCCGGTGTCTGTGAGTTTGCCTACACTAGGTACCTCATACAAGTGGAATCATACAATATTTGTCTTTCTGCGCCTGCCTTATTTCACTAACAATAATGTATTTTTTATATTATTTGGATCATTCATTTTGTAGCATAAGTCAATCTTTAATTCCTTTTTATGGTTGAAAATTATTCCATTCTATGTATATATCACATTTTATTTATCCATTCATCACCTCATGGACTTTGGATTGTTTCTATCTTTTGGCTACTAAGAATAATGCGACTATGAACATTAGTGTACACATTTCTGTATGGCACCATAATGGTGACAAATAATATTGTACATATTTCAAATATCATTGAATATAACAACACAAGGTGTGACTCTGAGGTGAACTATGGACTTTCCATTAGTAAAAATATACTTACATTGTTTCACTAATTGTAACAAATGTACTTCACCTATGCTATATATTATTAATAGCTGAAACTGGAGTGATAGGATACAGGAATTTTCTGTATTGCCTGTACAACTTTTATGGCAATATAATCCTGTTCTAAATAATGTCTAATAATTTAAAGAAATCTCAAAACATGGTTTCAGGGAGGGATGTGTTGTTGCTGACGTTCAAAATTCAGTTGATGTCTAAAGCATAACTAGAGACCATCTTCCCTCTTAAACATGAACCAAATGTTGAATTTTAAATGCATGCCGCAGAGCACAGGGAGATCAGCTCGGTGCTTTGTGACTGCCTGGAGGGGTGGGATGGGGAGGGTGGGAGGGAGGGAGATGCATGAGGGAAGGGATGTGGGAACAGATGTATATGTATGACTGATTCACTTTGTTATAAAGCAGAAACTAATAAAAAAAATAAAATTCAAAAAAAAAAATAAAAAAATAAATAAATGCATGTTTACTTCCATGGTTAAAACAGTACCAGCTGTCTTAGTAAGTTTCAATTTGAACACATGGAATAAAAGAAGAATACTGCTTAATATTTCATAGCTTTTTCTTCAATATGAGGCACTGAATCAACTAGAATAATTATTCTTGAGTGAACCAAATGAGACATTTTCCACAGTACCTTCAGCTGGGTCATTTGTATGGTGCATCCTAAAATGTGGCCGGATGTGGATCTTTTTCAGCCAGCCTGGGGTTGATATTCTTGACCTCTGATGAGTGTTTCTTCTTCTCGCATTCTGGGAGCAGCATCCTGGGAAATGCATTACAATAGAGACAACAATTGACATCTTGCTGGCAGAAGACCATGGGGAAATTAGCAATAATTTATTCACAGTTCAATCCTTTGGTCCCTTTCCTCACCAGCTGCCCAGCAGAGCCTCCTGAATCAAAGTTGGACTTAGGAAGATCTTGCAGTTTGGTATGCAGTTAAAACACCCAACAGACAGGTTTTGTGGGCAAATATCTTTATTTAACTGATAATGTCTAGAAACTCAGCAATCCATTGGGACCATGAATGATGGACTGGATTCAAATCCCGTTTAGAAGAAGCATGTACTTGGGAAAGATATGTAGATCCCTCTTTGCCTCAGTTCCCTGTTCTGAGATGTAGGAATGTTAATATTGCCTAAGTTTAGCATTATGTCATGTGTCCAAAAATGATTGAATATAGGTAAAATGTTTGAAAAATAAAGGACCGGTGCTTCACAAATGCGCTATAAGTGTTCAATCCTGAATGATGGCAAGAAGAAGCTGGACATTTCGTAGCTGTTGAAAGCAGAGAAGTGATTTGACGGCTCCAAGTAAAGGGGGATTCAAGCTTACTCTTCAGCTTTTTATGGGAACAATGCTTTGCAGCTCATGGAGAATATCCATTATCATGTCTGACACCCAGCCCTGTTTGGGGTGAAGGGGAGGGCAAAGTGGGGGCTGTAACCCATATGTTATGGTGGAGGGTGTGGAAATTTAGAGATAAGTGACTGTCCAAGAATCACAACCATGATGAATGATGGATCTGGGACAGGACAGACCCCTGGACCCCTGAGCCAGGAGTTCCCCTCACTCTCTCTCTCAAATTCTCCTGCCCCAAGTTTTCTGTGGGTGAGAGCTGATGTCCTGAAGGAGCTGCCTGAGCCTAGAAAGGAACCCAAATCCTTACCCTACTTTTCGTCTCTATATTTCAATCCCTCATTCAAAATACATCAGTTTCTTACGAACAAAGCTCCCCTGAAGGACCACAGGAATTCCAACTGTGTCCGTTCTCCCCAGCCTCTTCATACCATCAACTATCTCACAAGCATCCTTCACAATGACCAGCTCACCATGCTGAGTGATCAGTGGTCTGTTACATTCCTAGGTTGCCTCAGAGCTCAAAACCTCTAAGCAAAAGGCCACATGATGGCTCTACCAAGAATCAGCTTCCCTTCAATTGACCACGTTTGGATGAATAGTTACCATGAATTAACTGGGGAGGTGGCCATCTCTGCTGGGCTTTGGTGGCTTAGTTAAAGTCTGTGATGCTCAAAGTCTCCCTGACAATTGATCTGAGCACCCATTCGAGCAGCCTGGACCAAGGGCTTGCTAAGAATGGGCAAGCGTTCAAGTCTTTCCTCACTAATATTCCGGCTCTATAAACTCATCATTTTCTAGACCCTGTAGTGGAAGGCAATAGAATCCCACATTCTTTTTGAAAGTCATCTCCATACTCAGAGGCTGGAGACCCCACCCCAGGATTCTCCTTGAGAATCACCAGACAGACCCTCCTTCCCTCAGTGACCAAATGTTCATTCCACTAATGTGATGGCACTGGCCCTTCTCACCAAACTCCCTGGCAGCCGCCAAACAGCCAGTGATCTTGTCCACAGCGACCCATGGAAATCCAACCAGTGAATCCCAGGTTCTTTCCTTTATAAAACTCTCTGGATTTAGACCTTGAGTATTTGGTTTCAGATTGACAGCTACATTTAGAAGAGCTGAGCTGTAATTCCCCTTTCCTCCTATAATGACCATTGCTGAGGAGATATGAAGATTCTCCTGCTTCAGTAAAAGCATAATGAGTGAGTTCCCTTTATCTGTTCTCTGGTAGAGTGTGTACAAAATTGGCATTTGGAGATAGTATGTTTTTCTAAATTTAGGAAAATATTTAAGGCAGCTGGCTTGATAGAAGAATCAAAAATATAACTTAAGTAATATAACAAACTATAAAATATATTTATAACTGTAGATAAATGTGGTAGAAATCAAAAAAGAAAACAAAAAAGATGAGGAACATATATCAGTAAAAGTTAACCAGCACATTTGAAGGAACAGCCTTCAGAGGATGAATATGAACCTACCTCCAGAACAATTCAGATTGTCCATTTTCAAAGTCTCAAGGGGTGAGAGTGAGAGCTTCTCATCTGTCACCATATGTGAACCTCTCAGTTCACAGAATGGCAGTTGGAATGGAATGCCAAGATGTGCATTATCATATTACCATAGTGACAGGTCACAATAGAACTTTCAGAATGAACTGGACTCTACACAGGATGGGTCCAACTGCTGTTGTCTAGAAAGTGTGTTTCCAAGGACAAGTTTGGCTCTTCAGAGTAAACAGTTTATTTCCGAAGTTGAATCTCAGGCGCACAATTTACTCTCTCATTAAGAAAATAATTTATATGGGAGAAAATGATCTGCCCCCCCAAATACAGTTGATAGTGCACATTTCAGGGTGAAGATGGACAAAGGTAACACGTTGAGAATAAAAAGAGGTTCTATTCTTGACTGAAATATCATCCTGTTGCTGAACGCAAGTCCATGTGCCTGACAAACAGTGAGGCCAAACAATACCAACATGTCGAGCTTGGAGCATTGGAGCAGAGAAAGGTTTACTGCAGGGCCATGTGAGGAGATGGGCGGCTCATGCCTTAGAAAACCCTGAACTCCCCAAAAGCTTTCAGCAAAGCCCTTTCATGGGAAAGGTAAGGGAGGGGTGTGGTTAGTTGCTTCAAACTTCTAAGGTCAGATCCTCTTTTCTTGAGGTCAGGTCATGGTCAGGTCATGATGTTCCTGTAAGCCTCCACCAAAACAAATGTTACTCTCTGTACTGACAAGAAAGGGCAAGGTCCCGAGGCTCAACTCTTGCTCTCCAGAGTCCAGGTCCTGGCCAAGAGGAGGGGGTCTGTGTGCAGGCTGGTTACCCTGCCCGGGAGTGTCCGTCCATCAACCAGTCTGGGTTCTCCCACCAGTGCCCAGGTCTGCTTGAAGAAGCAGATCTCAGGTGGCGGTGCCCTCCAGGCCAGGTCCCCAGACCCTGCCCAGCCTTCATCACTGAGGGAGCCAGGCGCCCAGAACCCTGCCGGCCCTCAGGCTTTTCCTTTAAACTGGAGAGAATCATTTGTAGCAAATACCAGTCAGGTGAATTCCCAGCTGCCAACAACTGCCCTTTGACGAGAACAGCCCAACCACAGAGGCGGACCTGAAGTAATGATGTGTAAAGTCCTTGCAGCTGAACCTTGACCTCTGGCCTCTTCCTGGGGTGGACAACTGATCAAAGCTGGACCAAGTTTTGAAACTTGAGCAGAGAGTCTGAAGCCGGTTGAAGCTCTTACCTGGATGACAGTGTCCGTGTACTGCAGGTGCTGAGGCCTCTGTGCACCACGACCCATGGGGACCGCTGCTGCCATTAGGTCGCCGAGGCAGGGACGGGGTGGGGGGGTAGGTTCACGCCTGCCCCGCCCCTATTACAATCTCCACCCATTTCTACTCTTCCTCCCCACACTTTTCTAGATAAAATAATTTAAAATGTAAGATTTAATCTTATTATAAACAAAGTTAAGTTTTCATGTCTAATGTCCAGTTGTATTCTTAGTGTCCTATAAATTCGGTTTTTCTCCTCACAGAAATTAATATTTTTGCCACGTATTGCAAGTATATTTCCAATTTGTCACTGTCTTTTTATCAGTTACTCTTACTTTTATCATGAAGACATTTATTTTATTTTCAAAAATCAGTAATTCAAATATTTTTATTTGTTACTTTTGGCTGTGAGAAAGGTAAGGAGGAAAAATAGTATGACTAATATTCATATTAAGGACTAAATACTCCTTTAAGAAAATATTTTACTAATTAGGAAAATAACTACAGGTTATGTTACATTGGTTCTGCCTTCAAGGTGCCCACACTCTAGTGCCATGAAGATATAAATCAAATTTAGAGCCCAATAATAATAAATAGCTCAATCCAGGTGACTTGTCACACCCATTGCAATGTTTGCACTTCAAACTGTTTTATGTGATTCCCTGATTATATTATATGGTAACCTAATAAATGATCTCAAATCCATTAGATAAAAGGCATGATAAAAAATTAAGAAATAGACTTAGTAAAATAAAGGGTACCATGGCAAAATAATGTGTTTCCCTTGATTTATAAACCCGTTAATCTTGAATGAACATTTTGGTAACATTTCATCTGGTTTGTGAGTCCATTTTACAAGTATAAGCAGTTCACTTGGAGGAATTTTGTTGATTCCTGCTGGGTTTAAAACTTCAGTTAACTGACTACCATTCTATTTCTCATGAGAGCTAGCTTAACTTCTTCCATTTTTCTTCATAATTCTCATCTTTGAGAGAAGGAACATGTTGGTTGGAATAATTTTGCATCCCAGTAGGAGCAATTATACATTTTCTCATGTGATTGATACTGCACGCAAGTCTATTGGTGATCAGTAACCTGTGCCTTGTAATTCCTTTAATTTCATTTATATTCAGCTGGGAAAGGAGCCAGATTTCTCCTGGCTTCCACACACTCGCTGATGGTTAGACAATAAATAAGATTTTTATTTTCCTTCCTGTACTTGTAGGCTTGTCGGCTATAACACTTTCTTCTTTTTGCAGCATTTTCTGTCACTATCTTTATTTTTAAATTAAGTGTATTTTATTTTGTGCAAAGTACCCCTTCAGCTTCAACAGAGAAGTTTCACTCTGCAGTATTTTTGTTACTATTCAGTCATATTATTTTAAACTTTATTATTTCTTCTGTCATCTAAGGGTTACTTACAAGAGTAAGTTTATTTCTCCCTAACTTCAGATGTGGTTGTTCCTTAGTAATCCCTTTATATCAAATACCAGCTTAATTGCGTTCTGGTCAAGAATGTGTTCTTTAGGATACATCATAGGTCAATATGCAAAAGAAAACAAACTCTCCTGTGCACAATACCCTAGATGTGCTAAGCAGAACACAAACTTCCATATTAGGCAGTGACAAGCACAAGAAAGAGCAGCTCATGTGCAAAAGATCACTTTTGATAAGCAAATCAAGGAAAAGTGATTATAGAGCACAGTCACGTCTAAGGACACAATTTCTCTCTATTGTATCATTAAAATGTAAAAAAAACAAGTCAGAACTCTACACATATTTCATTCTTCTTTCTGATTTCATATCCACTTTCCTCAGTCTCCAAAGCAGGTGATATAACCCTAAAGTTCCAGGAACCCTCTGCCATTAGATCCTACCTAAGTGTTGTTCCTACCTGTATCCTTTTCCTTATCACGGCCACAAATGCTATCCAAAGTCGATTCTGTAGAAACACGAATATGAATTTACAAGTCTTATGGATACATTTAAAATGTGACTTATGTGACGGAGTAATTGGATATTTTATTTTGTTTTATATTAATACACTGAGTTAATCATTGATTGAATTAAATAAATTATAACAGGCACATCTAGCTAATGGCTACCACACTGTAACACACATCCATCTTTCTCTCTCTCTCCATATATATATGTATAAAGTATATGGAGGATGTTACCACCGCTCCCCTGGTTATTCCCCTCTGTATGGTCTCCCCATTCAAGATGGCTGTTTGCTGATGGTTTACCAAAGGAAAATCCTCTGCCCCGTGAAGGTACTTAGCCCAAGGGGTAAGAGGGATGTGTCCCTCTGCTGGTTTCCCTGGTAACCGATAATCCCATCTGCTGTCAATTCCCCCTTTAACTGGTAGCCTGCCTATTCCGCCCAGAGTGAAGAATGCTGCTACTGCTGCTGCTGCCTTCTGCCTGCCATCGCCTATCTACAGTGGGAGGTCTCTCCAGGACCACTTTGCTTCTGATGTGAAAGATCTCCCATCTATTAAACCATGAATGTCTCTGTCCCTGACTCCGGGCTCTTTCCTTAGCCCTGAGGCTGAGCAAGTACAGGGCTTGCAGGCGTGAGAGGTGCAGCACAACACCTTCTGCAGGGCAGTTTGCTGGCCAGATTTGATGATTCCTTTGTAGGTGTTTCCTAGGCTCATGCACACTTGCCAGACACTCATGAGACCTTGGGGACACTGAAACAGTAATGTCAACACCCAGATCCTAGAGGAATTCCCAACAGGTGTTCCACTTGATGGGAGAGGTAATGAGCATGGCCCAGTGCACCTGTGCTAGACAAAATCAGCGAGCAGGTGCAGAAGGGAGGGAGGGACATTCACTCACTTCATGAGGCCATCCTTCTCACCACTGCCTCTGAAAAATCCAGGGAAGGAAGGGACAAAATGCCCTTAGAAAGTAAATGACCTGTACAGTGAAAACTACAAACCACTGCTGAAAGTATTAAACAAGGAACAAATCATTGAAATGACATATCATATTCATAGACTGGAGACTTATTATTGTTGACATTTCTACACTACCCGAAGGTAAGTATTAATTCATCGTAATACCTATCAAAATCCCAATGTCATTTTCAAAGTAAAAGAAAAAAGAATCCTAAAATACATATGGAACCACTAAGGATTCCAAACAGAAAAATCAATCCTGAGAACAAAGAACATAGATGGAGGCTTCTCACTTCCTGACTTCAAAACACATTACAAAGCCACAGGAATCAAAACTGTATGGTACTGACATAGAAACAGATACATAGGCCTAAAGACCAGAATAAATAACCCCCAAGAAAACTCATAGATACATGGCCAAATGAAATTCACCAAGCTTCTAAGACAACAAATAGGGAAAGTATAGTTTTTTCAACAGTCAATAGGATGAAAATATAACTTACAGAAAGATTACAAACATATATCAGAAAAGGAGCTAATGTCCAAAACATCTAAGAAAAACAGTACAACTCAAATGCAAAGTAAGTTAAAAAATTCAAAAGGGTAAATAACTGGGTTCAGAAATGTGCAAAGATTTAAATAAGACAATTCCCGAAAAAGACATACAAATGGCTAACAAATAGAGGAAAAGGTTCTCAACCTCACTAATCATCAGGGCAATGAAAATCAACACCTCATACCTGTTAGGCTGTGTATTATATAGAAAAAAATTAACAGTCTAAGGCCAAGATGTGGGGAATTGGAAACTTTGTACACTGCTGGTGGGAATGTAAAATGGTGCCGCTATTATGAAAAAGAGTATGGGGGTTCCTTATAAAATTATAAACAGAAATATCATATGATTCAGCAATCACAGTTCTCGGTATATAGCCAAAGGAAATTAAATCAGTATCACAATGAGATGAACATAGTTTCATTGCAGCATTCAACACAATAGCCTAGATATGCAACCAACTTCACAAAAGAAGTAAGTGTCCTGTGCCTGAGCTAACCTTAGGTACTTCAAAACAACTCCGTAAGGCTCTTAGCCCCTTAGAGAGGATGAAAGCAATATTAGAGTTAAAAGTAACTTGTACCAATTCCCTTAGTCTGGAATGCTGAAACAAAAGTTCTACAGCAGGGGAAGCCTCCTAAACACATAGCACCTGCCAGGGTTTACCCCAGCCTTGGAAGAACTGGGAAGGATAAGACCAAGGCAGGCCTCAGGAAAGGTCCGTGGGTAGGCAGGACTGGAGTGTGGGGAGCAGGGGCAGGGCTGTCTGGATGGAGCAGTGGGTTGTAAGAAGCGGAGTGACCCTGGGTCCTGCTGCACTGAGTCTCTGTCCTGGGCCTGGTCAATTCCAGGAGACCAGGTTAGCAGGGCTGTGAGAGCCAGTGTGTGAAGCGAACCCAGCAGCCCCTTCACATAGTCCTCTAGAATTCCTGCCGGCCATGAAGGGTCTTTAGGGGCAGCTGGACGTGGAGCCCTCTCAAATGGAAGCACGTCAGCACATCAGCCTTGGGAGGTGCTGAGGCTGAAATGAGGAGACTGAGCACATGCAGTGATCCCAAAGCATGTGTTCTGTGACTCATCCATCTCTGGGAGTGCGCTTTCCATGAGGAATAAACAGTGAGGACAAAAGTAAGGTGAAGCTACAAGTCCTGAAAGTGTAGAGGGAGAGAGTTCAAGTCTCATCCACCACCTGACACTCACTATAAGAACTTTTTCTCCAGTGTCAAGTGACTATGAGAGTTTTGTTCCCACTAGGATATGGCCATCATACGTGAATGTAAAAAGGAAACCAAAATCCCTGGTGCAAAATACCCTCCAGGTACCAAACAGAAACGAAGCTTTCATCTTTGGCAGTGAAGAAGCAATGAAAGAGTAGTCTTGTGAGAAAGCAAATTTCTGAATGGCAAAGCAAGAAAAGATGACTATAAGCACAGTACAGTCAAAGGACATGGATACAATAACTCTATTATATCATTAAAATTGGGAAAGAACAAATCAGAATTCTACACATATTTCCTTCTTCTTCCTGATTTCATATTCACCTTCCTTAGTTTCTAAAGAAGTGGGTGGAACCCAAGTGTTCTAGGAATTGTCTCGCTTTAGATCCTAACTGAGAGTTGTTCGCTACATGAATCGTCATCAGCATCACAGCTATGTATGCTCTCCAAAATGCATTCTGTACAAACACAACCATGAGCATAAAGTTATTATACAAGTTGACCCACCCATGTCTTCTACTCGACTTGCTGGCTCACACAGCATCACCCTGGTATTCCCTCCAGGTTCTCAGACCTCCCCTGTGCTCTGTGCAGACAGAGTCCTTCAATAACATATTGATCACAGTTGAAAATTGCAAATGAGGGAGAGATGCTGAGAAAATCACCTTTCGACCCCTCACTTCTATAGACACATTTAGAGCTTTCACCGTCAACCTTACCAACCTGAAATTCCAGATGTTACAGACACACTTGAAACATGGCTAGTGTGACCAAGCAATTGTGTGTTTTTTTGCATTTTTTAATAGAATGAGTTAATTATTGTTTGAACTAAATTAATCATAAATAGACACATTTGGTTAGTGGCTACCACACTGGAAAGCTCAGCTCTAAGAAATCCAAAGATGAGAAAGAGGCAACCAGCCACCCCTCTCCTGGTTGTTCTTTACTGCAGAAAATTTGTTGGCCTGATCTGATCATTCATATGTAGGTATATCTTGGGCTCTTGGACACACACCAGGCTTTGGGAGAGTCCTTGTGGACACTGAAATAGTACAGTCAAAACTCAGATCCAAGAGGAATTCCCAGCAAGGGGCCCACTTGTAGACAGAGGTGAAGGGCATGGCCCAGTACACCTGTATTAGACATAATCAGAGAGTAGGTGCAGAGGGGAGGGAGGGATTTCACTCTCTCCATGAGTCCATCTTTCTCAACTCTGACTCTAGAAGACCTGAGGAAGGCAGTGGAAAAGGCCCCGTAGGAGGTGAAATATTTGTATACTGAAAACTACAGGACATTGCGGAAAGAAATTAAAGAAGAGACACGTAATTGGAATGACATACCATGTTCATAGACTGGATTATTAAATACTGTTGGCATTTCTGTACTACATAAAGTGATGTACACATATATCGCAACAACCCACAAAATTCCATGTCATTATTATAGAAGTAGACAGAATCCTAAAATACATATGGAACCGCACCCAAGGAGATAAAACAATCTTGAGACCAAAGAGCAATGATGGAGATTAACACTTCCTGAACTCAAAACACATAACAATGCCACAGTAGTCAAAACAGTCTGCTACTGGCATCAAGAGAGTGAGATAGACCAATGAAATATAATAGAGAGACCCCAAATAAATGCACGTATATATGGCCAACTGATCTTGGCCAAGGTTCTAAGATTACCAAGTGAAGAAAGGATAGTCTCTTCAACAATCAACAGAATGAAAAGGCAACCTATAGGATGGGAGGAAATATGTGTAAACCTTGTATCTGAATAAGGGACCAATATCCAGAATATATAAGAAACTACTACAAGTCAATTTCAGAAAAACAGCGGGCAAATTAGTGAGTTTAAAAATGGGTAAAGGGCTTCCCTGGTGGCGCAGTGGTTGAGAGTCCACCTGCCGATGCAGGGGACGCGGGTTCGTGCCCCGATCCCGGAAGATCCCACATGCCACAGAGCGGCTGGGCCCGTGAGCCATGGCCGTGGAGCCTGTGTGTCCGGAGCCTGTGCTCCGCAACGGGAGAGGCCACAGGAGTGAGAGGCCCGCGTACAGCAAAAAAAAAAAAAAAAAAAAAAAAATGGGTAAAAAACTTCACTAGACATTTCTCCATAAAGACATACAGGTGGTCAATCTACATATGAAAATTTGCTCAACATCGCTAAGCATCAGGGAAATGGAAATCAAGCCACAAAGAGATATCACACACACCTGTTAGGATGTGTATTATAAAAAGACAATTAGGGCTTCCCTGGTGGCACAGTGGTTGAGAGTCCGCCTGCCGAAGCAGGGGACACGTGTTCGTGCCTCGGTCTGGGAGGATCCCACATGCCACTGAGCGGCTGGGCCCATGAGCCATGGCCACTGAGCCTGTGTGTTTGTAGCCTGTGCTCCACAACGGGAGAGCCCACAACAATGAGAGGCCCGTGTACTGCAAAAAAAAAAAAAAAAAAAAAAAAAAAACCAGAAAGAAGAAAAGAAAGAAAATATATGGATGCTGGAAAAAATGTGAAGAAGTGGAACTTATGTACCCTGTTTTGTACCCTGTAGTAATGTAAAATGGTGTAGCCATTATGGAAAACAGAATGGAGGTCCCCTAAAAATTATTAAGAGAACTAGCATAAAATCCAGCAGTCACTCATTTAGGTTTATATACAAAGGAGATAAAACAAGAATCTCCAAGAGATATCTACAATCTAAAGTCCATTGCAGCATTATACACAATACACAACATAGGAAAACTGCCTAGTGTCCATGGGAAGATGAATTAATAAAGAAAATGTGGTGTATACTTACAGAGGAATGTCATTCAGTCTCTGAAAAAGAAGGAAATCCTGCCATTTGCAGCAACACGAAAGAACTTGGAGGACATTTGTAAGAGTGAAATAAGCCAGTCACAGAAGGTCAAAAACTGAAAGAAACCTCTGAGAATCAGAGAGTGGAATGGTGGTTCCAAGACCTGGCAGGAGGTTGACATGGGAAGTCTCTGTTCAAGGTTAGAATGTGTTATTTGCAAATTGGAAAAGTCCTAGACACTTGCTGTACAACAAGGTACATGTAGTCAACAGGACTGCCTGGACATTTCAAAACTTTATGGGAACATAAATCAAGGGAAAAACAACATAAAAAGTTCACATACACACACAGAATCATACCACTCATTTCACATACAGACACACCCAGTCTCATGCACACAAACCTACACCACTTAACCGTAATACAGCTTCTTCTTGGGACTATAGTAATTGGTCACATTACTTGTAAATCACTTTCTATCACCAGGACCCCTACTCTCATTCCCAGCACATATTTGGAATCTGTTTGCCCTCTACACTAAACCAGCAAGAATGTCCCACTTTCTCATCTTCAAAATTCTTCCTCCCTAAGTGACTGATTCCAGAATACATACCGTTTTCACGTTCTGGGAAGGCCACCTGCAATTACAGAAGAGAAAACACTATGAGGATAAGATCACAGTGATGCTCAGGTCTTTTGTTCATTTGTTGACAGTAGAAAACCTGATAAGAAACAGTGGTCCAGGGTACCCAGCAAGGGTTATCAGAGCAAACCTACTCAGGCTGAAAGGCAAGAACTTTGCTGGGAGGATGGAACTTCCAAGTCCATTTAGGTTGGAAATTACAGAATTCTTTTCCTAGAGGAAAAATCGCTGCAGGAGAGAGAGCTCCGTACTCTACAGGCTGTAATGGATGCTGTCAATTTTAATGTCCTGTGGAATCAGGCACCATGAGTTGGTCATAGACTCTCACTCCACATTCTCCCAACCAAGGGAATTGTATGTATCTGGAAGGAATACCCTCAAATATTCATAACTTAATTCTATTGAAAGAGAAATAAAGCAATAATTCTATCTCAGAACAGAAAAAATCAAGCTTACCTTGATGATCCACGGAGGCTTTTCTTCTTTCCTATCACGGTGCAGGTCATCCACCACATCCTCAGGGAGAGCTGCAGGGACACAGAGTAACTGTCAGGACACTGGTGATGCGGCTCAGGAATTACTCAGGGGCTTTCTTCTCGATGAGGACATGGGGTGGTGTGTATGGATGTGGGAGGTTAGTAAGTGTGGGCTGAGCTGGTGTTGGGCCATCCTCTTTGGGGGATGAAGGAAGGCAAAGGACAAGAGGAAGGAAGTGAAAACAGAGCTTTGGCTTTCTAGCTAAGGGGAGCCTCATCAGAAGGGAAGGGTCGATCTAAAAAATGGTAAACACTACAATGCATGCTCTGTTTCAATGACACAGACCCATGACACATCCTGCCTCTTTTGAGCTTCTGCTAAATTGCCACTGTCTCTTGATTTTTCCCAGATCACTCTTTCCCCAGCATACACAATGCCAGCTACTGCATTTATCATGTCTTCTGTTGTATGATATTTTATACTGGATTAACAGCAACCTCCATTAAAGGACTGAATTCAATCCTAGACAAAATATGCTACATTTATTCACTAATCACTCGTTTTAAAGAAATTCAAATACACAAGATTTGACAAAACTGAAGTCCTCCCATTTAGATACAGCCACTATCAATCGTATCATATTTTTCTCCCAGTCTTTGTTTTCTATACAATGTACGTATGCCCACTGAGTCAGGGGCTGTCCATACTCTAGGGAGCTGTTCCATAAGTGGGACACTTCGTTATGAAGAGGGAGCCCGGACTGAGCACAGCCTGTCTCTAACCCAGCTTTGCAGGAGAATTGTACAGGCTACAGTCAGGTTCCACTTTGAGTCCTTGGGTGTGGGCTACAGGAATTGACCAATACTAAGGCTTATGGTAATGTTATCCAATACAATAAAATAGCTCCCTGATTCTTATCTGCTTCTGGCCTTGTTTAAGCAATGACACCAGCACTGACAGATATGACCTGTACTGTGTACATGGGGTCTCACACCTCTCAGAATCTGTGAGCTGACCAGGAGAATGCAGGTCCTGAGGTGAATTTCACATTAATGACTGTGCCAAAGTCAACTGATAAGCCCACCCATAGCTGCCCTGGATTCTGTGACCAGTAATGCCACCTGATGGGCAAGGTCTGGACCTTTGGAGGTGCGAGGACTTCCAGCCAAGGATACGGATGCAGGGACTCCCTTGCTCCATGACTGAGGATCCCTTGGCTGAGTGGTAAGTGCAGGTCAGGGATCCAGAGCACCCACATTGGGACCCACCCCTGGGTTCTCAGTTTGGCTTTTCCACTTAGGAGGTCAAGAGCTTAGAAAGTTTATCTCTGCACCATCTCCTTCTGCGGAAAAAAATATTAACCAAATCTGGGCAACAGCTGTGTTGAGGGAAGAACAAGGTAGTGTACAGACAGTGTGCAGTGGTGATGAGCTTTGTTGACAGGTGAATTGTGCTGTGTAAGAGGGAAACATCTCCTCAGGAAACACACACACGCTCATGCATGCAGGTTCACAGTCACACCACATTGACCCCAACCACATAGAAACATGGACCCCAGCCCAACCCTGATACACACAAACCCACATCATCTAAATGATGCAGTTACTTCCAAGACCATAGAACTTGGGCATGGCTCTTTACTGGGAAATCACTCTCTAGCTCTACACTCCCAGCCCTCATCCCTGTAGGGACCCTGAATCAGGGTGTCTCTCCAAGCAAAGCCAGCAAGAGAGTCCCACCTTCTTCATCATCTAGATTGTTCCTCAGCACAGGGGTGAACTCTGAATACATACCGTTTTTGTTTGCTGTCCAATCCACCTGTGATTAGAGAAGAGAAAACAGTGTAAGGATCTCAGCATCCTGTGCTCTGTGGACACAGGTATTTCATCTCTTTTTTTTCTCCTCAGAAAACCAAATGGGAAACGGTTGTTGAGTCAATGGCCCCAAAAGAAACCAGAGAAGACAGCTGTGGGAAAGGCTGGAGCTTTGCCTGGAAGATCTCTCAGGTCCACTTTGAGGAGCAAATACAAAAGTCTATTTCAAGGAGGGAAATTTTCTGCTGAGGAAAGTGTGTCTGACTCTACAGTTTCTAACTGATGTTGCCATTTTTTAAATGGCCTTTTGAATGAGTTATCTGTTGGGAAAGACCTTCACTCAGCATTCATCCAACCAAGCAAAATTGTATACATCAGCTGTCTTGAACATTGTAGATCTTCAGATCTGAAATCAATTGGAAAAGAAAGAAATGAAACAAACTTTTAATCTCTGATAAATAAGGGGAGCTTACCCTGGAGGTAGCAGGAGCCACTTTAATTGTCCTCACATGGGGCAGTTTCTCCAACAGGTCCTCAGGGGGCTCTAGGAGGACACAGAGTAAGTGTCAGGACACTGGTGATGCTGCTCAGGAATTACTCAGAGAGCCTCATTAATGTGGACACAGGGTGGGAGTGTATGGATGCAGGTGGTTACTGAGTGTGGACTGAGGTGCTGTTGGACAAACCTCGCTGGTGGGTGGAGGAAGGCAAAGGGGAGGAACATTTCAGAAATGAGGAAGAGAACCTTTAGCTTTCTAGCTGTAGGGAACCTAATCAATTTGAAAGTGTCAGTCTGAAAAAGCTTAAACACTAACATTGCACTATGTGTCAGTATAGAGTCCCACGGCCCCTCTGCCCATTTCAAAGTCCCTCCAAATCCCCCTTCTTCTTGAAATGTTACAAGACTCTTTCAGCTTCCTTCTAATCAAATATGTTGCTCCTTCATTCATCGTCCATTCTGTTGGATTTTTGACTTATTTTATTGTGATGAAATATACATATTTATGCTTTTCATAATTTTTAAGTATACAGTTCACTAGCATTTCTTACTTTCACAATGCTGTGTACCCATCAACACAATCTACATCTTAATCTTTTTCATCATTTCAACGTAACCTCTGTACCCATTAAATCATAATCCACCTTACTCCTGCCTCCTGACCTTGGTAATTTCTACTTCCGGTGTCTGTGAGTTTGCCTACACTAGGTACCTCATACAAGTGGAATCATACAATATTTGTCTTTCTGCGCCTGCCTTATTTCACTAACAATAATGTATTTTTTATATTATTTGGATCATTCATTTTGTAGCATAAGTCAATCTTTAATTCCTTTTTATGGTTGAAAATTATTCCATTCTATGTATATATCACATTTTATTTATCCATTCATCACCTCATGGACTTTGGATTGTTTCTATCTTTTGGCTACTAAGAATAATGCGACTATGAACATTAGTGTACACATTTCTGTATGGCACCATAATGGTGACAAATAATATTGTACATATTTCAAATATCATTGAATATAACAACACAAGGTGTGACTCTGAGGTGAACTATGGACTTTCCATTAGTAAAAATATACTTACATTGTTTCACTAATTGTAACAAATGTACTTCACCTATGCTATATATTATTAATAGCTGAAACTGGAGTGATAGGATACAGGAATTTTCTGTATTGCCTGTACAACTTTTATGGCAATATAATCCTGTTCTAAATAATGTCTAATAATTTAAAGAAATCTCAAAACATGGTTTCAGGGAGGGATGTGTTGTTGCTGACGTTCAAAATTCAGTTGATGTCTAAAGCATAACTAGAGACCATCTTCCCTCTTAAACATGAACCAAATGTTGAATTTTAAATGCATGCCGCAGAGCACAGGGAGATCAGCTCGGTGCTTTGTGACTGCCTGGAGGGGTGGGATGGGGAGGGTGGGAGGGAAGGAGATGCATGAGGGAAGGGATGTGGGAACAGATGTATATGTATGACTGATTCACTTTGTTATAAAGCAGAAACTAATAAAAAAAATAAAATTCAAAAAAAAAAATAAAAAAATAAATAAATGCATGTTTACTTCCATGGTTAAAACAGTACCAGCTGTCTTAGTAAGTTTCAATTTGAACACATGGAATAAAAGAAGAATACTGCTTAATATTTCATAGCTTTTTCTTCAATATGAGGCACTGAATCAACTAGAATAATTATTCTTGAGTGAACCAAATGAGACATTTTCCACAGTACCTTCAGCTGGGTCATTTGTATGGTGCATCCTAAAATGTGGCCGGATGTGGATCTTTTTCAGCCAGCCTGGGGTTGATATTCTTGACCTCTGATGAGTGTTTCTTCTTCTCGCATTCTGGGAGCAGCATCCTGGGAAATGCATTACAATAGAGACAACTATTGACATCTTGCTGGCAGAAGACCATGGGGAAATTAGCAATAATTTATTCACAGTTCAATCCTTTGGTCCCTTTCCTCACCAGCTGCCCAGCAGAGCCTCCTGAATCAAAGTTGGACTTAGGAAGATCTTGCAGTTTGGTATGCAGTTAAAACACCCAACAGACAGGTTTTGTGGGCAAATATCTTTATTTAACTGATAATGTCTAGAAACTCAGCAATCCATTGGGACCATGAATGATGGACTGGATTCAAATCCCGTTTAGAAGAAGCATGTACTTGGGAAAGATATGTAGATCCCTCTTTGCCTCAGTTCCCTGTTCTGAGATGTAGGAATGTTAATATTGCCTAAGTTTAGCATTATGTCATGTGTCCAAAAATGATTGAATATAGGTAAAATGTTTGAAAAATAAAGGACTGGTGCTTCACAAATGCGCTATATGTGTTCAATCCTGAATGATGGCAAGAAGAAGCTGGACATTTCGTAGCTGTTGAAAGCAGAGAAGTGATTTGACGGCTCCAAGTAAAGGGGGATTCAAGCTTACTCTTCAGCTTTTTATGGGAACAATGCTTTGCAGCTCATGGAGAATATCCATTATCATGTCTGACACCCAGCCCTGTTTGGGGTGAAGGGGAGGGCAAAGTGGGGGCTGTAACCCATATGTTATGGTGGAGGGTGTGGAAATTTAGAGATAAGTGACTGTCCAAGAATCACAACCATGATGAATGATGGATCTGGGACAGGACAGACCCCTGGACCCCTGAGCCAGGAGTTCCCCTCACTCTCTCTCTCAAATTCTCCTGCCCCAAGTTTTCTGTGGGTGAGAGCTGATGTCCTGAAGGAGCTGCCTGAGCCTAGAAAGGAACCCAAATCCTTACCCTACTTTTCGTCTCTATATTTCAATCCCTCATTCAAAATACATCAGTTTCTTACGAACAAAGCTCCCCTGAAGGACCACAGGAATTCCAACTGTGTCCGTTCTCCCCAGCCTCTTCATACCATCAACTATCTCACAAGCATCCTTCACAATGACCAGCTCACAATGCTGAGTGACCAGTGGTCTGTTACATTCCTAGGTTGCCTCAGAGCTCAAAACCTCTAAGCAAAAGGCCACATGATGGCTCTACCAAGAATCAGCTTCCCTTCAATTGACCACGTTTGGATGAATAGTTACCATGAATTAACTGGGGAGGTGGCCATCTCTGCTGGGCTTTGGTGGCTTGGTTAAGTCTGTGATGCTCAAAGTCTCCCTGACAATTGATCTGAGCACCCATTCGAGCAGCCTGGACCAAGGGCTTGCTAAGAATGGGCAAGCGTTCAAGTCTTTCCTCACTAATATTCCGGCTCTATAAACTCATCATTTTCTAGACCCTGTAGTGGAAGGCAATAGAATCCCACATTCTTTTTGAAAGTCATCTCCATACTCAGAGGCTGGAGACCCCACCCCAGGATTCTCCTTGAGAATCACCAGACAGACCCTCCTTCCCTCAGTGACCAAATGTTCATTCCACTAATGTGATGGCACTGGCCCTTCTCACCAAACTCCCTGGCAGCCGCCAAACAGCCAGTGATCTTGTCCACAGCGACCCATGGAAATCCAACCAGTGAATCCCAGGTTCTTTCCTTTATAAAACTCTCTGGATTTAGACCTTGAGTATTTGGTTTCAGATTGACAGCTACATTTAGAAGAGCTGAGCTGTAATTCCCCTTTCCTCCTATAATGACCATTGCTGAGGAGATATGAAGATTCTCCTGCTTCAGTAAAAGCATAATGAGTGAGTTCCCTTTATCTGTTCTCTGGTAGAGTGTGTACAAAATTGGCATTTGGAGATAGTATGTTTTTCTAAATTTAGGAAAATATTTAAGGCAGCTGGCTTGATAGAAGAATCAAAAATATAACTTAAGTAATATAACAAACTATAAAATATATTTATAACTGTAGATAAATGTGGTAGAAATCAAAAAAGAAAACAAAAAAGATGAGGAACATATATCAGTAAAAGTTAACCAGCACATTTGAAGGAACAGCCTTCAGAGGATGAATATGAACCTACCTCCAGAACAATTCAGATTGTCCATTTTCAAAGTCTCAAGGGGTGAGAGTGAGAGCTTCTCATCTGTCACCATATGTGAACCTCTCAGTTCACAGAATGGCAGTTGGAATGGAATGCCAAGATGTGCATTATCATATTACCATAGTGACAGGTCACAATAGAACTTTCAGAATGAACTGGACTCTGCACAGGATGGGTCCAACTGCTGTTGTCTAGAAAGTGTGTTTCCAAGGACAAGTTTGGCTCTTCAGAGTAAACAGTTTATTTCCGAAGTTGAATCTCAGGCGCACAATTTACTCTCTCATTAAGAAAATAATTTATATGGGAGAAAATGATCTGCCCCCCCAAATACAGTTGATAGTGCACATTTCAGGGTGAAGATGGACAAAGGTAACACGTTGAGAATAAAAAGAGGTTCTATTCTTGACTGAAATATCATCCTGTTGCTGAACGCAAGTCCATGTGCCTGACAAACAGTGAGGCCAAACAATACCAACATGTCGAGCTTGGAGCATTGGAGCAGAGAAAGGTTTACTGCAGGGCCATGTGAGGAGATGGGCGGCTCATGCCTTAGAAAACCCTGAACTCCCCAAAAGCTTTCAGCAAAGCCCTTTCATGGGAAAGGTAAGGGAGGGGTGTGGTTAGTTGCTTCAAACTTCTAAGGTCAGATCCTCTTTTCTTGAGGTCAGGTCATGGTCAGGTCATGATGTTCCTGTAAGCCTCCACCAAAACAAATGTTACTCTCTGTACTGACAAGAAAGGGCAAGGTCCCGAGGCTCAACTCTTGCTCTCCAGAGTCCAGGTCCTGGCCAAGAGGAGGGGGTCTGTGTGCAGGCTGGTTACCCTGCCCGGGAGTGTCCGTCCATCAACCAGTCTGGGTTCTCCCACCAGTGCCCAGGTCTGCTTGAAGAAGCAGATCTCAGGTGGCGGTGCCCTCCAGGCCAGGTCCCCAGACCCTGCCCAGCCTTCATCACTGAGGGAGCCAGGCGCCCAGAACCCTGCCGGCCCTCAGGCTTTTCCTTTAAACTGGAGAGAATCATTTGTAGCAAATACCAGTCAGGTGAATTCCCAGCTGCCAACAACTGCCCTTTGACGAGAACAGCCCAACCACAGAGGCGGACCTGAAGTAATGATGTGTAAAGTCCTTGCAGCTGAACCTTGACCTCTGGCCTCTTCCTGGGGTGGACAACTGATCAAAGCTGGACCAAGTTTTGAAACTTGAGCAGAGAGTCTGAAGCCGGTTGAAGCTCTTACCTGGATGACAGTGTCCGTGTACTGCAGGTGCTGAGGCCTCTGTGCACCACGACCCATGGGGACCGCTGCTGCCATTAGGTCGCCGAGGCAGGGACGGGGTGGGGGGGTAGGTTCACGCCTGCCCCGCCCCTATTACAATCTCCACCCATTTCTACTCTTCCTCCCCACACTTTTCTAGATAAAATAATTTAAAATGTAAGATTTAATCTTATTATAAACAAAGTTAAGTTTTCATGTCTAATGTCCAGTTGTATTCTTAGTGTCCTATAAATTCGGTTTTTCTCCTCACAGAAATTAATATTTTTGCCACGTATTGCAAGTATATTTCCAATTTGTCACTGTCTTTTTATCAGTTACTCTTACTTTTATCATGAAGACATTTATTTTATTTTCAAAAATCAGTAATTCAAATATTTTTATTTGTTACTTTTGGCTGTGAGAAAGGTAAGGAGGAAAAATAGTATGACTAATATTCATATTAAGGACTAAATACTCCTTTAAGAAAATATTTTACTAATTAGGAAAATAACTACAGGTTATGTTACATTGGTTCTGCCTTCAAGGTGCCCACACTCTAGTGCCATGAAGATATAAATCAAATTTAGAGCCCAATAATAATAAATAGCTCAATCCAGGTGACTTGTCACACCCATTGCAATGTTTGCACTTCAAACTGTTTTATGTGATTCCCTGATTATATTATATGGTAACCTAATAAATGATCTCAAATCCATTAGATAAAAGGCATGATAAAAAATTAAGAAATAGACTTAGTAAAATAAAGGGTACCATGGCAAAATAATGTGTTTCCCTTGATTTATAAACCCGTTAATCTTGAATGAACATTTTGGTAACATTTCATCTGGTTTGTGAGTCCATTTTACAAGTATAAGCAGTTCACTTGGAGGAATTTTGTTGATTCCTGCTGGGTTTAAAACTTCAGTTAACTGACTACCATTCTATTTCTCATGAGAGCTAGCTTAACTTCTTCCATTTTTCTTCATAATTCTCATCTTTGAGAGAAGGAACATGTTGGTTGGAATAATTTTGCATCCCAGTAGGAGCAATTATACATTTTCTCATGTGATTGATACTGCACGCAAGTCTATTGGTGATCAGTAACCTGTGCCTTGTAATTCCTTTAATTTCATTTATATTCAGCTGGGAAAGGAGCCAGATTTCTCCTGGCTTCCACACACTCGCTGATGGTTAGACAATAAATAAGATTTTTATTTTCCTTCCTGTACTTGTAGGCTTGTCGGCTATAACACTTTCTTCTTTTTGCAGCATTTTCTGTCACTATCTTTATTTTTAAATTAAGTGTATTTTATTTTGTGCAAAGTACCCCTTCAGCTTCAACAGAGAAGTTTCACTCTGCAGTATTTTTGTTACTATTCAGTCATATTATTTTAAACTTTATTATTTCTTCTGTCATCTAAGGGTTACTTACAAGAGTAAGTTTATTTCTCCCTAACTTCAGATGTGGTTGTTCCTTAGTAATCCCTTTATATCAAATACCAGCTTAATTGCGTTCTGGTCAAGAATGTGTTCTTTAGGATACATCATAGGTCAATATGCAAAAGAAAACAAACTCTCCTGTGCACAATACCCTAGATGTGCTAAGCAGAACACAAACTTCCATATTAGGCAGTGACAAGCACAAGAAAGAGCAGCTCATGTGCAAAAGATCACTTTTGATAAGCAAATCAAGGAAAAGTGATTATAGAGCACAGTCACGTCTAAGGACACAATTTCTCTCTATTGTATCATTAAAATGTAAAAAAAACAAGTCAGAACTCTACACATATTTCATTCTTCTTTCTGATTTCATATCCACTTTCCTCAGTCTCCAAAGCAGGTGATATAACCCTAAAGTTCCAGGAACCCTCTGCCATTAGATCCTACCTAAGTGTTGTTCCTACCTGTATCCTTTTCCTTATCACGGCCACAAATGCTATCCAAAGTCGATTCTGTAGAAACACGAATATGAATTTACAAGTCTTATGGATACATTTAAAATGTGACTTATGTGACGGAGTAATTGGATATTTTATTTTGTTTTATATTAATACACTGAGTTAATCATTGATTGAATTAAATAAATTATAACAGGCACATCTAGCAAGTGGCTACCACACTGTAATACACATCCATCTTTCTCTCTCTCTCCATATATATATATATATATATATATATATATATATATGTATAAAGTATATGGAGGATGTTACCACGGCTCCCCTGGTTATTCCCCTCTGTATGGTCTCCCCATTCAAGATGGCTGTTTGCTGATGGTTTACCAAAGGAAAATCCTCTGCCCCGTGAAGGTACTTAGCCCAAGGGGTAAGAGGGATGTGTCCCTCTGCTGGTTTCCCTGGTAACCGATAATCCCATCTGCTGTCAATTCCCCCTTTAACTGGTAGCCTGCCTATTCCGCCCAGAGTGAAGAATGCTGCTACTGCTGCTGCTGCCTTCTGCCTGCCATCGCCTATCTACAGTGGGATGTCTCTCCAGGACCACTTTGCTTCTGATGTGAAATATCTCCCATCTATTAAACCATGAATGTCTCTGTCCCTGACTCCGGGCTCTTTCCTTAGCCCTGAGGCTGAGCAAGTACAGGGCTTGCAGGCGTGAGAGGTGCAGCACAACACCTTCTGCAGGGCAGTTTGCTGGTTTGATGATTCCTTTGTAGGTGTTTCCTAGGCTCATGCACACTTGCCAGACACTCATGAGACCTTGGGGACACTGAAACAGTAATGTCAACACCCAGATCCTAGAGGAATTCCCGACAGGTGTTCCACTTGACGGGAGAGGTAATGAGCATGGCCCAGTGCACCTGTGCTAGACATAATCAGTGAGCAGGTGCAGAAGGGAGGGAGGGACATTCACTCATTTCATGAGGCCATCCTTCTCACCACTGCCTCTGAAAAATCCAGGGAAGGAAGGGACAAAATGCCTTTAGAAAGTAAATGACCTGTACACTGAAAACTACAAACCACTGCCGAAAGAATTAAACAAGGAACAAATCATTGAAATGACATATCATATTCATAGACTGAAGACTTATTATTGTTGACATTTCTACACTACCCAAAGGTAAGTATTAATTCATCGTAATACCTATCAAAATCCCAATGTCATTTTCAAAGTAAAAGAAAAAAGAATCCTAAAATACATATGGAACCACTAAGGATTCCAAACAGAAAAATCAATCCTGAGAACAAAGAACATAGATGGAGGCTTCTCACTTCCTGACTTCAAAACACATTACAAAGCCACAGGAATCAAAACTGTATGGTACTGACATAGAAACAGATACATAGGCCTAAAGACCAGAATAAATAACCCCCAAGAAAACTCATAGATACATGGCCAAATGAAATTCACCAAGCTTCTAAGACAACAAATAGGGAAAGTATAGTTTTTTCAACAGTCAATAGGATGAAAATATAACTTACAGAAAGATTACAAACATATATCAGAAAAGGAGCTAATGTCCAAAACATCTAAGAAAAACAGTACAACTCAAATGCAAAGTAAGTTAAAAAATTCAAAAGGGTAAATAACTGGGTTCAGAAATGTGCAAAGATTTAAATAAGACATTTCCTGAAAAAGACATACAAATGGCTAACAAATAGAGGAAAATGTTCTCAACCTCACTAATCATCAGGGCAATGAAAATCAACACCTCATACCTGTTAGGCTTTGTATTATAAAGAAAAAAATTAACAGTCTAAGGCCAAGATGTGGGGAATTGGAAACTTTGTACACTGCTGGTGGGAATGTAAAATGGTGCCGCTATTATGAAAAAGAGTATGAGGGTTCCTTATAAAATTATAAACAGAAATATCATATGATTCAGCAATCACAGTTCTCGGTATATATCCAAAGGAAATTAAATCAGTATCACAATGAGATGAACATAGGTTCATTGCAGCATTCTCCACAATAGCCTAGATATGCAACCAACTTCACAAAACAAGTAAGTGTCCTGTGCCTGAGCTAACCTTAGGTACTTCAAAACAACTCCGTAAGGCTCTTAGCCCCTTAGAGAGGATGAAAGCAATATTAGAGTTAAAAGTAACTTGTACCAATTCCCTTAGTCTGGAATGCTGAAACAAAAGTTCTACAGCAGGGGAAGCCTCCTAAACACATAGCACCTGCCAGGGTTTACCCCAGCCTTGGAAGAACTGGGAAGGATAAGACCAAGGCAGGCCTGAGGAAAGGTCCAAGGGTAGGCAGGCCTGGAGTGAGGGGAGCAGGGGCAGGGCTGTCTGGATGGAGCAGTGGGTTGTAAGAAGCGGAGTGACCCTGGGTCCTGCTGCACTGAGTCTCTGTCCTGGGCCTGGTCAATTCCAGGAGACCAGGTTAGCAGGGCTGTGAGAGCCAGTGTGTGAAGCGAACCCAGCAGCCCCTTCACATAGTCCTCTAGAATTCCTGCCGGCCATGAAGGGTCTTTAGGGGCAGCTGGACGTGGAGCCCTCTCAAATGGAAGCACGTCAGCACATCAGCCTTGGGAGGTGCTGAGGCTGAAATGAGGAGACTGAGCACATGCAGTGATCCCAAAGCATGTGTTCTGTGACTCATCCATCTCTGGGAGTGCGCTTTCCATGAGGAATAAACAGTGAGGACAAAAGTAAGGTGAAGCTACAAGTCCTGAAAGTGTAGAGGGAGAGAGTTCAAGTCTCATCCACCACCTGACACTCACTATAAGAACTTGTTCTCCAGTGTCAAGTGACTATGAGAGTTTTGTTCCCACTAGGATATGGCCATCATACGTGAATGTAAAAAGGAAACCAAAATCCCTGGTGCAAAATACCCTCCAGGTACCAAACAGAAACGAAGCTTTCATCTTTGGCAGTGAAAAAGCAATGAAAGAGTAGTCTTGTGAGAAAGCAAATTTCTGAATGGCAAAGCAAGAAAAGATGACTATAAGCACAGTACAGTCAAAGGACATGGATACAATAACTCTATTATATCATTAAATTTGGGAAAGAACAAATCAGAATTCTACACATATTTCCTTCTGCTTCCTGATTTCATATTCACCTTCCTTAGTTTCTAAAGAAGTGGGTGGAACCCAAGTGTTCTAGGAATTGTCTCGCTTTAGATCCTAACTGAGAGTTGTTCGCTATGTGAATCGTCATCAGCATCACTGCTATGTATGCTCTCCAAAATGCATTCTGTACAAACACAACCATGAGCATAAAGTTATTATACAAGTTGACCCACCCATTTCTTCTACTCGACTTGCTGGCTCACACAGCATCACCCTGGTATTCCCTCCAGGTTCTCAGACCTCCCCTGTGCTCTGTGCAGACAGAGTCCTTCAATAACATATTGATCACAGTTGAAAATTGCAAATGAGGGAGAGATGCTGAGAAAATCACCTTTCGACCCCTCACTTCTATAGACCCATTTATAGCTTTCACCGTCAACCTTACCAACCTGAAATTCCAGATGTTACAGACACACTTGAAACATGGCTAGTGTGACCAAGCAATTGTGTGTTTTTTGCATTTTTTAATAGAATGAGTTAATTATTGTTTGAACTAAATTAATTATAAATAGACACGTTTGGTTAGTGGCTATCACACTGGAAAGCTCAGCTCTAAGAAATCCAAAGATGAGAAAGAGGCAACCAGCCACCCCTCTCCTGGTTGTTCTTTACTGCAGAAAATTTCTTGGCCTGATCTGATCATTCATATGTAGGTATATCTTGGGCTCTTGGACACACACCAGGCATTGGGAGAGTCCTTGTGGACACTGAAATAGTACAGTCAAAACTCAGATCCAAGAGGAATTCCCAGCAAGGGGCCCACTTGTAGACAGAGGTGAAGGGCATGGCCCAGTACACCTGTATTAGACATAATCAGAGAGTAGGTGCAGAGGGGAGGGAGGGATTTCACTCTCTCCATGAGTCCATCTTTCTCAACTCTGACTCTAGAAGACCTGAGGAAGGCAGTGGAAAAGGCCCCGTAGGAGGTGAAATATTTGTATACTGAAAACTACAGGACATTGCGGAAAGAAATTAAAGAAGAGACAAGTAATTGGAATGGCATACCATGTTCATAGACTGGATTATTAAATACTGTTGGCATTTCTGTACTACATAAAGTGATGTACACATATATCGCAACAACCCACAAAATTCCATGTCATTATTATAGAAGTAGACAGAATCCTAAAATACATATGGAACCGCACCCAAGGAGATAAAACAACCTTGAGACCAAAGAGCAATGATGGAGATTAACACTTCCTGAACTCAAAACACATAACAATGCCACAGTAGTCAAAACAGTCTGCTACTGGCATCAAGACAGTGAGATAGACCAATGAAATATAATAGAGAGACCCCAAATAAATGCACGTATATATGGCCAACTGATCTTGGCCAAGGTTCTAAGATTACCAAGTGAAGAAAGGATAGTCTCTTCAACAATCAACAGTATGAAAAGGCAACCTATAGGATGGGAGGAAATATGTGTAAACCTTGTATCTGAACAAGGGACCAATATCCAGAATATATAAGAAACTACTACAAGTCAATTTCAGAAAAACAGCGGGCAAATAAGTGTGTTTAAAAATGGGTAAAAAGCTTTACTAGACATTTCTCCATAAAGACATACAGGTGCTCAATCTACATATGAAAATTTGCTCAACATCGCTAAGCATCAGGGAAATGGAAATCAAGCCACAAAGAGATACCACTCACACCTGTTAGGATGTGTATTATAAAAAGACAATTAGGGCTTCCCTGGTGGCACAGTGGTTGAGAGTCCAGCTGCCGAAGCAGGGGACACGTGTTCGTGCCTCGGTCTGGGAGGATCCCACATGCCACTGAGCGGCTAGGCCCATGAGCCATGGCCACTGAGCCTGTGCGTTTGTAGCCTGTGCTCCGCAACAGGAGAGCCCACAACAATGAGAGGCCCGTGTACTGCAAAAAAAAAAAAAAAAAAAAAAAAAAAAAAAAAAAAAAGAAGAAAAGAAAGAAAATATATGGATGCTGGAAAAAATGTGAAGAAGTGGAACTTATGTACCCTGTTTTGTACCCTGTAGTAATGTAAAATGGTGTAGCCATTATGGAAAACAGAATGGAGGTCCCCTAAAAATTATTAAGAGAACTAGCATAAAATCCAGCAGTCACTCATTTAGGTTTATATACAAAGGAGATAAAACAAGAATGTCCAAGAGATATCTACAATCTAAAGTCCATTGCAGCATTATACACAATACACAACATAGGAAGACTGCCTAGTGTCCATGGGAAGATGAATTAATAAAGAAAATGTGGTGTATACTTACAGAGGAATGTCATTCAGTCTCTGAAAAAGAAGGAAATCCTGCCATTTGCAGCAACACGAAAGAACTTGGAGGACATTTGTAAGAGTGAAATAAGCCAGTCACAGAAGGTCAAAAACTGAAAGAAACCTCTGAGAATCAGAGAGTGGAATGGTGGTTCCAAGACCTGGCAGGAGGTTGACATGGGAAGTCTCTGTTCAAGGTTAGAATGTGTTATTTGCAAATTGGAAAAGTCCTAGACACTTGCTGTACAACAAGGTGCATGTAGTCAACAGGACTGCCTGGACATTTCAAAACTTTATGGGAACATAAATCAAGGGAAAAACAACATAAAAAGTTCACATACACACACAGAATCATACCACTCATTTCACATACAGACACACCCAGTCTCATGCACACAAACCTACACCACTTAACCGTAATACAGCTTCTTCTTGGGACTATAGTAATTGGTCACATTACTTGTAAATCACTTTCTATCACCAGGACCCCTACTCTCATTCCCAGCACATATTTGGAATCTGTTTGCCCTCTACACTAAAACCAGCAAGAATGTCCCACTTTCTCATCTTCAAAATTCTTCCTCCCTAAGTGACTGATTCCAGAATACATACCGTTTTCACGTTCTGGGAAGGCCACCTGCAATTACAGAAGAGAAAACACTATGAGGATAAGATCACAGTGATGCTCAGGTCTTTTGTTCATTTGTTGACAGTAGAAAACCTGATAAGAAACAGTGGTCCAGGGTACCCAGCAAGGGTTATCAGAGCAAACCTACTCAGGCTGAAAGGCAAGAACTTTGCTGGGAGGATGGAACTTCCAAGTCCATTTAGGTTGGAAATTACAGAATTCTTTTCCTAGAGGAAAAATCGCTGCAGGAGAGAGAGCTCCGTACTCTACAGGCTGTAATGGATGCTGTCAATTTTAATGTCCTGTGGAATCAGGCACCATGAGTTGGTCATAGACTCTCACTCCACATTCTCCCAACCAAGGGAATTGTATGTATCTGGAAGGAATACCCTCAAATATTCATAACTTAATTCTATTGAAAGAGAAATAAAGCAATAATTCTATCTCAGAACAGAAAAAATCAAGCTTACCTTGATGATCCACAGAGGCTTTTCTTCTTTCCTATCACGGTGCAGGTCATCCACCACATCCTCAGGGAGAGCTGCAGGGACACAGAGTAACTGTCAGGACACTGGTGATGCGGCTCAGGAATTACTCAGGGGCTTTCTTCTCGATGAGGACATGGGGTGGTGTGTATGGATGTGGGAGGTTAGTAAGTGTGGGCTGAGCTGGTGTTGGGCCATCCTCTTTGGGGGATGAAGGAAGGCAAAGGACAAGAGGAAGGAAGTGAAAACAGAGCTTTGGCTTTCTAGCTAAGGAGAGCCTCATCAGAAGGGAAGGGTCGATCTAAAAAATGGTAAACACTAAAATGCATGCTCTGTTTCAATGACACAGACCCATGACCCATCCTGCCTCTTTTGAGCTTCTGCTAAATTGCCACTGTCTCTTGATTTTTCCCAGATCACTCTTTCCCCAGCATCCACAATGCCAGCTACAGCATTTATCATGTCTTCTGTTGTATGATATTTTATACTTGATTAACAGCAACCTCCATTAAAGGACTGAATTCAATCCTAGACAAAATATGCTATATTTATTCACTAATCACTCGTTTTAAAGAAAATCAAATACACAAGATTTGACAAACCTGAAGTCCTCCCATTTAGATACAGCCACTATCAATCGTATCATATTTTTCTCCCAGTCTTTGTTTTCTATACAATGTACGTATGCCCACTGAGTCAGGGGCTGTCCATACTCTAGGGAGCTGTTCCATAAGTGGGACACTTCGTTATGAAGAGGGAGCCCGCACTGAGCACAGCCTGTCTCTAACCCAGCTGTGCAGGAGAAGTGTACAGGCTACAGTCAGGTTCCACTTTGAGTCCTTGGGTGTGGGCTACAGGAATTGACCAATACTAAGGCTTATGGTAATGTTATCCAATACAATAAAATAGCTCCCTGATTCTTATCTGCTTTTGGCCTTGTTTAAGCAATGACACCAGCACTGACAGATATGACCTGTACTGTGTACATGGGGTCTCACACCTCTCAGAATCTGTGAGCTGACCAGGAGAATGCAGGTCCTGAGGTGAATTTCACATTAATGACTGTGCCAAAGTCAACTGATAAGCCCACCCATAGCTGCCCTGGATTCTGTGACCACTAATGCCACCTGATGGGCAAGGTCTGGACCTTTGGAGGTGCGAGGACTTCCAGCCAAGGATACGGATGCAGGGACTCCCTTGCTCCATGACTGAGGATCCCTTGGCTGAGTGGTAAGTGCAGGTCAGGGATCCAGAGCACCCACATTGGGACCCACCCCTGGGTTCTCAGTTTGGCTTTTCCACTCAGGAGGTCAAGAGCTTAGAACATTGATCTCTGCACCATCTCCTTCTGCGGAAAAAAATATTAACCAAATCTGGGCAACAGCGGTGTTGAGGGAAGAACAAGGTAGTGTACAGACAGTGTGCAGTGGTGATGAGCTTTGTTGACAGGTGAATTGTGCTGTGTAAGAGGGAAATATCTCCTCAGGAAACACACACACGCTCACGCATGCAGGTTCACAATCACACCACATAGGCTCACACATGGACCCCAGCCCAACCCTGATACACACAAACCCACATCATCTAAATGATGCAGTTACTTCCAAGACCATAGAACTTGGGCATGGCTCTTTACTGGGAAATCACTCTCTAGCTCTACACCCCCAGCCCTCATCCCTGTAGGGACCCTGAATCAGGGTGTCTCTCCAAGCAAAGCCAGCAAGAGAGTCCCACCTTCTTCATCATCTAGATTGTTCCTCAGCACAGGGGTGAACTCTGAATACATACCGTTTTTGTTTGCTGTCCAATCCACCTGTGATTAGAGAAGAGAAAACAGTGTAAGGATCTCAGCATCCTGTGCTCTGTGGACACAGGTATTTCATCTCTTTTTTTTCTCCTCAGAAAACCAAATGGGAAACGGTTGTTGAGTCAATGGCCCCAAAAGAAACCAGAGAAGACAGCTGTGGGAAAGGCTGGAGCTTTGCCTGGAAGATCTCTCAGGTCCACTTTGAGGAGCAAATACAAAAGTCTATTTCAAGGAGGGAAATTTTCTGCTGAGGAAAGTGTGTCTGACTCTACAGTTTCTAACTGATGTTGCCATTTTTTAAATGGCCTTTTGAATGAGTTATCTGTTGGGAAAGACCTTCACTCAGCATTCATCCAACCAAGCAAAATTGTATACATCAGCTGTCTTGAACATTGTAGATCTTCAGATCTGAAATCAATTGGAAAAGAAAGAAATGAAACAAACTTTTAATCTCTGATAAATAAGGGGAGCTTACCCTGGAGGTAGCAGGAGCCACTTTAATTGTCCTCACATGGGGCAGTTTCTCCAACAGGTCCTCAGGGGGCTCTAGGAGGACACAGAGTAAGTGTCAGGACACTGGTGATGCTGCTCAGGAATTACTCAGAGAGCCTCATTAATGTGGACACAGGGTGGGAGTGTATGGATGCAGGTGGTTACTGAGTGTGGACTGAGGTGCTGTTGGACAAACCTCGCTGGTGGGTGGAGGAAGGCAAAGGGGAGGAACATTTCAGAAATGAGGAAGAGAACCTTTAGCTTTCTAGCTGTAGGGAACCTAATCAATTTGAAAGTGTCAGTCTGAAAAAGCTTAAACACTAACATTGCACTATGTTTCAGTATAGAGTCCCACGGCCCCTCTGCCCATTTCAAAGTCCCTCCAAATCCCCCTTCTTCTTGAAATGTTACAAGACTCTTTCAGCTTCCTTCTAATCAAATATGTTGCTCCTTCATTCATCGTCCATTCTGTTGGATTTTTGACTTATTTTATTGTGATGAAATATACATATTTATGCTTTTCATAATTTTGAAGTATACAGTTCACTAGCATTTCTTACTTTCACAATGCTGTGTACCCATCAACACAATCTACATCTTAATCTTTTTCATCATTTCAACGTAACCTCTGTACCCATTAAATCATAATCCACCTTACTCCTGCCTCCTGACCTTGGTAATTTCTACTTCCGGTGTCTGTGAGTTTGCCTACACTAGGTACCTCATACAAGTGGAATCATACAATATTTGTCTTTCTGCGCCTGCCTTATTTCACTAACAATAATGTATTTTTTATATTATTTGGATCATTCATTTTGTAGCATAAGTCAATCTTTAATTCCTTTTTATGGTTGAAAATTATTCCATTCTATGTATATATCACATTTTATTTATCCATTCATCACCTCATGGACTTTGGATTGTTTCTATCTTTTGGCTACTAAGAATAATGCGACTATGAACATTAGTGTACACATTTCTGTATGGCACCATAATGGTGACAAATAATATTGTACATATTTCAAATATCATTGAATATAACAACACAAGGTGTGACTCTGAGGTGAACTATGGACTTTCCATTAGTAAAAATATACTTACATTGTTTCACTAATTGTAACAAATGTACTTCACCTATGCTATATATTATTAATAGCTGAAACTGGAGTGATAGGATACAGGAATTTTCTGTATTGCCTGTACAACTTTTATGGCAATATAATCCTGTTCTAAATAATGTCTAATAATTTAAAGAAATCTCAAAACATGGTTTCAGGGAGGGATGTGTTGTTGCTGACGTTCAAAATTCAGTTGATGTCTAAAGCATAACTAGAGACCATCTTCCCTCTTAAACATGAACCAAATGTTGAATTTTAAATGCATGCCACAGAGCACAGGGAGATCAGCTCGGTGCTTTGTGACTGCCTGGAGGGGTGGGATGGGGAGGGTGGGAGGGAAGGAGATGCATGAGGGAAGGGATGTGGGAACAGATGTATATGTATGACTGATTCACTTTGTTATAAAGCAGAAACTAATAAAAAAAATAAAATTCAAAAAAAAAATAAATAAATAAATAAATGCATGTTTACTTCCATGGTTAAAACAGTACCAGCTGTCTTAGTAAGTTTCAATTTGAACACATGGAATAAAAGAAGAATACTGCTTAATATTTCATAGCTTTTTCTTCAATATGAGGCACTGAATCAACTAGAATAATTATTCTTGAGTGAACCAAATGAGACATTTTCCACAGTACCTTCAGCTGGGTCATTTGTATGGTGCATCCTAAAATGTGGCCGGATGTGGATCTTTTTCAGCCAGCCTGGGGTTGATATTCTTGACCTCTGATGAGTGTTTCTTCTTCTCGCATTCTGGGAGCAGCATCCTGGGAAATGCATTACAATAGAGACAACTATTGACATCTTGCTGGCAGAAGACCATGGGGAAATTAGCAATAATTTATTCACAGTTCAATCCTTTGGTCCCTTTCCTCACCAGCTGCCCAGCAGAGCCTCCTGAATCAAAGTTGGACTTAGGAAGATCTTGCAGTTTGGTATGCAGTTAAAACACCCAACAGACAGGTTTTGTGGGCAAATATCTTTATTTAACTGATAATGTCTAGAAACTCAGCAATCCATTGGGACCATGAATGATGGACTGGATTCAAATCCCGTTTAGAAGAAGCATGTACTTGGGAAAGATATGTAGATCCCTCTTTGCCTCAGTTCCCTGTTCTGAGATGTAGGAATGTTAATATTGCCTAAGTTTAGCATTATGTCATGTGTCCAAAAATGATTGAATATAGGTAAAATGTTTGAAAAATAAAGGACCGGTGCTTCACAAATGCGCTATAAGTGTTCAATCCTGAATGATGGCAAGAAGAAGCTGGACATTTCGTAGCTGTTGAAAGCAGAGAAGTGATTTGACGGCTCCAAGTAAAGGGGGATTCAAGCTTACTCTTCAGCTTTTTATGGGAACAATGCTTTGCAGCTCATGGAGAATATCCATTATCATGTCTGACACCCAGCCCTGTTTGGGGTGAAGGGGAGGGCAAAGTGGGGGCTGTAACCCATATGTTATGGTGGAGGGTGTGGAAATTTAGAGATAAGTGACTGTCCAAGAATCACAACCATGATGAATGATGGATCTGGGACAGGACAGACCCCTGGACCCCTGAGCCAGGAGTTCCCCTCACTCTCTCTCTCAAATTCTCCTGCCCCAAGTTTTCTGTGGGTGAGAGCTGATGTCCTGAAGGAGCTGCCTGAGCCTAGAAAGGAACCCAAATCCTTACCCTACTTTTCGTCTCTATATTTCAATCCCTCATTCAAAATACATCAGTTTCTTACGAACAAAGCTCCCCTGAAGGACCACAGGAATTCCAACTGTGTCCGTTCTCCCCAGCCTCTTCATACCATCAACTATCTCACAAGCATCCTTCACAATGACCAGCTCACAATGCTGAGTGACCAGTGGTCTGTTACATTCCCAGGTTGCCTCAGAGCTCAAAACCTCTAAGCAAAAGGCCACATGATGGCTCTACCAAGAATCAGCTTCCCTTCAATTGACCACGTTTGGATGAATAGTTACCATGAATTAACTGGGGAGGTGGCCATCTCTGCTGGGCTTTGGTAGCTTAGTTAAGTCTGTGATGCTCAAAGTCTCCCTGACAATTGATCTGAGCACCCATTCGAGCAGCCTGGACCAAGGGCTTGCTAAGAATGGGCAAGCGTTCAAGTCTTTCCTCACTAATATTCCGGCTCTATAAACTCATCATTTTCTAGACCCTGTAGTGGAAGGCAATAGAATCCCACATTCTTTTTGAAAGTCATCTCCATACTCAGAGGCTGGAGACCCCACCCCAGGATTCTCCTTGAGAATCACCAGACAGACCCTCCTTCCCTCAGTGACCAAATGTTCATTCCACTAATGTGATGGCACTGGCCCTTCTCACCAAACTCCCTGGCAGCCGCCAAACAGCCAGTGATCTTGTCCACAGCAACCCATGGAAATCCAACCAGTGAATCCCAGGTTCTTTCCTTTATAAAACTCTCTGGATTTAGACCTTGAGTATTTGGTTTCAGATTGACAGCTACATTTAGAAGAGCTGAGCTGTAATTCCCCTTTCCTCCTATAATGACCATTGCTGAGGAGATATGAAGATTCTCCTGCTTCAGTAAAAGCATAATGAGTGAGTTCCCTTTATCTGTTCTCTGGTAGAGTGTGTACAAAATTGGCATTTGGAGATAGTATGTTTTTCTAAATTTAGGAAAATATTTAAGGCAGCTGGCTTGATAGAAGAATCAAAAATATAACTTAAGTAATATAACAAACTATAAAATATATTTATAACTGTAGATAAATGTGGTAGAAATCAAAAAAGAAAACAAAAAAGATGAGGAACATATATCAGTAAAAGTTAACCAGCACATTTGAAGGAACAGCCTTCAGAGGATGAATATGAACCTACCTCCAGAACAATTCAGATTGTCCATTTTCAAAGTCTCAAGGGGTGAGAGTGAGAGCTTCTCATCTGTCACCATATGTGAACCTCTCAGTTCACAGAATGGCAGTTGGAATGGAATGCCAAGATGTGCATTATCATATTACCATAGTGACAGGTCACAATAGAACTTTCAGAATGAACTGGACTCTGCACAGGATGGGTCCAACTGCTGTTGTCTAGAAAGTGTGTTTCCAAGGACAAGTTTGGCTCTTCAGAGTAAACAGTTTATTTCCGAAGTTGAATCTCAGGCGCACAATTTACTCTCTCATTAAGAAAATAATTTATATGGGAGAAAATGATCTGCCCCCCCAAATACAGTTGATAGTGCACATTTCAGGGTGAAGATGGACAAAGGTAACACGTTGAGAATAAAAAGAGGTTCTATTCTTGACTGAAATATCATCCTGTTGCTGAACGCAAGTCCATGTGCCTGACAAACAGTGAGGCCAAACAATACCAACATGTCGAGCTTGGAGCATTGGAGCAGAGAAAGGTTTACTGCAGGGCCATGTGAGGAGATGGGCGGCTCATGCCTTAGAAAACCCTGAACTCCCCAAAAGCTTTCAGCAAAGCCCTTTCATGGGAAAGGTAAGGGAGGGGTGTGGTTAGTTGCTTCAAACTTCTAAGGTCAGATCCTCTTTTCTTGAGGTCAGGTCATGGTCAGGTCATGATGTTCCTGTAAGCCTCCACCAAAACAAATGTTACTCTCTGTACTGACAAGAAAGGGCAAGGTCCCGAGGCTCAACTCTTGCTCTCCAGAGTCCAGGTCCTGGCCAAGAGGAGGGGGTCTGTGTGCAGGCTGGTTACCCTGCCCGGGAGTGTCCGTCCATCAACCAGTCTGGGTTCTCCCACCAGTGCCCAGGTCTGCTTGAAGAAGCAGATCTCAGGTGGCGGTGCCCTCCAGGCCAGGTCCCCAGACCCTGCCCAGCCTTCATCACTGAGGGAGCCAGGCGCCCAGAACCCTGCCGGCCCTCAGGCTTTTCCTTTAAACTGGAGAGAATCATTTGTAGCAAATACCAGTCAGGTGAATTCCCAGCTGCCAACAACTGCCCTTTGACGAGAACAGCCCAACCACAGAGGCGGACCTGAAGTAATGATGTGTAAAGTCCTTGCAGCTGAACCTTGACCTCTGGCCTCTTCCTGGGGTGGACAACTGATCAAAGCTGGACCAAGTTTTGAAACTTGAGCAGAGAGTCTGAAGCCGGTTGAAGCTCTTACCTGGATGACAGTGTCCGTGTACTGCAGGTGCTGAGGCCTCTGTGCACCACGACCCATGGGGACCGCTGCTGCCATTAGGTCGCCGAGGCAGGGACGGGGTGGGGGGGTAGGTTCACGCCTGCCCCGCCCCTATTACAATCTCCACCCATTTCTACTCTTCCTCCCCACACTTTTCTAGATAAAATAATTTAAAATGTAAGATTTAATCTTATTATAAACAAAGTTAAGTTTTCATGTCTAATGTCCAGTTGTATTCTTAGTGTCCTATAAATTCGGTTTTTCTCCTCACAGAAATTAATATTTTTGCCACGTATTGCAAGTATATTTCCAATTTGTCACTGTCTTTTTATCAGTTACTCTTACTTTTATCATGAAGACATTTATTTTATTTTCAAAAATCAGTAATTCAAATATTTTTATTTGTTACTTTTGGCTGTGAGAAAGGTAAGGAGGAAAAATAGTATGACTAATATTCATATTAAGGACTAAATACTCCTTTAAGAAAATATTTTACTAATTAGGAAAATAACTACAGGTTATGTTACATTGGTTCTGCCTTCAAGGTGCCCACACTCTAGTGCCATGAAGATATAAATCAAATTTAGAGCCCAATAATAATAAATAGCTCAATCCAGGTGACTTGTCACACCCATTGCAATGTTTGCACTTCAAACTGTTTTATGTGATTCCCTGATTATATTATATGGTAACCTAATAAATGATCTCAAATCCATTAGATAAAAGGCATGATAAAAAATTAAGAAATAGACTTAGTAAAATAAAGGGTACCATGGCAAAATAATGTGTTTCCCTTGATTTATAAACCCGTTAATCTTGAATGAACATTTTGGTAACATTTCATCTGGTTTGTGAGTCCATTTTACAAGTATAAGCAGTTCACTTGGAGGAATTTTGTTGATTCCTGCTGGGTTTAAAACTTCAGTTAACTGACTACCATTCTATTTCTCATGAGAGCTAGCTTAACTTCTTCCATTTTTCTTCATAATTCTCATCTTTGAGAGAAGGAACATGTTGGTTGGAATAATTTTGCATCCCAGTAGGAGCAATTATACATTTTCTCATGTGATTGATACTGCACGCAAGTCTATTGGTGATCAGTAACCTGTGCCTTGTAATTCCTTTAATTTCATTTATATTCAGCTGGGAAAGGAGCCAGATTTCTCCTGGCTTCCACACACTCGCTGATGGTTAGACAATAAATAAGATTTTTATTTTCCTTCCTGTACTTGTAGGCTTGTCGGCTATAACACTTTCTTCTTTTTGCAGCATTTTCTGTCACTATCTTTATTTTTAAATTAAGTGTATTTTATTTTGTGCAAAGTACCCCTTCAGCTTCAACAGAGAAGTTTCACTCTGCAGTATTTTTGTTACTATTCAGTCATATTATTTTAAACTTTATTATTTCTTCTGTCATCTAAGGGTTACTTACAAGAGTAAGTTTATTTCTCCCTAACTTCAGATGTGGTTGTTCCTTAGTAATCCCTTTATATCAAATACCAGCTTAATTGCGTTCTGGTCAAGAATGTGTTCTTTAGGATACATCATAGGTCAATATGCAAAAGAAAACAAACTCTCCTGTGCACAATACCCTAGATGTGCTAAGCAGAACACAAACTTCCATATTAGGCAGTGACAAGCACAAGAAAGAGCAGCTCATGTGCAAAAGATCACTTTTGATAAGCAAATCAAGGAAAAGTGATTATAGAGCACAGTCACGTCTAAGGACACAATTTCTCTCTATTGTATCATTAAAATGTAAAAAAAACAAGTCAGAACTCTACACATATTTCATTCTTCTTTCTGATTTCATATCCACTTTCCTCAGTCTCCAAAGCAGGTGATATAACCCTAAAGTTCCAGGAACCCTCTGCCATTAGATCCTACCTAAGTGTTGTTCCTACCTGTATCCTTTTCCTTATCACGGCCACAAATGCTATCCAAAGTCGATTCTGTAGAAACACGAATATGAATTTACAAGTCTTATGGATACATTTAAAATGTGACTTATGTGACGGAGTAATTGGATATTTTATTTTGTTTTATATTAATACACTGAGTTAATCATTGATTGAATTAAATAAATTATAACAGGCACATCTAGCAAGTGGCTACCACACTGTAATACACATCCATCTTTCTCTCTCTCTCCATATATATATATATATATATATATATATATATATATATATATATATATATATATATGTATAAAGTATATGGAGGATGTTACCACGGCTCCCCTGGTTATTCCCCTCTGTATGGTCTCCCCATTCAAGATGGCTGTTTGCTGATGGTTTACCAAAGGAAAATCCTCTGCCCCGTGAAGGTACTTAGCCCAAGGGGTAAGAGGGATGTGTCCCTCTGCTGGTTTCCCTGGTAACCGATAATCCCATCTGCTGTCAATTCCCCCTTTAACTGGTAGCCTGCCTATTCCGCCCAGAGTGAAGAATGCTGCTACTGCTGCTGCTGCGTTCTGCCTGCCATCGCCTATCTACAGTGGGATGTCTCTCCAGGACCACTTTGCTTCTGATGTGAAATATCTCCCATCTATTAAACCATGAATGTCTCTGTCCCTGACTCCGGGCTCTTTCCTTAGCCCTGAGGCTGAGCAAGTACAGGGCTTGCAGGCGTGAGAGGTGCAGCACAACACCTTCTGCAGGGCAGTTTGCTGGCCAGATTTGATGATTCCTTTGTAGGTGTTTCCTAGGCTCATGCACACTTGCCAGACACTCATGAGACCTTGGGGACACTGAAACAGTAATGTCAACACCCAGATCCTAGAGGAATTCCCGACAGGTGTTCCACTTGACGGGAGAGGTAATGAGCATGGCCCAGTGCACCTGTGCTAGACATAATCAGTGAGCAGGTGCAGAAGGGAGGGAGGGACATTCACTCATTTCATGAGGCCATCCTTCTCACCACTGCCTCTGAAAAATCCAGGGAAGGAAGGGACAAAATGCCTTTAGAAAGTAAATGACCTGTACACTGAAAACTACAAACCACTGCCGAAAGAATTAAACAAGGAACAAATCATTGAAATGACATATCATATTCATAGACTGAAGACTTATTATTGTTGACATTTCTACACTACCCAAAGGTAAGTATTAATTCATCGTAATACCTATCAAAATCCCAATGTCATTTTCAAAGTAAAAGAAAAAAGAATCCTAAAATACATATGGAACCACTAAGGATTCCAAACAGAAAAATCAATCCTGAGAACAAAGAACATAGATGGAGGCTTCTCACTTCCTGACTTCAAAACACATTACAAAGCCACAGGAATCAAAACTGTATGGTACTGACATAGAAACAGATACATAGGCCTAAAGACCAGAATAAATAACCCCCAAGAAAACTCATAGATACATGGCCAAATGAAATTCACCAAGCTTCTAAGACAACAAATAGGGAAAGTATAGTTTTTTCAACAGTCAATAGGATGAAAATATAACTTACAGAAAGATTACAAACATATATCAGAAAAGGAGCTAATGTCCAAAACATCTAAGAAAAACAGTACAACTCAAATGCAAAGTAAGTTAAAAAATTCAAAAGGGTAAATAACTGGGTTCAGAAATGTGCAAAGATTTAAATAAGACATTTCCTGAAAAAGACATACAAATGGCTAACAAATAGAGGAAAATGTTCTCAACCTCACTAATCATCAGGGCAATGAAAATCAACACCTCATACCTGTTAGGCTTTGTATTATAAAGAAAAAAATTAACAGTCTAAGGCCAAGATGTGGGGAATTGGAAACTTTGTACACTGCTGGTGGGAATGTAAAATGGTGCCGCTATTATGAAAAAGAGTATGGGGGTTCCTTATAAAATTATAAACAGAAATATCATATGATTCAGCAATCACAGTTCTCGGTATATATCCAAAGGAAATTAAATCAGTATCACAATGAGATGAACATAGGTTCATTGCAGCATTCTCCACAATAGCCTAGATATGCAACCAACTTCACAAAACAAGTAAGTGTCCTGTGCCTGAGCTAACCTTAGGTACTTCAAAACAACTCCGTAAGGCTCTTAGCCCCTTAGAGAGGATGAAAGCAATATTAGAGTTAAAAGTAACTTGTACCAATTCCCTTAGTCTGGAATGCTGAAACAAAAGTTCTACAGCAGGGGAAGCCTCCTAAACACATAGCACCTGCCAGGGTTTACCCCAGCCTTGGAAGAACTGGGAAGGATAAGACCAAGGCAGGCCTGAGGAAAGGTCCAAGGGTAGGCAGGCCTGGAGTGAGGGGAGCAGGGGCAGGGCTGTCTGGATGGAGCAGTGGGTTGTAAGAAGCGGAGTGACCCTGGGTCCTGCTGCACTGAGTCTCTGTCCTGGGCCTGGTCAATTCCAGGAGACCAGGTTAGCAGGGCTGTGAGAGCCAGTGTGTGAAGCGAACCCAGCAGCCCCTTCACATAGTCCTCTAGAATTCCTGCCGGCCATGAAGGGTCTTTAGGGGCAGCTGGACGTGGAGCCCTCTCAAATGGAAGCACGTCAGCACATCAGCCTTGGGAGGTGCTGAGGCTGAAATGAGGAGACTGAGCACATGCAGTGATCCCAAAGCATGTGTTCTGTGACTCATCCATCTCTGGGAGTGCGCTTTCCATGAGGAATAAACAGTGAGGACAAAAGTAAGGTGAAGCTACAAGTCCTGAAAGTGTAGAGGGAGAGAGTTCAAGTCTCATCCACCACCTGACACTCACTATAAGAACTTGTTCTCCAGTGTCAAGTGACTATGAGAGTTTTGTTCCCACTAGGATATGGCCATCATACGTGAATGTAAAAAGGAAACCAAAATCCCTGGTGCAAAATACCCTCCAGGTACCAAACAGAAACGAAGCTTTCATCTTTGGCAGTGAAAAAGCAATGAAAGAGTAGTCTTGTGAGAAAGCAAATTTCTGAATGGCAAAGCAAGAAAAGATGACTATAAGCACAGTACAGTCAAAGGACATGGATACAATAACTCTATTATATCATTAAAATTGGGAAAGAACAAATCAGAATTCTACACATATTTCCTTCTGCTTCCTGATTTCATATTCACCTTCCTTAGTTTCTAAAGAAGTGGGTGGAACCCAAGTGTTCTAGGAATTGTCTCGCTTTAGATCCTAACTGAGAGTTGTTCGCTATGTGAATCGTCATCAGCATCACTGCTATGTATGCTCTCCAAAATGCATTCTGTACAAACACAACCATGAGCATAAAGTTATTATACAAGTTGACCCACCCATTTCTTCTACTCGCATTGCTGGCTCACACAGCATCACCCTGGTATTCCCTCCAGGTTCTCAGACCTCCCCTGTGCTCTGTGCAGACAGAGTCCTTCAATAACATATTGATCACAGTTGAAAACTGCAAATGAGGGAGAGATGCTGAGAAAATCACCTTTCGACCCCTCACTTCTATAGACACATTTAGAGCTTTCACCGTCAACCTTACCAACCTGAAATTCCAGATGTTACAGACACACTTGAAACATGGCTAGTGTGACCAAGCAATTGTGTGTTTTTTGCATTTTTTAATAGAATGAGTTAATTATTGTTTGAACTAAATTAATTATAAATAGACACGTTTGGTTAGTGGCTATCACACTGGAAAGCTCAGCTCTAAGAAATCCAAAGATGAGAAAGAGGCAACCAGCCACCCCTCTCCTGGTTGTTCTTTACTGCAGAAAATTTCTTGGCCTGATCTGATCATTCATATGTAGGTATATCTTGGGCTCTTGGACACACACCAGGCATTGGGAGAGTCCTTGTGGACACTGAAATAGTACAGTCAAAACTCAGATCCAAGAGGAATTCCCAGCAAGGGGCCCACTTGTAGACAGAGGTGAAGGGCATGGCCCAGTACACCTGTATTAGACATAATCAGAGAGTAGGTGCAGAGGGGAGGGAGGGATTTCACTCTCTCCATGAGTCCATCTTTCTCAACTCTGACTCTAGAAGACCTGAGGAAGGCAGTGGAAAAGGCCCCGTAGGAGGTGAAATATTTGTATACTGAAAACTACAGGACATTGCGGAAAGAAATTAAAGAAGAGACAAGTAATTGGAATGGCATACCATGTTCATAGACTGGATTATTAAATACTGTTGGCATTTCTGTACTACATAAAGTGATGTACACATATATCGCAACAACCCACAAAATTCCATGTCATTATTATAGAAGTAGACAGAATCCTAAAATACATATGGAACCGCACCCAAGGAGATAAAACAACCTTGAGACCAAAGAGCAATGATGGAGATTAACACTTCCTGAACTCAAAACACATAACAATGCCACAGTAGTCAAAACAGTCTGCTACTGGCATCAAGACAGTGAGATAGACCAATGAAATATAATAGAGAGACCCCAAATAAATGCACGTATATATGGCCAACTGATCTTGGCCAAGGTTCTAAGATTACCAAGTGAAGAAAGGATAGTCTCTTCAACAATCAACAGTATGAAAAGGCAACCTATAGGATGGGAGGAAATATGTGTAAACCTTGTATCTGAACAAGGGACCAATATCCAGAATATATAAGAAACTACTACAAGTCAATTTCAGAAAAACAGCGGGCAAATAAGTGTGTTTAAAAATGGGTAAAAAGCTTTACTAGACATTTCTCCATAAAGACATACAGGTGCTCAATCTACATATGAAAATTTGCTCAACATCGCTAAGCATCAGGGAAATGGAAATCAAGCCACAAAGAGATACCACTCACACCTGTTAGGATGTGTATTATAAAAAGACAATTAGGGCTTCCCTGGTGGCACAGTGGTTGAGAGTCCAGCTGCCGAAGCAGGGGACACGTGTTCGTGCCTCGGTCTGGGAGGATCCCACATGCCACTGAGCGGCTGGGCCCATGAGCCATGGCCACTGAGCCTGTGCGTTTGTAGCCTGTGCTCCGCAACAGGAGAGCCCACAACAATGAGAGGCCCGTGTACTGCAAAAAAAAAAAAAAAAAAAAAAAAAAAAAAAAAGAAGAAGAAAAGAAAGAAAATATATGGATGCTGGAAAAAATGTGAAGAAGTGGAACTTATGTACCCTGTTTTGTACCCTGTAGTAATGTAAAATGGTGTAGCCATTATGGAAAACAGAATGGAGGTCCCCTAAAAATTATTAAGAGAACTAGCATAAAATCCAGCAGTCACTCATTTAGGTTTATATACAAAGGAGATAAAACAAGAATGTCCAAGAGATATCTACAATCTAAAGTCCATTGCAGCATTATACACAATACACAACATAGGAAGACTGCCTAGTGTCCATGGGAAGATGAATTAATAAAGAAAATGTGGTGTATACTTACAGAGGAATGTCATTCAGTCTCTGAAAAAGAAGGAAATCCTGCCATTTGCAGCAACACGAAAGAACTTGGAGGACATTTGTAAGAGTGAAATAAGCCAGTCACAGAAGGTCAAAAACTGAAAGAAACCTCTGAGAATCAGAGAGTGGAATGGTGGTTCCAAGAGCTGGCAGGAGGTTGACATGGGAAGTCTCTGTTCAAGGTTAGAATGTGTTATTTGCAAATTGGAAAAGTCCTAGACACTTGCTGTACAACAAGGTGCATGTAGTCAACAGGACTGCCTGGACATTTCAAAACTTTATGGGAACATAAATCAAGGGAAAAACAACATAAAAAGTTCACATACACACACAGAATCATACCACTCATTTCACATACAGACACACCCAGTCTCATGCACACAAACCTACACCACTTAACCGTAATACAGCTTCTTCTTGGGACTATAGTAATTGGTCACATTACTTGTAAATCACTTTCTATCACCAGGACCCCTACTCTCATTCCCAGCACATATTTGGAATCTGTTTGCCCTCTACACTAAAACCAGCAAGAATGTCCCACTTTCTCATCTTCAAAATTCTTCCTCCCTAAGTGACTGATTCCAGAATACATACCGTTTTCACGTTCTGGGAAGGCCACCTGCAATTACAGAAGAGAAAACACTATGAGGATAAGATCACAGTGATGCTCAGGTCTTTTGTTCATTTGTTGACAGTAGAAAACCTGATAAGAAACAGTGGTCCAGGGTACCCAGCAAGGGTTATCAGAGCAAACCTACTCAGGCTGAAAGGCAAGAACTTTGCTGGGAGGATGGAACTTCCAAGTCCATTTAGGTTGGAAATTACAGAATTCTTTTCCTAGAGGAAAAATCGCTGCAGGAGAGAGAGCTCCGTACTCTACAGGCTGTAATGGATGCTGTCAATTTTAATGTCCTGTGGAATCAGGCACCATGAGTTGGTCATAGACTCTCACTCCACATTCTCCCAACCAAGGGAATTGTATGTATCTGGAAGGAATACCCTCAAATATTCATAACTTAATTCTATTGAAAGAGAAATAAAGCAATAATTCTATCTCAGAACAGAAAAAATCAAGCTTACCTTGATGATCCACGGAGGCTTTTCTTCTTTCCTATCACGGTGCAGGTCATCCACCACATCCTCAGGGAGAGCTGCAGGGACACAGAGTAACTGTCAGGACACTGGTGATGCGGCTCAGGAATTACTCAGGGGCTTTCTTCTCGATGAGGACATGGGGTGGTGTGTATGGATGTGGGAGGTTAGTAAGTGTGGGCTGAGCTGGTGTTGGGCCATCCTCTTTGGGGGATGAAGGAAGGCAAAGGACAAGAGGAAGGAAGTGAAAACAGAGCTTTGGCTTTCTAGCTAAGGAGAGCCTCATCAGAAGGGAAGGGTCGATCTAAAAAATGGTAAACACTAAAATGCATGCTCTGTTTCAATGACACAGACCCATGACCCATCCTGCCTCTTTTGAGCTTCTGCTAAATTGCCACTGTCTCTTGATTTTTCCCAGATCACTCTTTCCCCAGCATCCACAATGCCAGCTACAGCATTTATCATGTCTTCTGTTGTATGATATTTTATACTTGATTAACAGCAACCTCCATTAAAGGACTGAATTCAATCCTAGACAAAATATGCTATATTTATTCACTAATCACTCGTTTTAAAGAAAATCAAATACACAAGATTTGACAAACCTGAAGTCCTCCCATTTAGATACAGCCACTATCAATCGTATCATATTTTTCTCCCAGTCTTTGTTTTCTATACAATGTACGTATGCCCACTGAGTCAGGGGCTGTCCATACTCTAGGGAGCTGTTCCATAAGTGGGACACTTCGTTATGAAGAGGGAGCCCGCACTGAGCACAGCCTGTCTCTAACCCAGCTGTGCAGGAGAAGTGTACAGGCTACAGTCAGGTTCCACTTTGAGTCCTTGGGTGTGGGCTACAGGAATTGACCAATACTAAGGCTTATGGTAATGTTATCCAATACAATAAAATAGCTCCCTGATTCTTATCTGCTTTTGGCCTTGTTTAAGCAATGACACCAGCACTGACAGATATGACCTGTACTGTGTACATGGGGTCTCACACCTCTCAGAATCTGTGAGCTGACCAGGAGAATGCAGGTCCTGAGGTGAATTTCACATTAATGACTGTGCCAAAGTCAACTGATAAGCCCACCCATAGCTGCCCTGGATTCTGTGACCACTAATGCCACCTGATGGGCAAGGTCTGGACCTTTGGAGGTGCGAGGACTTCCAGCCAAGGATACGGATGCAGGGACTCCCTTGCTCCATGACTGAGGATCCCTTGGCTGAGTGGTAAGTGCAGGTCAGGGATCCAGAGCACCCACATTGGGACCCACCCCTGGGTTCTCAGTTTGGCTTTTCCACTCAGGAGGTCAAGAGCTTAGAACATTGATCTCTGCACCATCTCCTTCTGCGGAAAAAAATATTAACCAAATCTGGGCAACAGCGGTGTTGAGGGAAGAACAAGGTAGTGTACAGACAGTGTGCAGTGGTGATGAGCTTTGTTGACAGGTGAATTGTGCTGTGTAAGAGGGAAATATCTCCTCAGGAAACACACACACGCTCACGCATGCAGGTTCACAATCACACCACATAGGCTCACACATGGACCCCAGCCCAACCCTGATACACACAAACCCACATCATCTAAATGATGCAGTTACTTCCAAGACCATAGAACTTGGGCATGGCTCTTTACTGGGAAATCACTCTCTAGCTCTACACCCCCAGCCCTCATCCCTGTAGGGACCCTGAATCAGGGTGTCTCTCCAAGCAAAGCCAGCAAGAGAGTCCCACCTTCTTCATCATCTAGATTGTTCCTCAGCACAGGGGTGAACTCTGAATACATACCGTTTTTGTTTGCTGTCCAATCCACCTGTGATTAGAGAAGAGAAAACAGTGTAAGGATCTCAGCATCCTGTGCTCTGTGGACACAGGTATTTCATCTCTTTTTTTTCTCCTCAGAAAACCAAATGGGAAACGGTTGTTGAGTCAATGGCCCCAAAAGAAACCAGAGAAGACAGCTGTGGGAAAGGCTGGAGCTTTGCCTGGAAGATCTCTCAGGTCCACTTTGAGGAGCAAATACAAAAGTCTATTTCAAGGAGGGAAATTTTCTGCTGAGGAAAGTGTGTCTGACTCTACAGTTTCTAACTGATGTTGCCATTTTTTAAATGGCCTTTTGAATGAGTTATCTGTTGGGAAAGACCTTCACTCAGCATTCATCCAACCAAGCAAAATTGTATCCATCAGCTGTCTTGAACATTGTAGATCTTCAGATCTGAAATCAATTGGAAAAGAAAGAAATGAAACAAACTTTTAATCTCTGATAAATAAGGGGAGCTTACCCTGGAGGTAGCAGGAGCCACTTTAATTGTCCTCACATGGGGCAGTTTCTCCAACAGGTCCTCAGGGGGCTCTAGGAGGACACAGAGTAAGTGTCAGGACACTGGTGATGCTGCTCAGGAATTACTCAGAGAGCCTCATTAATGTGGACACAGGGTGGGAGTGTATGGATGCAGGTGGTTACTGAGTGTGGACTGAGGTGCTGTTGGACAAACCTCGCTGGTGGGTGGAGGAAGGCAAAGGGGAGGAACATTTCAGAAATGAGGAAGAGAACCTTTAGCTTTCTAGCTGTAGGGAACCTAATCAATTTGAAAGTGTCAGTCTGAAAAAGCTTAAACACTAACATTGCACTATGTTTCAGTATAGAGTCCCACGGCCCCTCTGCCCATTTCAAAGTCCCTCCAAATCCCCCTTCTTCTTGAAATGTTACAAGACTCTTTCAGCTTCCTTCTAATCAAATATGTTGCTCCTTCATTCATCGTCCATTCTGTTGGATTTTTGACTTATTTTATTGTGATGAAATATACATATTTATGCTTTTCATAATTTTGAAGTATACAGTTCACTAGCATTTCTTACTTTCACAATGCTGTGTACCCATCAACACAATCTACATCTTAATCTTTTTCATCATTTCAACGTAACCTCTGTACCCATTAAATCATAATCCACCTTACTCCTGCCTCCTGACCTTGGTAATTTCTACTTCCGGTGTCTGTGAGTTTGCCTACACTAGGTACCTCATACAAGTGGAATCATACAATATTTGTCTTTCTGCGCCTGCCTTATTTCACTAACAATAATGTATTTTTTATATTATTTGGATCATTCATTTTGTAGCATAAGTCAATCTTTAATTCCTTTTTATGGTTGAAAATTATTCCATTCGGTGTATATATCACATTTTATTTATCCATTCATCACCTCATGGACTTTGGATTGTTTCTATCTTTTGGCTACTAAGAATAATGCGACTATGAACATTAGTGTACACATTTCTGTATGGCACCATAATGGTGACAAATAATATTGTACATATTTCAAATATTATTGAATATAACAACACAAGGTGTGACTCTGAGGTGAACTATGGACTTTCCATTAGTAAAAATATACTTACATTGTTTCACTAATTGTAACAAATGTACTTCACCTATGCTATATATTATTAATAGCTGAAACTGGAGTGATAGGATACAGGAATTTTCTGTATTGCCTGTACAACTTTTATGGCAATATAATCCTGTTCTAAATAATGTCTAATAATTTAAAGAAATCTCAAAACATGGTTTCAGGGAGGGATGTGTTGTTGCTGACGTTCAAAATTCAGTTGATGTCTAAAGCATAACTAGAGACCATCTTCCCTCTTAAACATGAACCAAATGTTGAATTTTAAATGCATGCCGCAGAGCACAGGGAGATCAGCTCGGTGCTTTGTGACTGCCTGGAGGGGTGGGATGGGGAGGGTGGGAGGGAGGGAGATGCATGAGGGAAGGGATGTGGGAACAGATGTATATGTATGACTGATTCACTTTGTTATAAAGCAGAAACTAATAAAAAAAATAAAATTCAAAAAAATAAATAAATAAATAAATAAATGCATGTTTACTTCCATGGTTAAAACAGTACCAGCTGGCTTAGTAAGTTTCAATTTGAACACATGGAATAAAAGAAGAATACTGCTTAATATTTCATAGCTTTTTCTTCAATATGAGGCACTGAATCAACTAGAATAATTATTCTTGAGTGAACCAAATGAGACATTTTCCACAGTACCTTCAGCTGGGTCATTTGTATGGTGCATCCTAAAATGTGGCCAGATGTGGATCTTTTTCAGCCAGCCTGGGGTTGATATTCTTGACCTCTGATGAGTGTTTCTTCTTCTCGCATTCTGGGAGCAGCATCCTGGGAAATGCATTACAATAGAGACAACAATTGACATCTTGCTGGCAGAAGACCATGGGGAAATTAGCAATAATTTATTCACAGTTCAATCCTTTGGTCCCTTTCCTCACCAGCTGCCCAGCAGAGCCTCCTGAATCAAAGTTGGACTTAGGAAGATCTTGCAGTTTGGTATGCAGTTAAAACACCCAACAGACAGGTTTTGTGGGCAAATATCTTTATTTAACTGATAATGTCTAGAAACTCAGCAATCCATTGGGACCATGAATGATGGACTGGATTCAAATCCCGTTTAGAAGAAGCATGTACTTGGGAAAGATATGTAGATCCCTCTTTGCCTCAGTTCCCTGTTCTGAGATGTAGGAATGTTAATATTGCCTAAGTTTAGCATTATGTCATGTGTCCAAAAATGATTGAATATAGGTAAAATGTTTGAAAAATAAAGGACCGGTGCTTCACAAATGCGCTATAAGTGTTCAATCCTGAATGATGGCAAGAAGAAGCTGGACATTTCGTAGTTGTTGAAAGCAGAGAAGTGATTTGACGGCTCCAAGTAAAGGGGGATTCAAGCTTACTCTTCAGCTTTTTATGGGAACAATGCTTTGCAGCTCATGGAGAATATCCATTATCATGTCTGACACCCAGCCCTGTTTGGGGTGAAGGGGAGGGCAAAGTGGGGGCTGTAACCCATATGTTATGGTGGAGGGTGTGGAAATTTAGAGATAAGTGACTGTCCAAGAATCACAACCATGATGAATGATGGATCTGGGACAGGACAGACCCCTGGACCCCTGAGCCAGGAGTTCCCCTCACTCTCTCTCTCAAATTCTCCTGCCCCAAGTTTTCTGTGGGTGAGAGCTGATGTCCTGAAGGAGCTGCCTGAGCCTAGAAAGGAACCCAAATCCTTACCCTACTTTTCGTCTCTATATTTCAATCCCTCATTCAAAATACATCAGTTTCTTACGAACAAAGCTCCCCTGAAGGACCACAGGAATTCCAACTGTGTCCGTTCTCCCCAGCCTCTTCATACCATCAACTATCTCACAAGCATCCTTCACAATGACCAGCTCACAATGCTGAGTGACCAGTGGTCTGTTACATTCCCAGGTTGCCTCAGAGCTCAAAACCTCTAAGCAAAAGGCCACATGATGGCTCTACCAAGAATCAGCTTCCCTTCAATTGACCACGTTTGGATGAATAGTTACCATGAATTAACTGGGGAGGTGGCCATCTCTGCTGGGCTTTGGTGGCTTAGTTAAAGTCTGTGATGCTCAAAGTCTCCCTGACAATTGATCTGAGCACCCATTCGAGCAGCCTGGACCAAGGGCTTGCTAAGAATGGGCAAGCGTTCAAGTCTTTCCTCACTAATATTCCGGCTCTATAAACTCATCATTTTCTAGACCCTGTAGTGGAAGGCAATAGAATCCCACATTCTTTTTGAAAGTCATCTCCATACTCAGAGGCTGGAGACCCCACCCCAGGATTCTCCTTGAGAATCACCAGACAGACCCTCCTTCCCTCAGTGACCAAATGTTCATTCCACTAATGTGATGGCACTGGCCCTTCTCACCAAACTCCCTGGCAGCCGCCAAACAGCCAGTGATCTTGTCCACAGCGACCCATGGAAATCCAACCAGTGAATCCCAGGTTCTTTCCTTTATAAAACTCTCTGGATTTAGACCTTGAGTATTTGGTTTCAGATTGACAGCTACATTTAGAAGAGCTGAGCTGTAATTCCCCTTTCCTCCTATAATGACCATTGCTGAGGAGATATGAAGATTCTCCTGCTTCAGTAAAAGCATAATGAGTGAGTTCCCTTTATCTGTTCTCTGGTAGAGTGTGTACAAAATTGGCATTTGGAGATAGTATGTTTTTCTAAATTTAGGAAAATATTTAAGGCAGCTGGCTTGATAGAAGAATCAAAAATATAACTTAAGTAATATAACAAACTATAAAATATATTTATAACTGTAGATAAATGTGGTAGAAATCAAAAAAGAAAACAAAAAAGATGAGGAACATATATCAGTAAAAGTTAACCAGCACATTTGAAGGAACAGCCTTCAGAGGATGAATATGAACCTACCTCCAGAACAATTCAGATTGTCCATTTTCAAAGTCTCAAGGGGTGAGAGTGAGAGCTTCTCATCTGTCACCATATGTGAACCTCTCAGTTCACAGAATGGCAGTTGGAATGGAATGCCAAGATGTGCATTATCATATTACCATAGTGACAGGTCACAATAGAACTTTCAGAATGAACTGGACTCTGCACAGGATGGGTCCAACTGCTGTTGTCTAGAAAGTGTGTTTCCAAGGACAAGTTTGGCTCTTCAGAGTAAACAGTTTATTTCCGAAGTTGAATCTCAGGCGCACAATTTACTCTCTCATTAAGAAAATAATTTATATGGGAGAAAATGATCTGCCCCCCCAAATACAGTTGATAGTGCACATTTCAGGGTGAAGATGGACAAAGGTAACACGTTGAGAATAAAAAGAGGTTCTATTCTTGACTGAAATATCATCCTGTTGCTGAACGCAAGTCCATGTGCCTGACAAACAGTGAGGCCAAACAATACCAACATGTCGAGCTTGGAGCATTGGAGCAGAGAAAGGTTTACTGCAGGGCCATGTGAGGAGATGGGCGGCTCATGCCTTAGAAAACCCTGAACTCCCCAAAAGCTTTCAGCAAAGCCCTTTCATGGGAAAGGTAAGGGAGGGGTGTGGTTAGTTGCTTCAAACTTCTAAGGTCAGATCCTCTTTTCTTGAGGTCAGGTCATGGTCAGGTCATGATGTTCCTGTAAGCCTCCACCAAAACAAATGTTACTCTCTGTACTGACAAGAAAGGGCAAGGTCCCGAGGCTCAACTCTTGCTCTCCAGAGTCCAGGTCCTGGCCAAGAGGAGGGGGTCTGTGTGCAGGCTGGTTACCCTGCCCGGGAGTGTCCGTCCATCAACCAGTCTGGGTTCTCCCACCAGTGCCCAGGTCTGCTTGAAGAAGCAGATCTCAGGTGGCGGTGCCCTCCAGGCCAGGTCCCCAGACCCTGCCCAGCCTTCATCACTGAGGGAGCCAGGCGCCCAGAACCCTGCCGGCCCTCAGGCTTTTCCTTTAAACTGGAGAGAATCATTTGTAGCAAATACCAGTCAGGTGAATTCCCAGCTGCCAACAACTGCCCTTTGACGAGAACAGCCCAACCACAGAGGCGGACCTGAAGTAATGATGTGTAAAGTCCTTGCAGCTGAACCTTGACCTCTGGCCTCTTCCTGGGGTGGACAACTGATCAAAGCTGGACCAAGTTTTGAAACTTGAGCAGAGAGTCTGAAGCCGGTTGAAGCTCTTACCTGGATGACAGTGTCCGTGTACTGCAGGTGCTGAGGCCTCTGTGCACCACGACCCATGGGGACCGCTGCTGCCATTAGGTCGCCGAGGCAGGGACGGGGTGGGGGGGTAGGTTCACGCCTGCCCCGCCCCTATTACAATCTCCACCCATTTCTACTCTTCCTCCCCACACTTTTCTAGATAAAATAATTTAAAATGTAAGATTTAATCTTATTATAAACAAAGTTAAGTTTTCATGTCTAATGTCCAGTTGTATTCTTAGTGTCCTATAAATTCGGTTTTTCTCCTCACAGAAATTAATATTTTTGCCACGTATTGCAAGTATATTTCCAATTTGTCACTGTCTTTTTATCAGTTACTCTTACTTTTATCATGAAGACATTTATTTTATTTTCAAAAATCAGTAATTCAAATATTTTTATTTGTTACTTTTGGCTGTGAGAAAGGTAAGGAGGAAAAATAGTATGACTAATATTCATATTAAGGACTAAATACTCCTTTAAGAAAATATTTTACTAATTAGGAAAATAACTACAGGTTATGTTACATTGGTTCTGCCTTCAAGGTGCCCACACTCTAGTGCCATGAAGATATAAATCAAATTTAGAGCCCAATAATAATAAATAGCTCAATCCAGGTGACTTGTCACACCCATTGCAATGTTTGCACTTCAAACTGTTTTATGTGATTCCCTGATTATATTATATGGTAACCTAATAAATGATCTCAAATCCATTAGATAAAAGGCATGATAAAAAATTAAGAAATAGACTTAGTAAAATAAAGGGTACCATGGCAAAATAATGTGTTTCCCTTGATTTATAAACCCGTTAATCTTGAATGAACATTTTGGTAACATTTCATCTGGTTTGTGAGTCCATTTTACAAGTATAAGCAGTTCACTTGGAGGAATTTTGTTGATTCCTGCTGGGTTTAAAACTTCAGTTAACTGACTACCATTCTATTTCTCATGAGAGCTAGCTTAACTTCTTCCATTTTTCTTCATAATTCTCATCTTTGAGAGAAGGAACATGTTGGTTGGAATAATTTTGCATCCCAGTAGGAGCAATTATACATTTTCTCATGTGATTGATACTGCACGCAAGTCTATTGGTGATCAGTAACCTGTGCCTTGTAATTCCTTTAATTTCATTTATATTCAGCTGGGAAAGGAGCCAGATTTCTCCTGGCTTCCACACACTCGCTGATGGTTAGACAATAAATAAGATTTTTATTTTCCTTCCTGTACTTGTAGGCTTGTCGGCTATAACACTTTCTTCTTTTTGCAGCATTTTCTGTCACTATCTTTATTTTTAAATTAAGTGTATTTTATTTTGTGCAAAGTACCCCTTCAGCTTCAACAGAGAAGTTTCACTCTGCAGTATTTTTGTTACTATTCAGTCATATTATTTTAAACTTTATTATTTCTTCTGTCATCTAAGGGTTACTTACAAGAGTAAGTTTATTTCTCCCTAACTTCAGATGTGGTTGTTCCTTAGTAATCCCTTTATATCAAATACCAGCTTAATTGCGTTCTGGTCAAGAATGTGTTCTTTAGGATACATCATAGGTCAATATGCAAAAGAAAACAAACTCTCCTGTGCACAATACCCTAGATGTGCTAAGCAGAACACAAACTTCCATATTAGGCAGTGACAAGCACAAGAAAGAGCAGCTCATGTGCAAAAGATCACTTTTGATAAGCAAATCAAGGAAAAGTGATTATAGAGCACAGTCACGTCTAAGGACACAATTTCTCTCTATTGTATCATTAAAATGTAAAAAAAACAAGTCAGAACTCTACACATATTTCATTCTTCTTTCTGATTTCATATCCACTTTCCTCAGTCTCCAAAGCAGGTGATATAACCCTAAAGTTCCAGGAACCCTCTGCCATTAGATCCTACCTAAGTGTTGTTCCTACCTGTATCCTTTTCCTTATCACGGCCACAAATGCTATCCAAAGTCGATTCTGTAGAAACACGAATATGAATTTACAAGTCTTATGGATACATTTAAAATGTGACTTATGTGACGGAGTAATTGGATATTTTATTTTGTTTTATATTAATACACTGAGTTAATCATTGATTGAATTAAATAAATTATAACAGGCACATCTAGCAAGTGGCTACCACACTGTAATACACATCCATCTTTCTCTCTCTCTCCATATATATATATATATATATATATATATATATATATGTATAAAGTATATGGAGGATGTTACCACGGCTCCCCTGGTTATTCCCCTCTGTATGGTCTCCCCATTCAAGATGGCTGTTTGCTGATGGTTTACCAAAGGAAAATCCTCTGCCCCGTGAAGGTACTTAGCCCAAGGGGTAAGAGGGATGTGTCCCTCTGCTGGTTTCCCTGGTAACCGATAATCCCATCTGCTGTCAATTCCCCCTTTAACTGGTAGCCTGCCTATTCCGCCCAGAGTGAAGAATGCTGCTACTGCTGCTGCTGCGTTCTGCCTGCCATCGCCTATCTACAGTGGGATGTCTCTCCAGGACCACTTTGCTTCTGATGTGAAATATCTCCCATCTATTAAACCATGAATGTCTCTGTCCCTGACTCCGGGCTCTTTCCTTAGCCCTGAGGCTGAGCAAGTACAGGGCTTGCAGGCGTGAGAGGTGCAGCACAACACCTTCTGCAGGGCAGTTTGCTGGCCAGATTTGATGATTCCTTTGTAGGTGTTTCCTAGGCTCATGCACACTTGCCAGACACTCATGAGACCTTGGGGACACTGAAACAGTAATGTCAACACCCAGATCCTAGAGGAATTCCCGACAGGTGTTCCACTTGACGGGAGAGGTAATGAGCATGGCCCAGTGCACCTGTGCTAGACATAATCAGTGAGCAGGTGCAGAAGGGAGGGAGGGACATTCACTCACTTCATGAGGCCATCCTTCTCACCACTGCCTCTGAAAAATCCAGGGAAGGAAGGGACAAAATGCCTTTAGAAAGTAAATGACCTGTACACTGAAAACTACAAACCACTGCCGAAAGAATTAAACAAGGAACAAATCATTGAAATGACATATCATATTCATAGACTGAAGACTTATTATTGTTGACATTTCTACACTACCCAAAGGTAAGTATTAATTCATCGTAATACCTATCAAAATCCCAATGTCATTTTCAAAGTAAAAGAAAAAAGAATCCTAAAATACATATGGAACCACTAAGGATTCCAAACAGAAAAATCAATCCTGAGAACAAAGAACATAGATGGAGGCTTCTCACTTCCTGACTTCAAAACACATTACAAAGCCACAGGAATCAAAACTGTATGGTACTGACATAGAAACAGATACATAGGCCTAAAGACCAGAATAAATAACCCCCAAGAAAACTCATAGATACATGGCCAAATGAAATTCACCAAGCTTCTAAGACAACAAATAGGGAAAGTATAGTTTATTCAACAGTCAATAGGATGAAAATATAACTTACAGAAAGATTACAAACATATATCAGAAAAGGAGCTAATGTCCAAAACATCTAAGAAAAACACTACAACTCAAATGCAAAGTAAGTTAAAAAATTCAAAAGGGTAAATAACTGGGTTCAGAAATGTGCAAAGATTTAAATAAGACATTTCCTGAAAAAGACATACAAATGGCTAACAAATAGAGGAAAATGTTCTCAACCTCACTAATCATCAGGGCAATGAAAATCAACACCTCATACCTGTTAGGCTTTGTATTATAAAGAAAAAAATTAACAGTCTAAGGCCAAGATGTGGGGAATTGGAAACTTTGTACACTGCTGGTGGGAATGTAAAATGGTGCCGCTATTATGAAAAAGAGTATGGGGGTTCCTTATAAAATTATAAACAGAAATATCATATGATTCAGCAATCACAGTTCTCGGTATATATCCAAAGGAAATTAAATCAGTATCACAATGAGATGAACATAGGTTCATTGCAGCATTCTCCACAATAGCCTAGATATGCAACCAACTTCACAAAACAAGTAAGTGTCCTGTGCCTGAGCTAACCTTAGGTACTTCAAAACAACTCCGTAAGGCTCTTAGCCCCTTAGAGAGGATGAAAGCAATATTAGAGTTAAAAGTAACTTGTACCAATTCCCTTAGTCTGGAATGCTGAAACAAAAGTTCTACAGCAGGGGAAGCCTCCTAAACACATAGCACCTGCCAGGGTTTACCCCAGCCTTGGAAGAACTGGGAAGGATAAGACCAAGGCAGGCCTGAGGAAAGGTCCAAGGGTAGGCAGGCCTGGAGTGAGGGGAGCAGGGGCAGGGCTGTCTGGATGGAGCAGTGGGTTGTAAGAAGCGGAGTGACCCTGGGTCCTGCTGCACTGAGTCTCTGTCCTGGGCCTGGTCAATTCCAGGAGACCAGGTTAGCAGGGCTGTGAGAGCCAGTGTGTGAAGCGAACCCAGCAGCCCCTTCACATAGTCCTCTAGAATTCCTGCCGGCCATGAAGGGTCTTTAGGGGCAGCTGGACGTGGAGCCCTCTCAAATGGAAGCACGTCAGCACATCAGCCTTGGGAGGTGCTGAGGCTGAAATGAGGAGACTGAGCACATGCAGTGATCCCAAAGCATGTGTTCTGTGACTCATCCATCTCTGGGAGTGCGCTTTCCATGAGGAATAAACAGTGAGGACAAAAGTAAGGTGAAGCTACAAGTCCTGAAAGTGTAGAGGGAGAGAGTTCAAGTCTCATCCACCACCTGACACTCACTATAAGAACTTGTTCTCCAGTGTCAAGTGACTATGAGAGTTTTGTTCCCACTAGGATATGGCCATCATACGTGAATGTAAAAAGGAAACCAAAATCCCTGGTGCAAAATACCCTCCAGGTACCAAACAGAAACGAAGCTTTCATCTTTGGCAGTGAAAAAGCAATGAAAGAGTAGTCTTGTGAGAAAGCAAATTTCTGAATGGCAAAGCAAGAAAAGATGACTATAAGCACAGTACAGTCAAAGGACATGGATACAATAACTCTATTATATCATTAAAATTGGGAAAGAACAAATCAGAATTCTACACATATTTCCTTCTGCTTCCTGATTTCATATTCACCTTCCTTAGTTTCTAAAGAAGTGGGTGGAACCCAAGTGTTCTAGGAATTGTCTCGCTTTAGATCCTAACTGAGAGTTGTTCGCTATGTGAATCGTCATCAGCATCACTGCTATGTATGCTCTCCAAAATGCATTCTGTACAAACACAACCATGAGCATAAAGTTATTATACAAGTTGACCCACCCATTTCTTCTACTCGACTTGCTGGCTCACACAGCATCACCCTGGTATTCCCTCCAGGTTCTCAGACCTCCCCTGTGCTCTGTGCAGACAGAGTCCTTCAATAACATATTGATCACAGTTGAAAATTGCAAATGAGGGAGAGATGCTGAGAAAATCACCTTTCGACCCCTCACTTCTATAGACCCATTTATAGCTTTCACCGTCAACCTTACCAACCTGAAATTCCAGATGTTACAGACACACTTGAAACATGGCTAGTGTGACCAAGCAATTGTGTGTTTTTTGCATTTTTTAATAGAATGAGTTAATTATTGTTTGAACTAAATTAATTATAAATAGACACGTTTGGTTAGTGGCTATCACACTGGAAAGCTCAGCTCTAAGAAATCCAAAGATGAGAAAGAGGCAACCAGCCACCCCTCTCCTGGTTGTTCTTTACTGCAGAAAATTTCTTGGCCTGATCTGATCATTCATATGTAGGTATATCTTGGGCTCTTGGACACACACCAGGCATTGGGAGAGTCCTTGTGGACACTGAAATAGTACAGTCAAAACTCAGATCCAAGAGGAATTCCCAGCAAGGGGCCCACTTGTAGACAGAGGTGAAGGGCATGGCCCAGTACACCTGTATTAGACATAATCAGAGAGTAGGTGCAGAGGGGAGGGAGGGATTTCACTCTCTCCATGAGTCCATCTTTCTCAACTCTGACTCTAGAAGACCTGAGGAAGGCAGTGGAAAAGGCCCCGTAGGAGGTGAAATATTTGTATACTGAAAACTACAGGACATTGCGGAAAGAAATTAAAGAAGAGACAAGTAATTGGAATGGCATACCATGTTCATAGACTGGATTATTAAATACTGTTGGCATTTCTGTACTACATAAAGTGATGTACACATATATCGCAACAACCCACAAAATTCCATGTCATTATTATAGAAGTAGACAGAATCCTAAAATACATATGGAACCGCACCCAAGGAGATAAAACAACCTTGAGACCAAAGAGCAATGATGGAGATTAACACTTCCTGAACTCAAAACACATAACAATGCCACAGTAGTCAAAACAGTCTGCTACTGGCATCAAGACAGTGAGATAGACCAATGAAATATAATAGAGAGACCCCAAATAAATGCACGTATATATGGCCAACTGATCTTGGCCAAGGTTCTAAGATTACCAAGTGAAGAAAGGATAGTCTCTTCAACAATCAACAGTATGAAAAGGCAACCTATAGGATGGGAGGAAATATGTGTAAACCTTGTATCTGAACAAGGGACCAATATCCAGAATATATAAGAAACTACTACAAGTCAATTTCAGAAAAACAGCGGGCAAATAAGTGTGTTTAAAAATGGGTAAAAAGCTTTACTAGACATTTCTCCATAAAGACATACAGGTGCTCAATCTACATATGAAAATTTGCTCAACATCGCTAAGCATCAGGGAAATGGAAATCAAGCCACAAAGAGATACCACTCACACCTGTTAGGATGTGTATTATAAAAAGACAATTAGGGCTTCCCTGGTGGCACAGTGGTTGAGAGTCCAGCTGCCGAAGCAGGGGACACGTGTTCGTGCCTCGGTCTGGGAGGATCCCACATGCCACTGAGCGGCTGGGCCCATGAGCCATGGCCACTGAGCCTGTGCGTTTGTAGCCTGTGCTCCGCAACAGGAGAGCCCACAACAATGAGAGGCCCGTGTACTGCAAAAAAAAAAAAAAAAAAAAAAAAAAAAAAAAGAAGAAAAGAAAGAAAATATATGGATGCTGGAAAAAATGTGAAGAAGTGGAACTTATGTACCCTGTTTTGTACCCTGTAGTAATGTAAAATGGTGTAGCCATTATGGAAAACAGAATGGAGGTCCCCTAAAAATTATTAAGAGAACTAGCATAAAATCCAGCAGTCACTCATTTAGGTTTATATACAAAGGAGATAAAACAAGAATGTCCAAGAGATATCTACAATCTAAAGTCCATTGCAGCATTATACACAATACACAACATAGGAAGACTGCCTAGTGTCCATGGGAAGATGAATTAATAAAGAAAATGTGGTGTATACTTACAGAGGAATGTCATTCAGTCTCTGAAAAAGAAGGAAATCCTGCCATTTGCAGCAACACGAAAGAACTTGGAGGACATTTGTAAGAGTGAAATAAGCCAGTCACAGAAGGTCAAAAACTGAAAGAAACCTCTGAGAATCAGAGAGTGGAATGGTGGTTCCAAGAGCTGGCAGGAGGTTGACATGGGAAGTCACTGTTCAAGGTTAGAATGTGTTATTTGCAAATTGGAAAAGTCCTAGACACTTGCTGTACAACAAGGTGCATGTAGTCAACAGGACTGCCTGGACATTTCAAAACTTTATGGGAACATAAATCAAGGGAAAAACAACATAAAAAGTTCACATACACACACAGAATCATACCACTCATTTCACATACAGACACACCCAGTCTCATGCACACAAACCTACACCACTTAACCGTAATACAGCTTCTTCTTGGGACTATAGTAATTGGTCACATTACTTGTAAATCACTTTCTATCACCAGGACCCCTACTCTCATTCCCAGCACATATTTGGAATCTGTTTGCCCTCTACACTAAAACCAGCAAGAATGTCCCACTTTCTCATCTTCAAAATTCTTCCTCCCTAAGTGACTGATTCCAGAATGCATACCGTTTTCACGTTCTGGGAAGGCCACCTGCAATTACAGAAGAGAAAACACTATGAGGATAAGATCACAGTGATGCTCAGGTCTTTTGTTCATTTGTTGACAGTAGAAAACCTGATAAGAAACAGTGGTCCAGGGTACCCAGCAAGGGTTATCAGAGCAAACCTACTCAGGCTGAAAGGCAAGAACTTTGCTGGGAGGATGGAACTTCCAAGTCCATTTAGGTTGGAAATTACAGAATTCTTTTCCTAGAGGAAAAATCGCTGCAGGAGAGAGAGCTCCGTACTCTACAGGCTGTAATGGATGCTGTCAATTTTAATGTCCTGTGGAATCAGGCACCATGAGTTGGTCATAGACTCTCACTCCACATTCTCCCAACCAAGGGAATTGTATGTATCTGGAAGGAATACCTTCAAATATTCATAACTTAATTCTATTGAAAGAGAAATAAAGCAATAATTCTATCTCAGAACAGAAAAAATCAAGCTTACCTTGATGATCCACGGAGGCTTTTCTTCTTTCCTATCACGGTGCAGGTCATCCACCACATCCTCAGGGAGAGCTGCAGGGACACAGAGTAACTGTCAGGACACTGGTGATGCGGCTCAGGAATTACTCAGGGGCTTTCTTCTCGATGAGGACATGGGGTGGTGTGTATGGATGTGGGAGGTTAGTAAGTGTGGGCTGAGCTGGTGTTGGGCCATCCTCTTTGGGGGATGAAGGAAAGCAAAGGACAAGAGGAAGGAAGTGAAAACAGAGCTTTGGCTTTCTAGCTAAGGGGAGCCTCATCAGAAGGGAAGGGTCGATCTAAAAAATGGTAAACACTAAAATGCATGCTCTGTTTCAATGACACAGACCCATGACCCATCCTGCCTCTTTTGAGCTTCTGCTAAATTGCCACTGTCTCTTGATTTTTCCCAGATCACTCTTTCCCCAGCATCCACAATGCCAGCTACAGCATTTATCATGTCTTCTGTTGTATGATATTTTATACTTGATTAACAGCAACCTCCATTAAAGGACTGAATTCAATCCTAGACAAAATATGCTATATTTATTCACTAATCACTCGTTTTAAAGAAAATCAAATACACAAGATTTGACAAACCTGAAGTCCTCCCATTTAGATACAGCCACTATCAATCGTATCATATTTTTCTCCCAGTCTTTGTTTTCTATACAATGTACGTATGCCCACTGAGTCAGGGGCTGTCCATACTCTAGGGAGCTGTTCCATAAGTGGGACACTTCGTTATGAAGAGGGAGCCCGCACTGAGCACAGCCTGTCTCTAACCCAGCTGTGCAGGAGAAGTGTACAGGCTACAGTCAGGTTCCACTTTGAGTCCTTGGGTGTGGGCTACAGGAATTGACCAATACTAAGGCTTATGGTAATGTTATCCAATACAATAAAATAGCTCCCTGATTCTTATCTGCTTTTGGCCTTGTTTAAGCAATGACACCAGCACTGACAGATATGACCTGTACTGTGTACATGGGGTCTCACACCTCTCAGAATCTGTGAGCTGACCAGGAGAATGCAGGTCCTGAGGTGAATTTCACATTAATGACTGTGCCAAAGTCAACTGATAAGCCCACCCATAGCTGCCCTGGATTCTGTGACCACTAATGCCACCTGATGGGCAAGGTCTGGACCTTTGGAGGTGCGAGGACTTCCAGCCAAGGATACGGATGCAGGGACTCCCTTGCTCCATGACTGAGGATCCCTTGGCTGAGTGGTAAGTGCAGGTCAGGGATCCAGAGCACCCACATTGGGACCCACCCCTGGGTTCTCAGTTTGGCTTTTCCACTCAGGAGGTCAAGAGCTTAGAACATTGATCTCTGCACCATCTCCTTCTGCGGAAAAAAATATTAACCAAATCTGGGCAACAGCGGTGTTGAGGGAAGAACAAGGTAGTGTACAGACAGTGTGCAGTGGTGATGAGCTTTGTTGACAGGTGAATTGTGCTGTGTAAGAGGGAAATATCTCCTCAGGAAACACACACACGCTCACGCATGCAGGTTCACAATCACACCACATAGGCTCACACATGGACCCCAGCCCAACCCTGATACACACAAACCCACATCATCTAAATGATGCAGTTACTTCCAAGACCATAGAACTTGGGCATGGCTCTTTACTGGGAAATCACTCTCTAGCTCTACACCCCCAGCCCTCATCCCTGTAGGGACCCTGAATCAGGGTGTCTCTCCAAGCAAAGCCAGCAAGAGAGTCCCACCTTCTTCATCATCTAGATTGTTCCTCAGCACAGGGGTGAACTCTGAATACATACCGTTTTTGTTTGCTGTCCAATCCACCTGTGATTAGAGAAGAGAAAACAGTGTAAGGATCTCAGCATCCTGTGCTCTGTGGACACAGGTATTTCATCTCTTTTTTTTCTCCTCAGAAAACCAAATGGGAAACGGTTGTTGAGTCAATGGCCCCAAAAGAAACCAGAGAAGACAGCTGTGGGAAAGGCTGGAGCTTTGCCTGGAAGATCTCTCAGGTCCACTTTGAGGAGCAAATACAAAAGTCTATTTCAAGGAGGGAAATTTTCTGCTGAGGAAAGTGTGTCTGACTCTACAGTTTCTAACTGATGTTGCCATTTTTTAAATGGCCTTTTGAATGAGTTATCTGTTGGGAAAGACCTTCACTCAGCATTCATCCAACCAAGCAAAATTGTATCCATCAGCTGTCTTGAACATTGTAGATCTTCAGATCTGAAATCAATTGGAAAAGAAAGAAATGAAACAAACTTTTAATCTCTGATAAATAAGGGGAGCTTACCCTGGAGGTAGCAGGAGCCACTTTAATTGTCCTCACATGGGGCAGTTTCTCCAACAGGTCCTCAGGGGGCTCTAGGAGGACACAGAGTAAGTGTCAGGACACTGGTGATGCTGCTCAGGAATTACTCAGAGAGCCTCATTAATGTGGACACAGGGTGGGAGTGTATGGATGCAGGTGGTTACTGAGTGTGGACTGAGGTGCTGTTGGACAAACCTCGCTGGTGGGTGGAGGAAGGCAAAGGGGAGGAACATTTCAGAAATGAGGAAGAGAACCTTTAGCTTTCTAGCTGTAGGGAACCTAATCAATTTGAAAGTGTCAGTCTGAAAAAGCTTAAACACTAACATTGCACTATGTTTCAGTATAGAGTCCCACGGCCCCTCTGCCCATTTCAAAGTCCCTCCAAATCCCCCTTCTTCTTGAAATGTTACAAGACTCTTTCAGCTTCCTTCTAATCAAATATGTTGCTCCTTCATTCATCGTCCATTCTGTTGGATTTTTGACTTATTTTATTGTGATGAAATATACATATTTATGCTTTTCATAATTTTGAAGTATACAGTTCACTAGCATTTCTTACTTTCACAATGCTGTGTACCCATCAACACAATCTACATCTTAATCTTTTTCATCATTTCAACGTAACCTCTGTACCCATTAAATCATAATCCACCTTACTCCTGCCTCCTGACCTTGGTAATTTCTACTTCCGGTGTCTGTGAGTTTGCCTACACTAGGTACCTCATACAAGTGGAATCATACAATATTTGTCTTTCTGCGCCTGCCTTATTTCACTAACAATAATGTATTTTTTATATTATTTGGATCATTCATTTTGTAGCATAAGTCAATCTTTAATTCCTTTTTATGGTTGAAAATTATTCCATTCGGTGTATATATCACATTTTATTTATCCATTCATCACCTCATGGACTTTGGATTGTTTCTATCTTTTGGCTACTAAGAATAATGCGACTATGAACATTAGTGTACACATTTCTGTATGGCACCATAATGGTGACAAATAATATTGTACATATTTCAAATATTATTGAATATAACAACACAAGGTGTGACTCTGAGGTGAACTATGGACTTTCCATTAGTAAAAATATACTTACATTGTTTCACTAATTGTAACAAATGTACTTCACCTATGCTATATATTATTAATAGCTGAAACTGGAGTGATAGGATACAGGAATTTTCTGTATTGCCTGTACAACTTTTATGGCAATATAATCCTGTTCTAAATAATGTCTAATAATTTAAAGAAATCTCAAAACATGGTTTCAGGGAGGGATGTGTTGTTGCTGACGTTCAAAATTCAGTTGATGTCTAAAGCATAACTAGAGACCATCTTCCCTCTTAAACATGAACCAAATGTTGAATTTTAAATGCATGCCGCAGAGCACAGGGAGATCAGCTCGGTGCTTTGTGACTGCCTGGAGGGGTGGGATGGGGAGGGTGGGAGGGAGGGAGATGCATGAGGGAAGGGATGTGGGAACAGATGTATATGTATGACTGATTCACTTTGTTATAAAGCAGAAACTAATAAAAAAAATAAAATTCAAAAAAAAAAATAAATAAATAAATAAATGCATGTTTACTTCCATGGTTAAAACAGTACCAGCTGTCTTAGTAAGTTTCAATTTGAACACATGGAATAAAAGAAGAATACTGCTTAATATTTCATAGCTTTTTCTTCAATATGAGGCACTGAATCAACTAGAATAATTATTCTTGAGTGAACCAAATGAGACATTTTCCACAGTACCTTCAGCTGGGTCATTTGTATGGTGCATCCTAAAATGTGGCCAGATGTGGATCTTTTTCAGCCAGCCTGGGGTTGATATTCTTGACCTCTGATGAGTGTTTCTTCTTCTCGCATTCTGGGAGCAGCATCCTGGGAAATGCATTACAATAGAGACAACTATTGACATCTTGCTGGCAGAAGACCATGGGGAAATTAGCAATAATTTATTCACAGTTCAATCCTTTGGTCCCTTTCCTCACCAGCTGCCCAGCAGAGCCTCCTGAATCAAAGTTGGACTTAGGAAGATCTTGCAGTTTGGTATGCAGTTAAAACACCCAACAGACAGGTTTTGTGGGCAAATATCTTTATTTAACTGATAATGTCTAGAAACTCAGCAATCCATTGGGACCATGAATGATGGACTGGATTCAAATCCCGTTTAGAAGAAGCATGTACTTGGGAAAGATATGTAGATCCCTCTTTGCCTCAGTTCCCTGTTCTGAGATGTAGGAATGTTAATATTGCCTAAGTTTAGCATTATGTCATGTGTCCAAAAATGATTGAATATAGGTAAAATGTTTGAAAAATAAAGGACCGGTGCTTCACAAATGCGCTATAAGTGTTCAATCCTGAATGATGGCAAGAAGAAGCTGGACATTTCGTAGCTGTTGAAAGCAGAGAAGTGATTTGACGGCTCCAAGTAAAGGGGGATTCAAGCTTACTCTTCAGCTTTTTATGGGAACAATGCTTTGCAGCTCATGGAGAATATCCATTATCATGTCTGACACCCAGCCCTGTTTGGGGTGAAGGGGAGGGCAAAGTGGGGGCTGTAACCCATATGTTATGGTGGAGGGTGTGGAAATTTAGAGATAAGTGACTGTCCAAGAATCACAACCATGATGAATGATGGATCTGGGACAGGACAGACCCCTGGACCCCTGAGCCAGGAGTTCCCCTCACTCTCTCTCTCAAATTCTCCTGCCCCAAGTTTTCTGTGGGTGAGAGCTGATGTCCTGAAGGAGCTGCCTGAGCCTAGAAAGGAACCCAAATCCTTACCCTACTTTTCGTCTCTATATTTCAATCCCTCATTCAAAATACATCAGTTTCTTACGAACAAAGCTCCCCTGAAGGACCACAGGAATTCCAACTGTGTCCGTTCTCCCCAGCCTCTTCATACCATCAACTATCTCACAAGCATCCTTCACAATGACCAGCTCACCATGCTGAGTGATCAGTGGTCTGTTACATTCCTAGGTTGCCTCAGAGCTCAAAACCTCTAAGCAAAAGGCCACATGATGGCTCTACCAAGAATCAGCTTCCCTTCAATTGACCACGTTTGGATGAATAGTTACCATGAATTAACTGGGGAGGTGGCCATCTCTGCTGGGCTTTGGTGGCTTAGTTAAAGTCTGTGATGCTCAAAGTCTCCCTGACAATTGATCTGAGCACCCATTCGAGCAGCCTGGACCAAGGGCTTGCTAAGAATGGGCAAGCGTTCAAGTCTTTCCTCACTAATATTCCGGCTCTATAAACTCATCATTTTCTAGACCCTGTAGTGGAAGGCAATAGAATCCCACATTCTTTTTGAAAGTCATCTCCATACTCAGAGGCTGGAGACCCCACCCCAGGATTCTCCTTGAGAATCACCAGACAGACCCTCCTTCCCTCAGTGACCAAATGTTCATTCCACTAATGTGATGGCACTGGCCCTTCTCACCAAACTCCCTGGCAGCCGCCAAACAGCCAGTGATCTTGTCCACAGCGACCCATGGAAATCCAACCAGTGAATCCCAGGTTCTTTCCTTTATAAAACTCTCTGGATTTAGACCTTGAGTATTTGGTTTCAGATTGACAGCTACATTTAGAAGAGCTGAGCTGTAATTCCCCTTTCCTCCTATAATGACCATTGCTGAGGAGATATGAAGATTCTCCTGCTTCAGTAAAAGCATAATGAGTGAGTTCCCTTTATCTGTTCTCTGGTAGAGTGTGTACAAAATTGGCATTTGGAGATAGTATGTTTTTCTAAATTTAGGAAAATATTTAAGGCAGCTGGCTTGATAGAAGAATCAAAAATATAACTTAAGTAATATAACAAACTATAAAATATATTTATAACTGTAGATAAATGTGGTAGAAATCAAAAAAGAAAACAAAAAAGATGAGGAACATATATCAGTAAAAGTTAACCAGCACATTTGAAGGAACAGCCTTCAGAGGATGAATATGAACCTACCTCCAGAACAATTCAGATTGTCCATTTTCAAAGTCTCAAGGGGTGAGAGTGAGAGCTTCTCATCTGTCACCATATGTGAACCTCTCAGTTCACAGAATGGCAGTTGGAATGGAATGCCAAGATGTGCATTATCATATTACCATAGTGACAGGTCACAATAGAACTTTCAGAATGAACTGGACTCTACACAGGATGGGTCCAACTGCTGTTGTCTAGAAAGTGTGTTTCCAAGGACAAGTTTGGCTCTTCAGAGTAAACAGTTTATTTCCGAAGTTGAATCTCAGGCGCACAATTTACTCTCTCATTAAGAAAATAATTTATATGGGAGAAAATGATCTGCCCCCCCAAATACAGTTGATAGTGCACATTTCAGGGTGAAGATGGACAAAGGTAACACGTTGAGAATAAAAAGAGGTTCTATTCTTGACTGAAATATCATCCTGTTGCTGAACGCAAGTCCATGTGCCTGACAAACAGTGAGGCCAAACAATACCAACATGTCGAGCTTGGAGCATTGGAGCAGAGAAAGGTTTACTGCAGGGCCATGTGAGGAGATGGGCGGCTCATGCCTTAGAAAACCCTGAACTCCCCAAAAGCTTTCAGCAAAGCCCTTTCATGGGAAAGGTAAGGGAGGGGTGTGGTTAGTTGCTTCAAACTTCTAAGGTCAGATCCTCTTTTCTTGAGGTCAGGTCATGGTCAGGTCATGATGTTCCTGTAAGCCTCCACCAAAACAAATGTTACTCTCTGTACTGACAAGAAAGGGCAAGGTCCCGAGGCTCAACTCTTGCTCTCCAGAGTCCAGGTCCTGGCCAAGAGGAGGGGGTCTGTGTGCAGGCTGGTTACCCTGCCCGGGAGTGTCCGTCCATCAACCAGTCTGGGTTCTCCCACCAGTGCCCAGGTCTGCTTGAAGAAGCAGATCTCAGGTGGCGGTGCCCTCCAGGCCAGGTCCCCAGACCCTGCCCAGCCTTCATCACTGAGGGAGCCAGGCGCCCAGAACCCTGCCGGCCCTCAGGCTTTTCCTTTAAACTGGAGAGAATCATTTGTAGCAAATACCAGTCAGGTGAATTCCCAGCTGCCAACAACTGCCCTTTGACGAGAACAGCCCAACCACAGAGGCGGACCTGAAGTAATGATGTGTAAAGTCCTTGCAGCTGAACCTTGACCTCTGGCCTCTTCCTGGGGTGGACAACTGATCAAAGCTGGACCAAGTTTTGAAACTTGAGCAGAGAGTCTGAAGCCGGTTGAAGCTCTTACCTGGATGACAGTGTCCGTGTACTGCAGGTGCTGAGGCCTCTGTGCACCACGACCCATGGGGACCGCTGCTGCCATTAGGTCGCCGAGGCAGGGACGGGGTGGGGGGGTAGGTTCACGCCTGCCCCGCCCCTATTACAATCTCCACCCATTTCTACTCTTCCTCCCCACACTTTTCTAGATAAAATAATTTAAAATGTAAGATTTAATCTTATTATAAACAAAGTTAAGTTTTCATGTCTAATGTCCAGTTGTATTCTTAGTGTCCTATAAATTCGGTTTTTCTCCTCACAGAAATTAATATTTTTGCCACGTATTGCAAGTATATTTCCAATTTGTCACTGTCTTTTTATCAGTTACTCTTACTTTTATCATGAAGACATTTATTTTATTTTCAAAAATCAGTAATTCAAATATTTTTATTTGTTACTTTTGGCTGTGAGAAAGGTAAGGAGGAAAAATAGTATGACTAATATTCATATTAAGGACTAAATACTCCTTTAAGAAAATATTTTACTAATTAGGAAAATAACTACAGGTTATGTTACATTGGTTCTGCCTTCAAGGTGCCCACACTCTAGTGCCATGAAGATATAAATCAAATTTAGAGCCCAATAATAATAAATAGCTCAATCCAGGTGACTTGTCACACCCATTGCAATGTTTGCACTTCAAACTGTTTTATGTGATTCCCTGATTATATTATATGGTAACCTAATAAATGATCTCAAATCCATTAGATAAAAGGCATGATAAAAAATTAAGAAATAGACTTAGTAAAATAAAGGGTACCATGGCAAAATAATGTGTTTCCCTTGATTTATAAACCCGTTAATCTTGAATGAACATTTTGGTAACATTTCATCTGGTTTGTGAGTCCATTTTACAAGTATAAGCAGTTCACTTGGAGGAATTTTGTTGATTCCTGCTGGGTTTAAAACTTCAGTTAACTGACTACCATTCTATTTCTCATGAGAGCTAGCTTAACTTCTTCCATTTTTCTTCATAATTCTCATCTTTGAGAGAAGGAACATGTTGGTTGGAATAATTTTGCATCCCAGTAGGAGCAATTATACATTTTCTCATGTGATTGATACTGCACGCAAGTCTATTGGTGATCAGTAACCTGTGCCTTGTAATTCCTTTAATTTCATTTATATTCAGCTGGGAAAGGAGCCAGATTTCTCCTGGCTTCCACACACTCGCTGATGGTTAGACAATAAATAAGATTTTTATTTTCCTTCCTGTACTTGTAGGCTTGTCGGCTATAACACTTTCTTCTTTTTGCAGCATTTTCTGTCACTATCTTTATTTTTAAATTAAGTGTATTTTATTTTGTGCAAAGTACCCCTTCAGCTTCAACAGAGAAGTTTCACTCTGCAGTATTTTTGTTACTATTCAGTCATATTATTTTAAACTTTATTATTTCTTCTGTCATCTAAGGGTTACTTACAAGAGTAAGTTTATTTCTCCCTAACTTCAGATGTGGTTGTTCCTTAGTAATCCCTTTATATCAAATACCAGCTTAATTGCGTTCTGGTCAAGAATGTGTTCTTTAGGATACATCATAGGTCAATATGCAAAAGAAAACAAACTCTCCTGTGCACAATACCCTAGATGTGCTAAGCAGAACACAAACTTCCATATTAGGCAGTGACAAGCACAAGAAAGAGCAGCTCATGTGCAAAAGATCACTTTTGATAAGCAAATCAAGGAAAAGTGATTATAGAGCACAGTCACGTCTAAGGACACAATTTCTCTCTATTGTATCATTAAAATGTAAAAAAAACAAGTCAGAACTCTACACATATTTCATTCTTCTTTCTGATTTCATATCCACTTTCCTCAGTCTCCAAAGCAGGTGATATAACCCTAAAGTTCCAGGAACCCTCTGCCATTAGATCCTACCTAAGTGTTGTTCCTACCTGTATCCTTTTCCTTATCACGGCCACAAATGCTATCCAAAGTCGATTCTGTAGAAACACGAATATGAATTTACAAGTCTTATGGATACATTTAAAATGTGACTTATGTGACGGAGTAATTGGATATTTTATTTTGTTTTATATTAATACACTGAGTTAATCATTGATTGAATTAAATAAATTATAACAGGCACATCTAGCAAGTGGCTACCACACTGTAATACACATCCATCTTTCTCTCTCTCTCCATATATATATATATATATATATATATATATATATATATGTATAAAGTATATGGAGGATGTTACCACGGCTCCCCTGGTTATTCCCCTCTGTATGGTCTCCCCATTCAAGATGGCTGTTTGCTGATGGTTTACCAAAGGAAAATCCTCTGCCCCGTGAAGGTACTTAGCCCAAGGGGTAAGAGGGATGTGTCCCTCTGCTGGTTTCCCTGGTAACCGATAATCCCATCTGCTGTCAATTCCCCCTTTAACTGGTAGCCTGCCTATTCCGCCCAGAGTGAAGAATGCTGCTACTGCTGCTGCTGCGTTCTGCCTGCCATCGCCTATCTACAGTGGGATGTCTCTCCAGGACCACTTTGCTTCTGATGTGAAATATCTCCCATCTATTAAACCATGAATGTCTCTGTCCCTGACTCCGGGCTCTTTCCTTAGCCCTGAGGCTGAGCAAGTACAGGGCTTGCAGGCGTGAGAGGTGCAGCACAACACCTTCTGCAGGGCAGTTTGCTGGCCAGATTTGATGATTCCTTTGTAGGTGTTTCCTAGGCTCATGCACACTTGCCAGACACTCATGAGACCTTGGGGACACTGAAACAGTAATGTCAACACCCAGATCCTAGAGGAATTCCCGACAGGTGTTCCACTTGACGGGAGAGGTAATGAGCATGGCCCAGTGCACCTGTGCTAGACATAATCAGTGAGCAGGTGCAGAAGGGAGGGAGGGACATTCACTCACTTCATGAGGCCATCCTTCTCACCACTGCCTCTGAAAAATCCAGGGAAGGAAGGGACAAAATGCCTTTAGAAAGTAAATGACCTGTACACTGAAAACTACAAACCACTGCCGAAAGAATTAAACAAGGAACAAATCATTGAAATGACATATCATATTCATAGACTGAAGACTTATTATTGTTGACATTTCTACACTACCCAAAGGTAAGTATTAATTCATCGTAATACCTATCAAAATCCCAATGTCATTTTCAAAGTAAAAGAAAAAAGAATCCTAAAATACATATGGAACCACTAAGGATTCCAAACAGAAAAATCAATCCTGAGAACAAAGAACATAGATGGAGGCTTCTCACTTCCTGACTTCAAAACACATTACAAAGCCACAGGAATCAAAACTGTATGGTACTGACATAGAAACAGATACATAGGCCTAAAGACCAGAATAAATAACCCCCAAGAAAACTCATAGATACATGGCCAAATGAAATTCACCAAGCTTCTAAGACAACAAATAGGGAAAGTATAGTTTATTCAACAGTCAATAGGATGAAAATATAACTTACAGAAAGATTACAAACATATATCAGAAAAGGAGCTAATGTCCAAAACATCTAAGAAAAACACTACAACTCAAATGCAAAGTAAGTTAAAAAATTCAAAAGGGTAAATAACTGGGTTCAGAAATGTGCAAAGATTTAAATAAGACATTTCCTGAAAAAGACATACAAATGGCTAACAAATAGAGGAAAATGTTCTCAACCTCACTAATCATCAGGGCAATGAAAATCAACACCTCATACCTGTTAGGCTTTGTATTATAAAGAAAAAAATTAACAGTCTAAGGCCAAGATGTGGGGAATTGGAAACTTTGTACACTGCTGGTGGGAATGTAAAATGGTGCCGCTATTATGAAAAAGAGTATGGGGGTTCCTTATAAAATTATAAACAGAAATATCATATGATTCAGCAATCACAGTTCTCGGTATATATCCAAAGGAAATTAAATCAGTATCACAATGAGATGAACATAGGTTCATTGCAGCATTCTCCACAATAGCCTAGATATGCAACCAACTTCACAAAACAAGTAAGTGTCCTGTGCCTGAGCTAACCTTAGGTACTTCAAAACAACTCCGTAAGGCTCTTAGCCCCTTAGAGAGGATGAAAGCAATATTAGAGTTAAAAGTAACTTGTACCAATTCCCTTAGTCTGGAATGCTGAAACAAAAGTTCTACAGCAGGGGAAGCCTCCTAAACACATAGCACCTGCCAGGGTTTACCCCAGCCTTGGAAGAACTGGGAAGGATAAGACCAAGGCAGGCCTGAGGAAAGGTCCAAGGGTAGGCAGGCCTGGAGTGAGGGGAGCAGGGGCAGGGCTGTCTGGATGGAGCAGTGGGTTGTAAGAAGCGGAGTGACCCTGGGTCCTGCTGCACTGAGTCTCTGTCCTGGGCCTGGTCAATTCCAGGAGACCAGGTTAGCAGGGCTGTGAGAGCCAGTGTGTGAAGCGAACCCAGCAGCCCCTTCACATAGTCCTCTAGAATTCCTGCCGGCCATGAAGGGTCTTTAGGGGCAGCTGGACGTGGAGCCCTCTCAAATGGAAGCACGTCAGCACATCAGCCTTGGGAGGTGCTGAGGCTGAAATGAGGAGACTGAGCACATGCAGTGATCCCAAAGCATGTGTTCTGTGACTCATCCATCTCTGGGAGTGCGCTTTCCATGAGGAATAAACAGTGAGGACAAAAGTAAGGTGAAGCTACAAGTCCTGAAAGTGTAGAGGGAGAGAGTTCAAGTCTCATCCACCACCTGACACTCACTATAAGAACTTGTTCTCCAGTGTCAAGTGACTATGAGAGTTTTGTTCCCACTAGGATATGGCCATCATACGTGAATGTAAAAAGGAAACCAAAATCCCTGGTGCAAAATACCCTCCAGGTACCAAACAGAAACGAAGCTTTCATCTTTGGCAGTGAAAAAGCAATGAAAGAGTAGTCTTGTGAGAAAGCAAATTTCTGAATGGCAAAGCAAGAAAAGATGACTATAAGCACAGTACAGTCAAAGGACATGGATACAATAACTCTATTATATCATTAAAATTGGGAAAGAACAAATCAGAATTCTACACATATTTCCTTCTGCTTCCTGATTTCATATTCACCTTCCTTAGTTTCTAAAGAAGTGGGTGGAACCCAAGTGTTCTAGGAATTGTCTCGCTTTAGATCCTAACTGAGAGTTGTTCGCTATGTGAATCGTCATCAGCATCACTGCTATGTATGCTCTCCAAAATGCATTCTGTACAAACACAACCATGAGCATAAAGTTATTATACAAGTTGACCCACCCATTTCTTCTACTCGACTTGCTGGCTCACACAGCATCACCCTGGTATTCCCTCCAGGTTCTCAGACCTCCCCTGTGCTCTGTGCAGACAGAGTCCTTCAATAACATATTGATCACAGTTGAAAATTGCAAATGAGGGAGAGATGCTGAGAAAATCACCTTTCGACCCCTCACTTCTATAGACCCATTTATAGCTTTCACCGTCAACCTTACCAACCTGAAATTCCAGATGTTACAGACACACTTGAAACATGGCTAGTGTGACCAAGCAATTGTGTGTTTTTTGCATTTTTTAATAGAATGAGTTAATTATTGTTTGAACTAAATTAATTATAAATAGACACGTTTGGTTAGTGGCTATCACACTGGAAAGCTCAGCTCTAAGAAATCCAAAGATGAGAAAGAGGCAACCAGCCACCCCTCTCCTGGTTGTTCTTTACTGCAGAAAATTTCTTGGCCTGATCTGATCATTCATATGTAGGTATATCTTGGGCTCTTGGACACACACCAGGCATTGGGAGAGTCCTTGTGGACACTGAAATAGTACAGTCAAAACTCAGATCCAAGAGGAATTCCCAGCAAGGGGCCCACTTGTAGACAGAGGTGAAGGGCATGGCCCAGTACACCTGTATTAGACATAATCAGAGAGTAGGTGCAGAGGGGAGGGAGGGATTTCACTCTCTCCATGAGTCCATCTTTCTCAACTCTGACTCTAGAAGACCTGAGGAAGGCAGTGGAAAAGGCCCCGTAGGAGGTGAAATATTTGTATACTGAAAACTACAGGACATTGCGGAAAGAAATTAAAGAAGAGACAAGTAATTGGAATGGCATACCATGTTCATAGACTGGATTATTAAATACTGTTGGCATTTCTGTACTACATAAAGTGATGTACACATATATCGCAACAACCCACAAAATTCCATGTCATTATTATAGAAGTAGACAGAATCCTAAAATACATATGGAACCGCACCCAAGGAGATAAAACAACCTTGAGACCAAAGAGCAATGATGGAGATTAACACTTCCTGAACTCAAAACACATAACAATGCCACAGTAGTCAAAACAGTCTGCTACTGGCATCAAGACAGTGAGATAGACCAATGAAATATAATAGAGAGACCCCAAATAAATGCACGTATATATGGCCAACTGATCTTGGCCAAGGTTCTAAGATTACCAAGTGAAGAAAGGATAGTCTCTTCAACAATCAACAGTATGAAAAGGCAACCTATAGGATGGGAGGAAATATGTGTAAACCTTGTATCTGAACAAGGGACCAATATCCAGAATATATAAGAAACTACTACAAGTCAATTTCAGAAAAACAGCGGGCAAATAAGTGTGTTTAAAAATGGGTAAAAAGCTTTACTAGACATTTCTCCATAAAGACATACAGGTGCTCAATCTACATATGAAAATTTGCTCAACATCGCTAAGCATCAGGGAAATGGAAATCAAGCCACAAAGAGATACCACTCACACCTGTTAGGATGTGTATTATAAAAAGACAATTAGGGCTTCCCTGGTGGCACAGTGGTTGAGAGTCCAGCTGCCGAAGCAGGGGACACGTGTTCGTGCCTCGGTCTGGGAGGATCCCACATGCCACTGAGCGGCTGGGCCCATGAGCCATGGCCACTGAGCCTGTGCGTTTGTAGCCTGTGCTCCGCAACAGGAGAGCCCACAACAATGAGAGGCCCGTGTACTGCAAAAAAAAAAAAAAAAAAAAAAAAAAAAAAAAAAAAGAAGAAAAGAAAGAAAATATATGGATGCTGGAAAAAATGTGAAGAAGTGGAACTTATGTACCCTGTTTTGTACCCTGTAGTAATGTAAAATGGTGTAGCCATTATGGAAAACAGAATGGAGGTCCCCTAAAAATTATTAAGAGAACTAGCATAAAATCCAGCAGTCACTCATTTAGGTTTATATACAAAGGAGATAAAACAAGAATGTCCAAGAGATATCTACAATCTAAAGTCCATTGCAGCATTATACACAATACACAACATAGGAAGACTGCCTAGTGTCCATGGGAAGATGAATTAATAAAGAAAATGTGGTGTATACTTACAGAGGAATGTCATTCAGTCTCTGAAAAAGAAGGAAATCCTGCCATTTGCAGCAACACGAAAGAACTTGGAGGACATTTGTAAGAGTGAAATAAGCCAGTCACAGAAGGTCAAAAACTGAAAGAAACCTCTGAGAATCAGAGAGTGGAATGGTGGTTCCAAGAGCTGGCAGGAGGTTGACATGGGAAGTCTCTGTTCAAGGTTAGAATGTGTTATTTGCAAATTGGAAAAGTCCTAGACACTTGCTGTACAACAAGGTGCATGTAGTCAACAGGACTGCCTGGACATTTCAAAACTTTATGGGAACATAAATCAAGGGAAAAACAACATAAAAAGTTCACATACACACACAGAATCATACCACTCATTTCACATACAGACACACCCAGTCTCATGCACACAAACCTACACCACTTAACCGTAATACAGCTTCTTCTTGGGACTATAGTAATTGGTCACATTACTTGTAAATCACTTTCTATCACCAGGACCCCTACTCTCATTCCCAGCACATATTTGGAATCTGTTTGCCCTCTACACTAAAACCAGCAAGAATGTCCCACTTTCTCATCTTCAAAATTCTTCCTCCCTAAGTGACTGATTCCAGAATACATACCGTTTTCACGTTCTGGGAAGGCCACCTGCAATTACAGAAGAGAAAACACTATGAGGATAAGATCACAGTGATGCTCAGGTCTTTTGTTCATTTGTTGACAGTAGAAAACCTGATAAGAAACAGTGGTCCAGGGTACCCAGCAAGGGTTATCAGAGCAAACCTACTCAGGCTGAAAGGCAAGAACTTTGCTGGGAGGATGGAACTTCCAAGTCCATTTAGGTTGGAAATTACAGAATTCTTTTCCTAGAGGAAAAATCGCTGCAGGAGAGAGAGCTCCGTACTCTACAGGCTGTAATGGATGCTGTCAATTTTAATGTCCTGTGGAATCAGGCACCATGAGTTGGTCATAGACTCTCACTCCACATTCTCCCAACCAAGGGAATTGTATGTATCTGGAAGGAATACCCTCAAATATTCATAACTTAATTCTATTGAAAGAGAAATAAAGCAATAATTCTATCTCAGAACAGAAAAAATCAAGCTTACCTTGATGATCCACGGAGGCTTTTCTTCTTTCCTATCACGGTGCAGGTCATCCACCACATCCTCAGGGAGAGCTGCAGGGACACAGAGTAACTGTCAGGACACTGGTGATGCGGCTCAGGAATTACTCAGGGGCTTTCTTCTCGATGAGGACATGGGGTGGTGTGTATGGATGTGGGAGGTTAGTAAGTGTGGGCTGAGCTGGTGTTGGGCCATCCTCTTTGGGGGATGAAGGAAGGCAAAGGACAAGAGGAAGGAAGTGAAAACAGAGCTTTGGCTTTCTAGCTAAGGAGAGCCTCATCAGAAGGGAAGGGTCGATCTAAAAAATGGTAAACACTAAAATGCATGCTCTGTTTCAATGACACAGACCCATGACCCATCCTGCCTCTTTTGAGCTTCTGCTAAATTGCCACTGTCTCTTGATTTTTCCCAGATCACTCTTTCCCCAGCATCCACAATGCCAGCTACAGCATTTATCATGTCTTCTGTTGTATGATATTTTATACTTGATTAACAGCAACCTCCATTAAAGGACTGAATTCAATCCTAGACAAAATATGCTATATTTATTCACTAATCACTCGTTTTAAAGAAAATCAAATACACAAGATTTGACAAACCTGAAGTCCTCCCATTTAGATACAGCCACTATCAATCGTATCATATTTTTCTCCCAGTCTTTGTTTTCTATACAATGTACGTATGCCCACTGAGTCAGGGGCTGTCCATACTCTAGGGAGCTGTTCCATAAGTGGGACACTTCGTTATGAAGAGGGAGCCCGGACTGAGCACAGCCTGTCTCTAACCCAGCTGTGCAGGAGAAGTGTACAGGCTACAGTCAGGTTCCACTTTGAGTCCTTGGGTGTGGGCTACAGGAATTGACCAATACTAAGGCTTATGGTAATGTTATCCAATACAATAAAATAGCTCCCTGATTCTTATCTGCTTTTGGCCTTGTTTAAGCAATGACACCAGCACTGACAGATATGACCTGTACTGTGTACATGGGGTCTCACACCTCTCAGAATCTGTGAGCTGACCAGGAGAATGCAGGTCCTGAGGTGAATTTCACATTAATGACTGTGCCAAAGTCAACTGATAAGCCCACCCATAGCTGCCCTGGATTCTGTGACCACTAATGCCACCTGATGGGCAAGGTCTGGACCTTTGGAGGTGCGAGGACTTCCAGCCAAGGATACGGATGCAGGGACTCCCTTGCTCCATGACTGAGGATCCCTTGGCTGAGTGGTAAGTGCAGGTCAGGGATCCAGAGCACCCACATTGGGACCCACCCCTGGGTTCTCAGTTTGGCTTTTCCACTCAGGAGGTCAAGAGCTTAGAACATTGATCTCTGCACCATCTCCTTCTGCGGAAAAAAATATTAACCAAATCTGGGCAACAGCGGTGTTGAGGGAAGAACAAGGTAGTGTACAGACAGTGTGCAGTGGTGATGAGCTTTGTTGACAGGTGAATTGTGCTGTGTAAGAGGGAAATATCTCCTCAGGAAACACACACACGCTCACGCATGCAGGTTCACAATCACACCACATAGGCTCACACATGGACCCCAGCCCAACCCTGATACACACAAACCCACATCATCTAAATGATGCAGTTACTTCCAAGACCATAGAACTTGGGCATGGCTCTTTACTGGGAAATCACTCTCTAGCTCTACACCCCCAGCCCTCATCCCTGTAGGGACCCTGAATCAGGGTGTCTCTCCAAGCAAAGCCAGCAAGAGAGTCCCACCTTCTTCATCATCTAGATTGTTCCTCAGCACAGGGGTGAACTCTGAATACATACCGTTTTTGTTTGCTGTCCAATCCACCTGTGATTAGAGAAGAGAAAACAGTGTAAGGATCTCAGCATCCTGTGCTCTGTGGACACAGGTATTTCATCTCTTTTTTTTCTCCTCAGAAAACCAAATGGGAAACGGTTGTTGAGTCAATGGCCCCAAAAGAAACCAGAGAAGACAGCTGTGGGAAAGGCTGGAGCTTTGCCTGGAAGATCTCTCAGGTCCACTTTGAGGAGCAAATACAAAAGTCTATTTCAAGGAGGGAAATTTTCTGCTGAGGAAAGTGTGTCTGACTCTACAGTTTCTAACTGATGTTGCCATTTTTTAAATGGCCTTTTGAATGAGTTATCTGTTGGGAAAGACCTTCACTCAGCATTCATCCAACCAAGCAAAATTGTATCCATCAGCTGTCTTGAACATTGTAGATCTTCAGATCTGAAATCAATTGGAAAAGAAAGAAATGAAACAAACTTTTAATCTCTGATAAATAAGGGGAGCTTACCCTGGAGGTAGCAGGAGCCACTTTAATTGTCCTCACATGGGGCAGTTTCTCCAACAGGTCCTCAGGGGGCTCTAGGAGGACACAGAGTAAGTGTCAGGACACTGGTGATGCTGCTCAGGAATTACTCAGAGAGCCTCATTAATGTGGACACAGGGTGGGAGTGTATGGATGCAGGTGGTTACTGAGTGTGGACTGAGGTGCTGTTGGACAAACCTCGCTGGTGGGTGGAGGAAGGCAAAGGGGAGGAACATTTCAGAAATGAGGAAGAGAACCTTTAGCTTTCTAGCTGTAGGGAACCTAATCAATTTGAAAGTGTCAGTCTGAAAAAGCTTAAACACTAACATTGCACTATGTTTCAGTATAGAGTCCCACGGCCCCTCTGCCCATTTCAAAGTCCCTCCAAATCCCCCTTCTTCTTGAAATGTTACAAGACTCTTTCAGCTTCCTTCTAATCAAATATGTTGCTCCTTCATTCATCGTCCATTCTGTTGGATTTTTGACTTATTTTATTGTGATGAAATATACATATTTATGCTTTTCATAATTTTTAAGTATACAGTTCACTAGCATTTCTTACTTTCACAATGCTGTGTACCCATCAACACAATCTACATCTTAATCTTTTTCATCATTTCAACGTAACCTCTGTACCCATTAAATCATAATCCACCTTACTCCTGCCTCCTGACCTTGGTAATTTCTACTTCCGGTGTCTGTGAGTTTGCCTACACTAGGTACCTCATACAAGTGGAATCATACAATATTTGTCTTTCTGCGCCTGCCTTATTTCACTAACAATAATGTATTTTTTATATTATTTGGATCATTCATTTTGTAGCATAAGTCAATCTTTAATTCCTTTTTATGGTTGAAAATTATTCCATTCGGTGTATATATCACATTTTATTTATCCATTCATCACCTCATGGACTTTGGATTGTTTCTATCTTTTGGCTACTAAGAATAATGCGACTATGAACATTAGTGTACACATTTCTGTATGGCACCATAATGGTGACAAATAATATTGTACATATTTCAAATATTATTGAATATAACAACACAAGGTGTGACTCTGAGGTGAACTATGGACTTTCCATTAGTAAAAATATACTTACATTGTTTCACTAATTGTAACAAATGTACTTCACCTATGCTATATATTATTAATAGCTGAAACTGGAGTGATAGGATACAGGAATTTTCTGTATTGCCTGTACAACTTTTATGGCAATATAATCCTGTTCTAAATAATGTCTAATAATTTAAAGAAATCTCAAAACATGGTTTCAGGGAGGGATGTGTTGTTGCTGACGTTCAAAATTCAGTTGATGTCTAAAGCATAACTAGAGACCATCTTCCCTCTTAAACATGAACCAAATGTTGAATTTTAAATGCATGCCGCAGAGCACAGGGAGATCAGCTCGGTGCTTTGTGACTGCCTGGAGGGGTGGGATGGGGAGGGTGGGAGGGAGGGAGATGCATGAGGGAAGGGATGTGGGAACAGATGTATATGTATGACTGATTCACTTTGTTATAAAGCAGAAACTAATAAAAAAAATAAAATTCAAAAAAAAAAATAAATAAATAAATAAATGCATGTTTACTTCCATGGTTAAAACAGTACCAGCTGTCTTAGTAAGTTTCAATTTGAACACATGGAATAAAAGAAGAATACTGCTTAATATTTCATAGCTTTTTCTTCAATATGAGGCACTGAATCAACTAGAATAATTATTCTTGAGTGAACCAAATGAGACATTTTCCACAGTACCTTCAGCTGGGTCATTTGTATGGTGCATCCTAAAATGTGGCCAGATGTGGATCTTTTTCAGCCAGCCTGGGGTTGATATTCTTGACCTCTGATGAGTGTTTCTTCTTCTCGCATTCTGGGAGCAGCATCCTGGGAAATGCATTACAATAGAGACAACTATTGACATCTTGCTGGCAGAAGACCATGGGGAAATTAGCAATAATTTATTCACAGTTCAATCCTTTGGTCCCTTTCCTCACCAGCTGCCCAGCAGAGCCTCCTGAATCAAAGTTGGACTTAGGAAGATCTTGCAGTTTGGTATGCAGTTAAAACACCCAACAGACAGGTTTTGTGGGCAAATATCTTTATTTAACTGATAATGTCTAGAAACTCAGCAATCCATTGGGACCATGAATGATGGACTGGATTCAAATCCCGTTTAGAAGAAGCATGTACTTGGGAAAGATATGTAGATCCCTCTTTGCCTCAGTTCCCTGTTCTGAGATGTAGGAATGTTAATATTGCCTAAGTTTAGCATTATGTCATGTGTCCAAAAATGATTGAATATAGGTAAAATGTTTGAAAAATAAAGGACCGGTGCTTCACAAATGCGCTATAAGTGTTCAATCCTGAATGATGGCAAGAAGAAGCTGGACATTTCGTAGCTGTTGAAAGCAGAGAAGTGATTTGACGGCTCCAAGTAAAGGGGGATTCAAGCTTACTCTTCAGCTTTTTATGGGAACAATGCTTTGCAGCTCATGGAGAATATCCATTATCATGTCTGACACCCAGCCCTGTTTGGGGTGAAGGGGAGGGCAAAGTGGGGGCTGTAACCCATATGTTATGGTGGAGGGTGTGGAAATTTAGAGATAAGTGACTGTCCAAGAATCACAACCATGATGAATGATGGATCTGGGACAGGACAGACCCCTGGACCCCTGAGCCAGGAGTTCCCCTCACTCTCTCTCTCAAATTCTCCTGCCCCAAGTTTTCTGTGGGTGAGAGCTGATGTCCTGAAGGAGCTGCCTGAGCCTAGAAAGGAACCCAAATCCTTACCCTACTTTTCGTCTCTATATTTCAATCCCTCATTCAAAATACATCAGTTTCTTACGAACAAAGCTCCCCTGAAGGACCACAGGAATTCCAACTGTGTCCGTTCTCCCCAGCCTCTTCATACCATCAACTATCTCACAAGCATCCTTCACAATGACCAGCTCACCATGCTGAGTGATCAGTGGTCTGTTACATTCCTAGGTTGCCTCAGAGCTCAAAACCTCTAAGCAAAAGGCCACATGATGGCTCTACCAAGAATCAGCTTCCCTTCAATTGACCACGTTTGGATGAATAGTTACCATGAATTAACTGGGGAGGTGGCCATCTCTGCTGGGCTTTGGTGGCTTAGTTAAAGTCTGTGATGCTCAAAGTCTCCCTGACAATTGATCTGAGCACCCATTCGAGCAGCCTGGACCAAGGGCTTGCTAAGAATGGGCAAGCGTTCAAGTCTTTCCTCACTAATATTCCGGCTCTATAAACTCATCATTTTCTAGACCCTGTAGTGGAAGGCAATAGAATCCCACATTCTTTTTGAAAGTCATCTCCATACTCAGAGGCTGGAGACCCCACCCCAGGATTCTCCTTGAGAATCACCAGACAGACCCTCCTTCCCTCAGTGACCAAATGTTCATTCCACTAATGTGATGGCACTGGCCCTTCTCACCAAACTCCCTGGCAGCCGCCAAACAGCCAGTGATCTTGTCCACAGCGACCCATGGAAATCCAACCAGTGAATCCCAGGTTCTTTCCTTTATAAAACTCTCTGGATTTAGACCTTGAGTATTTGGTTTCAGATTGACAGCTACATTTAGAAGAGCTGAGCTGTAATTCCCCTTTCCTCCTATAATGACCATTGCTGAGGAGATATGAAGATTCTCCTGCTTCAGTAAAAGCATAATGAGTGAGTTCCCTTTATCTGTTCTCTGGTAGAGTGTGTACAAAATTGGCATTTGGAGATAGTATGTTTTTCTAAATTTAGGAAAATATTTAAGGCAGCTGGCTTGATAGAAGAATCAAAAATATAACTTAAGTAATATAACAAACTATAAAATATATTTATAACTGTAGATAAATGTGGTAGAAATCAAAAAAGAAAACAAAAAAGATGAGGAACATATATCAGTAAAAGTTAACCAGCACATTTGAAGGAACAGCCTTCAGAGGATGAATATGAACCTACCTCCAGAACAATTCAGATTGTCCATTTTCAAAGTCTCAAGGGGTGAGAGTGAGAGCTTCTCATCTGTCACCATATGTGAACCTCTCAGTTCACAGAATGGCAGTTGGAATGGAATGCCAAGATGTGCATTATCATATTACCATAGTGACAGGTCACAATAGAACTTTCAGAATGAACTGGACTCTGCACAGGATGGGTCCAACTGCTGTTGTCTAGAAAGTGTGTTTCCAAGGACAAGTTTGGCTCTTCAGAGTAAACAGTTTATTTCCGAAGTTGAATCTCAGGCGCACAATTTACTCTCTCATTAAGAAAATAATTTATATGGGAGAAAATGATCTGCCCCCCCAAATACAGTTGATAGTGCACATTTCAGGGTGAAGATGGACAAAGGTAACACGTTGAGAATAAAAAGAGGTTCTATTCTTGACTGAAATATCATCCTGTTGCTGAACGCAAGTCCATGTGCCTGACAAACAGTGAGGCCAAACAATACCAACATGTCGAGCTTGGAGCATTGGAGCAGAGAAAGGTTTACTGCAGGGCCATGTGAGGAGATGGGCGGCTCATGCCTTAGAAAACCCTGAACTCCCCAAAAGCTTTCAGCAAAGCCCTTTCATGGGAAAGGTAAGGGAGGGGTGTGGTTAGTTGCTTCAAACTTCTAAGGTCAGATCCTCTTTTCTTGAGGTCAGGTCATGGTCAGGTCATGATGTTCCTGTAAGCCTCCACCAAAACAAATGTTACTCTCTGTACTGACAAGAAAGGGCAAGGTCCCGAGGCTCAACTCTTGCTCTCCAGAGTCCAGGTCCTGGCCAAGAGGAGGGGGTCTGTGTGCAGGCTGGTTACCCTGCCCGGGAGTGTCCGTCCATCAACCAGTCTGGGTTCTCCCACCAGTGCCCAGGTCTGCTTGAAGAAGCAGATCTCAGGTGGCGGTGCCCTCCAGGCCAGGTCCCCAGACCCTGCCCAGCCTTCATCACTGAGGGAGCCAGGCGCCCAGAACCCTGCCGGCCCTCAGGCTTTTCCTTTAAACTGGAGAGAATCATTTGTAGCAAATACCAGTCAGGTGAATTCCCAGCTGCCAACAACTGCCCTTTGACGAGAACAGCCCAACCACAGAGGCGGACCTGAAGTAATGATGTGTAAAGTCCTTGCAGCTGAACCTTGACCTCTGGCCTCTTCCTGGGGTGGACAACTGATCAAAGCTGGACCAAGTTTTGAAACTTGAGCAGAGAGTCTGAAGCCGGTTGAAGCTCTTACCTGGATGACAGTGTCCGTGTACTGCAGGTGCTGAGGCCTCTGTGCACCACGACCCATGGGGACCGCTGCTGCCATTAGGTCGCCGAGGCAGGGACGGGGTGGGGGGGTAGGTTCACGCCTGCCCCGCCCCTATTACAATCTCCACCCATTTCTACTCTTCCTCCCCACACTTTTCTAGATAAAATAATTTAAAATGTAAGGTTTAATCTTATTATAAACAAAGTTAAGTTTTCATGTCTAATGTCCAGTTGTATTCTTAGTGTCCTATAAATTCGGTTTTTCTCCTCACAGAAATTAATATTTTTGCCACGTATTGCAAGTATATTTCCAATTTGTCACTGTCTTTTTATCAGTTACTCTTACTTTTATCATGAAGACATTTATTTTATTTTCAAAAATCAGTAATTCAAATATTTTTATTTGTTACTTTTGGCTGTGAGAAAGGTAAGGAGGAAAAATAGTATGACTAATATTCATATTAAGGACTAAATACTCCTTTAAGAAAATATTTTACTAATTAGGAAAATAACTACAGGTTATGTTACATTGGTTCTGCCTTCAAGGTGCCCACACTCTAGTGCCATGAAGATATAAATCAAATTTAGAGCCCAATAATAATAAATAGCTCAATCCAGGTGACTTGTCACACCCATTGCAATGTTTGCACTTCAAACTGTTTTATGTGATTCCCTGATTATATTATATGGTAACCTAATAAATGATCTCAAATCCATTAGATAAAAGGCATGATAAAAAATTAAGAAATAGACTTAGTAAAATAAAGGGTACCATGGCAAAATAATGTGTTTCCCTTGATTTATAAACCCGTTAATCTTGAATGAACATTTTGGTAACATTTCATCTGGTTTGTGAGTCCATTTTACAAGTATAAGCAGTTCACTTGGAGGAATTTTGTTGATTCCTGCTGGGTTTAAAACTTCAGTTAACTGACTACCATTCTATTTCTCATGAGAGCTAGCTTAACTTCTTCCATTTTTCTTCATAATTCTCATCTTTGAGAGAAGGAACATGTTGGTTGGAATAATTTTGCATCCCAGTAGGAGCAATTATACATTTTCTCATGTGATTGATACTGCACGCAAGTCTATTGGTGATCAGTAACCTGTGCCTTGTAATTCCTTTAATTTCATTTATATTCAGCTGGGAAAGGAGCCAGATTTCTCCTGGCTTCCACACACTCGCTGATGGTTAGACAATAAATAAGATTTTTATTTTCCTTCCTGTACTTGTAGGCTTGTCGGCTATAACACTTTCTTCTTTTTGCAGCATTTTCTGTCACTATCTTTATTTTTAAATTAAGTGTATTTTATTTTGTGCAAAGTACCCCTTCAGCTTCAACAGAGAAGTTTCACTCTGCAGTATTTTTGTTACTATTCAGTCATATTATTTTAAACTTTATTATTTCTTCTGTCATCTAAGGGTTACTTACAAGAGTAAGTTTATTTCTCCCTAACTTCAGATGTGGTTGTTCCTTAGTAATCCCTTTATATCAAATACCAGCTTAATTGCGTTCTGGTCAAGAATGTGTTCTTTAGGATACATCATAGGTCAATATGCAAAAGAAAACAAACTCTCCTGTGCACAATACCCTAGATGTGCTAAGCAGAACACAAACTTCCATATTAGGCAGTGACAAGCACAAGAAAGAGCAGCTCATGTGCAAAAGATCACTTTTGATAAGCAAATCAAGGAAAAGTGATTATAGAGCACAGTCACGTCTAAGGACACAATTTCTCTCTATTGTATCATTAAAATGTAAAAAAAACAAGTCAGAACTCTACACATATTTCATTCTTCTTTCTGATTTCATATCCACTTTCCTCAGTCTCCAAAGCAGGTGATATAACCCTAAAGTTCCAGGAACCCTCTGCCATTAGATCCTACCTAAGTGTTGTTCCTACCTGTATCCTTTTCCTTATCACGGCCACAAATGCTATCCAAAGTCGATTCTGTAGAAACACGAATATGAATTTACAAGTCTTATGGATACATTTAAAATGTGACTTATGTGACGGAGTAATTGGATATTTTATTTTGTTTTATATTAATACACTGAGTTAATCATTGATTGAATTAAATAAATTATAACAGGCACATCTAGCAAGTGGCTACCACACTGTAATACACATCCATCTTTCTCTCTCTCTCCATATATATATATATATATATATATATATATATATATATATGTATAAAGTATATGGAGGATGTTACCACGGCTCCCCTGGTTATTCCCCTCTGTATGGTCTCCCCATTCAAGATGGCTGTTTGCTGATGGTTTACCAAAGGAAAATCCTCTGCCCCGTGAAGGTACTTAGCCCAAGGGGTAAGAGGGATGTGTCCCTCTGCTGGTTTCCCTGGTAACCGATAATCCCATCTGCTGTCAATTCCCCCTTTAACTGGTAGCCTGCCTATTCCGCCCAGAGTGAAGAATGCTGCTACTGCTGCTGCTGCGTTCTGCCTGCCATCGCCTATCTACAGTGGGATGTCTCTCCAGGACCACTTTGCTTCTGATGTGAAATATCTCCCATCTATTAAACCATGAATGTCTCTGTCCCTGACTCCGGGCTCTTTCCTTAGCCCTGAGGCTGAGCAAGTACAGGGCTTGCAGGCGTGAGAGGTGCAGCACAACACCTTCTGCAGGGCAGTTTGCTGGCCAGATTTGATGATTCCTTTGTAGGTGTTTCCTAGGCTCATGCACACTTGCCAGACACTCATGAGACCTTGGGGACACTGAAACAGTAATGTCAACACCCAGATCCTAGAGGAATTCCCGACAGGTGTTCCACTTGACGGGAGAGGTAATGAGCATGGCCCAGTGCACCTGTGCTAGACATAATCAGTGAGCAGGTGCAGAAGGGAGGGAGGGACATTCACTCACTTCATGAGGCCATCCTTCTCACCACTGCCTCTGAAAAATCCAGGGAAGGAAGGGACAAAATGCCTTTAGAAAGTAAATGACCTGTACACTGAAAACTACAAACCACTGCCGAAAGAATTAAACAAGGAACAAATCATTGAAATGACATATCATATTCATAGACTGAAGACTTATTATTGTTGACATTTCTACACTACCCAAAGGTAAGTATTAATTCATCGTAATACCTATCAAAATCCCAATGTCATTTTCAAAGTAAAAGAAAAAAGAATCCTAAAATACATATGGAACCACTAAGGATTCCAAACAGAAAAATCAATCCTGAGAACAAAGAACATAGATGGAGGCTTCTCACTTCCTGACTTCAAAACACATTACAAAGCCACAGGAATCAAAACTGTATGGTACTGACATAGAAACAGATACATAGGCCTAAAGACCAGAATAAATAACCCCCAAGAAAACTCATAGATACATGGCCAAATGAAATTCACCAAGCTTCTAAGACAACAAATAGGGAAAGTATAGTTTATTCAACAGTCAATAGGATGAAAATATAACTTACAGAAAGATTACAAACATATATCAGAAAAGGAGCTAATGTCCAAAACATCTAAGAAAAACACTACAACTCAAATGCAAAGTAAGTTAAAAAATTCAAAAGGGTAAATAACTGGGTTCAGAAATGTGCAAAGATTTAAATAAGACATTTCCTGAAAAAGACATACAAATGGCTAACAAATAGAGGAAAATGTTCTCAACCTCACTAATCATCAGGGCAATGAAAATCAACACCTCATACCTGTTAGGCTTTGTATTATAAAGAAAAAAATTAACAGTCTAAGGCCAAGATGTGGGGAATTGGAAACTTTGTACACTGCTGGTGGGAATGTAAAATGGTGCCGCTATTATGAAAAAGAGTATGGGGGTTCCTTATAAAATTATAAACAGAAATATCATATGATTCAGCAATCACAGTTCTCGGTATATATCCAAAGGAAATTAAATCAGTATCACAATGAGATGAACATAGGTTCATTGCAGCATTCTCCACAATAGCCTAGATATGCAACCAACTTCACAAAACAAGTAAGTGTCCTGTGCCTGAGCTAACCTTAGGTACTTCAAAACAACTCCGTAAGGCTCTTAGCCCCTTAGAGAGGATGAAAGCAATATTAGAGTTAAAAGTAACTTGTACCAATTCCCTTAGTCTGGAATGCTGAAACAAAAGTTCTACAGCAGGGGAAGCCTCCTAAACACATAGCACCTGCCAGGGTTTACCCCAGCCTTGGAAGAACTGGGAAGGATAAGACCAAGGCAGGCCTGAGGAAAGGTCCAAGGGTAGGCAGGCCTGGAGTGAGGGGAGCAGGGGCAGGGCTGTCTGGATGGAGCAGTGGGTTGTAAGAAGCGGAGTGACCCTGGGTCCTGCTGCACTGAGTCTCTGTCCTGGGCCTGGTCAATTCCAGGAGACCAGGTTAGCAGGGCTGTGAGAGCCAGTGTGTGAAGCGAACCCAGCAGCCCCTTCACATAGTCCTCTAGAATTCCTGCCGGCCATGAAGGGTCTTTAGGGGCAGCTGGACGTGGAGCCCTCTCAAATGGAAGCACGTCAGCACATCAGCCTTGGGAGGTGCTGAGGCTGAAATGAGGAGACTGAGCACATGCAGTGATCCCAAAGCATGTGTTCTGTGACTCATCCATCTCTGGGAGTGCGCTTTCCATGAGGAATAAACAGTGAGGACAAAAGTAAGGTGAAGCTACAAGTCCTGAAAGTGTAGAGGGAGAGAGTTCAAGTCTCATCCACCACCTGACACTCACTATAAGAACTTGTTCTCCAGTGTCAAGTGACTATGAGAGTTTTGTTCCCACTAGGATATGGCCATCATACGTGAATGTAAAAAGGAAACCAAAATCCCTGGTGCAAAATACCCTCCAGGTACCAAACAGAAACGAAGCTTTCATCTTTGGCAGTGAAAAAGCAATGAAAGAGTAGTCTTGTGAGAAAGCAAATTTCTGAATGGCAAAGCAAGAAAAGATGACTATAAGCACAGTACAGTCAAAGGACATGGATACAATAACTCTATTATATCATTAAAATTGGGAAAGAACAAATCAGAATTCTACACATATTTCCTTCTGCTTCCTGATTTCATATTCACCTTCCTTAGTTTCTAAAGAAGTGGGTGGAACCCAAGTGTTCTAGGAATTGTCTCGCTTTAGATCCTAACTGAGAGTTGTTCGCTATGTGAATCGTCATCAGCATCACTGCTATGTATGCTCTCCAAAATGCATTCTGTACAAACACAACCATGAGCATAAAGTTATTATACAAGTTGACCCACCCATTTCTTCTACTCGACTTGCTGGCTCACACAGCATCACCCTGGTATTCCCTCCAGGTTCTCAGACCTCCCCTGTGCTCTGTGCAGACAGAGTCCTTCAATAACATATTGATCACAGTTGAAAATTGCAAATGAGGGAGAGATGCTGAGAAAATCACCTTTCGACCCCTCACTTCTATAGACCCATTTATAGCTTTCACCGTCAACCTTACCAACCTGAAATTCCAGATGTTACAGACACACTTGAAACATGGCTAGTGTGACCAAGCAATTGTGTGTTTTTTGCATTTTTTAATAGAATGAGTTAATTATTGTTTGAACTAAATTAATTATAAATAGACACGTTTGGTTAGTGGCTATCACACTGGAAAGCTCAGCTCTAAGAAATCCAAAGATGAGAAAGAGGCAACCAGCCACCCCTCTCCTGGTTGTTCTTTACTGCAGAAAATTTCTTGGCCTGATCTGATCATTCATATGTAGGTATATCTTGGGCTCTTGGACACACACCAGGCATTGGGAGAGTCCTTGTGGACACTGAAATAGTACAGTCAAAACTCAGATCCAAGAGGAATTCCCAGCAAGGGGCCCACTTGTAGACAGAGGTGAAGGGCATGGCCCAGTACACCTGTATTAGACATAATCAGAGAGTAGGTGCAGAGGGGAGGGAGGGATTTCACTCTCTCCATGAGTCCATCTTTCTCAACTCTGACTCTAGAAGACCTGAGGAAGGCAGTGGAAAAGGCCCCGTAGGAGGTGAAATATTTGTATACTGAAAACTACAGGACATTGCGGAAAGAAATTAAAGAAGAGACAAGTAATTGGAATGGCATACCATGTTCATAGACTGGATTATTAAATACTGTTGGCATTTCTGTACTACATAAAGTGATGTACACATATATCGCAACAACCCACAAAATTCCATGTCATTATTATAGAAGTAGACAGAATCCTAAAATACATATGGAACCGCACCCAAGGAGATAAAACAACCTTGAGACCAAAGAGCAATGATGGAGATTAACACTTCCTGAACTCAAAACACATAACAATGCCACAGTAGTCAAAACAGTCTGCTACTGGCATCAAGACAGTGAGATAGACCAATGAAATATAATAGAGAGACCCCAAATAAATGCACGTATATATGGCCAACTGATCTTGGCCAAGGTTCTAAGATTACCAAGTGAAGAAAGGATAGTCTCTTCAACAATCAACAGTATGAAAAGGCAACCTATAGGATGGGAGGAAATATGTGTAAACCTTGTATCTGAACAAGGGACCAATATCCAGAATATATAAGAAACTACTACAAGTCAATTTCAGAAAAACAACGGGCAAATAAGTGTGTTTAAAAATGGGTAAAAAGCTTTACTAGACATTTCTCCATAAAGACATACAGGTGCTCAATCTACATATGAAAATTTGCTCAACATCGCTAAGCATCAGGGAAATGGAAATCAAGCCACAAAGAGATACCACTCACACCTGTTAGGATGTGTATTATAAAAAGACAATTAGGGCTTCCCTGGTGGCACAGTGGTTGAGAGTCCAGCTGCCGAAGCAGGGGACACGTGTTCGTGCCTCGGTCTGGGAGGATCCCACATGCCACTGAGCGGCTGGGCCCATGAGCCATGGCCACTGAGCCTGTGCGTTTGTAGCCTGTGCTCCGCAACAGGAGAGCCCACAACAATGAGAGGCCCGTGTACTGCAAAAAAAAAAAAAAAAAAGAAGAAAAGAAAGAAAATATATGGATGCTGGAAAAAATGTGAAGAAGTGGAACTTATGTACCCTGTTTTGTACCCTGTAGTAATGTAAAATGGTGTAGCCATTATGGAAAACAGAATGGAGGTCCCCTAAAAATTATTAAGAGAACTAGCATAAAATCCAGCAGTCACTCATTTAGGTTTATATACAAAGGAGATAAAACAAGAATGTCCAAGAGATATCTACAATCTAAAGTCCATTGCAGCATTATACACAATACACAACATAGGAAGACTGCCTAGTGTCCATGGGAAGATGAATTAATAAAGAAAATGTGGTGTATACTTACAGAGGAATGTCATTCAGTCTCTGAAAAAGAAGGAAATCCTGCCATTTGCAGCAACACGAAAGAACTTGGAGGACATTTGTAAGAGTGAAATAAGCCAGTCACAGAAGGTCAAAAACTGAAAGAAACCTCTGAGAATCAGAGAGTGGAATGGTGGTTCCAAGAGCTGGCAGGAGGTTGACATGGGAAGTCTCTGTTCAAGGTTAGAATGTGTTATTTGCAAATTGGAAAAGTCCTAGACACTTGCTGTACAACAAGGTGCATGTAGTCAACAGGACTGCCTGGACATTTCAAAACTTTATGGGAACATAAATCAAGGGAAAAACAACATAAAAAGTTCACATACACACACAGAATCATACCACTCATTTCACATACAGACACACCCAGTCTCATGCACACAAACCTACACCACTTAACCGTAATACAGCTTCTTCTTGGGACTATAGTAATTGGTCACATTACTTGTAAATCACTTTCTATCACCAGGACCCCTACTCTCATTCCCAGCACATATTTGGAATCTGTTTGCCCTCTACACTAAAACCAGCAAGAATGTCCCACTTTCTCATCTTCAAAATTCTTCCTCCCTAAGTGACTGATTCCAGAATACATACCGTTTTCACGTTCTGGGAAGGCCACCTGCAATTACAGAAGAGAAAACACTATGAGGATAAGATCACAGTGATGCTCAGGTCTTTTGTTCATTTGTTGACAGTAGAAAACCTGATAAGAAACAGTGGTCCAGGGTACCCAGCAAGGGTTATCAGAGCAAACCTACTCAGGCTGAAAGGCAAGAACTTTGCTGGGAGGATGGAACTTCCAAGTCCATTTAGGTTGGAAATTACAGAATTCTTTTCCTAGAGGAAAAATCGCTGCAGGAGAGAGAGCTCCGTACTCTACAGGCTGTAATGGATGCTGTCAATTTTAATGTCCTGTGGAATCAGGCACCATGAGTTGGTCATAGACTCTCACTCCACATTCTCCCAACCAAGGGAATTGTATGTATCTGGAAGGAATACCCTCAAATATTCATAACTTAATTCTATTGAAAGAGAAATAAAGCAATAATTCTATCTCAGAACAGAAAAAATCAAGCTTACCTTGATGATCCACGGAGGCTTTTCTTCTTTCCTATCACGGTGCAGGTCATCCACCACATCCTCAGGGAGAGCTGCAGGGACACAGAGTAACTGTCAGGACACTGGTGATGCGGCTCAGGAATTACTCAGGGGCTTTCTTCTCGATGAGGACATGGGGTGGTGTGTATGGATGTGGGAGGTTAGTAAGTGTGGGCTGAGCTGGTGTTGGGCCATCCTCTTTGGGGGATGAAGGAAGGCAAAGGACAAGAGGAAGGAAGTGAAAACAGAGCTTTGGCTTTCTAGCTAAGGAGAGCCTCATCAGAAGGGAAGGGTCGATCTAAAAAATGGTAAACACTAAAATGCATGCTCTGTTTCAATGACACAGACCCATGACCCATCCTGCCTCTTTTGAGCTTCTGCTAAATTGCCACTGTCTCTTGATTTTTCCCAGATCACTCTTTCCCCAGCATCCACAATGCCAGCTACAGCATTTATCATGTCTTCTGTTGTATGATATTTTATACTTGATTAACAGCAACCTCCATTAAAGGACTGAATTCAATCCTAGACAAAATATGCTATATTTATTCACTAATCACTCGTTTTAAAGAAAATCAAATACACAAGATTTGACAAACCTGAAGTCCTCCCATTTAGATACAGCCACTATCAATCGTATCATATTTTTCTCCCAGTCTTTGTTTTCTATACAATGTACGTATGCCCACTGAGTCAGGGGCTGTCCATACTCTAGGGAGCTGTTCCATAAGTGGGACACTTCGTTATGAAGAGGGAGCCCGCACTGAGCACAGCCTGTCTCTAACCCAGCTGTGCAGGAGAAGTGTACAGGCTACAGTCAGGTTCCACTTTGAGTCCTTGGGTGTGGGCTACAGGAATTGACCAATACTAAGGCTTATGGTAATGTTATCCAATACAATAAAATAGCTCCCTGATTCTTATCTGCTTTTGGCCTTGTTTAAGCAATGACACCAGCACTGACAGATATGACCTGTACTGTGTACATGGGGTCTCACACCTCTCAGAATCTGTGAGCTGACCAGGAGAATGCAGGTCCTGAGGTGAATTTCACATTAATGACTGTGCCAAAGTCAACTGATAAGCCCACCCATAGCTGCCCTGGATTCTGTGACCACTAATGCCACCTGATGGGCAAGGTCTGGACCTTTGGAGGTGCGAGGACTTCCAGCCAAGGATACGGATGCAGGGACTCCCTTGCTCCATGACTGAGGATCCCTTGGCTGAGTGGTAAGTGCAGGTCAGGGATCCAGAGCACCCACATTGGGACCCACCCCTGGGTTCTCAGTTTGGCTTTTCCACTCAGGAGGTCAAGAGCTTAGAACATTGATCTCTGCACCATCTCCTTCTGCGGAAAAAAATATTAACCAAATCTGGGCAACAGCGGTGTTGAGGGAAGAACAAGGTAGTGTACAGACAGTGTGCAGTGGTGATGAGCTTTGTTGACAGGTGAATTGTGCTGTGTAAGAGGGAAATATCTCCTCAGGAAACACACACACGCTCACGCATGCAGGTTCACAATCACACCACATAGGCTCACACATGGACCCCAGCCCAACCCTGATACACACAAACCCACATCATCTAAATGATGCAGTTACTTCCAAGACCATAGAACTTGGGCATGGCTCTTTACTGGGAAATCACTCTCTAGCTCTACACCCCCAGCCCTCATCCCTGTAGGGACCCTGAATCAGGGTGTCTCTCCAAGCAAAGCCAGCAAGAGAGTCCCACCTTCTTCATCATCTAGATTGTTCCTCAGCACAGGGGTGAACTCTGAATACATACCGTTTTTGTTTGCTGTCCAATCCACCTGTGATTAGAGAAGAGAAAACAGTGTAAGGATCTCAGCATCCTGTGCTCTGTGGACACAGGTATTTCATCTCTTTTTTTTCTCCTCAGAAAACCAAATGGGAAACGGTTGTTGAGTCAATGGCCCCAAAAGAAACCAGAGAAGACAGCTGTGGGAAAGGCTGGAGCTTTGCCTGGAAGATCTCTCAGGTCCACTTTGAGGAGCAAATACAAAAGTCTATTTCAAGGAGGGAAATTTTCTGCTGAGGAAAGTGTGTCTGACTCTACAGTTTCTAACTGATGTTGCCATTTTTTAAATGGCCTTTTGAATGAGTTATCTGTTGGGAAAGACCTTCACTCAGCATTCATCCAACCAAGCAAAATTGTATACATCAGCTGTCTTGAACATTGTAGATCTTCAGATCTGAAATCAATTGGAAAAGAAAGAAATGAAACAAACTTTTAATCTCTGATAAATAAGGGGAGCTTACCCTGGAGGTAGCAGGAGCCACTTTAATTGTCCTCACATGGGGCAGTTTCTCCAACAGGTCCTCAGGGGGCTCTAGGAGGACACAGAGTAAGTGTCAGGACACTGGTGATGCTGCTCAGGAATTACTCAGAGAGCCTCATTAATGTGGACACAGGGTGGGAGTGTATGGATGCAGGTGGTTACTGAGTGTGGACTGAGGTGCTGTTGGACAAACCTCGCTGGTGGGTGGAGGAAGGCAAAGGGGAGGAACATTTCAGAAATGAGGAAGAGAACCTTTAGCTTTCTAGCTGTAGGGAACCTAATCAATTTGAAAGTGTCAGTCTGAAAAAGCTTAAACACTAACATTGCACTATGTGTCAGTATAGAGTCCCACGGCCCCTCTGCCCATTTCAAAGTCCCTCCAAATCCCCCTTCTTCTTGAAATGTTACAAGACTCTTTCAGCTTCCTTCTAATCAAATATGTTGCTCCTTCATTCATCGTCCATTCTGTTGGATTTTTGACTTATTTTATTGTGATGAAATATACATATTTATGCTTTTCATAATTTTTAAGTATACAGTTCACTAGCATTTCTTACTTTCACAATGCTGTGTACCCATCAACACAATCTACATCTTAATCTTTTTCATCATTTCAACGTAACCTCTGTACCCATTAAATCATAATCCACCTTACTCCTGCCTCCTGACCTTGGTAATTTCTACTTCCGGTGTCTGTGAGTTTGCCTACACTAGGTACCTCATACAAGTGGAATCATACAATATTTGTCTTTCTGCGCCTGCCTTATTTCACTAACAATAATGTATTTTTTATATTATTTGGATCATTCATTTTGTAGCATAAGTCAATCTTTAATTCCTTTTTATGGTTGAAAATTATTCCATTCGGTGTATATATCACATTTTATTTATCCATTCATCACCTCATGGACTTTGGATTGTTTCTATCTTTTGGCTACTAAGAATAATGCGACTATGAACATTAGTGTACACATTTCTGTATGGCACCATAATGGTGACAAATAATATTGTACATATTTCAAATATTATTGAATATAACAACACAAGGTGTGACTCTGAGGTGAACTATGGACTTTCCATTAGTAAAATTATACTTACATTGTTTCACTAATTGTAACAAATGTACTTCACCTATGCTATATATTATTAATAGCTGAAACTGGAGTGATAGGATACAGGAATTTTCTGTATTGCCTGTACAACTTTTATGGCAATATAATCCTGTTCTAAATAATGTCTAATAATTTAAAGAAATCTCAAAACATGGTTTCAGGGAGGGATGTGTTGTTGCTGACGTTCAAAATTCAGTTGATGTCTAAAGCATAACTAGAGACCATCTTCCCTCTTAAACATGAACCAAATGTTGAATTTTAAATGCATGCCGCAGAGCACAGGGAGATCAGCTCGGTGCTTTGTGACTGCCTGGAGGGGTGGGATGGGGAGGGTGGGAGGGAGGGAGATGCATGAGGGAAGGGATGTGGGAACAGATGTATATGTATGACTGATTCACTTTGTTATAAAGCAGAAACTAATAAAAAAAATAAAATTCAAAAAAATAAATAAATAAATAAATAAATGCATGTTTACTTCCATGGTTAAAACAGTACCAGCTGTCTTAGTAAGTTTCAATTTGAACACATGGAATAAAAGAAGAATACTGCTTAATATTTCATAGCTTTTTCTTCAATATGAGGCACTGAATCAACTAGAATAATTATTCTTGAGTGAACCAAATGAGACATTTTCCACAGTACCTTCAGCTGGGTCATTTGTATGGTGCATCCTAAAATGTGGCCAGATGTGGATCTTTTTCAGCCAGCCTGGGGTTGATATTCTTGACCTCTGATGAGTGTTTCTTCTTCTCGCATTCTGGGAGCAGCATCCTGGGAAATGCATTACAATAGAGACAACTATTGACATCTTGCTGGCAGAAGACCATGGGGAAATTAGCAATAATTTATTCACAGTTCAATCCTTTGGTCCCTTTCCTCACCAGCTGCCCAGCAGAGCCTCCTGAATCAAAGTTGGACTTAGGAAGATCTTGCAGTTTGGTATGCAGTTAAAACACCCAACAGACAGGTTTTGTGGGCAAATATCTTTATTTAACTGATAATGTCTAGAAACTCAGCAATCCATTGGGACCATGAATGATGGACTGGATTCAAATCCCGTTTAGAAGAAGCATGTACTTGGGAAAGATATGTAGATCCCTCTTTGCCTCAGTTCCCTGTTCTGAGATGTAGGAATGTTAATATTGCCTAAGTTTAGCATTATGTCATGTGTCCAAAAATGATTGAATATAGGTAAAATGTTTGAAAAATAAAGGACCGGTGCTTCACAAATGCGCTATAAGTGTTCAATCCTGAATGATGGCAAGAAGAAGCTGGACATTTCGTAGCTGTTGAAAGCAGAGAAGTGATTTGACGGCTCCAAGTAAAGGGGGATTCAAGCTTACTCTTCAGCTTTTTATGGGAACAATGCTTTGCAGCTCATGGAGAATATCCATTATCATGTCTGACACCCAGCCCTGTTTGGGGTGAAGGGGAGGGCAAAGTGGGGGCTGTAACCCATATGTTATGGTGGAGGGTGTGGAAATTTAGAGATAAGTGACTGTCCAAGAATCACAACCATGATGAATGATGGATCTGGGACAGGACAGACCCCTGGACCCCTGAGCCAGGAGTTCCCCTCACTCTCTCTCTCAAATTCTCCTGCCCCAAGTTTTCTGTGGGTGAGAGCTGATGTCCTGAAGGAGCTGCCTGAGCCTAGAAAGGAACCCAAATCCTTACCCTACTTTTCGTCTCTATATTTCAATCCCTCATTCAAAATACATCAGTTTCTTACGAACAAAGCTCCCCTGAAGGACCACAGGAATTCCAACTGTGTCCGTTCTCCCCAGCCTCTTCATACCATCAACTATCTCACAAGCATCCTTCACAATGACCAGCTCACCATGCTGAGTGACCAGTGGTCTGTTACATTCCTAGGTTGCCTCAGAGCTCAAAACCTCTAAGCAAAAGGCCACATGATGGCTCTACCAAGAATCAGCTTCCCTTCAATTGACCACGTTTGGATGAATAGTTACCATGAATTAACTGGGGAGGTGGCCATCTCTGCTGGGCTTTGGTGGCTTAGTTAAGTCTGTGATGCTCAAAGTCTCCCTGACAATTGATCTGAGCACCCATTCGAGCAGCCTGGACCAAGGGCTTGCTAAGAATGGGCAAGCGTTCAAGTCTTTCCTCACTAATATTCCGGCTCTATAAACTCATCATTTTCTAGACCCTGTAGTGGAAGGCAATAGAATCCCACATTCTTTTTGAAAGTCATCTCCATACTCAGAGGCTGGAGACCCCACCCCAGGATTCTCCTTGAGAATCACCAGACAGACCCTCCTTCCCTCAGTGACCAAATGTTCATTCCACTAATGTGATGGCACTGGCCCTTCTCACCAAACTCCCTGGCAGCCGCCAAACAGCCAGTGATCTTGTCCACAGCGACCCATGGAAATCCAACCAGTGAATCCCAGGTTCTTTCCTTTATAAAACTCTCTGGATTTAGACCTTGAGTATTTGGTTTCAGATTGACAGCTACATTTAGAAGAGCTGAGCTGTAATTCCCCTTTCCTCCTATAATGACCATTGCTGAGGAGATATGAAGATTCTCCTGCTTCAGTAAAAGCATAATGAGTGAGTTCCCTTTATCTGTTCTCTGGTAGAGTGTGTACAAAATTGGCATTTGGAGATAGTATGTTTTTCTAAATTTAGGAAAATATTTAAGGCAGCTGGCTTGATAGAAGAATCAAAAATATAACTTAAGTAATATAACAAACTATAAAATATATTTATAACTGTAGATAAATGTGGTAGAAATCAAAAAAGAAAACAAAAAAGATGAGGAACATATATCAGTAAAAGTTAACCAGCACATTTGAAGGAACAGCCTTCAGAGGATGAATATGAACCTACCTCCAGAACAATTCAGATTGTCCATTTTCAAAGTCTCAAGGGGTGAGAGTGAGAGCTTCTCATCTGTCACCATATGTGAACCTCTCAGTTCACAGAATGGCAGTTGGAATGGAATGCCAAGATGTGCATTATCATATTACCATAGTGACAGGTCACAATAGAACTTTCAGAATGAACTGGACTCTGCACAGGATGGGTCCAACTGCTGTTGTCTAGAAAGTGTGTTTCCAAGGACAAGTTTGGCTCTTCAGAGTAAACAGTTTATTTCCGAAGTTGAATCTCAGGCGCACAATTTACTCTCTCATTAAGAAAATAATTTATATGGGAGAAAATGATCTGCCCCCCCAAATACAGTTGATAGTGCACATTTCAGGGTGAAGATGGACAAAGGTAACACGTTGAGAATAAAAAGAGGTTCTATTCTTGACTGAAATATCATCCTGTTGCTGAACGCAAGTCCATGTGCCTGACAAACAGTGAGGCCAAACAATACCAACATGTCGAGCTTGGAGCATTGGAGCAGAGAAGGGTTTACTGCAGGGCCATGTGAGGAGATGGGCGGCTCATGCCTTAGAAAACCCTGAACTCCCCAAAAGCTTTCAGCAAAGCCCTTTCATGGGAAAGGTAAGGGAGGGGTGTGGTTAGTTGCTTCAAACTTCTAAGGTCAGATCCTCTTTTCTTGAGGTCAGGTCATGGTCAGGTCATGATGTTCCTGTAAGCCTCCACCAAAACAAATGTTACTCTCTGTACTGACAAGAAAGGGCAAGGTCCCGAGGCTCAACTCTTGCTCTCCAGAGTCCAGGTCCTGGCCAAGAGGAGGGGGTCTGTGTGCAGGCTGGTTACCCTGCCCGGGAGTGTCCGTCCATCAACCAGTCTGGGTTCTCCCACCAGTGCCCAGGTCTGCTTGAAGAAGCAGATCTCAGGTGGCGGTGCCCTCCAGGCCAGGTCCCCAGACCCTGCCCAGCCTTCATCACTGAGGGAGCCAGGCGCCCAGAACCCTGCCGGCCCTCAGGCTTTTCCTTTAAACTGGAGAGAATCATTTGTAGCAAATACCAGTCAGGTGAATTCCCAGCTGCCAACAACTGCCCTTTGACGAGAACAGCCCAACCACAGAGGCGGACCTGAAGTAATGATGTGTAAAGTCCTTGCAGCTGAACCTTGACCTCTGGCCTCTTCCTGGGGTGGACAACTGATCAAAGCTGGACCAAGTTTTGAAACTTGAGCAGAGAGTCTGAAGCCGGTTGAAGCTCTTACCTGGATGACAGTGTCCGTGTACTGCAGGTGCTGAGGCCTCTGTGCACCACGACCCATGGGGACCGCTGCTGCCATTAGGTCGCCGAGGCAGGGACGGGGTGGGGGGGTAGGTTCACGCCTGCCCCGCCCCTATTACAATCTCCACCCATTTCTACTCTTCCTCCCCACACTTTTCTAGATAAAATAATTTAAAATGTAAGATTTAATCTTATTATAAACAAAGTTAAGTTTTCATGTCTAATGTCCAGTTGTATTCTTAGTGTCCTATAAATTCGGTTTTTCTCCTCACAGAAATTAATATTTTTGCCACGTATTGCAAGTATATTTCCAATTTGTCACTGTCTTTTTATCAGTTACTCTTACTTTTATCATGAAGACATTTATTTTATTTTCAAAAATCAGTAATTCAAATATTTTTATTTGTTACTTTTGGCTGTGAGAAAGGTAAGGAGGAAAAATAGTATGACTAATATTCATATTAAGGACTAAATACTCCTTTAAGAAAATATTTTACTAATTAGGAAAATAACTACAGGTTATGTTACATTGGTTCTGCCTTCAAGGTGCCCACACTCTAGTGCCATGAAGATATAAATCAAATTTAGAGCCCAATAATAATAAATAGCTCAATCCAGGTGACTTGTCACACCCATTGCAATGTTTGCACTTCAAACTGTTTTATGTGATTCCCTGATTATATTATATGGTAACCTAATAAATGATCTCAAATCCATTAGATAAAAGGCATGATAAAAAATTAAGAAATAGACTTAGTAAAATAAAGGGTACCATGGCAAAATAATGTGTTTCCCTTGATTTATAAACCCGTTAATCTTGAATGAACATTTTGGTAACATTTCATCTGGTTTGTGAGTCCATTTTACAAGTATAAGCAGTTCACTTGGAGGAATTTTGTTGATTCCTGCTGGGTTTAAAACTTCAGTTAACTGACTACCATTCTATTTCTCATGAGAGCTAGCTTAACTTCTTCCATTTTTCTTCATAATTCTCATCTTTGAGAGAAGGAACATGTTGGTTGGAATAATTTTGCATCCCAGTAGGAGCAATTATACATTTTCTCATGTGATTGATACTGCACGCAAGTCTATTGGTGATCAGTAACCTGTGCCTTGTAATTCCTTTAATTTCATTTATATTCAGCTGGGAAAGGAGCCAGATTTCTCCTGGCTTCCACACACTCGCTGATGGTTAGACAATAAATAAGATTTTTATTTTCCTTCCTGTACTTGTAGGCTTGTCGGCTATAACACTTTCTTCTTTTTGCAGCATTTTCTGTCACTATCTTTATTTTTAAATTAAGTGTATTTTATTTTGTGCAAAGTACCCCTTCAGCTTCAACAGAGAAGTTTCACTCTGCAGTATTTTTGTTACTATTCAGTCATATTATTTTAAACTTTATTATTTCTTCTGTCATCTAAGGGTTACTTACAAGAGTAAGTTTATTTCTCCCTAACTTCAGATGTGGTTGTTCCTTAGTAATCCCTTTATATCAAATACCAGCTTAATTGCGTTCTGGTCAAGAATGTGTTCTTTAGGATACTGGTTCTGGGAATATAATAAAACTTGCTTTATTACCTTGTAGCTGATTAATTTTTATGGATATGCTATGTTTGCTTGAAAATGACATGCATTCTACATTTGTTAGGTGTCATGTTCTATCTATACTCATTATATCAAGATCTTGTTTAGTTTAAATCTTCTATATCTTTATCAATTCTTAACATCTTGTTAATATTCCTGGCTTGGATTTAAGTTTTTTTTTTCTTCTTAGCATTTCTACATTGTTACATTTGTATATATGTGGTGCTATTATTAGATGCATACATATTTATAATTTATACTCAGTATGATTTTTATCATCCTGATGACTTTAATACTACCATTTAACGTATTGTTTGTTTGACATGAACACAAATACATCATTGATATTTTAAATATTTGGTTTGCTTATAAATTTATGCTCTTTTAATTTCAAATTCTAAGTTTTTTTTTTTAATTTACTTAGGGCCTAAAACTTATCCCCTTGCAAAAAAGCATATAACTTTATTTTTAAATTGACTTATTGATTTTTTTAACCTGGATTATTTCTTTGGCACATTTAATTTCATATATATTGATTCATTCTTACAATCTTATTTTACTTATTTAATGTTTTCTATTTATCTGATTTTCAACATTTGTTTTGTTGGTTAGCATGTAGGTGCATATACTTGGGTGTGTGTGTGTTTTAGTGTAACTTTTCAATTTTGGATTGATTTCACTTATATACTACTCTAATTCCATTTCACACAACTATTTTATTTTTTTGATTGAAGTATAGTTGATTTATAATGTGTTATTTTCTGACAATGTGATTTGGTTATATATATATATATATGTATATATATATATATGTATATATTCTTTTTAATATTCTTTTCAATTATCGTTTATTATAAGATATTGAATACAGTTCCCTGTGGTACACAATGTGTCCTTGTTGATTATCTATTTTATATATAGTAGTGTGTATATGTTAATCTCAAATTCCTCATTTATCCCTCCACTCCTCTCCCTGTTATCCCTTATGGTAACCATAAGTTTGTTTTCTAGGTCTGTGGGTCTATTTGTTTTGTAGATAAGTTAGTTTGTATCATTTTTTTTCAGACTTCACAAATAAGCGATATCATATGATATTTGTCTTTTTCTGTCTGGCTTACTTCACTTAGTATGATAATCTCTAGGTCCACCCATGTTGCTGCAAATGGAATTATTTCATTCTTTTTTGTGGCTGAGTAGTATTTTATTGTATATATGTACATCTTCTTTATCCATTCATCTGTCGATGGACATTTAGGTTGCTTCCATGTCTTGGCTATTGTGAATAGTGCTGCTATGAACACAGAAGTGCATGTATCTTTTCAAATAGAGTTTCCTCCAGCTACATGCCCAGGAGTGGGATTGCTGGTCATATGATAGTTCTATTGTTTATTTTTTTAAGGAAACTCCATACAAGTTTCCATAGTGGCTGCACCAATTTATATTCTCACCAACAGTGTAGGAGGGTGCCCTTTTCTTCATACCCTCTCTAACATTTATTATTTGTAGAATTTTTTGATGATGGCCATTCTGACTGGTGTGAGGTGATATCTCATTGTAGTTTTGATTTGCATTTCTCTGATTATTGGTGAAGCTGAGCATCTTTTCATGTGCCTTTTGGCAATCTGTATGTCTTCTTTGGAGAAATGTCTATTTAGGTCTTCTGCCCATTTTTGGATTTGTTGTTGTTGTTGTTGTTGTTGTTATGCATTGTACGAGCTGTTTGTATATTTTGGAAAGTAATCCCTTGTCAGCCGAATTGTTTGCAAATATGTCCTCCCATTCCATAGGTTGTCTTTTCATTTTGTTTATGTTTCCCTTTGCTGAGCAAAACTTCTAAGTTTGATTGTGTTCTGTTTGTTTGTTTGTGCTTTTATGTCTATTGCCTTGGGAGACTGACCTAAGAAAACATTGGTATAATTTATGTCAGAAAATATTTTGCCTAAGTTCTCTTCAAGGAGTTTTATTCTGTGATGTCTTATATTTAAGTCTTTAAACCATTTTGAATTTATTTTGGGGTAGGGTGTGAGGGTGTGTTCTAACTTTATTGATTTACATGCAGCTGTCAAACTTCCCCAACACCACTTGCAGAGAGACTGTCCTTTTCCCATTTTATATTCTCGCCTCCTTTGTCAGAGATTAATTGACTATAGGTGTGTGGGTTTGTTTCTGGGCTCTCTATTCTGTTCCACTGACCCGTATGTCTGTTTTTGTGCCAACACCACACCGTTTTGTTTACTGTAGCTTTGTAGTATTGTCTGAAGTCTGGGAGAGTTACGCCTCCCACTTTGTTGCTTTTCCTTAGGATTGCTTTGGCAATTCTGGGTCTTTCATGGTTCCATATAAATTTTAGGATTATTTGTTCTGGTTCTGTGAAAAATGCCATTGGTAATTTGATAGGGGCTGCATCAAATCTGTAGATTGCTTTGGGCAGTATGGCCATTTTAACAATATTAGTTCTTCCAATCCAAGAACATGGCATATCTTTTCATTTCTTTGAATGATCTTCAAATTCCTTTACAGTTCTCAGAATATAGGTCTTTCACCTCCTTGGTCAGGTTTATTCCTAAGTATTTTTCTTTTTATATGATTTTCAAAGAGATTTTTTTTTAACTTTCCCTTTCTGATATTTCATTATTAGTGTAAAGAAATGCAACAGATTTCTGTATGTTAATCCTGTATCATGCTACCTTGCTAAATTAATTGATCAGTTCTTGCAGTTTTGGTCACACTATTTTAGATATTATATACTGTTTTTATCTTACAATGGCTACTTTATAAAATAGTACATGTTAAAATGTTAATTATTACTTTCCAAATTATATAATAAATCCAGAATTCTTTAATTCCAATATTTTATCCTGACATAGTTTTTACTTTACTTCTGCAATACAGTAAGCCCCCTACATATGAACCTTCAAGTTGCAAACTTTCAAAGATGCAAACGTGTGTTCGCGTGTCCAATCATGTAAGTTACTTCATGTGTCTGGCTTCCATTGTCACGTGCATGCGTCCTCTACAAGTGGTTGTGCTTTTGTGTATTTTACTGTACAGTACTGTATACAGTATAATAATACAGTATCTTTATTTCAAGCCCAGGATGTTTGGAAGCAAGCGTAAAAGCAATGGTATATAGCTGTTGTATTAGTTGGGTACCTAGGCTAACTTTGATGGACTTACGAGCAAATTGGACTTATGAATGAGCTCTCAGAATGGAACTCATTCATATGTAGGGGACTTACTATAATTTATAAGTATAAGCATTAGATGTAAATGTTATATTTTCATATACTCACAAATAGCTTTGACCAACATGATTACATTTTCAATATTAATTCTTGTGTTAAAAAACATTATTTGATGGAGTAAATTTGAAGATGTAATTGGCTTTATTCAATGATTCATGAATTGGGCAGCATCCCATCTAGCAAGCAGAAAGGAGCTCTGAGGAGCTGTACAAAATGGAAGGCTTTTATACACAGAAGGGGGCAAAAAGAAGTTTCTAACAAAGTATTATTTCAAGCAAGGTCACCTTTTTGGGGGGGATGTCACCTGTCTATGAGGCAGATTATCTCACTAGAACTAACCAGGTAATTCCAGAGTAACTGGTTAAAGTTACATCCCTGGAAGAGGCTGCAACTGTTAGTTATTAAGTCTATGATTAAGACCTATGATTCTTTGGATCTTCTTGTGGGTAACCTAAGTCTCTCCCATGCCTTCAAACACCTGTCCTCCCAAAAAGCCCAGATCTGTACCTTGGGTCCAGACCCGTCTACCAGGCCCCTCTAAAGCACTGAAGATGAAGTAAGATCCTCTCGCCACCCCCAATCCCTTTCTACTGTGCTCTGTATCTCTCAAAAAGATGCAGCTGTAAACTGTCACCCACGCTTGCTGCCCTCCCTTTTCTAACTGGTCACCAGGCCTCACCCATTCTCTCTCAGATCTGCAAAATCCAGTCCCACCTTTTATAACTTAAGTGGGACCCTCAGATTACAACTCAGCCTGCACCAAATCAACTGCCTTCCACATGGAGGTCCGAGTGAACCTCTGAACCACAAGTCCATCTCACTCTTCTTTGGTGTTTCCCACAGCCTTCAGGATAAACACCCAAACTTCTGATAGGACAAACAAGGCCCCCTTCTCTTGGGCCCCACTAAGTTTCCAGTATCAACTCTCATTTCTTTCCCAAACCCTGAGTTCCAGTCCTGTACATTAGTTTTGCCATATTTTCTTATATTTCTCAAACATCAACACACACTGCTCTCTCCTGCCACCCCAGGAGCTTCTACATATCCTTAGAAAGGATGGCACCTCCTCCAAGAAGCCTACCCTGAACTTTCCCTTCCAAGATTCTGTGCTCTGCAAAGGGGAAAGATCGGGGGGAGGGATACATTAGGAGTTTGGCATTAACATAGACACACGACTCTATATAAAACAGATAATCAACAAGGACCTACTGCATAGCACAGGGAACTCTACTCTATATCCTGTAACAAACTTTACAGGAAAAGAATCTGAAAAAGAATGGATACATGAATAACTAAATCACTTTGCTGTACACCTGAAACTAACACAATATTGTACATCAACTAACCTCCAATATAAAATAATAATTAAATTAAAAAAAAATTCTATGCTCTATAGCACCAGAACTCACTTCTTCCAGAGCACTGACTACTGTGCTTGTGTTTACCTGCCGCCCAGTAGAAGGGGAGATTACCTAGGGCAGAAGCATCGTCTCCAGCAGCCCTTGGTTCTGACAACTCATTCAAGTGCCAGGCTACTTTACACACATAACCTGCTTAATTAATTCTAAGAACCCACAGAAAGAGTGGTTATTAATGTCATTTTACAAGTGTGGGGATTGTAGTCCATAAGAAACCTGCCCAGGCCACAGACAGCATAAGCCCTGTAATTCAAACCCTAAGCTGTCTTCACACCAGTGATCTTTGCACTATATGATACGACTATTGAAAATTTTTTTTTTCCTGAACCCTGTTTGAATGGAAAGGAAATGAAGCTGGCATATATCCATTTCCTAATCGCTTTGGTGTGTACCAGGCAAAGTCATTCAACAGACCAGGAAACATCTGTGCAACAATTAACGATGCTCCAAACTGTGCTAAGTGTTCTACTTTGTAGAGTCTAGAAGCATTAATACAGTGCATCCTTGTAACCACCACAGAGACTGGGACCTGTTAAGCCCACGCTACAGATGAGAACACTGAGACCTAGAAGCCTTAAGGCACTCGGCCGGGGTCACCGAGCTGGCAGGAGTCCTAGGCCACACGCCCCGTCTAGTGCACGCACACCCGGGCCATGGGCACTGGGCACTGGTTCTAGTGCCCACCCTCCACATTGCACCATCAAAAACCCCGCTTCTCAGCGCCAAAACGAGGGGCCCTGGAAGCAGGAAGTACAAACCTGTCTCGACAAGCCGTGGCTGGAAGAAGCTCTGGATACAAATCAGGGGCAGCGGGTGCTCAGGAGCGGCGCCAAGTGCACCCCGCGGAGGCGGTCGGCCTTAAGTCCAGCGGATATCCCGCAGGGAGGCGCGCACAGAGGGCAGAGGCACCAAGTCCTGCAGCGCACACAGGTCCTCAGAGGGCGGAAAGAAGTCGGCCGCGCTGTCCCGGCACAGCTTCACCGAGTGATCATGGCCCGAGCACGGCCTCGGGAACGCTGGCTGCGGACACGATGGCCACACCCGCCTGGGGGCCCCGGCCCCTCGGCCGCCCACCGCCTGGCGGCTGCGGCCCCGCAACCTGCGCAGGACCGGCGTCACAGCCAGAAGACATAGGGCCACGGGACCCAGCTACGCCGACCCCCCCATGCCGCGCTCCAGAGACCCTGCGCGGCCTGGTGTTGGCGCAGGCATCTAGGGCCTCCATGCCACGGAGCTGGGGTTTACGTCAGTGGGCGGGACCGTTGGGGCGGGGCTCGAGGACGTCAGCACGCTCGCCGTGCGTCCGCACGCAGCCCTGTCTCCCATGGTGGGCTTGAGCTCTGAGACTCAGGCAGCGTGAAACATACAAGGTGTGGAGACTTTGGGGTTTCCAAAAAGCGTTTGCTGACTCATCCAAACAAAACTGAGACCTGGTTGTATCGACGCATTTTAAAAGTAAACTCCCGTAAGTGTCTGTGCTCCCCCCACCCAGGAGAGAGCCTGCACTCCGTGAGGGACACACGAAAGGCTGAGTGAACGTCTGCCTGTGGTCCCTTACCTGGTGCACGGGTGTGTGAATTTATGCGGAGAACTCTTAATTTCTGTAGTTTCTGCTAATTTGACACAGTAGTTGGCAAATGGTGACGTGTTCCATGCATTCAGGACATGATCGTGGTTACTAATAATCACTTTGTTTGGTACTGACAACTCCACAGAGAATTTACTACTGAATATCCACTTTCCAGAAGAGAAACTGAGGCGTAGGAAGTGAAGTGACTGAGTAAGAGTAAGGACTCAGACAACCGGTGTTAGTAAATTAACCCTGCAAGGAGGCCGTTAGCCTGTGGTGGCTCTAGTGATGCGGCCGCCTATGTAAACCAACAAAAATCTAAGCCTGTCAACGCCTCAGGGTGGCGAACACTGCTGAGGACAACGAGTCACAAATCACCAACTAGGCTTTAAAGTTATAACAAGTCAGTCATTACCTTGCTTTGCTTCTGCCCTTTTAAAATAAACATCTCTGCAGCTCCTGTGGCTGGAGTGCTCCTCACCATTTCTGCTTTGGTGGTGCCTGAATTGAATCTATTTTTGCTCATGTAAAGTCTTATTTTAAATATGCCTCAGTTTGTCTTTTAACATTGGTCGTAGAAGTTGGATTTGTGTCCAGTTTCTAGAACAGTGGTCGTTCTCTGATCAGGCCTTAGGCGATATGCATACAACGTTCCTCTTCTACCACCACCTTCTGGATGCCTCCACCCACTACCAGCTCCCACGTATCAGATCCCCTAGATGTGGTCAGCAATGGCTTTCACATGCAGCATGCTCACATTATAATATCGCAGACACTCCTCCGTCCTCCAGCCAGCGTGTGAACTGAAACATTACCATTCCTGTTGAAGAGCCTGCTGTGACCACTTTCCCAAACACAGCCACTCCCCAGCTGACCCTGGGTAACCACTCTTCTGAACTTGGTCTCCATCACTGCATGGATGTCTTTCTAATTTAGGCTACATTTTTAAGTATTCTTAAACCTCATATAGTATTCTACTATGTTTTCTCTTCTTACTTGCTTTTTTTAGTGTTATCTTTGCTAGGTTCATCCATGCTGACACGTAAAGATCTGTCTAGTTCATGTACTTTCCTCACAATGTAGGATTCCCATGTAGGGAAGTACAATAACTTATATGTGCATTTTCCTGTTGATGGACATTTAAATTGTTTCCAATTTTCAGTATGATTTCTGTTTTAAAACATTTTTATATACTTTCTAAAGGTAACTTTACATTTACTGTTATTACAAAATATTGCCTATATTCCCTGTGTTGTACAATACATCCTTGAGCCTATCGTACACCCAGTAGTTTACATCTCTCACTTCCCCACCCCGTATTGCCCCCTCCTCCCCCTCCACACTGGCAGCCATTAGTTTGTTCTCTATATCTGTGTCTCCCCTTCTTTTTGTTATATTCGGTAGATTGCTGTATTTTTTAGATTCCATATATAGGTGATATCCTACAGTGTTTGTTTTTGTTTGACTTATTTCACTTACCACAATGTCCTCCAAGTCCATCTATGTTGCCGCAAATGGCAACATTTCTTTCTTTTTTAAGGCTGAGTAGTATGCCATTGGTTATAGGTACCGCATCTTCTTTATCCAGTCATCAGTTGCTGACACTTAGGTTGCTTCCTATCTTGGTAATTGTAAATACTGATGCTCTGAACATTGGGGTGCATGTATCTTTTCAAATACGTGTCTTTGAAAACACATGTTTTTGTTCTTTTTGGATTTATACCCAGGAGTGGAGTTGCGAGGTCATATGGTAGTTCTATTTTTAGTTTTTGAGAACCCTCCATACTGTTGTCCACAGTGGCTGCACCAGTTTACATTCCGACCAACAATGTCCCAGGGTTCCATTTTCTCTAAAAATTGTAAATTTTCTTCCTAGGGGTAATTGAGATGATAGTTGAATAATAACATAAGATCAGGCAAAGTCTAAAGAAATTTTAGAAAAGCTGGATAGAGTAGGAAAACTTCTGTTCACTGGCGTCTGAATGTTAGAGAGACACCAAGACATGTGGGCCAAGTTGTGGAGAGAAGGGAAACACAGACGCAAGCTTGACACTTGGTGCAGCTTTTCTCCTTGGGGCATTTGCTGATTCAAATGTTACAGCCTAGGAGCTGAAAAGCCAAAGAGTTCGAAAGACTCTAACGACAGAAGCCAAATGGCAAGAACCGTTTTACATTGATAAACAGCATTTTAACTATGGAGAAGCAGAAAATGAAAAGAAAGAACTTTGCATTACATTTAATAAAAGTTTAGAGAGATCTTTGTGGTATATTAGTGAACTTATTTGTGGAAATTTAGCCATGTACATTGTGTTGGAGAGGCACCAAGAGTTCAAGAATTCTCACAATTTGAGTACACAGTTGCCTTAAATGTAGGCATGGTAGCATCCATTTACATAACAATGATTTGGAGGATGTTGTGTTAGTCAGCTCTTGCTGTGATAATGCTTTGGAACAAATCACACCAAAGTCAGTTACATAAACAAGAATTTATTTCTCTTGGACCTATGGGCTAGCTGCAGTGGCTCTCTTTTAGACCTCTAGATGGCTAGTTTTGCTCCGTGTTTTGGGTCAGTTTGAGGTCTGTCACACACCTCTTTGTCTGGAGCCCAACAGTGAGGCCGCAGCTCCCAGGCCCTGTCTTCTCTAAAAGTTCACTGAAACATAAGAGGTGAGCCCAACCGCACAAGCCCATTTAAGGCCTCTTCTGCTCATTTAAGGCCAACATGTCTGCTCATACTTCAGTGGCCAAAACATGTCACAGATCTAAGCTGTATTTAGAATATGTGTATTTGTTTAAAGTTGGGTGCTCTCACAGAAGAATATTGCATTTTGGACAGTGTTAGCTTAGCATTTCCATTGGCATTTGCAAACGTGATAAACGTCGTGTGCACTTTTTCACCTTTGAGAACTTTTTGAAATTGTGGGACAATTTCTATGGGAAAAGAGGAAGGTACATTTTAGAACTCAACTCTAGTTATAGCAGTGTTGGGAGAAGAATTAATGAGATAAGGTCAATACAAATGAAAGATTTAGGATTCACATATTCATAATTAACATTAGCATTCTTCAGACCATTCCTGGAGAATTGTGATGCTTGCTTTACATGATTTTATCATAAATCATTATAATCTGACCAAGCCACTTCAGTAAAACATACATCATACAGTACATCGCATTTTAGTTTTTCCTACCACTGCACAACTTCTCATCAGGCACGAAAGGCTACATATGGTTTGGTTCCATTTATGCCAGATGTCCAGCAGTGGCAGATCCATACATATGGCAACTATTATACATTAGTGGTTGCCAGGGGTTTGGAACAGAGGGAAATAGGGACTGACTCCTTAAAATGGGTGTAGGTTTCCTCTTGGGGTGATGAAAATGTTTTTCAGCTGGACAGCGGTGATAGTTGCACAACATTGGGACAGTACTAAATTCCACTGAATGGTACAGTGAATTGTAAAATGATCAAAATGGTGAATTTTGTGTTCTGTTCATTTTACTACAATAAAAAGGAGAAAGAATTAGGGAAAGACTTAGAGTTTGGGAAAGTAAGGTGAACTGGTCAAGAAAAAGACAGCTCTACTGTTCAGTTTTCTCTCAGCTCTCCCAGTGTGTTAATCCTCAGCAAAAAGTAGCCTGAACTTGTAGATGATAGTCATTCAACACAGTGCAGGGAAAAGTAAATAAAATAAAAGCCAACTCTTCTTCTTTAGCACATCTATGAAAGGTTAACTTCCTGCTCAGCCACATGGACATTCATGAAGACGTTTCACTTCAGATGTCCTCTACTTCAGTACTTTACTCACAGCTCATTCACACATGTAGGCAACAGCATTCCTTAATTCGATGGAATCTGCAGTACTGGTTGTGATCAGTCTCATGAAAAGAAAAGGGAAAGAGGAAAAAGCCTCCACATTGACTTGGTGGTCTTGACAAAATGGATGCAGAAGACAGCTTGAGTGTCAAACTGGAAACTTATTTTCCTTTTCCTTTTCTTTTTATCTTTCCTATCAGGTCTTCTGCCCACTTCCCACCCCCTTCTTTCAAACAGGAGAGACACTAAATTAGCTGCTTTTTTTTTTGTTTGTGCTAAAACAACTATTGTTTTGGGTTTCTTGTTGTTCGGTGAACATTTTTGTTTTTACTGCCAAATGAGCTTCGGTGGTTGGTGTAGGGGGTCTCTTGGGAACTTAACTTTTTCCAGTTTAAGTGGGAAAGCTTTTTTGTTTGAATGGGCTTTTACTGGGTGCTTCAAGGTTTGCTCTTGGCTCTTTGATGGGGGACTGGATAGCACTGTGTTTCATTTGAGGTTCCGATAAATAAAGGATCCTATGTCCTCCTGGGCACTTTTTGTTGATTTTGCTGTGTGTTCTCTCTAATAGCCAGATGCAGATTCCAGGAAAATGACATATAAATGAATATAAGTAATCTAATATTTTTAGAATTTGCTTTTGCCATACTCCTGGTCTTATTCTACTTGTAGCAGATGGATTTAAAGAGCATTAGCTATGTATATATTAAATACAACATAAATATACCAATATTAAATATTATATTGATATATAAATTTAATATACTAATATTTATATTAATGTATAACAATTATGTATTATATTAATATATATTTTTGCCTAGCGTATATTATATACAAAATATATGGGTAATGAAATGTATTTATATGGTTAAAATGTTCATAATATTAATAGGATATATCCTGTAAAATTGATTATAAAACAATTATATCATAATATATAAATTATAAATATATATATTTTTATATATTATAAATATATAATTATTATTATCTGATATAATACACTATAGTTAATATATTCTATATAACACAATACATAATGTATTAGTATAAGACAATTATATTATGTAATATAAATATAATACATCTATAAAACTATATATATTTTAATTATATATTACACATACAAGTATGTATAGCTATTTATAATTTTATTTACATAGGAATCTGTTCATCCTAACAATTGATGTAAAAATATGCAATATTTTCAATCAAATGGGCCTTTACCTCACTACCTACACATAACTACTCTTATAATCATGAGGCCTGTCTAACTCATGCTTCCATATCTCTCAACCTGCTTTTCTACACATGCACATAGACGACACACATTTATACACAATATATATGTATACTACCAGTTTTCAGTTCAATGTATATAACTATATAATATATATAATTATATTCCTGTGTATGTATACAAATATAAATCAAAGGTATGTGTATAGGTATGTATTTCATACGTTTATATAACTATATCATACAAATAATGTATGTGTATATAAATACATGACTATACACATACATACACAGAAATATACTTATTTAAACAAAAGGGACCTAAATAAACATAGTTCTCTAAGAATAAAACTAGTTATGTCTCACTGTTTCAATAAGAGTTTATAGTTTTCTACTGTATGTGCTTCTATAATTGTTATGAACAATTCCCATTTGTTGAATGTTAAGTTGTTTTAATTTTTTGCCATTATTAATGAAGCTCTAAAGAATACGGTGGGCAAGATTACTTGAAAAACTCTCCTGAAGGAAAACGGTTAGGTATGCTAGGTTAAATGTACACAACTTATTTTTAAGTGCGTGGTTGATTTTTGAAGTATGCAGTAGAAATTTCCAGGACCCATGAAAGAAGGGTGGTACATGTATGAGAGTTATAGCTATATGAGGAGTGGATTGAAGATCTTGATAGCTTAGAACAGAAGCTGGAAATCCTGTTTTTATGGAGCCAAGTGGCAAATATTTTAGGCTTTGTAGACCAAAGAGCAAAATTGAGGATATTATTTAGGTACTTAGGTAACCATTTAAAATGTTACCAGTTAAAATGTGAAAATTATTCATAGCTCACAGGCCATAGAAATAGGCATCTGTCTGGATTTATAATACAGGCCATAGTTTAATGACACACCTGACATAGAGACTTGTTTATAAATGGCCATAACCACGTGAGAGGCAGGAGGTAAGACTCCATCCCTACTAGATGGGAAGTTAGAACTAAACCTATCTATCCCTAGCTTCACCTTCAATGAAAGGGTGTGCCAGGAGAAAAAAATATCTGCTGGCAAAAGGAGACTAAGACCAAATTCTCTTGGCCTCTGCTCTGGGTAGGAAACAGGTAGGAAATCTTGAGAATTCTGAACCCCAGATCTGTGTTCCCTGTGTTTGGGTTGCAAATTTATGTGCGGTCTTGCAAACAGAAGCTAAGAAATTAACTTAAAAGGCTCCCAAATCGGTGGTATTCCAAACACAAAACTAAACCCTTTCTGGAGAGGTAGACCTTCAACACAGGCCTATAGCATTCCCACAGATAAAGTTTAGCTAAACATGAGCTCATGATCTAAATTTACACAATAATGAAGAAATCAGCTAGAAGTGGAGAGAATCAGCAAAAAACAATCAATACCAGAATTATATTCCCAAGGCCATCCATCAGATGTTGGAATAATCAGGTGCAAGGCAGAAAATATACATAAAACTAGAACTGAAACAAGGAACAAGGATGTTTTAAAAGACTGGGTAGGATCTTTAAAACATTTTTCAAGTACATGTCATTGATAAAGCTAAAAACTCGAAGGTTGTGTAATACAGCAGATTAATCATGGAGAAGTGTGAATTTATGCTGTTTTTAAAAATATGGCAGGTCAGATTTTCTGCCTAATTATATAAGTAGATTTATCTTTAAAAATACACATTATTTTAAAGACTTATTGGCTGTAAAATAAGTTAAGGTTATTTCAAAGGGCTTCTCTCCAAAGAAGAGTGAGAAGTAGCAAAACACAGAAAGTCGAGGGGAAAAAATGTCAATATATACATTGCGGTAGGGTGAACTAAGCCTTAGGCTAGCAACAGTGTGGACGAGCTGACCCTTAGATACTTACAACTAATCTGGAATCTTCAAAAAGTTCAACTATTTATAACTAAAAAGATTTCTTAAAATTAATAACCAAGTGTTTTAATTGACATCAGAAGAGTAAAACAATAAACCCTGAGAACATAGAAAAAATAGATAATAAATATATGAGCAGAACTTAATAAAACAGAAAAAAGTATAAAATTGAGGTGATTTAGTATGTCAAAAGAATATTCTTTGAAAAGATTTAAAAAACACACTTTGATTAAGCAAAACAAAAACATAAGTAAATAATATACAGAAAGAATCAGGACAATGTTAGAGCAGAGAATATATGAAATGCCAGTAAATTTGAACATTTCTGTAAAGTGGACAATTTCCTAGCTCCTAAAGTTTACCAAAACTGACACAAGAGGAAATCTATAGCTGGAGTTCTTTCACCAGTAAAGGAATTATGTCAATAGTTCACAATCTTTCACCAAGAAAATACCAGACCCAGCCAGATCATTTGGGAGGTGAATTCTATGGAACTTCTATTAAACAGATAACATCAATATGAACAAAGAAAAACTTCTAGAGATAGCGAAGGAAGAATTCTCCTTTATTCATCTTATGAAGTCTATAAAATCCTAATACTGAAAATAGATTAGGACTGTAAGGAAAAAGAAATTTACAGGTCAAATTTACTTGTAAATATAAAAGCAAAAATGTTAAACTATGATATTAGCTACCCAAGTTCACTAGAGTAAGAAAAAGCATGAGCAAGTTAGGTAATCCAATGAATGAAAAGGTAGTTTAATGTCAAGGATATATATCAATAGATTGAAAACACCACATTTTATTTATTTCATCTGTCTCTTTAAAAAATGATAAGTACTTATATTGATTTCTCTTGTACTAGGCACTGTGCTAAGTCACTTACATATTTACTCCTTTAAACCTTCTATCATCCCTGCGGGAAAGTTCTATTTTGCTTCCATTTCTTAGCTAAGACTCTTACCTCCAGGAAAGTGAAGCAACATTTGTAAGTTTTTGTGGATGGTCAGTGATGGGACCAGTACAGGAACATCCAAAGTCTGTGCTTGGAAACAGCGCCCCATGTTGACACTCACATTACAGATGAAAGGAAAGGAACCATGCACTTACCATATAGATTAAGTCTCACATTACAGGTTAAAGGAAAGGAACCATGCACTTACATTATAGATTAATACCCCCATAACAGGTTAAAGGAAAAAGAAACATGTGCTTCCTCAAAAGTTGTAAAGAAAGCATATCCATTTCTTAATATATTTCCCAATTTCTTTTGCTTGTTTTCTGACCTTTGTAGTGCATTTTGCCATGAGGCAAATTTTATTTCTTATATAATTAAATGTATCCTTTTTTCTTTGTATCTGAGAAAGGTATTCCTCATGAATACCTTATTTCATGTCTCCCAGGTTTCTGATACTTTTACAGTTTCATTATTTTTTAACTTTTAGCTACTTGCTGTATCTAGAATTTAGTAATGATAGCCATATTTTCCCACGTTTGTTGAATAATTTTTGCTGCTGATCCAAAACGTGAATTTTATTTTAAACTCAATTCCTTTATGCTCTTGCATCTAATTTTAAGATGCTTCCTATTCCACTGGTTGTTTGCCTATCTAAAACAAAATGCTACCTCAATTATAATGTAATTATAATATAATAAATGTAATTAGTAATCATAATACGATATATAATAAATAGCATATATAAAATAACAAAATATAATTTACCATATAACAAGGTCCAAGGAGAGCAATACTATCCAATCACTTGAAATATCCCGCAAAAGATAGTTTATAAAATTCAATATTCATTTGTAATTTAAAAGAAAGAGTAAAATAGGGATTGATGAATGCTTCCAAAATAAGAAGAAATTATATGTCTACAAGAGAAAGAGGTAAATGATAAACTTTAGTAACACTGGCAATAAATGCAGGACAAGATGAGGATGCCTGATATCATGTTAAAGAAAAAGTATTATGTAACATTGTTTTTGCAGCACTGATGAGTTCAGTGAAAAGAGAATCTCATAGAAAAGAGTATCTCGTTCTTCTTAATGTCTGTACACTTGTCCATTGCATGAACATAGCAGCTTATTTAGCCAATATGTTACTGATCTGCATCTGGATTTCTAGGTTTTCATGGAATTTTTTATTATGCACAATTGTTTCAAACACTAGGACTTCCTCTTATGTTTATATCTTTTGAAAGAAACAATATCTCCACAGATGATTTATCTGTGCTGGCTGCTAGCTGACTTTGGGTACTTCTCAGTTCTTCCCTTTACCTTCCTTGTCAATATGAAAACGGAAGGCAAGAAGGTCTCCTGTTTAGAGACTGTCAAGATAGATCTTGGTGATAAAGTCTTGGTGGTAAAGGCTAAAAGTATCAACCCAGAACAAATGTTTTTCCACCTGTAGCTATGTGTGATTCCCTTGGCTTGACTCCGTAGAGGATGTCAGACAAGACTGTAGAATCTGCCGTCGAAGTGCTTCCAGTAGGATGAGCTAAGTCAAGTATGGTGGCATATGTAATTCAAGACAAAATATAATGTCTCCTTTTCTCTCCTAGCAAAACTTGGTGGAGTGAATGTAGAAGTCACTGTATGCTTTGAATTAAAGGAACACAATAAATCTTGTTTTGGAAGGTAAGTATTCTGGTCTCTTTGTGGAGATGAATTGGAAATTGCCTAGAAGAAGGAAAATGAGGTTAACCAAAGTTAAACTCATAAATAATTGAGCATTAATTAAATATCTGTGGTCTATGTTTGTCTTTGATCATAATTTCTCCCAATTTATAGACCTCTTTGATACTTGATGAGTCCTTGTCAAAGATGCACTTAACAATGGTTATCACTTGTGTATTAGGTTTTGCCTGGGCCCTGAAGAAACTATCCTAAATTACCAGCTATGATTGTCACTTGATTTCCTCACAGAGAACAATCAGAACTCCTTGTCTTAAGTGGCTTGGAATGTGAAACTAGTTAGTCTCTTAGATATTGTTAGAGGACCCTACAGAGCCCATTGGTGAAAGTTTGGAAAACATGGGGCTTCTTAAAATTGATTCTTGTAGTGCTATAGGAAAGATCACTGAACCAAAAGGATAACGGTGTTTCTGGTTCTGTTGTTAGCGTTCTCCATGGAAACATTGCTGAAGCTTCTGGATTCAATTTCCTTCCCCATGTGTGAATGTCACTGAAAATATCCAACTCCATTCTATCCCCATATAACTTCAGGAACTAAGCAAAATGAAGACTCAAAATTCATTTCAAATAATGAAATGAATATATAACATAGAATGGAACTGGGAAAATACCTGGTTTAAATTCTGGAAAGTACCAACTGTACAATTCTGGATAAGTTGCTTACTCTTGCTTAGTCTAATTTAATGCCCATCTCACAGGATGTTATGATGATTAATTTAATATCTTTGTATAACACACAGTGTTATGTAATTTCTTCTTGTTTTTCTTGAGTAAATACATATCCTTAAGCAATTCACTGTAAACAATAGTTACTTACTTGCTTAAATTACTCTTATCTTCTATTATCACCTGAACTGTGTCCTGCTCAAGTTAATATGTGGAAGTCTTAACCCCCAATACCTCGTAATCTGACTGTATTTGGACATAAGGCCCTTAAATAGGTAACTGAGGTCAAATGAGGTCAAATGGGTGGGCTCTAATTCAATATGACTGGTGTCCTTATAAAAAGAAAATATTAGGACACAGACATGCACAGAGAGAAGACCATGCGAAGACCAAAGGAAAACATGGCATCTACAAACCAAGAAGAGATACCTCAGAAGAAATCAATCCTGTTGACACCTTATCTCAGATTTCTAGCCTCTACACCCGTGAGTGAGTAAATTTCTGTTGTTTAACCCCCTCAGTCTCTGGGACTTTGTCATGGCAGCTCTAGGAAACTAATACAACTTTTTATGGCCTCCTTGTCTCAAGTTGAAAGTTCAATATTTGGCATCATAGCTAAGAAACAAAAATATCATCTACATTCCTTGTTGTAGTCTTTCTTCCCCATTCTCATCACTAGTAATTTCCATATTTGGGTCTGTTTTCTGTATCTTGTAAACAGAGCGTTACACTCATTTCTTGTCTTACTGCTAAGATACAATAAATGTGCAGATACCGAATAGATTTTGGAGAAGTGCAACATATAGTTGATACATGTGTGATATGTGTGTATTCATATAATTTATACTTTTTCTCTATTTTCTTCCTTTGGTGTGAGCTAAGATTCTCTGCTTTTGTGACTAGCGCTCCTGAATACTAATCCCTGAATTTAATTCACCAAAAATTGTCAAAAATAATAATCATATGGGGAAAGAGAGAGTGATAGAGGGAGAAGAACAAATAATCAGGCAAAGGCAGTACTGTGACTTATTAGGGTCTTATTAATAAGTTTATGTTAGTCTAGAGGAAATGACCGTAAGTACCATCAGTGAGCCCAGTTGGTCTTTACTGAGTGCTAGACACATCCCTGAGTTCTGTTCTTAGTCTCCAACTGTATGATGACTACTGTCTGGAAGTATTATCTGAACAACTAAAGTCACTTAATGGAAAAGGAATATGTCTTTAGAGAAGCAACAGTAATTTTTCTATCTGATTAAAAAGCAATGTTGACTGTCTGGAAACCTCAGTCATATTTGTAAGCAGAAAAGCATTGGCTATTAAAAGTGGATGATGTAAAGAGATGAGCAGAAACTTTGGCGATAGGTATACCTGGATTTAATTCTCACTTCTACCACTTGGCAGCTGGATAGCCTTAGGCAAGTTTCATACCTCCCTGAAATTCACTTAATTCAGTCTGTAAAATGGCATAATAACTTATTATAGCATCCTTTTAGGAATTTTAAATCAGTTATTGAAATAAAAGTACACACTATATAGACAAGTATGGATTCCTCAATAGGTGTTTGACCTTTCATTTCTCCAGTATCCCACCCCCATCAAATAAAGAAAAATACTTTTTAAAATTTATGAATATTTCATTATTCCAAAGTTAAAGCCATAAAAATAAAAATAATCAACTGGCCTACGATCATACCATTAGAAGAACAAAAAAATAGGTGTTCATGAGAGTTCCAAATTAGAATACAAGTTTTCATTAGGCACCTGTTTATGTATGCTATTCTACTCTTTAAAATAAATAATTAAATTTGAAAGACTTATTTCCTCACTTTTAAGACTTTATTAGTTTACAAATTACATATCGACCTATGCTAAATATTATACCGACCCATGCTAATGAATTCAGTACAGAAAACAAAAAACACTGCACTCAAGCAAACTACATATATATGTGTGTGTGTGTGTATATATATATATATATATATATATATATATATATATATATATATACATATAACTTAAATGCATTTATATCCTAGCATGTCCCATAAAGCATTGTGGTAACTCACCGGAATACATACAATCAAATATAATGGCAAAAGCACTTAATATAAACAAGGCCAAGGAAACATAGACAGAAGATGAAGAAAAGATGAGGGAAATGTGAACAGGAGGAAGTGTAGTTAATCGAGTTGTATGTTTTGACCTTAAGAGTCTCTGTGTGGGGACTTCCCTGGTGGCACAGTGGTTGGGAATCCGCCTGCCAGTGCAGGGGACATGGGTTCGAGCCCTGGTCTGGGAAGATCCCACATGCCGCGGAGCAAATAAGCCCGTGTGCCACAACTACTGAGCCTGTGCTCTAGGGCCCATGAGCCACAACTACTGAAGCCCGCGTGCCACAACTACTGAAGCCCCAGCGCCTAGAGCCCATGCTCGGCAACAAGAGAAGCCACAGCAATGAGGAGCCTGCACACCACAATGAAGAGTAGCCCCCACTCTCCCCAACTAGAGACAGCCTGTGTGCAGCAACAAAGACCCAACATGGCCAAAAATAAATAATAAATAAATTTATTTTAAAAAAAGATTCTCCGTGGATAAAACAACATGTAAATAATTGGTTACAAAGCCACATTATTTGAAGGTGCCAGACTGCACATTAACAGTCTGACACAAAGGGACAGCACAGGAAAACTATTCAAAGATAGAGATTTTTAAATATTTGCAGTTTGAAACCGTTTAGAGCACGTATAATGAGCTCGACAGACATTTCAACACTCAACATGTTAATCACATGTTCAAAGTATGTCTCAAAGTCATTGCAAATAGCTGTTGTCTCTGTCCCTGATATCCAAAACTGATCTGTGATGTGTAAAACTCAGGACGTATTGATATCCACTTTTTGGCATCTGAACAGGAAACAAAGTTGTTTCGCAGTGATAATAAAGAATGAAGTAAATGCAAAAGGATACAAAAGACAAAGTACTGAGGGAATGTATTAACAGAACAAGTCAAACTAAATTCTGGTGAACTGGGGCCTACGATTGTACACACTCCATGGAAATACCCCAGCCTAAATACTGGCATAGGAGGAAGGGTACTGCGAAGCCCATCACAGTATAATCCTTTAAAATGTCCCTTTCAAGGTTGGCTCCACTCAACACTGAGTATAGGAAATCTTCCCATCAGGCAGAAACACTGGCTGCCCAATGATTGACCAAGAAATTAACACACTAATGAATAAATGATGCTAATTTATTTCTAGCCCTGACAATGGGAAACAGCACACACTCTGTGTCAATGGTATGTCCTCTTTCCCACTTTTCTAAGTGGGAAATTATGTTTTTCCCTTCATTGCTTTATATCATGTGTGGCAGGCATGATGGGAAATGGCTATCAATGGTTCTGTTGTTGATTTCTACCTTCATTTCATTGTGGCTAAAGAGGATACTTTGTATGATTTCAATTTCTTAAAAATGTATTGGTACTTGTATTGTGGCCTAACATATGGTCTTTCCCGGAGAGTGTTCCATGTGTACTTGAGAAAAAATGTGTATTCTGCTGTTGTTGAGTGGAGTGATCTATATACGGCTGTTAGGTTTAGTTGGTTAAATGTGTTATTCAGTCCCCCTACCTCTCTACTGATCTTCTGTCTAGATGTGTTTTCCATTATTGAAGGCAAGGTATTGATCTCCAACTATTATTTTAGAACTATCTATTTCTTCCTTCAATTCTGTCAATGTTTGCTTCACATATTTGGGGGTTGTTTGGTACATATATGTTTATAGGTGTTCTATCTTCTTGATAGATTGAACTTGTTATCAACATATAGTGGCCTCCTTTTCCTCTTGTGATAGTTTTTGATTTAAAGTTTATTTTGTGTGATAGTAACATAGCCATCCCAGATCTATCTTCCTTCCTTCCTTCCTTCCTTTCTTTTTCTGTCTCTCTTTCTTTCTTTTTTGTTACTAGTTGCATGGGATATTTTATTCTATGCTTTAACTTTCAAGCAACTTGTGTCTTTTGAAATCAAGTGAGTTTTTTGCGGACAGCATATACTTGGATTATGGTTGTTTTTAAAGTCCATTCTGCCAATGTTTATCTTTTTATTGGAGAGCTTAATCCACTTACTTTTTCAAAAATTACTGATGAGGAAGAACTTAATTCTGTCTATTTCCTGCTTGTTTTCTGTATGTCTTATGCATTTTTTGCCCCTCATTTACTCCATTACTGACTTCTGTGCTTAGCCGATTTTCTTGTGGTGAACTCTTGATTCCCTTTTCATTTCTTTTTGCATATAGTCTATTGATATTTTCTTTGTGGTTATCAAGAAGATGACATTTACCATTCTAAAGTTAAAACAATATAATTTCAGTTGAAACCAACTTCAGTAGCACACAGAAACTCTGTTCCTCTACAGTTCCGTTCCTCCTCTTTACATTATTATTGTCACAAATTACACCTTTATACTTCGTGAGCTCAATAACATGGATTTATGATTATTTTATACATTTGTGTTTTCAATCATGTAAGAAATTAAAAGTAGAGCTACAAGCCAATAACACAATACTGGCTTTAGTATTTGCCCATGTATTTATCTTTACTGGAGATTTCTATTTCTTTCTACAGCTTTGAGATGCTGTCTAGTATCCTTTCATTTCAACCTGAAGGTTCAATTTAGCATTTCTCATAGGGAAGTGGTAGGAAGTTGTAAAATAAATGCCCTCAGCCTTTGTTCATCTGGGAATGCGTTAATTTCTCCCTACGTTTTGAAACCAGTTTGGCCAAATATAGAATTCTTGGTGGACAATTCTTTTTTCTTTCAGCACTTTAAATATGTCTGGCCTCTTGCTTCCGTGGTTTCATATAGGAAATTAGCTCTAATCTTTTTGAGGATCCCTGCTTTGTAACAAATTTCTTTTTTCTTTCTCCTTTGGGAGAAAAGATTCTTTCTGTGTCGTTTGGCTTCTGAGAGTTTGATTATACTGGTTTTTGCTGTGGGGTTCTTTGAGTTTCTCTTAGTCCTGAAATCAGCTAAAGATTTATAGCAACCAAACACATAGTGAACCAGGGAAGAGGCAATTTGAAAATGGCAGGAAAGCTTTGTGGCATTTTTACTTGCCCTTGCCCCATCCACTGTTAGTGTAGTGATGGTGTTAAAGTGGTGGAGTCTTAATGCAGTGATAGTCTTAAAGTAGCAGCAGACCATTCCTAGTATGGGACCCTCAATCCTGCTTCAGGAGGGAGCAGAGGAGACCGTACTCTCAGATTATTATGTGTATCTGTTCTAACCTGTCTGGGAGCTACCTGAAGGACTGACACAAGATGCTTATCTCTGTCTTAGCTAACCTGGAACACAGTCTGGAAAAGCAGTGGTCAATGCTCAAAAAAAGTGCAAGGTGAACTAACAAAGCACAGGTGGCTGGGGCAGAAGACTGTGCATTGAAATACAATAGACCACAGAAGATGCAGGAGCCAAAGTTGGGGGAGATTCTTTGGGAAATTAGAACCTACATAAAGTACACATGTGTCCAGAGAAATTAGGAAAGCCACATGCATACTCGAGATAAGATGCATGTTCTGAAAACACCAGAGGAGTCTCTAAGCTTTTACCGTGGGCTGAGCCCTGAACTCAATGCAGGTCAGCTAAATGTTGAAGGAGTGATCCAGCAATCTGCACAATGGGCAGAGGTGTGTGGTTTTGGGTGTGCATGTGGATGTGCTTGTGTGTATTTATTTTTGTTTGTTTTAGGTGCAGGAATTCAAGGAAATCTCTGTCAAAACATTAGCTAAACATGAACTAAAGGAACAGAGACTTCAGTGCGTACATACGATAAGGAAAACAGTCATTGCAAAAATAGTTTGGAAAGGTCCCTAAACAAACAGACTACTACAGCCTCCAACAAGCAAAAGCCCAGGGAACCCTGGGAAAGTGGGAGAATCTGATTTCCATAGATACCACATTATACTATTTGAAAGACAAATTTTCAACCAAAAAAATCACAAGGTATACAAAGACATGGAAAAGTATGGTCCATTTAAGAAAACAAATTAATTGATGAAACCATCCCTAAGGAAGCCCAGACATTTCTCCACTGCATATTCTGGCCTCCTTTGTCATAGATTCATTGACCATAAGTGCATGGGTTTCTTTCTGGGCTCTCTATTCTGTTCCAGTGATCGATGTTTTTGTGCTAGTACCATACTGTTTTGATTAGTGTAGGTTTGTAGCACAGTCTGAAGCCAGGGAGCATGATTCCTCCAGTTGTGTTCTTCTTTCTCAAGACTGTTTTAACTATTCAGGATCTTTTGTGTTTCCATACAAACTTTAAAGTTATTTGTTCTAGGTCTGTGGAAAATGCCCTTGATATGTTGATACAGACTGCATTGAATCCGTCGATTTCCTTGGGTATGATGGTCACTTTAACAATATTAATTCTTCCAATCCGTGACCATGGTATATCTTTCCAGCTGTTTGTGTCATCTTTAACTTCTTGTATCAGTGTCATATAGTTCCCTGGGTACAGGTCTTTTACCTCCTTAGGCAGATTTATTCTTCTGTATTTTATTCTTTTTTATGCAATTGTAAATGGGATTGTTTCCTTAATTTCTCTTTCTGATAGTTCACTGTTAGTGTATAGAAATACAGTAGATTTCTAGATATAAATTTTGTATCCTGCAAATTTACCAAGTTCATTTTTGAGCTCTAATAATTTTTGGATGGTGTCTTTCAGATTTTCTATGTATCATGCCATCTGCAAACAGTGACAGTTTTACTTTTTCCTTTCCATTTTGGAGTCCTTTTATTTATTGACTTTTCTTGTCTGATTGCTGTGGCTAGGACTTCCAAAAGGACCTTCAATAAAAGTGGTGAGAGTGGGCATCCTTGTCTTGTTCCTGATCTCAGGGGAAATGCTTTCAGCTTTTCACCATTGAGTATGTTAGCTATGAGCTTGTCGTATATGGCCTTAATTATGTTGAGGTATGTTCCCTCTATGCCCACTTTCTGGAGAGTTTTTACCATGAATGGATATTGAATTTTTTTCAAAAGCTTTTTCTTCATCTATTGAGATGATCATATGGTTTTTAGTCTTCAATTTGTTACTGTGATGATAAGAGACCTAAGAGAGCTACAGAGGCTAAGTGACCTTTCCTTCCCTGAATGGGTAGGTATCCTTGTTCTGCCTTCTAATTGAGTTAGTATCTGAGTAAAGAACTGCCAGGTGTCATTTAGTTCACAATACACTGTTGTGGCAATATAGAAATGAATTTGCCTAAATCATTTGGCTTTTCTAAATTATAGTAAATGAATATACTGAATGAATACTTCAACTTAAGGAAATGTTCTTAAAAATATATTAATGTAGACACTTCAGCGGAGAATTGAAAACAAAACAAATAATTCAGGTAAAATTAAAGTACACTCAGTTGTATCCAGTTTCCTCTTGTAAATCTCTCTTTTTCATTTGAGTGGACAGTCACTGGAGAATATCTGACTTGGGGCTAAGGAAATCTAAGCCTTCTTGGCCACACTGTATTCCCTTATGCCGTTTAATAAAGACACCAGTTGGGTTGCTGAAAAAATAGTGGGAAAAAATCAATGCCTCACATCCAAAGGGCAGCTCTTGAAAATATGTGGATTGTCGTAGTCATTTTGCTCTTCTGGCCTCAGAAGTTCTAATCTTAACCTTAGCCCCTCACGCAGAGAGACATTTTAAACCAATTCGCACATTACTCATTATGTGACTGTTGAATAAGAGAAACCCAGCTCTTTTCCTGTGCTTTCAACCAGTTATCTTCTTCAAAACTTTGTTTGGATTGTTATACCTTAATCTTGCCTGGCAAGGGACTTATGGGAAGGTTGTTATTGTTTGAAAGTTTGGTGCCAGTATCTGCAAAGAAAGAAGAAAGTAAAGAAGGAAAGGTGTGTTTATCAAACATCCCAATAGTGAAGGTGTGTGAAAGCAACTTTTGAAAAAGTGAATCTGTCAGAGTTTAGCCATATTCTTACATTTTATTTTATTCATTGAACATAAGTAATTATCAGTGAATCCTTTCTAGATTTTCTAGTTTCCCAAAGTTCCCTGTATTCACATTCTAAGGTGAAAAATGGTATTTTAAGTCACTGCTCTCCACCTTATATTATTTATAATCACTCCTCATGACCTCTTCCTTCAAAGAAACGTGATCCTGAGAAGTGTCCTTTGTTTGTCTTTGTGGAATAAGTGATGGGGATGCATCCTGGAGACCTGTGAGATGTTTAAATTGTGGCCTAATGAAACTAGGATGGAGAGTTCTGGAAAGATCTGGAAAGATGGCTGGTAGAGTGTGGCCAGATGTGGGAGAAGAGATACATACAGAGAGAGGGAGAGGAAATTTTCAGAGGGAGACAATTAAACAAATAATTCAATAAGTTTTGTTGTGTGGTGTGGGATGCAAGCCTTTCTCTCCCCCTTTCCTTCACAATCTCTTTGTTAAAGACTGTGTATTTCATTAGCTTTACTAAGATAGGATTTGCCGTTTTCTTTGGATACTGAGAATGGACCCATGGAAACAGTTACATTTGGGTTATCTCTGACTGTCTTTAATGAAGAACATAAATATTGGCCACACTATCTATGCACATGCTATCACTATGCCTTTTTTGTTCTCTGTTCATATATCTAAGTCCTCTTCTTTGAGGTCAATCTCAAACCTCATCTGAAATGTACATTTATTGATAGATTCAACCCATAATGAACTGTCCCTTCTTTGTGCTCCTTAGGCTCTGATTATTTATAAAAACTCATTTTTGAACTTAGACACTGTCCAATATGATATATTAGTTATTTCATCAGCATATGTTATATCCTCAACACAGTTATAAGCTTTTGTGGGGCTGGGATCATACATTCTGTAATTTTTCTCAGTACTTACACTTACTTTGATAGAAAGCGCATTCATTCATCTAAACATCATTTATTGAGTGTTAATTAAATGTCTCAACTCAGTCAATATTGTTTGAATGAATGCATGCATGAATGACGGAGTATGCAATAGGTAGCCTAATGTACCGCCCGATGTGAAAAAACCAAAAACATAAACACAAAAGCAAGCCGAAAAGTGGACCAGGACTTTCTGTAAAATATCCTGCTTTTGTTGGATGAGGCCATGAAAATCAAAATGCTCCTGAAAGGTCTTAAGAGCTGACCAAGAATAGTAAACAACTGAAATTCTCTCAGGCTTATTCAACCCTATCACTGGACACATTTATACCTCTCAGGAATGTTATTAAAAGAAGAGATTAATAAAGCTTTTATAGATGAGTTGATAAATCTCTAAATATTTGAATCTTCATTTCCTCCTAGGTTTCTCTAGTTTGGGTTTCCAAAAGATTTCAAGAAACCACAGGATAATTAAAAAATTAGACATTATCTTTCTTACCTTCATGTTTTTTGATGGTAAACACATTTTATTTTCTCCATAGTGCTGCCCAATTTCCACCAGTACAGTTCTTAAGTGAATTTTGCTCTGGATGGTGGTATATATAAGATGTAAATGAATTGTTTGTATATGTTTTAGAATTCTTCAAAAGGGCCTGGCCATGGGAATGCATTGAATCTTACTTAAATAAGTAAAGTAACTTCCTCAGAATTATTATTTTATTCTGGTTAGGATACTCTCTGCCCTGGTTTGTTAAAATTTCCCTCTAGAGTGGTTTTAATTTTGTTTCTGATAGGGTCCTAGGATTTATTGCCACACCCATCCTGCATCTGGTTTTCTTTGAATTACTCTCCTTGCAGTTTCTGATTCATACAGGGCCTTACAGGTTAGTGACAACCTGGCCATCACAACTCTGGGAAGGACAGGCCTACTTTTCAGAGGTGTTGATGTTTTCTGTACCTGAAGGTTTTCAAGAGATATCAATCTTCCTCACCACCTCCCTTGGCCCTCTTAATGGACTAAGCAGTTCCTCATGAAAGTTCTGTAGGATATCTGTACTAACTTCTCCATATTGTTCCATCCTGAGTCTAAATTCCTGGCCTCAAGGTAATGTTAGATTTCTAGCTCCAGCCCCTATGTACATAAGGCCTATACTAGGGAACGGAACCCATACACATCAGTCTGCTCTTATTTCTCTGGATTTAATTTCTCTGTTACTTTCTGAAACATGCAGGTGTTCCTTTCTTTCTTTTAATCTCAGCTATGTGCTTTTAACATTTTCAAAACTGACCCAGAATTTACATGTGTCTCCAGTAAGAGTACATTAAATTGAGCTTAGTCTGCTCTTCTACTGGCATATTTGAGATCCAAATAATTTGCTACTTAACTGGATTCAGTTACCTGTATATTTCAGGCACCTAAAACTCACCATGTTCCAAATTTCCCCCTTTATTGTTAGTAATTTTCTTGGGAATCTGGATAACATTTGATGGAATAAAGTTAGTGAGTGGCCCAGGATTGCCTGAAATTTTGTTTGTCAGAGTGGCCAGGGAAAGTTAAGCAAAGAAGAAAACCAAATGAAAAACAGAATCACATTATTATGGCTGAGACAAGATTCCATGCAGAACTCTCTGTAGAGCTGGGTTGGGTCATAACTTATGCCAGAGCTCTAGGTGGGGTTGACATCATCTCATGCCAAGCTCTCAGTTCTGGGCTAACGTCATCTCTGGTCCACTCTATGGAGTGGAAACTTTGGAGGAATGGCCAATGTGTTCCACAGTGTAGGAAGAGGGAAACTGTGAACGTTACTTTCTAAATTGTGGAGGAACTAACCACTGTAAATGTGCCTTGAACTATGGTGTTTAATTTGACCAGGCAGATCAATGACTTTCCCCTTGAATGAAATGCTGCTACATATATGAGCAGAAAAACAAAACTGGTGTAAGGAATAGATAGCTAGTGGGAAGCAGCCACATAGCACAGGAAGATCAGCTCTGTGCTTTGTGACCACCTAGAGGGGTGAGATAGGGAGGGTGGGAGGGAGGGAGATGCAAGAGGGAAGAGATATGGGGACATATATATATGTATAACTGATTTACTTTGTTAGAAAGCGGAAACTAACACACCATTGTAAAGCAATTATACTCCAATAAAGATGTTTAAAAAAAAACTAGTATAAGGAGATGGAGAGACTGGGAGTCTTATTTTCCCAGCAATTAACTTTTCCTCGACCATGACCTTCCCTTTGAGTCTCCTAGACCTTGGGGATGATCGCAACCCCTTGGGTTGGGTGATGGCAACCCCATCTTCACTAGAACCTCTATAGTTCACTTTGATTTTTCCCACTCCGTCTATCCATCCCATGTATGCAGTCAGACATTTGATCTTGGACTTTTACTGACAAAATATCCTTGAATATAACCATTTCTTTTCACTCCCACTGCTACTGCTTTGGTCACTGCCTTAACTAGGGCTTTATCTTTAAGTTCTTTATATAAATATATAAATATCTATATATAAATAAAATATACAAATAAATAAAATGTAATATTAATTCTGATGATTTTAAAGTCTTTTCTTGATAAAGACTTTTCCTGATAAATATACACAATATCTTATATAAATATTTGTGTATTATCTGTTCTTTTCTTAGAATTTTAGTCATATGATTCTATCTCTTGGTATGTCTAGAACTTTTTGATTGAAGGCTGACTATTTTATTTGGCTTTTAAAATTTTTCTCAGTGGAAATGTTGTTTTGCTTCAAAATATTTTACTCTACCTGGAAGTAGCAAATCTTCAAAATACAATTTTTTTAATGCTTTCAAATATCAACACTGTAGGTGTCACAAAATCTAGAAAAATGACATTTGAAAATGAACTGCTGCCAGATGTGTCTCTATAAAACTTTTTCCCCACTCTTGTAGCTATATATTCTTTAACTGCCTCCTCATATGACAGTTTATGTGTTTTAGAAATAAAATTTTAAGAAATAAACTTTGTAGTTTATAGACATAGATTTCTTTTCACATGGTTGATTAGAGTTTGCTTTTAGTTATTAATAGTTTAGAAAAGTTTATTTCAGCGTCACAATTTATTATTGATAATGTCGCATTAATGTTCATTGTTAACTTTGAGAAAACCTCTATGGATTACTTCTTCATAAATATTTACTATTATAAATGCATTACTGATTTCAGTACTGCTATAGGTTTGTGCATTACAGGAATTCTGCTAAAATACTCATTCACACCATTCCATTACACACATTATTGATGGGGTATATTCTTTTATTTATTTATGTTTGAGTGTGTTGTGTCTTCGTTGCTGTGCGCAGGCTTTCTCTAGTTGCAGCGACCGGGGGATACTCTTTGTTGCGGTGTGCAGGCTTCTTATTGCGGTGGCTTCTCTTGCTGCAAAGCACAGGCTCTAGGCACACAAGTTTCAGTAGTTGTGGCTCGCAGGCTCAGTCGTTGTGGCTCACGGGCTCTAGAGCAAAGGCTCCATAGTCGTGGCACACGGTCTTAGTTGCTCCGCAGCATGTGGGATCTTCCCGGACCAGGGCTCGAACCCGTGTCCCCTGCATTGGCAGGTGGCTTCCTAACCACTGTGCCATCAGGGAAGCCCCTGGAGTATATTGGTTTTATTTATTTTTTTGCAGTATGCTGGCCTCTCACTGTTGTGGCCTCTCCCCGTTGTGGGGCACAGGCTCCGGACATGCAGGCTCAGTGGCCATGGCTCACAGGCCTAGCCACTACGCAGCATTTGGGATCTTCCCTGACTGGGGCACAAACCCGTGTCCCCTGCATCGGCAGGCAGACTCTCAACCACTGCACCACCAGGGAAGCCCTGGAGTATATTCTTGACAGAAGGAAATTTCCGTTTTGACTAAGCATTGAAGAAAACTGAATCTTTGACTTATCTTTCACATGCCTGATGATTGAAATAATTTTCCACAGAATAACTTCTGGTTTTATACTTTTCAGTTCTTTTTTTCTTCTTCAAACGCACATGCTTTGAGAGCTGTGAAGTGCAAGACATGGCTATACTGTAAGGTGGTTTTTGTCCTTACGCTTCTGTGTCTTGTGCTAGTTATGTCAGTAGGGTAGTCAGTAAGAGTACTGGAAGTTATTCCTGTAATGGGATATTATATAGTCAATTACATATGGTGCTGTCTGAAAATCACATAATAGCCTCACTTAAAACATCTCCTTATCCAGATTTCAAAAAAGCCTGTGACCAATCCAAGATGATCCAACATAGCAGAATATGATAGAAGGAAAATTGACAAAGAAATAGATGCTGGACTTACCTGATGGAAATTAAAATATCTCACATTTGACAATTTTTCAAAAACCTATAATTACATGAACTAATTTCTAGGGTTCTTCGTAGGACCTCAAAAGGAACCCATAGAGTTGTGGAACAACAATAGAAGCTACTGCGATGAGAAGCCTGGGCACCGCAACAAAGAGTAGCCCCCGCTCGCCGCAACTAGAGAAAGCCTGTACGCAGCACTGAAGACCCAACACAGCCAAAATAAAAATAAATAAATAAAAATAAATAAATTTATCTTTTAAAAAGTAATACTCAGGTTTGAGGCATGAGAAATTTGATGAGGAGAAATTAGCTAATGTTTGCAGAACTTTTAAAATATCAAACTCAGTCTCTAAGATTTTAGCATTCTATACAACATCAGTTACTTATTATTGGTTTGGGAAGGCCAATTTAAAATTTTCTCATCTTACTGTATTGAAATTCACGGCCCTAATGTTGTCCACGTTGACTATATGAATGATGAAGAAAAGTCAATCATGTATTTCATTTCCAACTGGACAGAAAACAATATTTTAAAAAGTGTTTGGCCTACTGATTTTTGATTTCTTCTAAGGCAAATGGATAGGTAATTTTTATTCCCTGATTAGAAGAAAAATGGTGGAAGAGGGCAGGGTTAAGAATTAAGATTTCAAGAGCATGAGAGGTAGATGGCCAACCACAGTTCCTAAGGTTCAGTGCCTGTAACTGTTGCCGCCGCTTACGCATGCCAAAGCAGTGGTACGGCTGCTGCGCTCGTGTTTGCTACCACTAGAAACATTCTTGCCAGTAGTGGCGGCAGCGGGACTCCATTACCCCCTTTTTTCACTCTCTCCAGAAACTCCAGGTGGCGTCTTCCGTGGGTAACGTGGCCGACAGCACAGAACCAACAAAACGTATGCTTTCCTTCCAAGGGTTAGCTGAGCTGGCACATCGAGAATATCAGGCAGGAGATTTTGAGACATCTGAGAGACACTGCATGCAGCTCTGGAGACAAGAGCCAGGCAATACTGGTGTACTTTTATTACTTTCACCTATACACTTCCAGTGTCGAAGGCTGGACAGATCTGCCCACTTTAGTACTCTGGCAATTAAACAGAACCCTCTTCTGGCAGAAGCCTATTCAAATTTGGGGAATGTGTACAAGGAAAGAGGGCAGTTGCAGGAAGCAACTGAGCATTACCGGCATGCATTGCGTCTCAAACCAGATTTCATCGATGGTTATATTAACCTGGCAGCCGCTTTGGTAGCAGCAGGCGACATGGAAGGGGCAGTACAAGCTTAAATCTCTGCTCTTCAGTACAATCCTTCTTTGTACTGTGTTCGCAGTGACCTGGGGAACCTGCTCAAAGCCCTGGGTGGCTTAGAAGAAGCCAAGGCATGTTATTTGAAAGCAATTGAGATGCAACCGAACTTTGCAGTAGCTTGGAGTAATCTTGGCTGTGTTTTCAACGCACAAGGGGAGATTTGGCTTGCAATTCATCACTTTGAAAAGGCTGTCACCCTTGACCCCAATTTTCTGGATGCTTATATCAATTTAGGAAATGTCTTCAATGAGGCACGGATTTTTGACAGAGCTGTGGCAGCTTACCTTCGTGCCCTAAGCTTGAGTCCAAATCATGCAGTGGTACAACCTGGCTTGTGTATACTACGAGCAAGGCCTGATGGATGTGGCAATAGACACCTACAGGCGAGCTATTGAATTGCAACCACATTTCCCTGATGCTTACTGCAACCTAGCCAACGCTCTCAAAGAGAAGGGCAGTGTTGCTGAAGCAGAAGATTGTTATCATACAGCTCTCCGGCTGTGTCCCACCCATGCAGACTCTCTGAATAACCTAGCCAATATCAAAGGAGAACAGGGAAACAGTGAAGAGGCAGTTCGCTTGTATCGTAAAGCATTAGAGCTCTGCCCAGACTTTGCTGATGCCCATTCAAATTTAACAAGTGTATTGAAGCAGCAGGGGAAACGGCACGAAGCTCTGATGCATTATAAGGAGGCTATTCGAATCAGTCCTACCTTTGCTGATGCGTACTGTAATATGGGAAACACTCTATGGGAGATGCAGGATGTTCAGGGAGCCTTGCAGTGTTATACTCGTGCCGTTCAGATCAACCCTGCATTTGCGGATGCCCACAGCAATCTGACTTCCATTCACCAGGATTCAGGGAATATTCCAGAAGCAATTGCTTCTTATCGCACTGTTCTGAAGCTTCAACCTGATTTTCCTGACGCTTATTGTCATTTGGCTCATTGCCTGCAGGTTGTCTGTGATTGGACAGACTATGATGAGCGAATGAAGAAGTTGGTCAGCATTGTGGCTGACCAGTTGGAGAAGAATAGGTTGCCTTCTGTGCAGCCTCAACATAGTATGCTCTATCCTCTTCCTCATGGCTTCAGGAAGGCTATTGCTGAGAGGCATGGGAACCTCTGCTTGGCTAATATAAGTGTCCTTCATAAACCACCGTATGAACATCCAAAAGACTTGAAGCTCAGTGATGGTCGACTGCGTGTAGGATACGTGAGTTCTGACTTTGGGAATCATCCTACTTCTCACCTTATGCAGTCTATTCCAGGCATGCACAATCCTGATAAATTTGAGATATTCTGTTATGCCCTGAGCCCACATGATGGCACAAACTTCCGAGCGAAGGTGATGGCAGAAGCCAATCATTTCACTGATCTTTCTCAGATTCCATGCAATGGGAAAGCAGCTGATCGCATCCATCAAGATGGTATACACATCCTTGTAAATATGAATGGTTATACCAGGGGTGCTCGAAATGAACTCTTTGCTCTCAGGCCAGCTCCTATTCAGGCAATGTGGCTGGGGTACCCTGGGACTAGTGGCATGCTTTTCATGGATTATATCATCACTGATCAGGAAACGTCACCTGCTGAAGTTGCTGAGCAGTATTCTGAGAAACTGGCTTATATGCCCCATACATTCTTTATTGGTGATCATGCTAATATGTTCCCTCACCTGAAGAAAAAAGCCGTCATCGATTTTGAGTCCAATGGGCACCTTTATGACAATCGGATTGTGCTGAATGGCATCGACCTCCAAGCATTTCTTGATAGTCTATCAGATGTGCAAATAGTCAAGATGAAATGTCCTGATGGAGAAGACAGCGCAGACAGCAGTAATACAGCTCTTAATATGCCTGTCATTCCTATGAATACTGTTGCAGAAGCAGTTATTGAAATGATTAACAGAGGACAAATTCAGATTACAATGAATGGATTCAGTATTAGCAATGGCCTGGCAACTACCCTGATCAACAATAAGGCTGCCACTGGAGAGGAGGTTCCCCGTACCATTATTGTAACCACACGTTCTCAGTGTGGGTTACCGGAAGATGCCACTGTGTACTGTAACTTTAATCAGTTATACAAAATTGACCCATCTACTTTGCAGATGTGGGCAAATATTCTGAAGCGTGTTCCCAATAGTGTACTGTGGCTGTTGTGTTTTCCAGCAGCAGGAGAAGCTAATATTCAACAGTACACACAAAATGTGGGCCTTCTCCCAAACTGTATCATTTTTTCCCCTGTTGCTCCTAAAGAGGAACATGTTCGGAGAGGCCAGCTGGCTGATGTCTGCTTGGACACTCCACTCTGTAATGGCCACACCACAGGGATGGATGTCCTTTGGGCAGGGACCCCCATGGTGACTATGCCAGGAGAGACTCTTGCTTCCCGAGTTGCAGGTTCCCAGCTCACTTGTTTAGGCTGTCTTGAGCTGATTGCTAAAAATAGGCAAGAATATGAAGAGATAGCTGTGAAACTGGGAACTGATCTCGAATACCTGAAGAAAATTCGTGGCAAAGTCTGGAAGCAGAGAACATCTAGCCCTCTGTTCAACACCAAACAATACACAATGGAACTAGAGCGGCTCTATCTACAGATGTGGGAGCATTATGCAGCTGGCAACAAACCTGATCACATGATTAAGCCTGTTGAAGTCACTGAGTCGGCCTAAATAACGACTGTGTGCCCAGGAGAATTATCCCTGTAGCTGAGCCTCAACCTTCTGGGGGAAAGGGAACTACTTTTTCAATATCATGGTGCAGATGGGTGACAGACAATGATAAGAAATAGCACAGCCAGACTTGCTTCCTGCATGATCACGATAGGGAGAGACCCAAGAGATGCGAAACTGCTGTTCCACAAGGAGTCTCCATCGAATTTTGCAGCAGCCAGGTGTCTGGAGGGTCTGGAAGGTAAGTCTGGAAGGTCTGATCTCCCTTGGTCTCCCAGGGGATGGATGGTTAGTGTGGAAGGGAGATAGAGATTGCCCAGCCGTTTTGTGATTATCATGGATTGATTGAGTCTTCTGAATTAATTTTTTTCTTTATATCTTGTGTATTGGAGCTTTTAAAAATGTTTGGTTTCAGGTATTTTTTTTCATGTGAAGTGTATATGATTCTCTTGAGATAAGGTTTTAAGCTAAAATATTCCTTGTTTTAGTTTCTGAACTCTACCGATAAATGGGGACTTTGCTGGTGTAGTCTTTTTATAGGTTTTATAAACCACTTGAGCCTATATCAGTCACTTTAGTGTCTGACATAACGTTTGGAACTCTCAGTGCTTTGTTGGTTTGTAGATGATGGCTTCAATTCTTTTTCTGGTCCGTTTCCTTCTTCCCTTCCCCCCACTTTAAAAATTATCCTGTAACTTGGCTAACAAAATACCAAGTGTGATTCACAACCTCCCAGAGTGTTTCTCTTCAACACATCATCTGGTGCCAAATGAAGATTCTTAGGAGTACTTATTAATTATAAAGGGCACAGTTGTGGTACTGTCACTGACGATAATAATAATGGATTTTTGTCCTAGAGTTTTGACCTATTTCACCAGTGTTTTACCGTTGACTGCCCCTCTATGCTGCTTCCAAAAGTGAGACTGTGTGATACGGTTTTTACTTTCATTTCTAAAGTTTGTTTTTTTTTAGGTGAGTCCTGTTCTTCCTTTTTCTTTCAGCAGAAATGAAATCCCAGGTAAGTATAAGTATTCAAATATTTGATCAGTAAGTCACAGTTATCTCCAGTACATTAAATAACTTTCATCAAAAAACATGTTATAGGTAAAAAGCTCTGAAGGACCAGCTATGTATATGATAATTATGTTTCAGGCCTTCTAGGGTATTATATATAATAACTTGTCTTCTGGTTGTGGTCTTGAAGTCTTTATGGATTCAGCCTCAGTAGTAGCGAACTGCACTGCTACTTGGTTTGGAGTACAAATTAGACTTTAGCCCTCCTGGAGGTTGAGTTTTTGGTATTGAAAACCATAGGAATGAAATTATTGTATTTCAACAAAGGATCGAGGGCTTGAGGCTTAAACAAGCCAACATATGTGTGGGAAGCAGTCAGCCTTGAGAGCAGGCTGCGGACATGCCAGGCATGCCGCCGCTGCTCGAAGGGACTGTCCCTACTTGTTCCCCTCCTTGTTCCATTCCACGGGAGATAAATCACCAGGGCCCAGAAATCAGAAAGAATGTAAAATGAGACAAGCAAATCTGTCTCCACCCTGCACGTGCAGGTTATTTTGGATGATTCTGGGTTTATGGGTTTTCTCCCAGGGAAGTTAACCTTGAGCCGAGACAGTCATTAGATCATGTAAACCACCGTCTGGCAACCTTCCCTTTTCTAGTCTATATAATCTGCAACTGTAGCATAATAAAACTTGCCTTGCAACCATCAGTTGTCTTGGTCCTTCTGACCCCATTCGTCGGTGCTACTTCAGTTCCTTACCCCGTCCCTTCTGACCCTGGGTGGTGAAATCCTCTTTCTGAGGCTGGTCCGCGGCAAGTGGCACCCAAACAGGGACCTGAAGCATGAAGCCAATGAAAAGAAAAAGAAAGTGCAGGTAAGAGAACCCTTATGCAAAATATGTGTGGACACGAGTAAAAGTGAAACTGATAGAGGCATAAGGCAACAGTCAGAAGTAAAATAAGATGGGGCAAAAGGGCTCAAAGGAGCGTGAATTATTTGCTCCGGTTTTACTTTTGATGCTTCAAGCTCGGGGTAATAAAGTTTCTACCTCACAGTTGACTGAATTTTTGCAGCATATCCATGATGTATCTCCCTGGTTTCCTGATGGGGGCTCTGTGACATAGAAATCTGGCAGAAAGTTGGAGAAGATTTAAAAAATTATTATGAGTCTCGAGGGCCTACTCATACTGCCGTTGTTACATTTAGTTTGTGGAATCTGATAAAAATATGTTTAGGTTCTTCTCATGATAGTGTTGATTTGAATGTAAAGTCAGAAAAACATAAGCCTCTGACAGAAGAAAAGACTGTATTATCAGCTACTGTGTCGCCACTTCCTAAACCAAAAGAGCTAATTAATTTAAATATTTCAGATGAAGAGGAACATTTTGACTTAACAGATGAGGCTTTTAAACATAAAAGAGAGAAATATCCTGAGGATGATTTTCTAATGGCTATAATAGATAAGTCACTGCAAAAGCTGCAAATTAGTAAGGACTGTCTTCCTCAAAATTCTCCATCTGTAAAAATGCTCAGTCCCTTGCAACGTGCTGTACAAGCAGCAATAAAACGAGGAGAAGATCCTATTTTCTGTTGTCCTGTCACGGAAAGACCTGATCCTAATAATCCTCAACAGGCTATTAGGGAGCATCAGGCTCTTCCTTTTAAAGTTTTGAAAGATTTAAAATCTGCTTGTGCTCAATATGGGCCCACTGCTCCTTTTACTACTGCTATGGTTGACACTATTACAGGAGAAGCTCTTCCCCCTGCTGATTGGCAGTCTATTGCACGAGCTTGTTTAAATGGTGGAGATTATTTAATATGGAAGTTTGATTTTTATGAACGGGCTGCTGAACAAGCAGAAAAGAATGCTATCCATGATATTCCAGTTGATTATCATATGTTGATTGGGGAAAGACCATATATCTCTTTACAAGATCGATTAACTTATCCCTTTGTTGCTTATCCTCAAATAAATCATTTGGCATTACAAGCCTGGAGGAAATTATCTTCTACACACAAAACTGAGGATCTTTCAAAAATTAGACAGGGACCTGATGAACCATATGCTGATTTTGTAGATAGATTGTTACAGCCGGTGGGGAGGCTCATTGTGGATGGACTCACTGGTACAATTGTAGTTAAGCAACTTGCTTTTGAAAATGCTAATAATGCATGTCAGGCTGCGATTCGACCTTGGAGAAAACGGGGAACATTGAAGGATTATATTCGCCTTTGTGCAGACATTGGGCCTGCTTATATACAGGGTGCTGCTATGGCTGCAGCATTAACTAAAGTGGGGTTTAAAAACAATCCAAAGAGAACAAAGACTAGTTTTAAATGCGGAAAGGCAGGTCATTTTTCTGGAGAATGTAGATCTTTTCACTGTAACCCTGGTCCTTCCTTCCCTACTCAAAACCCTCCAGATGGTCAGAAAATCCCTGGTTTATGCCCTAAATGCAATAGGGGAAAACGTTGGGCACGAGATTGTCGCTCAGTGGCCCACAAGGATGGAACACCACTGTCGGGAAACTCCTCCCGGGGCCTTTCCCGGCCCCAACAGATAATAGGGGCAATGTCTGTGTATCCTCCTCAAACTATCAATCAGACATTAACCAAAAACAAAAACATACAATATCTTTGCTCTCCAGAGATACAGCAGGAAGCGCAGGACTGGACCACAGTACCTCCGCCTGATATGTATTAACTCCTGAAATGGGTCCTCAGGCCTTCTCTATGGGCATCTATGGACCTTTACCCAAGGGTTTGATGGGACTATTATTGGGAAGAAGTAGTGTCACCATGAAGGGTTTAACTATTATGCCAGGAGTCATAGATTGTGACTACGAAGGAGAAATAAAAATCATGGCACAAACTATTAAAAATATAATAATGATTTCTCCTGGGGATAAAATTGCACAATTGCTACTTTTGCCCTTTGTACCTCATGGACAAATTTTACAACATCAAAAGAGAGACACAAAGGCTTTTGGATCATCTAATGCTGCCTACTGGATTCAGAAGATAGGGAAAGAACGTCCAGAAAGGAAATGAACCATTAATGGAAAGGTTTTTTCAGGTTTGTTAGACACTGGAGCTGATGTCTCTGTTATGACACAGATTCACTGGCATAAACATTGGCCCGTTAGTCCTACTATTACAGAACTTCAAGGAATAGGACAGAGTTCTTCTCCTATGCAAAGTAGTCAGTTATTATTATGGCAAGATAGTGAGGGCCATTCAGGATACTTCCAGCCTTATGTTTTGCCTAGGCTGCCTTTAAACCTCTGGGGCCGAGATATATTAAAAGAAATGGGAGTATTACTTTATAGTCCAAATTCTCAAGTCTCTAATATGATGTTGGATCAAGGATTTCTTCCCACAAAAGGACTGGGGACAAATCAACAAGGAACTGTCTATCCTATTGATGTGAAAATAAAAAATGATAGACAAGGTTTGGGTTTTTCTTAGGGGCCTTGGATTCTCCTCCACTCACTGCTGATCCAATTACTTGGCTGAGTGATGACCCTGTATGGGTGGGCCAATGGCCCCTCACAAAGGAGAAATTAGAAACTGCAGAGCAATTAGTACTGGAGCAATTAGGGCATTTAGAAATTTCCAATAGTCCTTGGAATACTCCTATTTTTATTACCAAGAAAAAATCTGGAAAATATAGGTTATTACCGGATCTAAGAGCTGTTAATAAAACTATGCTAATAATGGGAGCTCTTCAAGCAGGTCTACCCTCTCCAACAGCCATACCACACAATTATCATCTTTTAGTTATAGATTTAAAAGATTGTTTTTTTCACTATTCCTTTGTTTCCTGAAGACAGAAAACATTTTGCTTTTAGCTTGCCTTCCTTAAATTTTAAGGAACCCATGAGGAGATTTCAATGGAAAGTATTGCCTCAGGGCATGGCAGATTGTCCTACATTATGCCAAAACTATGTGGCTCAGGCCTTAACTCCTGTGAGAAAAAGGTTTCCAACGTTATATCTCATACATTATATGGATGATATACTTTTAGCCACAGATAATATTTCTTTATTAGAGACTGCTTTTCAATTTTTACAACAATCCTTACAATCATTTGGCTTGGTCATTGCCTCAGAAAAAATTCAAAGACAATCTCCATTTTTCTATTTGGGAAAATATATTGATAACACTACCATTAGGCCTCAAAAACTGCAAATTCGAGTTGATAATTTAAAAACATTAAAGGATTTTCAAAAATTACTTGGAGATATTAATTGGCCAAGGCCTTCCTTAAAACTTACTACTGCTCAATTAGAGCCTTTGTTTGATATTCTTAAAGGTGACTCAGATCCTTCTACTTCACGCTCTATGACTCCAGAAGCACTTCAAGCTTTACAAATAGTTAATAGAGCTATCAGCTCTGCACAATTAACTCGAATGCATACTCACCTGCCAATTTCTTTAATTGCTTGTCCAACACCTCATGTGCCTACTGCCATCTTCTGGCAAACTGTTGGAATTATTGAATGGATTCATATGAAAACTACATCCTCTAAGGTGATTAACCCTTATTTTGAACTTAGTAGTAAGCTAATAATGCAAGGTAGAACTAGATGCTTACAACTTCTGGGTATAGAACCTTCTCAAATTATTATCCCTTATTCAGTTAGTCAACAAAATTGGCTTTTTCAACATAGTAATGAATGGGGTCTTGCTCTTGCAGGATTTTCAGGTAGCTTGGAATGCCATTACCCTGCTGATAAATTGATCCAATTCGACAAAGTTAACTGTTACATCTTTCCTTCTATAATTAGGCAACAGCCTATTCCTCATGTACCTTTGGTTTTTACAGACGGTTCTTCTTCAGGAGTGGCTACTGTAATCATTGACGACGGAACCAAGCTCATTAAACAAACTTCCTTGACTTCAGCTCAACGTGTTGAACTGTATGCTGTCATTATGGCTTTTAAACATTTGCCTTCTATATCTTTTAATTTGTTTTCTGATAGTAAATATCTTATCAGCTTATTATTTCTTCTGGAGACTGCGACCAGAGGACATACTAATGACCCTGAATTATCATCCTCTTTTCGTTTGCTTCAACAGCTTATTCGTTCCCACGATGGTCGTGTTGCAGCTCTGCATATCCGTGCTCATTCTAACTTGCCTGGTCCATTGTCTAAACTTAATGCGACTGCAGATGTTTTAACTCGATCTAAACGTGATCTTTATCCTGTGCGTTTTCCTCCCAAAAATAAAGTTAAAGTTCCTCTTCCTCCTCAATCTCTTTTCCCTAAAGCAGGACATATCCCAATTTACCGTCCTCCTCCTTTCCGTTCGTCATGCTGTCAAGAATGGCTAAGGTATTGCATTCATTATCTTCATACTGTTGATACTCATGGTCCATGTCCTGGACACCCTCATATTATGGTAAATTATGATCAAACTGCTTCACAAGCAGCACAGCAATCGCATGCTTTACACCATCAGTCGGCGGCTACGTTACGCAAAGAATTTTCCCTTACTCGTGAAGGCGCCCGACAAATTGTTAAGCAATGCCCACAGTGCTTACCTCACCTTCCTGTTCCACATTATGGTGTTAATCCTCGTGGATTATTACCTAGTCATTTATGGCAAATGGATGTTACTCATATCCCGTCTTTTGGGAAATTACAATTTGTTCATGTCACTATTGATACTTATTCTGGTTTCCTCTGTGCTACAGCACAGACCCGAGAAGCTACTAAACATGTTATCACTCATTTATTACACTGTTTTGCTTTCATGAACCTTCATTTTACAGGAACCAACATTACTCTTACAGGCCCGGCTACCAGCCGACGAGAGGATCTTAAGGATACCATCATTTGGTATAAAAATGGGCAAGCTATTAATATTAGAGGTCGAATCTCATATGCCTCACCACTTCGGGATTCCGCTATTACTATAGCCAAGGTTCCAGGTGAAGATTCAGGAAATTATTTCTGTATGAAGCATTTTCTTGGAGGACAAGGGATACTTATAGTTGGACATAAGGTTACTATTCTTAACAGAAAATCAAAAACTCAATTTCCTCCTTTTATGACCATTAACTTTGCTGGATCCAATTTTGAATGTTGCAATGCATCTTGGAATAATAACCAAATATGGTGTACTACAGATCATACCAAGAGGTCAATTCTTCTCTCTTCTATTCCCATCATAGATAGGTTTATCACATTTCAAAAGAACTGGGATATATGGAAACTAGCTCTAACTTATTCCAATACACCTGTTATAACTTGTGTTGCTCCTCCATATACACTTTTGATTGGTTCTATTAACATTGGTAATTCTTCCAAAGGAGGATATAATATTAGCTGTGTTCATTGTATTTTTAGCAGTTGTATGTTCCCTTCTGCAGGAACACAATCTGCGCTTATACTAAGGCAACCCATATATGTTATGGTGCCTGTACGTCTGAGAGAACCTTGGTATGAAGATACTGGAGTACAGGCATGGGTGGAACTCTCTAAAGCCTTACAGAGAAGGAGATGCTTTATTGGGTGGCTAATAGTAAGTTTACTTGCCTTGGCTGCTCTGTCTGCTACTGCGGCTACTGCCCGTCTTGCTCTTTCACAGAGTATTAATCATGCTCACTTTGCTAATCAATTATCTCAAAATACCAGTCTTGCTTAATCTTTACAAAGTCACATAGATTTACAGATTAATAACAAGTTAGATGAATTTAAAAATGCAATTTTGAGGATTGGAGATCAGATGGCAGCATTAAAATTGAGGATGCGTTTAGCTTGTCATGCAAAGTATACGTGGATTTGTGTTATTCCTTACAAGTACAATGACTGTATTTGGGAATGGGAAGAAGTAGAAATGCATCTGCTGAGTGTTTGGTCAGATAATATTAGTCTTGATCTTAAGAAATTAAATGCTGAAATTCAGGATATACAAAATGCACATCTTGATGATATTTCACCAGAAGATGTAATTCAAAGTTTACTGGATCATTTAAAGTGGTTAAACCCTTAGTCGTGGATTACTAGAGGGTTGTCAGGATTTATTACCCTGGCCATAATTTGCCTATTATTGATAATAATCTTCTCATGTCTGTTTCGTATCCTCATGCAACAGTATACTACTCTCGGCACTAAGGTTCATGGAATTATTTTGCAGCAAAAATTAAAAAATAAAAAAGGGGGACCTGTGGGAAGCAGTCAGCCTTGAGAGCAGGCTACAGACATGCCAGGCATGCCGCCACTGCTCGAAGGGACTGTCCCTACTTGTTCCCCTCCTTGATCCATTCCATGGGAGATAAATCACCAGGGCCCAGAAATCAGAAAGAATGGAAAATGAGACAAGCAAATCTGTCTCCACCCTGCACGTGCAGGTTATTTTGGATGATTCTGGGTTTATGGGTTTTCTCCCAGGGAAGTTAACCTTGAGCCGAGACAGTCATTAGATCATGTAAACCACCGTCTGGCAACCTTCCCTTTTCTAGTCTATATAATCTGCAACTGTAGCATAATAAAACTTGCCTTGCAACCATCAGTTGTCTTGGTCCTTCTGACCCCATTCGACGGTGCTACTTCAGTTCCTTACCCCGTCCCTTCTGACCCTGGGCGGTGAAATCCTCTTTCTGAGGCTGGTCCGTGGCACATATGAATATGTTTTTGTCTTGCTGTACTGCACCTATGCTGTCTAGTAACAGATATTTTGTCTGCTATTAGTGTTTTAGATTATGTCTTTCCAAAGCGCTGAGGCAGTGCACCTATTTTGAAGTTGTAGCTGATGCCTGAACGTATCCTAGCTGACAAATTATTGATTAATGAAAACATGAATTTCTGAAAGATTTGTACTGTTCACCAAAATCTGGGCAAGGAGTCTCAAATGTAATTCTTAGCCAGAATTACATGTTAATGAACCATTTAACAGTGTAAATCAAGGAACATCAATGTAGGGATTTCTTTTCATTTATTTCTTACCTGCTTGAAATATCAGTTAAAGGTTGCCAGCTTGGTTGCAGATGAACGGACGTTTGAAGTTCCCCGAACTACTTAATGTGGAATAGGATACTAGACTTCCAACGCCCTCAAGGCTGTGACCTTGCAGCCATTTTACATAGCACATCATCCTCCTATAGGGATGAACCTTTCCCTGGCCTGAAAAGTAGCCACTCCGTTGAAGCTTTGCTTATTGTAACAGGCTTTTGTTTCCAGGTTACATGTCTGTGGAAGACTTAATTCTGAATAGAGATATAGATATTACTGGAAACTAATTGTTTTTGCTATTATACTCTGCTTTATCAAAAAAGTAAAACATTTAAATTGTGCTACAAAAATTCAGATGTTGTCTTGCAATCTTTAAACAATAAATGAATGAATTGCCCTTAAAAAAAAGAATTAAGCAGTTAGTTAAGCTGTTGGTCCCACATCAGACAAATTATCCTTATACCTCCTGTCAATATTGTTAACAGAGACTGTTATTTTATTAATCCTTATGATCCCGTGATTCTTTCTTTCATGTTTCGGGGCACAGCATTTGAGAGAGTGGGGTTGTTAAGGTGGGTGGGTTTATCCTTCTTTTATGCGTTCATTCAATTTTATGTTCATTTACTTATTGTATACATATGGCAATAGAAGCTGCTAAGGCAATCATTGCTATTCTGCAAAACAACAAGGCACAGAAGCAGATGTCTTATTTCCGAGATTTCTCCCCCCAGGATTATTATGATTAAAGATCCTTTCCCCCCACTCCCTGGAGAGGACAAGGGGCTGCTTGCTGGAGGATTTTTAATGACTTGGGGAAAGGCTCAAATATCCCCCCATTATGGTAATCCACCCCAGGGGCAAACCACACAAGAATATTATGAATTTATTTTATTTTTCTATCCTTGCAAAGGTAATACTCAGCTCATTAGAATATGAAAACTATACTGTCAAATTTCAGAATTACATGGATGAAGAAAATCACCAAAGTGACATCATATCATGTGTGTTATAGTTGTATTTACTATATTGACTATATTAAATATGTTGTGTTAACAATGTATTGTATAACTATATATTGAAAAGGCAAAATGCTGTAACGTATTTCAGAGAAAATAATTATGTTGGCCAACCCCAAATTGTACATTGTAGACGGGTCCTAGGAAAAGAAGATTTAATTCATAGTGAACAAGAGGTTAGCTTCTGTTTTCAGCCATGTGCTATTTCAAGAATTAAACATCATGAATAATACACGATATAATATAAGAGGAATAGTCTAAAGATGGAAAAGCACATTTTGATTAGGAAAGAGAATTTAAGGCTTGAGTCTTTTTTTTAAGGAAAACTGCCTTATTACTATGAGATAAGAAAATTGTTTCCTTCTTTTCTTCCTTGCTTTCTTCTTCTTTTTTTTTAACCTTTTTAATTTTGGATATTTGACCTCTAAGCTGAGATGACTGAAAACGCCTCCTCTGGGCATCAACCTTTTTGAAAGACTATTTCCCTCTCCCTAAGGGCTATTTGTCTCTTGGAGGCTTTGTCTACATTACTCCTCAAGAGGCAAGCATTTGTCCTTGCACTAAATGCTGACATCTCCTGATAAGAGGGAAGCTGCAAAGTAGAAGAATTGAAGGTCAGTATGTTGGTATTGGTCTCAAGTGCATTGATGTACATTTGTGTATTGGGGAAGGGGAGTGAAGCTTGAGAGTGGGCCAGTGGGGAGGGGTAAATATTTTGTGATGCTGTCTACCTATGGGCTTATAAGGTTTACACCTGCATTAGGAGGACAAGCATTACCATTAGCATGAAAAGTAGGGCAGACCTCAGTTGCAAAAGCTTCTAGCCATACACATAGGGCAATACGTAAATGATACACCTTATTGCATTCACCCATTCGCCCTCCCCTGTTCACGCTAATTGGAAATTTCCATCCATTTCAGAGAAGTAACACAACTATCAATCATTTTCCCTGGCATGAATCTTCCAGGAGGAAGAAAATGGAATACACCTAGCGACAGAGCTCACACACTAGTAGTCCATGTGTCTTAGATTTAATATCTGATGACTAGCTGCATTGAAGCCAAGAGGTGGTTCACAAAGTTGCTGCACATTAGAATCACCTGGGGAACTCTGAGACCTCCCGGTGCCCAGGCTCCTGCCTAGACCTACTGAATCAAAATCTCTGGGGCTGGGACCCAGACACCAATGTTTTTCTTCAAAGCTCTTTAGGTAATTCAAACGAGCAGCAAAGCTTGAGAACCAGCCCAATAATTGGAACAAACTTACTTCACACAGATAAAGTGGGGCAATTCATATGTTAAAAGAACGTGAATATATGTATATATTTCTTTTTTTCGCTTTATTCTGTTTGTATTTCAAATAGGCTTTTTTTTTTCCTTCTGCAAAAAGCGTTATTGTTTCCATTTGGTCCAAGTCTTGGGAGAGGGCTCCAGGGCAGTTACAAAGCTGCCTAGTGGCTTCAGAGCGGGGCTTCAGGCAGAAGCTCTGACGCCAGAGGGTCTCCTCAGATGCGGCTGGACTTCAGAGACTCCTGTTTGGCTCGAGGGTGAGCCTTTCAAAGAGATGCTCGCCCAGCACAGCCTGCGGACCAGCCAGCCTGCGGAGGTTGGTCAGGTGGTCGCCCATCTTCTGGATGAGTTTCACCTGCTCCTCCAGGAAGCGGCTCTCCAGGAAGTCACAGAGCTGGGAGTCTGCAAGGCAGGACCCAGGGCGCGCAGATCCGATAGTGCCTGGTTCAGATTCTTCTCCCTAAGAATGGCGGCTTCCACAGCATCCTGGGTTTTACCCCACTCATCCTGAGAAGGCTTCCACGCATCCTGGAAGAGGGCGCGGCCGCAGCACTGGTTTTGCATTTTCAAGAGGCGCTGGGCGCCCTCACACTTCTCCTCAGCCAGCTGGCGAAAAATGTGGCCCATACTGTCCAGAGTCCCATTGTTGCTGTCGAAATAGATGCTCAGAGAGAGGTAAGTGTCCACAGATGCAAGATGAACAGGCGGTGGACGGGGGCCTCCACCTCGGTGGAATAATTCTGACGAACCTGGGAACTCGTGGTTGATCAGGGATAAGGAGCTAAGCTCAAAAACTGGTGTTGGCCTGTCCTGGAGGCTGAGGATAGCTGAGTGTCTGATTCCAAAGGTTGCGAAAGGAAAAAAGGTTGGAGGGTGGTCGGGGGCTGGAGCAAGGAGCGTCCCTGGGTCTGTTCATTCCAAACACTGTTGAAGCAAAAGACAGATCTCCAGGACTGCCGAACGCACTGCCTCAAATAGGCTTTGATATAAATGAACAAGAAGTCCAAGCAAGGACAAAACTTACCCTTCCTCCCACCAAAATAGCTGGTGATACTAGAATCTAGATCTGGGAAGGGATTCTTCCATTACTTTCCTAACATTCCAAGCCACTAGAGCAGTGGTTCTCAAAGTATGGTCACCTTGTAACCAAGCAGTACCCTATGGGGCCTTCCTAGGACAGACCCATCCACCATATCCTCTATTGTAGTTTCTCTCTGAAGTACTCAGATAATAGTATCTCAGGCATATTTCTTGAGTTTTCAGATGCTAAAAACCACCACCCAATGGAAGAAATGAACTCCTTGATGATCAAGAGCATGTAGCCCCCAGACCTTCTGGCACCTAAGGATGGATAAGGTTACCTGCCTTGTGGCCTCAACATCAGCCAATCAGAGGATTGTGCACGAGCTGATCACATGCCCTGGGATGTCCCTCCCTCACCTGGCCTTTAAAAATGCTTTGCTGAAATCCTTTGGAGATTTCAGGGGTTTTGGAACACGGACCACCCCTCTCCTTGCTCGATCCTGCAATAAACCTTTCTCTTCTCCAGACTCCAACCTTTAGGTTTGTTTGGCCTCAGTGTGCTTCAGACACACGAACCAGCATTCAGTAACAACCTGACCAGCTTTACCAGCGTCCCCTGATAATGTGTCAGATATTCAAGTTTTAGGGCCCTATCCCAGCCCTATGGAATCAGCAACTCTAGTGGGGCTCAGTGATCTCTGTTATAACTGGCCCTCCAGATGATTTTTATTCACCTTAAAGTTTAAAAATATCTGCCTTGTCAGCTGCCAAAGCGTCCACCAGCAGGTTAAGGGGAGTGACGCCTGGAAAAGATAGGGAGTAGCCAAGGCAAGTACAGCAGCATTTGCCGTGGTAGTAATGGAGAATGCCTTTTCTCCACTGATTGGCACAGACTAGTATCTGGGAGCAGTGGCAGGGTTATTTAGGATACTTTACAATTCAATGTAGAGTGACCACTTTCCTGGTTTGCCAGGGACTTCCCCTGTGGGAACACTTAAAATCTCATCCTGGCAAACCCCTTAGCCCTGGATTTGAAAAACTTAGGGAATAACATGAAATTTAGGGGAAACATGATCTAGGATTTGGGCAAGTCACAAGTGCTAATTAAAGCGAAGCAAGTATGGACAACATCTAGCCTTCTTTACCCCTTTGTGGGAAGGTAAATCTGATTGGGTGAAAGGACTTATTGTTAAGAAATCTTTGTAGAAACATCCCCTTCTGCTTAGTCCTCTGGTTCTCAGTTCTGGCTAGACACTGGCATCGTCTGAGGAGATTTAAAGTTATTTTATTGGTCTAGGATGACCAACAGTCAGTGTGAGGGTTTTTAAAAAGTGCTTCAGATGATTCTAATATGCAGCCAAATTTAGGTGCCACTGCTTAAGCTTTTGAACCACTGCTACTTTTTTCACCTCATCTTCCTATGAGAATACCCAACTGTAGTTGAGGTTTGTTGTTTTTTTCTTTTTCTTTTTTTAACTCTCTTATTATAAGATTTACTGTCTTAAATAAGATTGAATGGACAGAAAATCCTGCTAGTCCATCTGGTATAGCTAGATACTTAGAATAATATCGTTAAGATATATACCATTTAAGTACTGTGACTGGCCTTTTTAAAATTAACATATGCATTGAATTAGTACAATCTCTTTTGAAGTTGTCATGTTGGGGAGCTATACCTGTAATCTGCTGCCATTACTAAATATCTGGACAACTCTTATTAGGAATTGTTTTTAAACATCTTTAGGGATTAAAACCAAGAGTGCTGTATTATTTCTACTGGGACCACAAAAACCTCACAAAGTTTCCCCACTGTACCTTCTACACCCATCTCTAACCCTTGGCAATTTCTAATCTGTTCTCCATCTCCACAGTTTTGTTATTTTAAGAATAATATGTAAACATAATCATGAATTACTTAATCTTTGGAGATTGGCTTTTAAAAATTTTTTCTTCAGCATCATTCCCTTGAAGTTCATTTTAATTTTTGCATATATTAATAATTTGTTCCTTATCGTTGCTCGGTAGTATTCTATCATAAGATTTTATCACAATTTGTTTCAACATTCATCCATTGAAAGACATTTGGGTAGTTGCCAGTTATTGGCTATTATAAATAAAACTGCTCTGAACATTTATGTGTAAGTTTCTGTGGGAACTTAATTAAGTTTTTGTTTCTTTTGGATAAATGCTCAAGAGTACAATTACTGCATTGTAGGGTGAATCTACTTTTAGGATTAAAAGAGACTGTCAAGCTGTTTCTCAGAGTGGCTAAACCATTTTATTTTCCCACCAGTGACGTGATATAACTTTTCTACGTACTCGCCAGCATTTGATGTTGTCACTATAATTTTAGTTATTCTCTGATATCTCATTATGGTCTTAATTTGCATTTCCCTAATGCTAATGATGTTGAGCATCTTTTCATGTGCTTCTTTGCCATGTGTATATTCTCTTCCATGAAATGTCTGTTCCTGTCTTCTGCCTATTTTCTAGTTGGATTTTTTTAAGTTGTTTGGAGAGTTCTTTGTATATTATAGATACAAGTCATCTGTCTCATATGGGATTTTCAAATATGTTTTCCCACTGTGTAATTTGAGTTTTCATCCACTTAAAAGGATCTTCTATGAAGCATTTTTAACTCATTTTGATGAGATCCAATGTATCAGTTTTTGCTTTTATTGATCATACTTTCGGTGTCAAGTCTAAGAATTATTCACCTAGTTCTAGATGCCAAAGATTTTCTCCTATTTTTTTTTCAAAAAATGTCCTGCTTTTACATTTAAGACTATGATCCACTTTGATTTAATTTTTGTGTAAGGTGTGGAGGTTTAGGTTAAGGTTCATTTTTTGTTTGTTTTTGTCGAGGGATGTCCAACTGTTTCAGTACTATTTTTTGAAATGTCTATTCTTCCTTGATAGCTTTTGCACTGCTGTCAAAAACAGGTTAAATGTATTTATGTCAGTCTGTTTCTGGGTTCTCTATTCCATTCCATTGATCTATGTATCTACCCTCCAAAATTGCTGCAAAGTCTTGAAATTGGGTGGATTAATTCCTCCCATTTTAATCTTCCTTTACAAATTGTTTTAGCTATTCTTCAGCCTCTTCTTACCATATAAATCTTAGAAAAAGCTTGTCTATATCCGCAAAAACCTTGAGGGCATTTTAAGAGTAATTGTGTTAAGCCTCTTAACTTGGGGAGAATTGACATCTTTATTATGTTGTGTTTTCTAATCCATGAACAAGGTATGTCTCCCTATTTGTTTGGGACTTTAAATGTTTTCTTCATCAGCATTTTGTAATTTTCAGTATAGAGGTCCTATAAATGTCTTATTGGGCTTGTATTTAAGTATTTATTTAGGTCAGTTGTCAATGGCATCACATATTTTAATTTAAGCTTCTACACATTTGTTATTAATATATAATGTGATAAAATTGTGTTGATCTTGTACTCTAAAACATTTACAGACTAATATTATTTCTCAAGCTTTTTGTGGATTCCTTGGTATTTTCTCCATTTAGATTATCATCTCCTCTTCAGACACCGAGAGTTTTACTTTTCCTTAGGCAATATAATAGGATATATTACTCTTCAACATTCAGTAGGATATATTCCTTCCTATTCAACATAGTAGGAATAGTCCTTTTATCTTTTAAATGAACTTTTTAAAAATTTAACTTTTAAATGTATGTATTTATTTATTTTTGCTTTATTTTCTTACTAGAACCTCCAGTAATATATTTAATAAAAGTGGTGAGAGCAGATATCCGTGCCTTGTTTCTGATCTTACAGAGAATACATTCAGTCTTTCACAGTTAAATATAATGTCGGTATAGGTTGTTTGTAGATCATCTTTATGAGTTTCAGTATGTTCCTTTTCTATTCCTAGTTTGCTTGGAGTTCATTTTTCTTCTTTTGTTAAAATCATGAATGAGATTGGATTTTGTCAAGTGCTTTCTCTGCATTATTGGATAGGATCACATGACTTTTCCCTTTAATCTATTGGATATGGTGGATAATATTGTTTGATTTTCAAATATTTAACCAACTTTGCATAACTAGAATAAATGCCACTTGGTCATGGTATATTATTCTTTTTATATATTTCTGGATTTAATTTGCTAATATTTGGCAGAGGATTTTTACAGCCAATTTCATAAAAAATATTGGTCTGTAGTTTTCTTCTTTCTATACTATCCCTGTCCGGTTTTGGTATCAAGGTAATACTGGCTTCATAAATTTAATTAGGAACTGTTCCTTCTACTTCTCTTTCTTATCAAATCATGTAAAATTGGTGTTAATTCTTTATGTCTTGGGTAAAAGTGAAACATCTAAACCTGAATATTCCTTTTGGGAGTTTTTAAATGAAAAACCAGTGTTTCTAATGGTTACAGGAAAATTGAGATTATCTATTTCATCTTGGCTGAGTTTTGGTAGTTTTGAGCGTAGAAGCATTGGCCCATTTCACCTACATTTTTGAATTTATAGTGTAGACTTGTTCATAACAACTTGTCCCTTATTAACCTGCAGGATATGTCATGGTATCCCTGGTTGCATTTCTGATACCTGTGATTTGTGCCATCCATCTTTTTATCTTTATCAGTTTTGCTAGATCTTTATTGATTAGATTGTTTATTTCCAAGAACCAGCCTTTTGTTTCATTGATTTTCCCCCCTATTTTCCTGTTTTCAGTTTCATGGATTTCTATTTCATCTTTATTATTTCCTTCTTTCTGCTTGTTTAGTGTTTTTTTCCTCTTCCTTTTTTACTGTTGTAATATAGAAAATTAGATTATTGCTTTGAAACACTTTCTTTCCCAATTTAGTGCTATAAACTTCCCTTTCAGCATTGCTTTCACTTCATTCTGCAAACTTTGATCTGTTATATCTCCATTTTCTTTTATTCTATGCATTAAACAATATTTCCTTGATGCTGTCTTTTTTTACCCATGAGATATTTGGAATTGTGATGTTTAGTTTTCATGTGATTGAAGACTTTCCTGTTGTCTTTCTGTTATTGATTTCTAGTCTGATTCCATTATGGCTAGAGAACATACTCTATGATTTTAATTCTTTTAAATCTGCTAATTTTTTATGAATATATAAATGAAAGAAATAAGAAAACCTCTGAGTCTTAGCATCCAACACTTAGGCACATTACAATTTAAATCTGCTAAGGTTCTTTTTATTGCCCAGTATATAGTATATGAGTGAATATTCCATGGACACTTGAATATGTATTCTGCTGTCACTGAGTGTGTTCTTTAAATGTCAGTTATATCCTATTGATTGATGATGTTTTCATTTCTTCCATATTCTTGCTGATTTTTCTCTCTGGTAGTTCTATAAATTGCTGTGCTGAAGTCTCAAATCATAATTGTAGATTTAAAATTTTCTCCTTTTACTACTTTTTTCAGTGTTTGCTTCATATATTTTGAAGTTCTGTTGTTTGGTGCACACACATTTAGTATCATTAGGTCATCTAGGTGGATTATTCCTGTTATCTTTATGTAATGACCCTGTTTGCCCCTAATAATTTCCTTTGCTCTGAAGTCTACTTTATCTGATATTAATATAGCCATTCCTACTTTTTCTGATTAACATTCACATGATATATCATTATCTTCCTTTTACTTTGAACTACCTATATCATGATGTTTAAAGTAAACTTCTTATAGACAGTATATAGTTGGATCATGCTTGTGAATTTTTAATCTACTCTTCCAATCTCTGTCTTTGACTTGGTTATTTAGATCATTTACAGTTAATGTAATTATTGCTATGTTAAAGATTAGGTCTACCATTTTATTTTTTGTTTTGTCTTTTACCTTAGTTTCTCAATCCTGTGTTTCTCTTATTTTGCCTGGTGGGTTACTTAAACATTTTTTAATAAGTCCATTTTAATTTAATTTATTTATAATCATTTGTGTATACTGTTTGTATAGTTTTCTTAGTGCTTACTTTTGGCATCACAGTATACATATGTAACTTACCATAGCCTACTGGAATCAGTGTTTTATTACTTCAAGTGAAGTTCCAAAATTTTACTTCCATTTAGTCTCTTAATATTCCCCAGTTTTAAAGTATGATTTTCTGTAGTATTTCCTTTCTCTACATTGAGAACCACATCAGATGGTGTCATAATATTTGCTTTGACCATTATATAGTATTTAAGAAACTCATGAGGCTAATGATATTCTCTTATATATACCCCATTTGTTTTCACCCATTCCATTGTTCCCCTTTTCTTTCTGAAGTTCCCAGTCTTCTGTTATTGTTTTTTTTTTATGTTTTCATAACATTAGGTGATATCTGGGCTTTCCAGTGCCATTGGATATGAGTTTCAGGAAACACTGAGTCTGGCTCACTTAATGCTGCTGAGTTGGAGGGTTTGTATATGTTGGGCCTGTTGGTGCAGCAGGTGCTAGCAGATTAGACTAATGTTGATGGGACTAGTGCCACAGGAGGATGGGTTCCCATTCAGGCTATGCTGCTGCTACAGTAGATCAAGTCCCCCTCTACCCCAAGTGTGGGGCAGTGACCTGCTGCTGTCACTGCTTTGTATTAGGCTGCTTTTGCCTCAGGTGTGTGGTGGAATCCCTTGGAAGCTGCTGTCAATCACAAGGTTAAATTCATTTCCGAAATACTTAAGTATAAATATATAGCCTGGCTCCTATAGGACCCCTGTAATAGTTTTTTATTGCTTTCATACAAATTACCACAAATATAGTGACTCAAAACAATGTCAATTTATTACCTTACAAGTCTGACATTGGTCTCAATTGAGTAAAGTAAAAGTGTTGGCAGGATCGACAGATGAATGGATAAAGATGTGGCACATATATACAATGGAATATTACTTAGCCATAAAAAGAAGTGAAATTGAGTTATTTGTAGTGAGGTGGATTGACCTAGAGACTGTCATACAGAGTGAAGTAAGTCAGAAAGAGAAAAACAAATACCGTATGCTAACACATATATATGGAATCTAAAAAAAAGAAAAAATGGTTATGAAGAACCTAGGGGGCAGGGCAGGAATAAAGACGCAGCCATAGAGAGTGGACTTGTGGACACAGGGAGGGGGAAGGGTAATCTGGGATGAAGTGAGAGAGTGTCATGGACATATATACACTACCAAATGTAAAATAGATAGCTAGTGGGAAGCAGCCGCAAAGCACAGGGAGATCAGCTCTGTGCTTTGTGTCCACCTACAGGGGTGCGATCGGGAATGGAGGGTGGTAGGGAGATGCAAGAGGGAGGAGATATGGGGATATATGTATACGTATAGCTGATTCACTTTGTTATGAAGCAGAAACTAACACACCATTGTAAATCAGTTCTACTCCAATATAGATGGTTAAAAAAGAAAAAAAAAGTGTTGGCAGAGCTACATTCTTTTCTGGAGGCTCTTAGGGGTGTTTCTGTTCCCTGGACTTTATCCGCTTCCAGCGATCACTTGTAGTCCTTGACTCAGAGTCCCCTTTCTCCACCTACAAAACCCAAAATGTTGAATCTCTCTGATTCTGCTTCTATTAGGACATCTCTCTCTTTCTCTTTCTACAGTTGGGAATGGTTTTCTACTTTTAAGGACTCATGCAATTAGATTTGTTCCATGAGGTAATCCAGGATAATCTTTCTATCTCAAGGTCTATAACTTCAGCCATATCTGCAAAGTCCTCTTCACCATGTAAGGTAACATATTAATAGGTTCTAGGGATTAGGGTGAGGGCATTTTTAGGAGCCATTATGCTCCCTACCACACCCTTAACAAGTGACTTTGAGAAAATTACTGAGATTTTTAAAGCCTTACTTTCCTCAAACATAAAATGGAAAGAAAGCTAACTAATTAACATCATGAAAGTGAAACAGTATATATGAAATCAACTAATTCAAAAAATAAGATTTCTTCTTTTTCTTTATGATTTACATGATTCTCAGAGTTCAGTTACTTGAAGAGTTACTTTTTTTTAAAACAGAACTAAGGAATTTCAGGGTTCAGGTGCTGTAAGATTGTCTGAATTATCTGAGTAACAATTAGCTAAGCACAGGTGTAAAGCATTTGATTTACTCCTTGGTTTTCTTTATCTTCTCATCCCAGTAAATGCAAATCCCTTTTCTAGCTCCAGCCAGTAGAGTCAGAGCTCGTGTTACTGTTTAACTAAAGTTCAATTTAAATTCTCTCTACATCTCCAGATTCTCGGCCCTGGTTGCATATTATAATCACCTGGGGAGATTTCAAGGACTACTGATGCCAAATTTCTACCTATCATGGATATTTGAGGAGGGACCTGGAATGAAATGCTCTAGCTTATGGTTTTTGGAACCAAATCATAGTCTACACTGAGCCAAATTATTTGCAAGATCACCTCTAAAAAGGAATTTATCTGTGGTGACTAATGCTCTTCCTTTGTCAGTATGCTTGATTTGTCCCTCTTTGGGGGAGAAAAGAGGGGGAAATAAACCCCAGCAGTTGTGCTCCCTGAATTATAACCTGATGCTGTGGAATTAGTGTTGGCTTAGAGTGCACATCTTCGGATACCCATTCTCTCTCCTGCTTCCTTGCATGAACTTATATCCTTGGGCAGTGTTTCATCCACCACCCTCTTTTGCTTCTAATCTTAGCAAGTAAAGTCTCCCCTTAATGAAATAGCATTTCATGAGGCTTACTGGGAGCATAGGTCTGTTCCAGACCTATCCTATGTTAGCTAAAGCAGATATAAGTGATGTATTTTTGGCATTCATCCTTGTGGGTTGGAAAGAGAAGACAGAATTTTATCTTTAGGTGTCATCTGACTGGACAAATGGGCTCTTTCCCTCTGCTGCCTACCATGTAAAAACCTGAGGGTGTTACCTCTAGACGGTATCTTCTAGTTATCAAAATAGTTCAGATAAGTCAAATTTCTCAGTAAAAGATGACAAAACTAGGGCTTAGGTGGTTAATTTTCTATGTCAATTTGTCTGGGCCACCATGCCCAGTTATTTGGTCAGATATTATTCTGGATATTTCTGTGATGGTGTTTTCGTGTTTTTTACAATTTTATTTATTTATTTATTTATATTTTTGGCTGCGTTGGGTCTTCATTGTCACACGTGGGCTTTCTCTATTTGCAGCAAGCGAGGGCTACTCTTTGTTGTGGTGTGCAGGCTTCTCATTGCAGTGGCTTCTCTTGTTGCAGAGCATGGGCTCTAGGTGCACGGGCTCAGTAGCTGTGGTGCACAGGCTTATTTGCTCTACGGCACATGGGATCTTCCCAGACCAGGGCTCAAACCTGTGTCCCCTGCATTTGCAGGCAGATTCTTAACCACTGCGCCACCAGGGTAGTCACTGTGATGGTGTTTTTGGATGAAATTCATATTTAAATTGGTGTTGGACTTTGAGTACAGCAGATTATCCTCCATAGTATGGGTGCGCCTCATCCAATCAGTTGAAGCTCTTAATAAAACAAAGACTGACCTCCCTGTTGCAAAAAGGAATTCTGCCAGAAGACTTACAGAAATTGAACTGCAACTCTTCCTAGAGTCTCTAGACACCCTAACCTGCAGATTTTGAATTGACCAAGCCTCTATTATTGTGTGAACCAATTGTTTAAAATCTCTCTCTCTCTTTCTCTATCTTTATATAGATATGGATATAGATCTAGGTATCAATATTGATATCTATATCTATCAATATATATGGGCACATTGTATACACATGCTGTTGGTTCTGTTTTTCTGGAGAAGCTTGACTAATATAGTGGCCCATATAAATAAAAGGATGAACCCAAGTTCACCCAGGTAGAAAGTAGTACAATGAGAACTGGAACTTAAGGCCTCATGACTCATTCAGCTGTGAACACTGACCCAGAACTGGGGTCCGCAAACTCTGGCCCACTGATCAGATCTCGCTTGACTCCTGGTTTTGTACATAACATTTTGCTTGAACACAGCCACACCCATTCATTAACGTATGGTGCATGGCTGTTTCTGTGCTACAGCAGTAGATAGGCAGTTGCAACGGAAAGATATGGTACACAACATCCAAAATATTTACTATCTGACCCTTTACAGAAAAGATCTGCTGACCCTTGCTCTAGGATGCCATCTGATTTCTGATAACACAGAGGAGAATAATTCATGCACATTGGGGTTGGTTGTTAATCTCATGTCCTCCTTAGGTCAAAGATCTCTTAAATGCTCACCCTTGCAATAGCCAGCTTGGGGAGCATTGTCTGAGGATGCAGAAATATTTCTTGCCAGGTCTTTCCAATCCACACTGCTCCCTGACTATGGTTCTTAAAACCTATTTTTTTAAAAAAAATTTATTGGAATATAGTTGATTTACAGTGTTGTGGTGTTAATCTCACGTGTACAGCAAAGTGAATCCGTTATACATATACATATATCCACTTTTAGTTTTTTTTAGAGTCATTTCCAAATAGCCCGTTACAGAGTATTGAGTGGAGTTCCCTGTGCTAATAAGAAGAGCAGGTTCTTATTAGTTATCTATTTTATGTATAGCAGTGTGTATATTTCCGCCCCAGTCTCCCAATTTAGCCTCCCCACCACAATCCCCTGGTAACCCTAAGTTTGTTTTCTACATCCCTGCCTCTACTTCTAAAACCTGTCTATTTTAACCAACTACCACTCATTGCTTACTGTCTCTGGCTTCATGTACTTCATAATAAATCTATCTCTTGTTCAATCCTGGATGACATGTTCCAAGGACTGAGATAATATCTTATTCTACATAACTTGTCCTTGATATTGTCTAGCTTGGGGTCTTCATCTATGTCCCAAAGAAGACAGTCACACTCTGTCTTCTAGTACTACTAATAATACCACATTTTATGGCATGAATTTGACCCAATGCACTGAACTATCCCTTTAGAAACTGTATGCAACCTGTCACTGGGTTTTAGCACCGGGATAGAGCTCAAATTAGTGTTCATATTTAAACAAATCTACTTGACCAGAAACTTTTTGTCTCACCATTTATTTTATTACACAAGTAACTTCTCTCTTTGCATCTATGATGTAAATATTTTTAATTTCCTAAATTATCTGAAAAATTATTTAGAGCTTCCATTTCAGTAGGCATTGGAATTGCTGTGTTATGACTATTTCATTATTTTATTTCCAAATGTTAAATTAGGCTTCAAGCTTTGGCCAAGAGTAGACAGGAAAGGGTTTTAAAAGAAATGAAGAATGGGAAAGACTTCTGATGCAACGGAGACTTAATAAAGATTTGCTTTTGAATCAAGAATTTATAATAAAGGTTTGATTTTGAATCAATAAGTTATGTGATTGCAAAATAGCTCCCTGGTAAAATTCCATTCTTTTGTAATCATTAAGTACAGAAATTAACCATCAAAATATGCAGTGATCTTTTTCATTTTCTAAAAACAAACCTATATCTAGATGAGAGAATTCATTTCATAACTCAGGCTCTGGACTTACGACTCCAAGTCCTGTTTTCTTTCAACCATGCCTGCTAAGGTTCTGTCTAACTTCTTGAGCATGAGGTAATGGCTTCAGCTTTCATCTCCTTACTCAGTATATAGCTTGGTGACTAAGAGTAAGGGATCTAAACCTTGAGAACTTGGGTTCCAATCTTGACTCTAAAATTTACTTGTTGAGTACTCTTGAGCATGTTATCTGTTTTTGCCTCAGTTTTCTCATCTATAATATAGAGATAACATTACTTCTCTCAGCGAGTTGCTATGAGGGTTAAAAAAGAAAATTCATACAATGCAAGAATTTATCAGTTCTTGGAACACAATAAATACTGAAAAGAAATGTTAGCCATTATCAAGGGCCCCTCATTTTATGGATAATATAGATTAGTTTATATAGGTCTAATATTTACATATACATAAATATTTTGTACCTATATGTGTGTATACGTTCTTCTTAGAAATTGAGCAGTCAACATTCACATCTAAAAGTATGTGCTCTGTGAAATGTAGATCTCCTGTGTACAGACACAGTGCTGTAGTTATCTATTGCTACATAATAAAGAAGTCCAAACTTAGTGGTGAAATAAACAAAAATTTTAATATGTGCCCAGATTCTGTGGGTCAGCAATTCAAACAGTACGCAGAGGAGATGGCTTGTCTCTACTCTGTGACTGATGTCTGAAACCTCAGCTCATGAGGATTCAAATGGCTGGGGCTGCAATCATCTAGATAATTTTAATTCACATGTCTGGCCCTTGAGATGGGATGACTTGAAGACTGGGCCCAACAAGGACTGTTGCCTGGAGTGCCTACAGATGGCTGCCCATGTGGCTTGGACTTCTCATAACGTGGTAGTTAGGATTCAAGCTAGAGTATCCCAAGAATGAGCGTTCAGGGTTGAAGCATTCCAGGAGAATCATGCAAATGGTGCATGACCTTTTATGACCTAGTCTTAGATGTTACATAGCATCACTTTATACTATTGCAGGTGTTGGAGACCTTTTTCCATAAAGTATCAGACGGTCAATATTTTAGGCTTTACACGCCATACAGTCTCTTTTGCAACTACTTAGCTCCGCTGCTGTGATGTGAAAACAGACACAAACAATACATACACTAAGGAACATGGCTGTGTTCCAATCAAGCTTCATTTATAAAAGCCGGTAGAGGCCTAGATTTGGCCCACCAGCCATAATTTACTGACCCCTGCTCTATTGTTTGAAGCCATGGAAAGCCTGCCCAAATTCAAGGGGAAATGCCCACATCTGGATGTGAAGAATGGCAACGAATCTGAGACCTTGTATTAAAACCACTACATATGGGATACTTAGAAGAAGATCTGTCTGCATACCTTGTTTCTCCCATGTATGGTGGATATGAGGTATTGGCACATGCTACATCTCTGTAAGCCTGGGTCAAGGTCAAAGTTGGAATCTGAACTCAATGACCTTGATATCTGGAAGAATTGGTAACTCTACTTATGATATCCTTACACTCCTTACCCATATAAATACACCACAAAAGATAGATTTCAAGTAAACAGTTGCTTTATGGCAGATTTTTATTATGTCTCCATTGACTGAATTATTCCATTTTGGTTAGAAACATGAGTTTTGTTTCTTTCCTAAAGAGATCTGCAACTTTTCAGATGTGGCATTTCATTCTAATGAGAGGATGATGTAGGTTTTTATAAACGGAAAAAGCAGGGCAGGCTGAGTTCACTCAGATCATACCAATACTTACAGGAATAACCAAAACTGGAACACAGGCTTCCAGGTTTTCCCGTCCTGTGCTCTTTCGGGTAGGTGCCATTGTCTGCTGGGCCTGGCAGTAATAAGTTTTGACCTTTACCTCTCTACACTCTTGTGAAGTGGTTTTGGGCTTTGTTAGCTTTCTTATGAGTTTGTACTAAATTGTGTCCATAAAGTAGGCTGAATTCCTCAGGGAAGGATGATAGCTGTTACTGTGTTATTACTGCAAATGTTGTGTTGGTTACTTTTTTTTCTTTTCTTTTGTCCAGTTGTATCCTGAACTTAAAAGTTATATTATCTGAAATGAACGATGTGCATCTGGTGGAAAACACTAATTTAAGGGATGAAAATTCCTGATGATTGCTTCAGTCAACCCTTAATACACACTGAGCTTCATTAGTAAATAGACAACTCTCAGACCTTTCCCTTGGAAGAGGTCGCATAATCAGGCTTTGTGTTGATTTCGCATTCTGTTCGTTAGAGACAGAACAAAGTAGAATAATTGGCTGGTACAGGGAAAGCAGAAAGAACTTTCTTCTATTTTGGTGATGCATCCCGTAATAAGGGTTGAAAATGAGACTGGAGGTAAAAACGTGAAACTCAGAAGAGCAAAGGAGAGAGGATATTGTTTCTTTGAAAATATTCTTTCAGTATTGGCCCAGATGAAATATGAAGCTGAGGAAATTTTTTTTTAAAATGATGATTTTTGTGTTAACAATGTGAGTGTGGAATTAGTAAGAATCAGAAAGCAAGCATCCTTTTCCACCAAGGACTTGGGAGCAAGTGAAACCATAAATACTCCCGGTTCTTGGAAACCCTTTTGGAGCAGTAATCAGAGAAGGGTAAAGGCAAAGCCTCAGAGCAGAGGTGTTCAGAGCAAAGGGATAGGAGGAGAACAAAAGGAGAGTGGATATTTTTAGAGCTGTCATTTTGAAATTTACCTGCTTCTGATTCAGTGCCGCTTTGCTACTGTGTTGATCCCGTGGAAATCCTCAAAGCAGGAGCAGCCCTATTTTAAAATAACAAGGTTAGAGCAAGTGACTTGAATCCAGGTCTCTTTAGCTCAAGAGCACAGAGGAGAGTGTGAGGAAAGAGTGAGGCCACAAGGAATTGTTCACTGGGTACATTTTCCCCAAACCTCACTAACTGGGAGAAACTGACCACTGGATTATGTGGCTTGAAGGAAAGCAAAAATGTTGAAAGCAAAGAGTGTGGAGCTTGTTTAGAAAGCAAGCTCTATCATTTGGTCACCTGCTGATGATAATAGCATTGGCTGAGTCCTGACCATTTACAATGAAGGCACTTCTGTAGGTCATAAGTTCCAGGAGGGCCAGAACTGAGTATGTCTGTTTCAGCATTTAGCATGGTTTAGCATCTTAGAGCCCGGTACATTATTGGCATATAGTAGACTTAAAAATGAATATTTGTGGATTGTCTGAATGAGTGGATGGATGTGTGTGATTCATATCCTATTTGCAGGTCCTATGCTCTAGAGTGGATTTTCAGTGTCAGATTGGGAACGTATTTATGATGGGGATTGGCATTGTTCCCTATCTAATGGATAAAGATTACACATCAAAGGACTTTACATTGACATCCCAAAAACCTCATAGGAATTACTTAACAAAAAATAAAATTGGATTCTGTATAATTTCTAATTTATAAGCTGGCTAGACCACTGGTATTTCTGCCAGTCCTCTGGTAGTTCCGATGATGTCCCCGTGATGACCCAGGCATAATCAGAATGGCTTTAGGATTTGGGAGCCAAAATGTTCCTCAGTATTTACTGCTTTGCTACTCCATTTAAGAAAATGGACTATTGAAAAAATAGCTTCAGACACAATATGGCATTTTCTGATTTAGCATAAAATCTGAGAAATATAGAGGTTATCTGAAGCCTGCAGTGGTAAAGTTCCCTCTGCTATTGAAGTTATTGTCTTTAAATAAAGATTCTACATCAGTAATGCTATATATATATATATATGGTTTTTTTCTGATATTCAGGTTAATTTCCTATTCTCTATAAGGAAGTAATTAGTTGGTTGGTATGAGAGATAGTGTGGCTTCCAAAAGTGAAAAGTATTATTTTGTTGTAATTTCCAGCTACCTAAGGATGGGAGAGGCCCAGGACACTGCAGTCAGTATATTATGTGGAGCAGGTTATATTGTGGTTTATTTATGACCTTTTACATGTTTATTTTCTATGCAATTTTGTGTGCTCCTTTTTGAGTTTTGGTAGATAAGTGTTTTGTAACTTCAGAATACTTGGAATTATATATATATATATATATATATATATATATATATTTATCAGAGTAGTTAAAGCCGTGGACAGTGTACTAGTCTACCTAGGTTCAAATTCTGGCTTTACCCTATGACTTCCCTGTGGCTTCCTCTGCTCACCTATTTAAAAGGAGTATAATAAGACTGCTGTGGTGAGTTATATACTAAGTGCTATTTAAGCATTTGCTATAATGATTATGTATACTCGAAGGCAAGGAACTTGCCCCTTGATTGTCTCTGTATTCCTAGTGCTTAAGAATTCCTAGTGCTTTCCTAGTGCATTGTCTTAGGATAGAGATAGCTCAGTATAGTTCTTCTCACTATAAAGTACTGTTACATTGAAAGTCTTTGCTTGTGTACTAATAATCTATGACATATCTGCTGAGGACAAGGAAAGGAATAGTTTTAAAACTGCAATGGATAAAAAAAGATTGTATGATGTAATGCCTTTATTATGTAATTATAAAACTAACAAATGATCATGGTAGAAAATTTGAAAAACTCCTAGACAAAATAGAGATCAATAAAATTTGGAGTAGCGTTCAGAGTGTAGAGTTGTCCATGAATATTAGTGCTTTCACATTTTCCAGGACTTTAAGTAGACTCTGCTTCTTAAGAGTCTATTCATGATATTTTATTTTCATGATGTTTTCATCATGGGGACACACACACACACACACACACACACACAGAAATCTGTTAAAAAAAAAAGAAAGACATGTAAATCACTGATGTTTCAGATAGCCACATGAAATAAAGTGAGAAAGGTCAACAAGCTGAAAGAATGTGGAGTAGCATCTCCTTAATTGCTTACATAATTCTGATAATTACCTCTCTGTGGGTAATGTAATTAATGGGGAATCTAATTCAAGAAAAATGTATGAACTTCAAGCCTTCTCGAAGCCACGTATTTCTTTCCACAAAAGTTTAATTTCCACAGTCGTGCTTCCTTATTACCTGACAGGGAAAGTGTATTGTATGGCAAAGGATCTTCCCGAAGGAGGGTGCTTCCCACACTGATCGTCATAAATGACTTCGGAATTACTGTTGCTATATTACCAAAATCTTAAACTAGGGTATTTTTGACAAATGTGGTCCTTAGTTAATTTTTAGAGCTACAAACTCTCAGATGGCTCTGCAATAACAATTGTCTGGCTGTTCTTCAGGTTGATCACAATATGGTAATGACCTTAAGGTACCACTAAAAAGCAGGAAGGTGTGAGTCTTCCTTTGGTTCCAGAGTGAAATGCGAGTTGGAGTTGGAGTTGGAAAAGAGGTCGACAACCAAGTGATAGAGAAGGAAATGTGAGGTCATTAGTGAAAAACCAGGTTTAAGTTAAGGTGAAGAGGCATGAGGAAATGGTCAGCTGTTACAGTATTACAAAGATCATGAAGAAGCATATCCATGAATGTGGTTTGTATTGCAATCTGCTGAAAAAGAGACAAATATCCTGGCCTGGCCTTCATGGAGCTTATTTTTATTGATTCTGATAATAGATTATTGTTGAAAAGGGCCTCCTATAAATTATAACCATGCAAAGGCAGCAAGATAATTTGTTTTTTCTTTATGTATGTGTTTCTCATTCCTACTCACTTCTCTCTTAGGGGAAGAGAAAATCACAAAACACAAAAATGTCAAATCTCAGCTATTCATTTTCAAAATAATTTTTTTTCCAAATTCCAAAGGAGGCAATAGGTTAACTGTTAAGATTTGTAAGGCTCAGAAAACTAGATTTTTACAAAGTGTAGCCAAATTTTGTTCCATAAATAGTAGCTTTGGGAAGAATATGTGATGATGCAAAGTTGGAAAAAGCTGGTTTTTCTTCCGTAAATGACTTCACCATGTGGGAGAAGAGGCAGAGAAGAAATCAAAGTAATTAAACATGGGGTGAGTTTTTCTGATAGGGGACTCTAGTGCTTAAAAATAGACTAGATAATCCTCGGGATAATCTGAGGGTAGAACAGACCAGTGCCTCATTTCCAATCTGGTACCCTGGAAGAAAACAGTGTATTTCCTTTGAGGTCTTGAGAGGTTTTTCTTCTTCTTTGTTTTGTTTTTGGTTCATTTTGTAATCAACTTTATTAAGGTATCATTTACACACAATAAAATGCAGATATGTTTAGTCAACGGTTCAATGACTTTTAATTAATGTACACATTTGTATAACTACCACCCCCATAAGATCGATAACAATTCTAAAACCCTAGAAAGTTTCCTCCTAGGCTTTTGCAAAAGTATCCCTATCTCCCACCCCAAGGCAACCACGGATCTGATTTTTATCTTTAGAGATGAATTTTGCCCAGTTTAGAATTTCATGTAAGTTGAATAATACAGTAGGTGCCCTTTTGATCTGGCTTCACTTGCTCAGCATATGGTTTTTGAGATTCATTCATGTTGGGATGTTTTAAAACCAGGACTTTAGCCTGGGTGGCTGATGTTGTCTGAAGGCACCTATAGGAACATCTGAGTCTCTGGCATTGTCACTGTCTGTTCTTGGCTCAGTAGTTTCAACTTTACTAAGAAGCACAAGGTTGAAGTAAGGAAGATCATTGTCAGTATAATGGAGGTGAAGTGGGTTCTGTTATATAATATTCTCAGCATAAATTGACCTGCTTGGAATCATTGTGTTGATGATCGACAAGAATACTCTTCCTCCAAAAACCTTGATACTATAAAACTTCTAAAGGATGCTGTCCTAGGACTCTTTTAGTTTTCATTTTTTGGGAAACATTTCTGGAAAATTGAAATGCTCACAACCTGAAAGAAGCAATTATTCACCTGAAGGCTAACTCTGCTAAAGTTGAGTTGTCCGACCTTTACATGCTGATAGAACCCAAATAGCCTTGCAAAACAATGCTCTCTTATTGGATATAAGCATATAGATTGTTTAAGATGGACGTGTATATGCAGTAAAGTGAAAAAACAAAGAATCTTTGAGTTTTCCTTGCTGTTTTTTTATTTTTTCATTTACGCTTCTATATCATATGCTAATAGTTTAGGGTAACCTCAGGTTAGTTTTAGGTCCACTCTTTACGTAAATGTTGATGTACTCCATACGCAACTTTTTTCTACCTTCCTTCTTTTCTTCCATCTTTCCTTTCTAACTTCTTATAATCCATTATACTTAATCCTGCATTTGTTGAGGTGGCAAGTACTGTAGGAAAATTGAAAGCAGTGTGAAATTTTGCTGTTCAGAATGCATGTTGACCAAATTCTATATTGAGAAAAGGTCTGAATTTACCCACAGTAACCGTTTCTCAGCGTCTCTGAATAAAGGCCATAGAAACTGGGCTATATATAATATCCTGACAGGTATGTAGAATTCATAGCAATTGCCCTCAAAGAGCTTACCTAGCGTAGATGCATATGAATGCATTTAATGATTGCTTTATTGGCAGCAGTGCCAACATACACAGTCTATTTTGTTTTATATCATTATCATTACCTGCTGTTTACCACTGTATACATTGCTAATGGTGTGGTTTCTATGACTTGTGAATTTCACGGCCCAATATTATGTAATTTATTGCACACTTTAGTGTAGAAGATGGAGACTCCATAAATTTTCGTGTGCTCTTTGCCCCTTTGGAATGTATTACACTGAGATCAGGCAAAGTAATAAATTTATTTCAAATGTGCATGATAGCTAAACATCAATTAGGACTTGATGGGAAATATTTCTTCTTCCAGCAACATAACAGTTTTTAAAGACTAAGCCATTGAACGTGGAGTTCCTGAACATGGGACTCAGTTCACTGGGATCCCTTCTTAGAAAAATAAAGGAAAACTTGAATTGGATATGTGTGGCTTATTCAAGTAGTAACTAATCAGCTACATCTTTGTTAACTTAATTTGTCACAATGGTTTGGTATTTATTAACTCTCTTCCCCTTCTTCCCCTGACTCTCACGAGAATGGATCATGAGTATCTTAAAACATACTAAGTCGTCTTCCATCCCTGTTAATCTAACTACAAAAACACACTTTCCTTATCCAATGTAACATACTGTCTTTTAGAGTAGCTGTGGTTTTAATGCTCTACAAAATTAAAACCAGCAAAGAGAAACATTTTCAAGGAGCCACCACATTGTAGAGCTTTAGAAAGAAGACTTTAGAATTAAGGGCAACTATATCATTTTATAGCTAAAGCACCTGAGACTTAAAGTAGGAAGGTAACCATCGAGGTCAGGGAAAGGGGTTGAAGATCAGGTTTCAAGCTGAGAAAGAGTCTACAGGGACTCAATCTGAGCAGGTCAAAAACTGAAATGAGACCACGAATGTTCTGGGAAGGGTGGCACCTGGCCTCGAGGGTGGGATTCAAACAGGGAGTGGGCCTGGGGGAACTGAGCTTCTGCAGTAGGCAGAGAAGGCCACCTCATCTGTGGAAAGTGCCACTGACATCAGGGAGTTGAGGGGAAAGAGCAGTGAATTCCAGTCCCTCTGAGAAAGCAGGCCAATCTGATTAACTCTGAATTTAGGCTTATTTCAGATACTTCTAATTTTTTTTTTTTTTTTTTTTTTTTTGCGGTACGCAGGCCTCTCACTGTTGTGGCCTCTCACGTTGTGGAGCACAGGCTCGGACACGCAGGCCCAGCGGCCATGGCTCATGGGCCCAGCCACTCCACGGCATGTGGGATCTTCCCGGACCGGGGCACGAACCAGTGTCCCCTGCATCGGCAGGCAGACTCTCAACCACTGCACCACCAGGGAAGCCCAGATGTGTAGTTCTTTAAAAATATTTTTAACATTTTTCCAGCTACATGTAGAATATAACTTAGCATAGAAACAGTATGGGTTTTATTTTAAGTAATTTAACATTTTGACATCCTCATAATGAAATTAAATCCAGACGGTTTCTCTCCATGATCTCTTGAAATAGTCCTTGATCATCCACAGTATTTCCCATCATCACAAACGTGGTACCAAGGGCAGAGAACTCCAACATTATTAAAGTTTCATAAAGCAAAGTCAATTTTAAGAATATAATGTCCCCTAACTGATAAAGGTCTTGACAGATAATTTCAAGGGAACCATAAATTATTTTCTGTTTGTCAGAGGGCAAAATTATTTAGGTTGACTTAATGAATGGTAGAGTTTTTGAGTGGAGAGTGTTCTTAAAATATTATGTAGATCTGTACTGTCAACAGATGCTAGCCACGTGGCATTATTTATATGGAAACAAATTTTAAAATAAGGTTAAAAATTCAGTTCCTCAGTTGCATTTGCCATATTTCAACGATGTTTATTAGCTCCATGTAGCTATTGAATACTGCTTTGCATAGTACAGATATAGAATATTTTCATTATCACCAAAAATTCTATTGAGCAATACTAAAATTATACCCAGATATTCACAGAGAAGGCAACCAAGTCTCAAGGAAATAATATAACTTCCCCAAGGTCACACAGCTATGTTTTTTTTAAAAAAAGCAAAATGACACAAAGGAAATAGTAACAGAGGCATTAAAGAAACCTAGTAAGTTTCTGGAGCAGTCAAAGTAGGGTTTAAAAGTGCACCGTTAGCTGTTAGCAGGGTTGACGCTCTTGATGGTTGGTAAGATCTACCTGCCTGAATTTGGACATTAGCATTTTATGCAATGAATTAAAAGCAAAAAATCATTTCAATGAATGCCTTCCAGCTCCACATTTTTAGCCACTGCCGTGCTTCCAGATTATGTTTATCACTTTCATATACAGGGCACCACTGTGAAATGTGATGGTTTATCTGACCCCAGAGAAATCAGGAAATCTTGTGGGGGTTATGGCTCTATTTGAAAAGGTTGATTTTTAAATGCATCATGGAGACTGGCCCTGTTTTAAAAGGGATTCCTGCCATCAAATAATCAAAATGTAAACCTCTTCTCAGCTTGCAAAAGTCAAAGATAGTCCCTGCATCTTTATTATTTCCTTGAAATCCAAATATTACTTTTCCTTTCTCTAACTTGTTTTCCTCACAGTGTGATCAACTATTGCCAAGGAAGGAAAGGTTAGATTTATCAATCAAAGTTTGCTAAAGGCCCCCTAGGTAATTGAACCCTCAGGAGAAACAATCCTCATGTATTCTTTTTCTGTTGTTTCAATAGCTTTGTAAAGAGTCATTTCAGTTTGTTTGGTTCTGTAGCAGAGGTTCTGTGAAGTGCTTGTCGTCCTCAGAGGTCCAGAAAGTCTGCGAGTCTGTGGGTAAGGAGAGGGAGGGAAGGAGGATAGAGAGAGGCTCAGGGCTGAGATAAGGATAGTGATCTAAAGCCTCCTGGGGGTGAGGCTGGGGTGCACAGACACCCACGACTAATCTAGACAGAAACTGAGTAATCAAGGGGATGACCACTGTGAGGTCATGTGGTCACCTCTCCCTCTAGAAATAAACATTGCCCTCAGTAAGTCTCCTCCCGCCCCAGAAGAGCATTAGGAAGGTCTGGAGAGGGGGCTTATTGGCAGAAATGGAAAAAGCAGGTTGAAGGGATTAGCCTGGAGCAGAGAGACCAAGAAACCCAAGCCAGTAGGTGGAAGGCAGACTTTTCATGGAAGTCTCCAAGCCCAAGTCAAGTTCTGGGACCACCAAGTACAAGTCAAAGAGTGCTCATTTAACCCCTTTGGGCCCCCATGGGAGTGGAGGAAGACTGGACAGAGAGGGAGAAGGGGCCAATGAAGGTACAGTATTTACTATGGGATTTAACTCCTGAAAGGCCTCCCAGTAGCTTCAGGTCTGCTCAAGAATCCTTCATGTCCTGCTGGTTTGCAGTGAGTGGCTCACAGCTTCAAGGCCTCCTCTGCCAGATAGAGAACTATTTCAACCATCCTGCCTCTATTTTGGACTGTAGCAATGCAGACAGGAAACCTGACCCCATTTTCAGGTTCTAAAGAGAAATTCTAAGTACCTGAAAGACTGAGGAACATGGTGGCTTTTATTTAAGATGGGGAGCTAGAGAGCACATACCTGGACTTGGGCCTGCAGCAGCACCAAATTGCACCAAGAGTTCCCTTTATTTTCTCTCGCATCTCTGTTTCTCCTTTTCTCTCTGCTGGATTAGCCACGGGGACTCCCAAGTTCTTCATTGTGTGGTCCTGGTACCAATATTCTCCTGGGAATTACAAAGCTATTCACCTTCTACATCGAGCACTTCTTATTTTTTCCCCAGCAAAGTTAAGTCATCCTTAAGAGGAGTCAGGGTGCTAGCTCTTAAATATATTTTAGTCATCCCTTTGTACATTAAATGCTCTTTCTTGGAGACTGCTCCTGACGTGGCGTTCACCGTGCTCTCAGCTGGCCTCCTGAAGTTCTGCCCTGCCTTCCCCACCAGGTACAGTCCAGGAGCTGCCTACCTCAGGGTGATAGGTTATCTTCTAGTTGCTTTATTCCTTTCCCTTTTACATTTAGAAAATATAATTTGAATACATAAACTTCTCTGTGGCCACAGCTTTATTTGCAGCCCACAGGTTTTGTTATGGCATATTTTCATTATCATTCAATTAATAAAATTCTAATTCCCATTGCGACTTTATCTTTGACTTACATAATGATCAGAAGTATGTTTTTAATATCCAACTATTTGGTAAAATATTGGTTATATATTTTTAAATTTCTTGCTTATTCGGAGTCTTGTTTTATAACCGGAATATAGTCAATTTTATAAATGTGCCATGTGCACCTAAAATTTTCTACATAATATATATATTCCATCATTGTTGTTGCAGTGTTTTATGTAAATTTAGGCCAAAGTTTTTAATGTTGGTATTCAGATCTTCTCTAATCTGCTGATTTGTTGTTGTGGTTCTATGTTACTGATCTAGGTAATTTAGATTTTTCTATTTCTACTTAGTTTTTTTGGAATTTCCCTTCATCTATTGCATTGAAGTTTAGATTTATAATATATTCCTTGTAAAGTAACAGTGGGTTTTATTATCCTGCCTTATCGCCAGTGATACTTTTTGCTTTCAAATTTATGTTAACATTAAAAAATCTTCTTCAATTTTACTTATTGTTGTTATGACATAATTTTTGAATCCTTTAATTTTCAATCTGACTCTTGTCTCTTGTAGGTGGCATAGAATTACGTTTTTTTGTTTTAATAATCCTTGTCCTTTGAGTACTTACAGTTAATGTATTTTCTTGTAGACCGTTTACTCCTCATTTACTATCTGTCCCACCTTGTTATGTTCCTTTTGCTCTTCTTTCTTCCTTTTAGATTTCTTCAAATTCCATTTTCCCTTGTATTACCTTGTTATTTTTACATAAGTTGCAGTTACACATGTACCATGACTTATTAGCTCTTTTACTGCTTCTCGAGCAATGCTGAGATCTTAAATATCTTTTACTACTTTTTCTCTTCCATTTGTTTTAATGCATTTTAATTTTTGATATATTTTATTATTACTTTTTTGTGCTGTTAGATTTTATTTAGGTTTATCCACTTATTTATTCCTTCTGTTATACATAATTCTTTATAAAGTCCTTATTTTCATCTATGATAATCTTCCTTCAGCCTGCGGGTCTTCCTGTATAATTTAATTCAGTCAGTTCTGATGAGAACATATTTTCTAAATTTTGTTTGTCTGCAAATTTCCTTATTTCATCTTTCCTTCCAAACAACATTTTCTCTGCCTCTAGAATTCCCAATGGGCAGTTCTTTTCTTTAGCACTTAAAAATGTTATTCCATTATTTTCTAGTATCCAGTCAGTTTCGTTGAGAAGAAAGCTGTAATCTTAATCCTATTGTTCCTTTGAAAGTAATCTCTCTCTTTTTCATCGGGCAGCTTTTAAGATGTCATGTTTTTCTTTGCTATTCATGAATTGTACTGTGGTGATCTCAGGTGTGGTTTTCTTTGGATTTGTTCTTGTTGCATTTTTTAGTGCTTATTGAATTTATGGCTCCATATATTATTTTTAGTTTTAGAGAACTCTCAGCTGTTAATATTTCTGAAATATTGTTTTCATCCCAATCTCCCTCTCCTTTTTTCTTTGGAATCTAGTTTACACATATGATAAAAAATATTTACTGTGGCCCATGTGTCTCAAATGCGCTTTTGTCTACTTTTTATTCTTTTCGTTTCCCATGCTTTAGTCTTAATATTGTTACTGCTCTATCTTCCAGTTCACTTACCTCTCTTTACCTGTGTCCAATCCAGTACCGAGTTTTAAATTTCGTATAGTTTTTAATTCTATCAGTTCAACTTCAATCAGTTTATAGTTTCTAGTCGTCAAGTTAAGTTCTCCACCTTGTCATCTATTTTCTTGAACTTGATAATATTTACCAAAATATGTATGAACTTTAATGTTTAGGTCATCTATGATTCTGATTCTGTTTTGTTTTTTATTCTAATTCTCCTTTTCTTGATAGTCTTGGTGGCTCTTCAGTGAATACCAGACTTGGGATATGACAAGTTGTATAGAATCTGAATGACATTACAGTTGCCCTTTGAACAACCTGGGTTTGAACTGCACAGATGCACTTATACATGGATTTTTTTTTCAATAAGTAATACAGTACTACATGATGTGTGGTTGGTTGAATCCTCAGGTTCAGAACCACAGATAAGGAGGGCCGACCATAAAGTTATATGTGGATTTTTGACTGCACAGGGAGTCAGTGTCTCTAACCCCTACATTGTTCAAGGGTCAACTGTATTTTCTTGAGGAGAGAATTTCCTATTCTTAGGTAGGGAGCAGAGGGGAAGATCACCTCAGTCACTGGACCAACTTCATACTCATTTTCCTTCTTTATAAGGTTCAATGTAGATGTTGCCTCAACCTTCCTTACACACACACACACACACACACACACACACACACACACACACATATGTAGAGATTTCAATGTCCTAATTCATATCATTAGTTTACCATTGGGCCACAAATCTTTCATAGGTTCTGAACCCCAATTTTGTCTCTTCAGCATTATGAACCAACTAAATCTTTGCTTTGACTTCAGTTAGCTTTTGTTTGACTTCTTAGCATCTTTCCTTGTCTACCTATTATACATGGAAAATACTGCAAGGGAACACTGTTGCTGAATCCAGCTCCGTTCTCTGAATCTTTACTCTCTCTGTGATTTTGGTCCTTAAAATTCTAGCTGCCTTGTTATTTCTCAATTCCAATTCTGGTTTCCTTAGTCCTATGACATTGTCCTAAGATCTACTGGCTTTTCTACCTCTTAGGAGCCACATTTGGTTTCTCAGCCTTTTGCTCTTCATCAGTAGTTTCTAAATGACAGGGCTAGAAAAGCATGTGCAGAATATTGTTCTCACTTCAGTGAGTTTCTTTCTCTATTCTACTTTTCTAGGTCATGGCTACCTCAGTAGCTTTCTAACACTCACAGTCAAATGTTGCTTATGATTTATCTGGCCTTTCTAGTATGTTTTCCTAAGGTAAACTGATATAGTTGGAAACAGAAGTTCGTACCCACCATTTTAAAAATGCTGTTTTGTCTTTCTATGAATTCTCTTTTCGTCCCATCTTCTGTCACTTTTTCCCATCAAAAATTCCCATTCTCCCAGATAGATTATTTTAAGATTAAACATTATTAAGCTAATATGTTAATTTTGAAAGGAATTAATTTTGCTTTGAACAAGAACACAGATTGGTGAATGGAATATGGAAGATTCCTTAAGACCTTTTTCATCTCTAAGAGTAGTATCCAACCATCGGTACCATAATAAGTTTGCCAACAATGGAAGAAAGCAGTCTTTATAAAATCAGCATTATTCAGTAATCTCAAAAACTGCTTCACTTTCCTGCTCATGCCACCAATTTCCAAATGTTCAATAGGAGCAGAGAATCATGGGATGGGATGTGGAGAAATGGCCTGTCATAGTAACTATAAATATTGGAAGAATGGAATTATAAATAAAGAGGGTTTTCTATGAATATATTTGAAGTGTTTGTTCCTAAAGAACTTCTAGAATAAGACTCAAAAGTTTAACATAGAAACACCGCTTAATAATTATGAAAATCACTAAAATTTATCTCATAATACTTTTTTCTTTTGTGTTATGTGATTGTCAGAGTCACACAAAACTATTTTTATCTGGACTTCACAGATCTTCTTATTTTTACTATGGGATCAGTTACCCTACATTTTTGAAATTTGGCAAAATAGTTAAAATTGGAACATTTCCACAAAATCCAGGGCATATGACTTACATTTCTGTAGAAGGCAATATTATATTTCTGTCTAGTTCTGGGGTAAACATTTTCATACCTGCCAATCCAATTTGACGAATGTATCATTTTTCCAGTGCATTACTGTAAAGTAAATGGTAAATTCAGTCAAACAGTCATTTCATAATCAAAAAGGAAAATCAGTCAACACAACTGTCTGACTGAAATGAATGAAGAAAACAAATCAAGGCAAACAACTGTCCCAGTAGACTTGTATAAATACAGTAGTGGTGTCATGTGCAGAATTAATCTTCCCTCACCCTTAACTGGAGAACACTCTGCCAGCCAATTCAGTCACTCAAATGATACTGAATTATAATATTCCAGTTTCATTTACTCTCAGTTACTGCTGACTGCCCTTCCTTCTCCTTCATCTGTCCATCAGTGGAGAATGTCAGAGCAGGAGAATAGTAATATTGGCATATTGTAATGTACTGTCTTGAATTCTACAGCTTCAAAATTCTTAGGATAACTCAATGATCTTAAAGAGTCTGGTGCAGAAAGGATATGTGAATTAAATCGCAGACCACTGTGTGACCCTTCCAGCACTAACACCCCTTATTCCTGGTTCTAATATATCACACAATACTCAAGAGGAAGGTTTTGAGTGGTCAGCAGAAATATGGCTCCAAAGCAGCCACATGGAAAAGAAATGTTGTCATCTCTGATCCACTTTAAAGTTGACTTGTCTTTTACTCATAAACCAGATTCAGTGTGAATTCTGTTCTGCTAAATGTTAGAGAATCTATTGGAGGCGTGTGGCCAATTCTTTTGAATTTTTTACTCTCTAACTTTTTGTTTTTTTGACATCTTTATTGGAGTAGAATTGCTTTACAATGCTGTGTTAGTTTCTGCTTTATAACAAAGTGAATCAGCTATACATATACATATATCCCCATATCTCCTCCCTCTTGTGTCTCCCTCCCACCCTCCCTACCCCACCCCTCTAGGTGGTCACAAAGCACCGAGCTGATCTCCCTGTGCTATGTGGCTGCTTCCCACTAGTTTGTGTTTTACATTTGGGACTGTATATATGTCCAAGCCACTCTGTCACTTCATCCCACCTTACCCTTCCCCCTCCCCGTGTCCTCAAGCCCATTCTCTACATCTGCGTCTTTATTCCTGTCCTGCCCCTAGGTTCTTCAGAAGAATTTTTTTTTTCAGATTCCATATATCTGTGTTAGCATACGGTATTTGTTTTTCTCTTTCTGACTTAACTTCATTCTGTATGACAGTCTCTAGGTCCATCCACCTCACTGCAAATAACTCAATTTCATTTCTTTTTATGGCTGAGTAATATTCTACTGTATATATGTGCCACATCTTCTTTATCATTCATCTGTCGATGGACACTTAGGTTGTTTCCATGTCCTGGCGATTGTAAATACTGCCACAATGAACATGGTGGTACATGTCTCTTTTCGAATTATGGTTTTATTAGGGTATATGCCCAGTAGTGGGATTGCTGGGTCGTACGGTAGTTCTATTTTTAGTTTGTTAGGGAACCTCCATACTGTACTCAATAGTGGCTGTATCAATGTACATTCCCACCAACAGTGCAAGAGGGTTCCCTTTTCTCCACACCATTTATTGTTTGTTGATTTTTTGATGATGGCCATTCTGACTGGTCACAGAAAGAACTTTGGCATGGTGTTCATCATCTAACTTATCCTAACATTCAGACATTTATGAGAGTAAAGTCATGTCTTTGCCAGAGTGGGTTGCTTATCTGGGCAACTGGGTCAAATCAAGAAGGGCAAATGTAGGCTGCCAGAGTAAATAAGGAGAGGAAAAACAAAAAGAACGAGCCATATCATTCATCAGTGATTTTCCTCCTCATATTCTTAGACTCCACCTATCTCCATCTTACTGGTAACACAGGAACTAGACTGAACAATCAGGTAAAAGGTCTCTACAGAAACTGAGGTAATATAGAAAAATTAAAAAAAAACATAAAATTGTAAATTTTCTTCCTAGGGCTAATTGAGATGATACTTCAATAATAACATAAGATCAGGTGAAGTCTAAAGAAATTTTAGAAAATCTGGATACAGTAAGAAAACATCTGTTCGCCAGCATCCGAATGTTAGAGAGACACCAAGACATGTGGGCCAAGTTCTGGAGAGAAGGGAAACACAGATGAAAGCTTGACATTTGGTGCAGCTTTTCTCCTTGGGGCATTTGCTGATTCAAATGTTGCAGCCTAGGAGCTGAAAAGCCAAGGAGTTCAAAAGACTGTAACCACAGAAGCCAAACGGCAAGAGCTGGAGCTAAAAGCAACAACTAATGGAATGACAAGCTACACGTATCCTTAGTCTCACAGGGCTGGGGGAACCATTACATTTAAAGCCTAACAAATACAAGGGTAGTTGGGAATAGGGAGAATCCAAACTTTCACATGGTAATCCCAAAGGGCAACACCCATAGAGGAAGGAGAAGACAGAAATAGAGCACCCTTCACACAGACTGAAAAAACAGCTTTGACTGAGCTCAAACTGAGAATGGACTAAGATTTCCAGTCCCTATGGTAACTGTCTGCCATGGGCAAAAGGAAATCTTTTCAAGAGAACGATAACAACATCCAGAATATGGAGGTATCTTTATAGTTTCCTAAAATAAGTTAAGCCCAATTTTAATATAAAAAATAATTGGACATACCAGGAAAAAGGCTAAATGATCAAAAGCTCAAAAAAGAAAGAAAGATAGATAGAAAAAAGACAATATAAATAGACACAGGAGGACAAGAGTTAGTAGGCATTGGTTAAAAAACAAAACAAAACAACTATGATTAAACAAAGAAAATAGACACATGGAAAATAAGCATATGAAAAGATGCTACACATTCCATGTCATCAGGGAATTTTAAATTAGAATAACGAGATACCACTACACACCTATTCAAATAGCTAAAATCCAAATAATGAAATACCAAAGTTGTTGATGATGCAGAACAACTGAAATTCTCATTTGCTGCTAGCAGGGTACTTGGCAGTTTCTTACAAAACTAAATATACTTTTACCATACAGTGATCTCGTAATCATGCTCTTTGGTATTTACCCATAGGAACTGAAAAGTTATGTCCGCATAAAAACCTGCACATGGATGATTATAACAGTTTCTTTCATAATTGCCAAAACTTGAAATCAACCAAGATGTTTTTCAATAGGTGAATGGATAAACAAACTATGGTATATCGGTACAAAGGAATAGCATTGAGCAATAAAGAGAAAATGCTATGAAGCCATGAAAAGACATGGAAGAAGCTTAAATGCATATTGCTAAGTGAAAAAAAGCCAATCTGCAAAGGCTACATGCTTATTATATGATTGCAGCTATATGAAATTTAGGAAAAGGCAAAAGTGTGGAGACAGTCAAAAGATCAATGGTTGCCAGATGTTGCGGGGAGAGAGAAAAGGATGGGTGAAGCGCGGAATTTTAAAGGCAAAGAGACTTCCTGTGTATGGTTCTGTAATGGTGGATACAGGTTATTGCACATTTGTCAAAAATCATATAATGTACAAAACAAAGAGTGAAGTCTAATGTAAACCATGGACATTAGTTAGTAATAATGTATCAATATGGGTTCATTAACTATAACAAACATCTTACGCTAATGTAAGATGTTAATAATAGGGGAAACTGGGCAGAGAGCTAAGGAGGTATGAGAACTCTGTCCTTTCTGCTTAATTTTTCTGTAAACCAGAAACTGCTCCGAAATAGTCTGTTAATTAAAAAAACAAATCTAGACCTGCATGCATAACTTGCACGTAACTCCAACCACAGCAGCATTATTCATAAGAGCCCCAAAGTGGAAATAACCAAATGGCCATTTACTGTGAATCGATAAATGAAACATAGTAATATCCACACCATGGAATATTATTCAGCCATAAAAAGACATCAAGTACTGAGGCATGCTACAACATGGATGAACCTTGAAAACATGCTAAGTAATTGTATGATTCCATTTGTATGCAATGTCCAGTCTAGACAAATCTGTAGAGACAAAGTATATTAGTGGCTGCCTAGGGTTTGGAGAAATGGGGGAGTGAGTGACCTATAATAGATTCCTTTTCTTTTGGGGGGTGGATGAAAGTTCTAAAATTGATTGTGGTGGTAGATGCATAACACATTAAATTAAATAATATGGAAAGTAAATTATATCTCAATGAAACCATTATTTAAAATTATGATTAATGTATTAAAAGAAGGGCAACATGTACAAGTTAAGCAAAAATTATCTGTGAAATGCAACCAAAAGAAACTTCTAGAATTAAAAAAGTTGAAATTAAGCACTCAGAAGATTGGTTGAACAGTACCTTAGTCAAACAAAAGAAAGGAATACAAATGTCAATTAAAAAATAACTACACAAAAATTTGGAGGGAAAATGATGGAAAACAGAGAAATAAGTACTTAAGACATATAGAGTATATGTAAAACACTGTGTCTAGCCAGCCCCAAGTCACACAGCCTAGGAAGGAGACACACAGCCTACCTGAATCACAAGGACTTCTCCAAAGTAAAAATGAGGTTCTGAGGCCAGAAGTGGAAGGAATGAATTACAAAGGAAAAGAACAATGGTAAACTATAATGTAGATATACATCGGTAAATACATAGGTTCCCTGGGGTTGTGATCTGGTACAAACAATAAAAAGAAAAAAGATAAGACTCATAGTAGAGGCTGCTAGATTCTGCTGAGGAAAATGTCCAGGGAGGGAAGAGTTGATTTATTTCACTATTTTTTTAGAGTCCACATATAAGTGACATCATGCACTATTTGTCTTTGTCTTATTTCACTTAGCATCGTGGCCTCCAGTTTTATCCATGTTGACTTAAATGATAGGATTTTCTTTTTTAAGGTTGAATAATATTCTATTCTATATATATACCCTATTTCCTTTCTCCATTAATCTACTATGGCCACTTAGGTGGTTTCCATACCTTGACTCTTGTGCATAATGCTACAATAAACATGGGAGTACAGATATCTCTTCAAATTATAATGATATTTCCTTTGGATATATACTCAGAAGTGGGAGTGAGGAAGAACTTATGACACAAATCGACCATATGTAAAAGATGTTGTAGGAATGAAAAAGTCTGAACACCTAGAAAGAGTGTGGAGTATTTGGAAAGGTCATTGTTCAAGGTCATACATAGTTTAAAGTTATGACATTTCAGTGAGCCTGTGTGCATGAAGGCTTGCTTATATTTTGGGATTTGAATACAGTGCAAAGAAGTGTTGCTAAATTTTCGATCAACATCAAAAAAAGGGTGGAAATGTTTTTTTCTTTGATTATGAAACTGCAGGAAAGGAAGCCTAGAATTCTAGGCCCACTAGAATTTTCCCTGATGATAGTGCTAATTTAGGAGAAGAAGAAGGATCCAAGGCTATAGAACAACTTTGAAAGCAAAATAAGACTGCCGAGTCTTCACCCCGTGTATGAGATGAAGTTTTCATGGCACATGATGAAGTGGCCACGACACAGCCGGCAGAGCTCGCTGAGTTGTGGAAAATGGCTCTTGAAGCTACAGGAAATGGACAGGAGACATAGAGACGGAACAAGGTAACTGCCAAAGAGTGGAAGGACAAAAGTCATCCAGAGAAAAGTCAAAACTAGAGAAGAAAAGCAGTCAACGTGACAAAGAAAACCAAAAGCTTGCTCTTTACAAACACCAATAAAATAAGCAATATTTGGCAAATATGATAGAGATGGGACTAGCTATAAAACAGAGAGAATTTGTTTTAATTACAAAAGAATACTACGGTAGCTTTATACCAACACATCTAAAAATCTGGACAAAATGGCTGATGATGATTAGTTATATGCAGCCATTATTTACTCCTGTTTTGAGTCGAGAATACAAGAAGCTTTATGAAAATAGAAAACATAATCAAAGATATACACCTTAGAAAGACATCAGTTATTTTCCAATGTATATAAAAAATTAGAAGAGTCCTAATACGAAAATCAGATATGGGGCTTCCCTGGTGGCACAGTGGTTGAGAGTCCGCCTGCCGAGGCAGGGGACACAGGTTCGTGCCCCGGACCGGGAAGATCCCACATGCCGCGGAGTGGCTGGGCCCGTGAGCCATGGCCGCTGAGCCTGCGCGTCCGGAGCCTCTGCTCCGCAACGGGAGAGGCCACAACAGTGAGAGGCCCGTGTACCACAAAAAAATAAAAATAAAAAAGAAAGTGAGTGACAACTTAAATGATATATGGAATATTTTGCTGACTTACAAAGGCATGCATAATTAAATATGACCCAGTTGAAATGTTAACTTTATTTTAATGTGTATGTTGGGATGGAGTCTTCAAGGTGCCAGAAAACAAGCATTCATCCATCCTGTTTGGAACTGCAGCACACAGACACCTTCAGTTACCAGTTCTGTTCATGCCACAGAATCATCTTCAGAAAACATACTGTTTTTTATGGACCTGGTATATATCTTAATTAGTTTGAAGAATTCCCCAAATACCTGTTAATATGTAGTGCTCCAATTCCAATCTTGCCACGTCCTGTACCAGTGACACAGCACATAGGAGTTTCAATTCTCTTTCTTTCTCTGGGTTGTTCAGAACCCAACGAAAGAACAATGGAATGGCATCAAAGAGATCAGGGTTCTTGTCCCAGATTTACCATAAAATAATAGTGTCCTCTTGGGAAAATTATAGTTATTCTAGGCCCCTTTCCTTTTCTTTACTTTGACAGAGCTGCACTAGATGACCCCAAGTAACATTGCACTCTTTCAGTAGTAGCTTAGATGTTATTGGTTTTCTGAAACAAATGAAGACAATGACACATGAAACTGTGCAACATCTCTGTAACTATGTTTTCTTAGAGTTGCCTCCATTTTACAGATGATAAGATGGCTGAGCACAGAAGTAGATGTCTTGACCAGAGGTTGCAGAGTAGATGGAACTGAACCACAAGTTTCCTTCTTTCCTGAAGCTCACTTAGCCAAAACATAGGCTTCTGAATACTAAGCTGTAAAGCATATTATCAGTATGCTTTAAAAGAAGCGGTTCTTCTAGGATTTCCAATTAATAGCAGGAGGTTTTGAAATTCTTCAAAGATCATCTAATTTTGTGAGATTTACAGCTCAATTTTCCTGTCAAGCAAGTTGTATTAGTGTCAATCATCTGAGCTGCTGGATGCTTCTCTGAACTTCTTGAAGTTTTCTTCTTGCTATCTGAAATTCATGCCAGATAAGCCTTTTTCTAGAGCGTATATACAGACTTGTATATTTTTATACAGAAAAGCAATGCAGTGAGTCAGGACGGGGGTTAAGCCCTCATTCTCAGAGTGGTATTGAGCTCCTGGTGAAATATAATCATCATTTCCTCAGAATCGAAAAGCAGTTATCTCTAGTTTTTAATCCCATTAACTATTTATACATTTATGTATGATACATGTATTTATTGTACCTACTAGGTGTGTTCTCTTTGGGAAGTACAAAGCTCTTTGAGATATAGGTTGTTCATTTTTTTGTTTTCCCACAAATACTGTGACCTTTTGAGCAGGAAGGTCTATATTTTACTAACATCTAGAACCAGCAGTTAACACGGTGTCTAAGATGTAGTCAATAAATATGAAATACATAAATGAACACATTTTTAAGGAAGGGCCAGGAAATGAACAAATAGAAATTTTTCATTTTCAGTCACAAAGCAACCAGAGACATAAAAATGATACAGACAACGAGTGCTACGGTCATTCAAATAAGGCATAGAATAGATAAAACAAGGATCTCCTTATTGGCACAGGGAACTCTACTCAATATTTTGTGATAAAGTATAAGGGAAAAGAATGTGAAAAAGGAATCACTGTGCTGTACACCTGAAAGTAACACAACATTGTAAATCAACTATACTTAAGTTAAAAAACAAACAAACAGACAACAACAACAACAAAAACCCGAAAGAGGTCATAGAAGTTTTTATGAGATTCCATAAGAGAAGCCAAATGAGGATGGGAGAGACAGCTTTTGAATCAATTCAGAGGAGAGGTCACAGAGAAACTTGTCTTTGACCTGAACTTGAGTTTCCATTAAGATTGCAACTCAGGGATATTACAGATGAAGGTAATCACATAAACTTACTACACTGAAACTTGCAGAGGTTATGAGTGTTGTTCAAGATCCCAAAGCAAGTGCATTGTGGAATCAGAATTTTAAGTGAGACCTAATGAACTAAAAACAAACAAACAAAAAAACAAACCTTTTCTGTGATAACATGTTGCCTTTGAAGTCGTTATTTTGGTGGGTTGGTAGAAAGTGGTTCCAGTGTTTCTGGCAGCAATGACTAGTTCTGTCCCCCCCGCGGCCCCCCACCCCCGAGTTGATCCTCAAAGTTTCCTTTAGAATGGACTTGCTAAAATGCAGACATGCAAGTATTCATGACGCCTGTGTCCAATCATTTCTCCTGCCATTGCCTACTTCACTTCTGGATTATATGAACAATTCACTGTCTTCATTTATGCTTTTCCCTCCTCTAAGAATTCCTTTCTCCCTATGGGGCACCTGGGAAACCCACTTCATTTTTCAAACCTCAGTTTACATATTATGTCTTTTGTGCAGTCTTCTTTTTAATGTTGTGATCACATGCTCCTTTTTGCTACCCTTGCACTTCTGCATGCCTGATTGTTGCACTCGCTACACTGTATTGTGATTGTGTTGTTTACATATATCTGTGTTCTCCTGGGCCACGTTCCTTGGGGCCAGGGACTACCGTTTTTCATCTATTGATGTTGCCTTAGCATGTTACTTGTTGCGAAGTAGTTAGTTATGAAAATGAGATTTGTTTAAATTGAAAATTGTTATGTACATATTAGTTATTATCATTTACAGATATAACAGGAAAAAATATTAATGCTGGTGCTGAAAGTTCACTTCTAGTAAATGATGGTGGTACTTGACTTCACTTATATTATTTTCCCCACTATTTTATATCTTTCTACCTGATATCTCTTCTTTATTTCCATCTCTTTCTTTATTACTAAACCAAGAAAAACAGGGATGAGGGTAGGGCTAGGCCATACTTGGCTGGAATAGTAAAGAAATTGTGTGGGGTTTTGGTGAGAAAATCCTGAAGCATACAGGTCTGCATCTTCCTTTTATTTTTATTTTTTTGCGGTACGCGGGCCTCTCACCGTTGTGGCCTCTCCCGTTTTGGAGCACAGGCTCTGGAGGCACAGGCTCAGCGGCCGTGGCTCACGGGCCCAGCCTCTCCACGGCATGTGGGATCTTCCCGGACTGGGGCATGAACCCGTGTCCCCTGCATCGGCAGGCGGACTCTCAACCAGTGAGCCATCAGGGAAGCCCCTGTTTGAAGTTTTTTGATAAATTAGATTTGATAACACAGTTTTATAAAAACTTAGTTTGGACATTTCTGAACCTCTTTTTTTGTTTCCTTATGTAAGAAAGCTGCTTGTTTAGGGCTAATACTAATTCAATGGGGGTAAGATTTACACAGGACCAACCCTAACATTCATAGTGTGTGGCACAGGAAACAACTTTGAATGGCCATTTCAAGGAACAATATATTTAAGTGTATACAATGAGTAAAATGGATGAACTACACAAATTTATGAGTTGAAAACCATAGAATCATAGAATTTTCTCACTGTAAAGGCTCTTACTTTTCCAACTGCTTAACTTCAACCTCTGTTAAAGCACTTCAGTAACAGGGAGTTCTTGAGTTTAAAATGCAGTCGGTCCATTTTATAGTTGAAAGGTTCTACTTGTGAAAATACTCATACTTTTTTTTGTTTGTTTGTTTTTATTTATTTTTATTTATTTATTGCTGTAATGGGTCTTCATTTCTGTGTGAGGGCTTTCTCTACTTGTGGTGAGTGGTGGCCACTCTTCATCGTGGTGCACGGGCCTGTCACTATCGCGGCCCCTCTTGTTGAGGAGCGCAGGCTCCAGACGCGCAGCCTCAGTAGTTGTGGCGCACGGGCTTAGTTACTCCGCGGCATGTGGGATCTTCCTGGACCAGGGCTCGAACCCGTGTCTCCTGCATTGGCAGGCAGATTCTCAACCACTGCGCCACCAGGGAAGCCCAAAATACTCATACTTTTATCAACCTAAACCTGTCTACTTGTTCTGAAATCTTCAGTGTGGGACAGTCTAAACCCTTTTTCATAGGACAACTCCTAAAATAGTTTAGAGCGACCACCTACTTCTCTCCTGGTCTTGCTTCATGTCATCTATTCCCAGTTCCTTCAATTACTTCTTATTTTAGATTCCAGACACTTTACTGAATTCATCACTTTCTTCAGTATAATAACTCATTTGCTGAATGTGATATTTTAAGCCTAAAAGGATTTGTTTACTGTTTTCTGTAAAGAATTAAAACATAAAATGTCCAATCAACCAATAATTCTTCACCTAACATGATTCATATACACCAATTCATAAGGAAAATTTAAAAATTCAAATTACTTCATTCTTAAAGAGTGATCATAGTATGTCCTTATTTATAATGTACAGGAAATATGAATTTTCTTTCTGTGCATCTATAACAGTGCCCTCTTGCAGGGTACAGAGGATCCTCCATTGATGCTGCCTAATGATGTGTATGTGATATCCTGATATTTACTAAGAAGTTAGACATTCAGGAGGATTTTTTGTTCCCAGCAGACATACACATATGAATTTTTATTCTCTATTTTTGTGTGTTTCTAACTTTTATTATTCATCTATTGGCACTTAAGTGCATTCACCAAACTGCATCATAAACATCAAAGTAGATTACTTCACTTTTCCTTTTATGAGATTATTATACGTATCAACCAATATTTGAGCCCTTAATATGGGCAAATCATCCTAGCCTGTTAAGCACAGAGGTAAAGAGCATGGAGTTGAGAGGGCACACACCAAAATTTGAACAAATTACTTAATCTCTCTAAGTCTTCATTTTTGTATGTGAAAAATGAGAATAATTACAATGATTGAACTCATAAGGTGGATCGTAGAAAACATCTAGGTGCTATGTGCAAAGAGCTTGTTTGACTACCTGGCAAATATATCCATTCTTTATTAACATGATGGTGATGATGTTGATGGTGATGATGATGATGATGAAGCTACCAGCAGGTGTCCTTATTAGGTTGGTAAGGATGGTGAATAAGCCACAAGATCATGTCTGTGAACATTTGCATTCTAAGGCTACACTGCCTTTGCCTTCCCAACTCCGGCTCCACTCCTCATCTGTTTAAACATCTCCCAAGATAGCTCAGGTCTTCTCCTCTATGAAGCTATTCTGAACTACTCCTCTAGAATGAACTTAAAATACATTGCTTGCACTTATATTAATTTATATCAAGTACAAACTTCTGCAGTGGAATCACTCATCCTCCGTCAACCTTATATGGACCTTTACCTCCAACCCTGATACCTAGCAAATCCTTCCACTACATTATAAATTATTAACCATAAGGTTTAGCATGTTCTCTCTTCCAAGGTATTTAGAACTTTAAAGGAGAAAGAAGCCTGCCCAAGTGGACAAAGCTAACACTTATCAAGCATGAGCTCCCAACATTTGCACCAGACAATTTCACATCATCTCATTATAAACTGACAATAATCTTTGTGAGGTTGGGGTCCTAACCTTCTTTTTACTGTGGATCCCTTTGACAATATGGAGTAGCCCATTTAAAGAGTCTTAAAATAACACTTTTAAATTCATAAAATATAATACATAGAATCTCAAAAGAAACTAGTTACTATGTTTTAAATGCAGTCATTAGACTATTTTAAGAACCAAATTTGTGATATAGAAACAAATGGGTATTTAAACTCATTAAATAAGAAGATATAACAGAGACTCTATTAACTACTATACTTAAAAATAGTGATGTTGGGGAGATGGGTTCACAACTCTGATACATGGGTACTGAAATTGAACAATTAAATAGATGGTGGATGGTGGTAGCCACATTTCTCAATATTGAAGTATGAATTTACAGATAAACAAGAGGAGAAGGCTAAACTAATCTCAGAGTTAATGGATTATAGTTGCAGACATCAGTATACACTCAGCTCAATATAGATATAGATAGTTATATATAGAAATATTTACTGATATGTGTATATACATGGGTTAGTATACATATATATTTCTTTGTTCTCTCAGTTAAGAGAGCCTAATCAAATAATAGCCCATTAGCAACAGCACATCTAGAGCCCAGATCTTGGTTTCTATTACTACTCTCCAATAAAAGGAATCAGGGCTCCTCAGAGAAATGACTGATTCTAGGACTGGGGCAGGAAATACACAAAATGAGCCTGGAGCATCTTGTGGTACCAGAAAGTCAGGCAGTGTTAAACACACACACACAAAAATGCATGCTAAACACAGATACACACAGATACACAGACACACACAAACTCACACACCCCAAAGGGAGTATGTCAAAGGAGCGCAGTCGCCAAAAGCAAAAGCTCCCAATGGCCAAAGCTGGAACAATTCAAACAACAAAATAAAGTAGTATTGGATTATAACCCAAAGGATAAAATAGATATCCATGAGTCTATACTGATATAAATAAATGTCAATAATTGAATAAATTAATGTTTAGGGGAAAATAGACAAATCTGTGTGGAAGAATTCCAAATACTTTATGTACATACTCTGTCCTCAAGGAGGTGGATCATAACTCTCCACTCTTTGGGTTTGTACTTCACATAGTGACTTCCTTCCAACAAGTGCAGTGTGGAAGGGGTGGAGGAGTAACTTTACAGTGGAGAAATCTGAGACACTACCTCATCCAGGTTATCAAGGTCAACATCAACAGGCAAACCACATTGATAGCATGTACCCTTGATAAGATGTTATAAAGAAGGCACTTTATCTGGTTGTCCTCCCAATAAACCATAATCCCAGTCTTACCATGAGAAAAGCATTGGACAGTTTACATTAGTGAGGTATGCTACAAAACACTTGATCACTGCTCCTCAAAACCATCAAGGTTGGGGCTTCCCTGGTGGCGCAGTGGTTGAGAGTCCGCCTGCCAATGCAGGGGACATGGGTTCGAGCCCTGGCCTGGGCAGATCCCACATGCCAGGGAGCAACTAAGCCCGTGAGCCACAAATACTGAGTCCATATGATGCAACTACGGAGGCCCACGCGCCTACAGCCCGTTCTCCACAACGAGAGAGGCCACTGCAATGAGAGGCCGGCGCACTGCAATGAAGAGTAACCCCCGCTCTCCGCAAATAGAGAAAGCCCACACGTAGCAACGAACACCCAACACAGCCAAAAATAAATAAATTAAATAAATAAAATTTTAAAAGAAACTGTCAAGGTTATCAAAAACAAGAAAAGCCTGAGAAACTACCATAGCCCAGAGGAGCCTAAGGGGGCTTGATAACTAAATGTAATGTGGTGTCCTGGATGGAAGCCTGAAATGGAATTAAGGGCACTAGGCAAAAGCCAAGGAAATCTGAATAAAGTACAGATTCTGGTTAATATTATTGTATTAATATTGGCTCCTTAATTGTAAAAAAGGTACCACACTAGTGTACGGTGTCAATAATAGAGGAAATTGGGAATGAGATATATAAGAACTCTGTATTATCCCCTTAATTTTTCTGTATATCTAAAACCATTCTAAAATAGATATAGTCTATTAGATAAAACAAAAAAGGTAATGATGATTTGATTGTAACATCAGACTAGTGATACTTTGAGATATCTATAAAAACTGCCTTAGGAAATTGTCTGTGGAATCTGCTGGGGATATAGTCACAGGTACTCCTAATGTTACTGTGGTTTGTTGTCTGCATTTAGATTTAAAGGACATGCTAAATACTAAATTGCAGCTAGAGGTTAGTGAAATTAAAGATGTAATATTCCCATCCAGATTCCACATACACTTTGATACATATTAAGAATCCCCTGCTCTTTGGTGAGGTCTAATTTTATGAAAGTGAAACTCAGAGAGATGAATTAGGTTGTTCCAGCTTTTAAAAAGCCCGCATTCTAGGGTCAAGAATTCTTACTGAGCCTTGTTGAAACTGTTTGCTACACTACCTCCTAATTTTGGAACTGCTAAACAGAGAGTTGGGAACTCTTCCTAGATTAAAAGTACTGCCTTGGCCTTGTGCAATTATACTGTTTAGGTTGCTGGACAAATCCAAGGATAAAACTGGCCTGGACCTAGTGATGGGCAATTCCAAAAGCAAGCTGAATGTGAGAAGTTCACTCACAGAGAACCCTAGTGTCAAAGAGCCTCTCTACCTGGGAATGGTTCAACACTGGGAAAATCAGCCCTGGTTCAGCTGTAAAGAGAGCACATCCTTGGCCTTTTTTCCCCCTTAAGTCCGGAAACTGATGATCTGGTCAGCTTAGGAGAGGGAGGGAGGGAAGGAGGGAGGGAGGAAGATGAGACAGAGAGAGAAACCTGTTAATAGCTGGTGCCAATTTAAAGAGAGAAGGAAAGGGCTTATTATATACGTATATGCTAATATTATTCTTAAAGCCAATTCTGATAAATCCTTCGGGAAAGAAAGAGACGCAGCCACCTGTTAATGTGGCTTCAGCTTGTTTGTTTCCAAATGTTACAGCGGTCACCAGACCAGGCATTCCACTTGGGGCAAGGCCAGGGAGTTAAAGGGGGAACATCTGTCCACTAAGGACACCACTAAACAGCAACAGAATCTTGGGGCGACCCCTCTCTCTTTCCTCGAGTGCTTTTGCTAGCCGGTCCTACTTCCCTGTCAGAAGCCATCCTGGAGCCATTGCACCATGACAAAGTCATGAGCAACGGAAGGCGAAACTGCAAGGCAGCGCCGTGCCAGGAAGGTGGACTACAGCTCTGTTGTTATGCTTTATGATAATAAATTTACATACAGGGTAAATTTTGGGGGGATGTTGCTCCACGTGAAAGAAAAATTCCTCTAGGACTCCCCCTCCTGAAACTACCACAGAATGGGAAGTACCCACTAAAGCCCGGGGGAAATGGGTAAAGAATTAAGAGCCTGGAACTAAGGGGATGTTTTTATGAAAAACACCCTCTAGTATGGAGTTATGGCCATGGGCCGGAGTTCCTGATAACATAGGAAATTTATGGTTCTATTATAAAGGAAGATTAATTATAGAAAAGCAAATGACTAGAGCAGAATTGGTTGCCAGGATAGGGAGAAAACACTGTCTCAGTTGAAGGAAACAACGAGAAAGACCATGCAGGTACATTGTAAATATTTTCATGGAACCATTGTAAAAGGTTGCCCATGCAAGAAGAGAAATAGGAACAAGTAGCTCAAACTTTTACAATTGAAATAATCATATAACTGCTTGGCTTGGTTACTAAGAAATAACATGTGATTAATGGGAACTTGGGGAAATAATAGGACATCTATAAACTAGGCGATATTTAAAAAAAAAATCTTTATAGAACATTTTGCGGTTTGATTGTGCTAAGATTGTTTGGCCACGTACCTGGTAATGTAATCAACTACAATATATAAACCTGTGATTGTAAACAATAGAAGAAGAATGAAGAATAAAGACATGAGAAAGAGAAATATGCAATGCTGATACTTTAAGAAGTGTAATAGAATTATTTCCTTCACCGACGCTATCCATCCCTCGGGTATCCCTGGACTCGCTGGAGCTGGACTCCAGCAAGTGGCGCCCGAACAGGGACCTGAAGGGTAAGTGTAAATAGAGTGAGTTCGGGATAGCTAGGCTTCCACCTAGGGTGCTGCCGACCCCCTTGCAGAGTATAGGAAAGGTAAGTGAAGGGTGGATAATCTAATAAGTAATATAAAAGGTAAGTTAACTATGGGTCATAAGGAATCTAAAGAGAGAAAATTATTTATTGATATTATTAAACATATGTTATCTGGAAGAGGTATTAAGGTAACTACTAGTCAATTAGCTAACTTTTTAAACTTTATTCAAGAACAATGTCCATGGTTCCCAGAGGAAGGTACAGTTAATTTGGATACATGGGCTAAGGTAGGGGATCAATTAAAAACATATTATTCACTTCATGGGCCTGAAAAAGTTCCTGTAGATACTTTTGCTCTATGGAATCTCATTAGAGATACCTTAGATCCAGTACAAGAAAGACAGAGAATACCTTATATGGGAACTCCAGATGAAAGTACTCCCTTAATACCTCCAAAACCACCTCCTAAGAAAGTATTGGCAGCTACATTTGAAAAATGTAAAATAGATGATGATGATGATGATGAGTTGTCACCTCAGGACCAAAAAGACCTGGAGGAGGCTGCTGCTGCTTATCATAGAGAGCCAAATCCTTGGGATTTTCCTGTTATTAATTCTGAGACAAAAACACCTTTGCCAAAAATTAGTTATCCTGCATTACCAGATTATAAACAAGAGATGCCTTTGAGACCACCGCCACCTCCTCCAACTAACAAAATTATTAAAAATACATTTAATATTAAGCCAAAGACGCATTCCAGAAGAATGCAGGTCTCTGATGATCCAGAATTTGCTGCTTGTTTCCCTGTAGGTTTTGAAGGAGCCTTTGATGATGGGGTGACATGGGAACCTCTGCCTTATAAGATTCTCAAAGAATTAAAGGCTGCATGTGCTGATTATGGACCACTAGCTCCCTATACACTCACTTTGCTAGATGCTCTTGCTAACAGATGGATGACACCATATGATTGGGTCGGCTCGAGTCTGTCTCTCAGGTGGGCAATATCTGTTGTGGAGAAGAGAATATGAAGACTTAGCTAGAAAACAAACTGCAATTAATAAAAGACAAAGGAAAGCTGATATCTTGTTGGATATGTTAATAGGTGAGGGAGATTATGATACTGCACAAAGTCAAATGTACCTAGATAAGGAAGTCTTGATGCAGGTCACTAGTTGTGCTGTTAATGCCTGGAAATCTCTTCCTTTGGTGGCTGGGAAAGCAACTACCTTGGGGGAAATTAAGCAAAGGGCTGATGAAGCATATGAAGACTGTGTCAAGATTAACACAGGCAGTACAGAGAGTAATTACCAATCAAGAGGCAGCTGATATGCTTGTTAAGCAATTGGCATTTGAAAATGCAAACAGTACCTGTCAAGCATTATTGAGACCTATTAGGAAAACTGGAAATATAACTGATTTTATTAAACAATGTGCAGACGTAGGACCTGCCTTTATACAGGGTGTTGCTATAGCAGCTGCATTAAAAGGGGAAATGTAACCACAATATGTACAAAATATAATAAAGAAAAAAGGAGCTCCTGTCATTATGGCTGGGGGTACTCCCGGAAATTATTGTTATGCCTGTGGTAAGCCAGGTCATTTTAGTAGAGCATGTCCTTATAAGAATGCAGATAACCAACAAGAAGCACCTAACATGCCTCCACTATCGGTTCCTTCACCTATAAATTCAAAAGTCAATCTTGCAAAGACTTTATGTCCACGGTGTCAGAAGGGTTATCATTGGGCAAAAGAATGTAGATCTAAATTTCATAAGAATGGACAACTTTTACCACCTAATTCTGACACAGGGAATTTGGGAAACTTCCAGGGGGCCCTGCCCCAGGCCCCAAAAATGATAGGGGCAACACAAATAAATACATCCCAACATCTGAACCCCTTCCTTCCTTTTGTTCCATCTCAGAACTCTTCAGAGCAACCCCAGACAGTGCAGGATTGGACCTGTGTTCCACCACCTCAACAATATTAACTCCTGATGCTCCTCCAATAAAAATTCCTACTGGAATCAAAGGGCCATTGCCAGAAGGTGTATTGGGTCTCATATTGGGAAGAAGTTCATCATCTCTTGCAGGGTTAACAGTTTTGCCAGGTGTTATAGATTCTGACTATACAGGAGAACTACAAATTATGGTGGCTCCCCCTACAAAAACGCAACAAATATTTAAAGGTCAAAGAATAGCTCAATTGCTTTTGCTCCCATATCATCAGATGGGACCATCTGTAATTGATAAACCTAGAAATGAAGGAGGTTTTGGATCTAGTGATATGGCTTTTTGGGTAGAGGAAATTACCCAGTCTAGACCTACAAAAGCACTAAGGGTTAATGGAAAAGAGATTATAGGATTATTGGATACTGGAGCAGATGTGTCCTGTGTGGCTGGTAAGGATTGGCCTCCAGCCTGGCAACTAAAAGTACTCATAATGAGCTTACAGGTTTGGGGAAAGCTCCATCTGTAGCAAAAATTTCACAAATATTGCATTGGACCAATGAGGAAGGTCAATCAGGTAATTTTGTCCCTATGTAATACCTTCTTTGCCATTTACCCTTTGGGGAAGAGATATATTGGCACAAATGGGAATGCTATTATATAGCCCAGATGAAAAGGTTACTTCTCAAATGTTAAATATGAGATATGATCCCAATAACGGATTAGGTAAGGAACAACAAGGTGATATGTTGCCCATACTAACTAAACAACATAAATTTAGGCAAGGTTTGGGTTATCCAAATTTATAAATATGGCCATTGCTCGTGCTGCTGACCCCATTTCTTGGAAATCAGATCTTCCTGTATGGGTAGAACAATGGCCGTTAACTATGGAAAAATTGTCAGCAGCAAGACAATTGGTACAATAGCAATTAGAAGCAGGACATATTGAAAGTTCTAACAGTCCATGGAATACACCAATTTTTGTAATAAAGAAGAAATCAGGAAAATGGAGACTCTTACAAGATCTAACGGCAATTAATAATACTATGGAAGATATGGGAGCTTTACAGCCTAGATTGCCCTCTCCTGTTGCTGTTCCAATAAATTATAATATAATTATTATAGACTTACAAGATTGCTTTTTTACTATTCCTTTGGACCCTCAAGATAGAAAAAGATTTGCTTTTAGTGTACCCTCTACTAACTTTAAACAACCTTATCAAAGATATCAATGGAAAGTATTACCTCAGGGAATGAAAAATAGTCCAAACTTATGTCAAAAATTTGTGGATAAGGCTATAACAGAAATAAGAATTAATAATCCGGAAGTATATATGATACACTATATGGATGTTATATTGTTGGCCCATTCACATAGAGGATATTTACAATAAGTCTTACAGCATTTAACAGAGGCATTGCAAAAAAATGGACTCCAAATAGCTCCGGAAAAGATTCAAACTAAACCACCTATGACTTATTTAGGGAGAATAATACATACATAAACTGTGACACATCAACCATTACAACTTCGGAAAGATAATTTACGAACATTAAATGACTATCAAAAACTATTGGGAGATATTAATTGGATTAGGCCTTATTTAAAAATAACTACAGCAGAATTGAAGCCTTTATTTAACATATTACAGGGAAATTCAGATCCAACCTCATCTAGAAATATGACTCCTGAAGCAGAAAAGGCTTTTCAGTCTATTGAATCTGCTTTAAACAACTGCTTCTTACAAAGAATAGATTCCACAAAAGAATGGTGTTTGCTAATCTTGCCCACTCCAGTTACACCTACAGGTATACTTTGGCAGGAAGGACCTTTGGAATGGATCCATTTACCAGCTACTTCAAAGAAAATAGTTAGTTCCTATCCTATGTTAACAGCAACTTTAATAGCTAAAGGAAGAAAAAGAAGTAAGGAGTTGTTTGGAAAGGATGTAACTAATATAATTATCCCTTATAATAAAGATCAACTACAAATTTTATTACAGAATGATGAAGTCTGGCAAATAGCTCTTAGTTCTTATACTGGACAAATTCTGTTTCATTTGCCAAAACATCCGCTATTACAATTTTTTGCTACACTCCAGTTATATTTCCTAAATTCTACATTGATCAGCCAATAGAAGATGCAGCTTTAGTTTTTACAGATGGATCATCTAATGGAAAAGCTGCTTTACTTATTAATAATGTTCCAAAGGTAATTCAAACTCAGGAAACTTCTGCTCAAAAAGCAGAATTAATTGCAATAATACATGCTTTCGCTGAGCTGCAGAACCAGACTTTTAATTTATATTCAGACTCACAGTATGTGGTTAAGCTATTTCCTCATATAGAAACCGCTGCTGCAGCAGATACAAAACCTCACCATCGGAGAGAGACCAATTATTTGTCTGCCGCGTCCGCGCCCGAGACCTCGCAAGAGACAAGCCATCTCTATGAGAACTTCGAATCCACCAACTTGGGGTCAGATTAAATGACTTGCTGACGACGCCGAGAAAGTGGTAACAGACCAGGGAGCTACCTTAACACCTGGAAATCTTTTTGTTGCTATGCTTGCTATATCGGCCTGCCAGGTAACTAGGGGAAATGTTTTGGGTAATTCTTATTGGACTTATCTCCCTGATCCACCGATTTTACAAACTGTAGCCTGGGATAATGAGGATATACCAGTATCTACTACTATGCCCAGGTTAATGGGAGGAGCCCTAAGCTCCTATCCGTATAATAAATTTAAAACAAATAATAATTTTATTTTTCATGGAAAATCAGGGTTCCATCCTATATGTTTTATTTATTTATTTTATTTTTATTTTTATTTTTTTTATTTTTTTTTTGCGGTATGCGGGCCTCTCACTGTTGTGGCCTCCCCCGTTGCGGAGCACAGGCTCCGGACGCGCAGGCTCCGGATGCGCAGGCTCAGCGGCCATGGCTCACGGGCCCAGCCGCTCTGCGGCATATGGGATCCTCCCAGACCGGGGCACGAACCCGTATCCCCTGCATCGGCAGGCGGACTCTCAACCACTTGCGCCACCAGGGAGGCCCCATCCTATATGTTTTATATTTCCATCAATTAATACTTCTGTAGCCTCTCGTAAGGATGGATGTATACCGGTTTTTCTTAAAGGACAGCTTACTGCTTCTCCTTCGAGTCAATCTAATAAGAGACTTCTTTGGTCTTTCATTTATCTAGCACCCGGAGAAGATCCAACTTATAATCAGCCTTCCTCTCATCCTTTAAAATTTCCTCCTTGTAATCCTCCTTATGGTATTCGTACAGGAGTACAATCATCTATATTACAATCTCTGGAAGACCAATTGGATAGTAACTGGGATGCTGTAGATACCAATACAGGATTTCCTACATGGAATTATTGTATATAGTCTTCAAGAATAGATATTCCCATACAGGATACCACAAAAAAATGTGCATGATTGGAGTAATCCTGATCCATCTAAGGATTATAGATCTTATTTACAACATCATGCACGTTATGATTGGAATAATTCATTCATTCCTGCTTCTATGCATGTTAATAGATGGCACACTGGAGGATGGGTGCCTCCTATCCTAACTATGGCTCAAGATAATATGTATTATGCACAGACCCAGCTTTGGAAAGCTGTTGCTGCACCATCGCCAGTTATTCTTCATAGACCTAAAAATATGGGCATTTATTTTATGCAGGGTTGTATGTCAGCGCCTTATGTATTCTTGGTAGCCCCAAAATATGTGGATCTAAATATTTATCATAATACTTCTGGTTCTACTTTTTGGACACATTGCTATGATTGTATTTTGACAAGTTGTATAAATTCCTCTATGAATGTACGAGTTTTAATGATTCATAAACGACCACCATACATTATGTTGCCTGTAAAATTATCCTCTGCCTGGTATGATTATGGCTTACAAGTTTTGCATGAAACTGAAGTTTTATTACATTCAAAGAGAGTTGTTGCAGCTTTGATTCTAGGAATATCTACATTTACAGCTGTAATAGAATCATTTTCTCTTTCAGTAAGTTCCTTAGCTCAACAAGTACATACAGCTCAACATGTAAATGAGCTTTCAAAAAATGTATCTTTAGCTCTGGCTACTCAGGAAGTTATAGACAGAAAGTTAGAAGCAAAGGTGGATGCCTTAGAAGAAGCAATTTTACACATAGGGCAGGAATTAACAGCGCTCAAAGTAAGATTAGCTTTGAGGTGTCATAAAAAATATAGATGGATTTGTGTTACTCCTCTAAAAGTGAATGAATCATTATATTCTTGGGAACAAATTCAGACTCAGATTATGGGAGTTTGGAACCAAACAGATGTTAGTTTAGACCTTACTAAATTACCTCAAGAGATTCATGACATAGGAAATACAAACTTAGATTTATCTCCGGCACAGTCTGCTCAGAACTTTTTTTTTTTTTTTTTTTTTGCGGTATGCGGGCCTCTCACTGTTGTGGCCTCCCCCGTCGCGGAGCACAGGCTCCGGACGCGAAGGCTCAGCGGCCATGGCTCACGGGCATGGCTCACGGGCATGGCTCACGGGCCCAGCCGCTCCGCGGCATATGGGATCCTCCCAGACCGGGGCACGAACCCGTATCCCCTGCATCGGCAGGCGGACTCTCAACCACTTGCGCCACCAGGGAGGCCCTGCTCAGAACTTTTTTGAAAGTATTAAGTCATTTGTGTCACATAAAACCTTATTCTCAATGCTCATCAATGGAGGAATCATTGCAGTAGTTGTACTAATTCTGATATTTTTACTCCCAGTCATCGTCAGAATAATTATTAAAAGCATCAAACAACTTTCCGTGGAGCTACATACTGCACTTTTAAAAAATAAAAAAGGGGGAGATGTCGGAAGCCATCCTGGAGCCATTGCACCATGACAAAGTCATGAGCAACGGAAGGCGAAACTGCAAGGCAGCGCCGTGCCAGGAAGGTGGACTACAGCTCTGTTGTTATGTTTTATGATAATAAATTTACATACAGGGGCAATTTTGGGGGGATGTTGCTCCACGTGAAAGAAAAATTCCTCTAGGACTCCCCCTCCTGAAACTACCACAGAATGGGAAGTACCCACTAAAGCCCCGGGGAAATAGGTCAAGAATTAAGAGCCTGGAACTAAGGGGATGTTTTTATGAAAAACACCCTCTAGTATGGAGTTATGGCCATGGGCCGGAGTTTCTGATGACACAGGAAATTTATGGTTCTATTATAAAGGAAGATTAATTATAGAAAAGCAAATGACTAGAGCAGAATTGGTTGCTAGGGTAGGGAGAAAACGCTGTCTCAGTTGAAGGAAACAAGGAGAAAGAGCATGCAGGGTATATTGTAAATATTTTCATGGAACCATTGTAATAGGTTGCGCATGCAAGAAGAGAAATAGGAACAAGTAGCTCAAACTTTTACAATTGAAATAATCATATAACTGCTTGGCTTGGTTACTAAGAAATAACCTGTGATTAATGGGAACTTGGGGAAATATTTTAATAGGACATCTAGAAACTAGGGGATTTTTTTAAAAAAAATCTTTATAGAACATTTTGCGGTTTGATTGTGCTAAGATTGTTTGGCCACGTACCTGGTAATGTAATCAACTACAATATATAAACCTGTGATTGTGAAGAATAAAGACATAAGAGAAACATGCAATGCTGATACTTTAAGAAGTGTAATAGAATTATTTCCTTCACCGACGCTATCCATCCCTCGGGTATCCCTGGACTCGCTGGAGCTGGACTCCGGCACACGTTCAGCATAAAAAGAGCCTATCCAGCAACGGAGTGGGGTCACCTTTTGCGGCGGTGTCCGGGCCCGGTTAGGCCGGAACACCCCTCCCCCGCTCCCACCCCTTCCCGCCCGCTTCACGAACTGGGGCTTCTCGGCTCGCCCTAGAAGCTCTGCGCTCTGGGGAGGCCGGAACCTCGCCTCTCCGCTTCCCCCTCTCGCCTGCCTGCCCCGCCCCCCGCCCCCGCGCCCAGCGCCGCGCCGGGTGCGCTGGAGAAGCTCAACACATGTCAATTGAATTGAACTGCTGCGGGCGCAGGCTGTACGCCGCCGCCGAGCTCCTATCAGCACGACGTTACCGAGTGGAAATTTATGGAGCGAACGGTGTAAGCCAAAAGTTGCTCCCTGCCAAGGAAAATAAAACGCGGGAGATAATCTCCCAAGGCAGGGGTGAGGGGCCAGGACAGACCCTCTAATCATCTGAGATGCAGACTGTGAAATGCCCGAGAACGGGGAGAAATTCTGGTGGATCTCCACTCCCCTACCGCCCCCACTCCCGCCTCCTTGTGCCCCACGGGCTGCCTCCTCCATCCCCCGCCTCTCCAAACAATTCCCACACAATCGAAACGTCCGGGGAACTCGGGCGCGGAGTTCTGGCGGAACGGCCACCGTTGCCCACAGTAGTGTTTTCAGCTAGCTCTTGACACCGAAATGGTAAAGGGCTTCTCCGGGAGGAAGGGGGGACCCAGGGTGGGGATGGGCACCGACGCGCACTCGCCAGGCTCTGCTTCGTCTTGGAGGGGACGCACGACCGGGAGAGCGCAGCGCTGGTGGCGAGAGGAGGCAGCGGCGACTGCCGCTGGGGTTTGACAGCTTTCGCTGAGCCGAGTGCTAGGCGCTTTACGGTAATTGCGGTCCTCCACCGGCCTTCTGGGTAGCGAGGGGAGTCTCCGCGCGCGGCTGGGAGAGCCGCCCCCGCCGCCCCCCATCCCCTCGGCTCAGGATCAACGGGCCGCCCGCGCCGCCGCCGCCGCCGCCCAAGTCGGTCTCTCGCTCGCCCAGGACGCGCGCCCGGGCGGGGTGTGCGCAGCCAACTCGGTCCAAGCGGGGGAGGGGAGGACAAGGGGCGAGGGGGACGCCACCCAAGTGGTCTGGGGTTCGGACCCAGATAGGCGAAACGCGCCGGGAATCGATGACGGCTGGGGAAACTCGGGCAAACCTTTTTGGGGAATCACCCCTCCGACACCCCACCGCCCAGGCGCTGCAACGGAGGGTGAGCGGAGGGTGAGCGGAGGCTGGGGGAGCTCAGACTTGCGAGAGCTGGAGGCGGCGGCGGGCGGGCGGCTGGCTGTCGCCCGAGCGCTGCGCCTGCGGGGGGAGGGGAGGCGGCTGCTGGGAGGGAGGGGGAGGAGGAAGAGGAGGGAACCAGGGAGGGGGGACGCGTTGGGATCGCGGCGTGCGGCGGCAGACGGAGCCTGGGCTCCCAGCGGCGAGGGGAGGCAGAGCTACGCTCCTTGCTGAACGCGGACCGAGCTCGGCGGCAGCGGGGAAGACGCGCCGGAGCCCAGACCGCGACCGAGAGCGGGAGCGAGGCGGCAGCGGCGGCAGAGGGGGAGCCCGCGAGCTGCCGGGCGGGGAGCCCAAGCCGCGCTGTCGCCGCGCAGGGAAGACTTGGCCAACACACTCACACACACATACTCACACACCCAGCCTGAGCGGGCGCTCGCGGCTAATCGTCAGCATGGCGCTGGGGCTCCTGCCTGAGCGCGGGCGGCAGCAGCGGCGACGCGAGAGCTGCTGAGCCCGGCCGAGCCCGGCCCAGCCGCCGGAGCCGGGAGGATCGCGCGGGGCTGTCGCCACCTGCCCGGAGGCTTTGAGCCCGCCCCCGCCCCCACCCGGCCCAGAGCCCACCCCTCGGCGTGGCCGACCCCGAGGGCAGCAGCCGGCTGGCAGCAGACGGCGAGGGAGGCGAGCGAGCGCGGCGCCGCGAGCGGGTTGCGGGCAGCGGGGGACGGCAAACTTTGCTGTTCGCCGCGCTTTCCCGGCCCGGCCCCTTCTCCCATCGCCAACGTCGCCACCCCACTTTCCTCCAACCCCGCACACCTCTCCCCACCCACCCCACCTCCCGTCGCTCCTCCTCGCCGCCTCGACTCTGCTCCGGGGAAAACTTCAAAGCGCCGGATCGCAGGCTCCCTGCTTACTCCCCGGCTGGGGATTTCAGGTCAGTGCCCGGAACACCTTTCCCCGCGGAGGCCGCGCGGGCTGGCGGGCGTGCGTGCGGCGGGCTGCAGTCGGCCCCCTCCCTCGGGGCCCAGACTAGCGGCGGGTGGCTCCTCTGACTCTCTGGCGTACCCCTCGAAGCTTGTGCCTCGCGCTTCACTTTGGCTGCTTTGCTCGCTTTCGTTTTTATTTCCTAGCTGTAAGTTATTAAAAATGCAGGCAACCTAAGCGGCCCGGCGTGGGCTTCGGGGAGGGAGGGGCGCGGCGGGGGGGTGGGCTGCCGCCCCCCTGGGGGCTGGGAGGAGAGCAGGGAGTTCGCGGATTGGAAGTTTGCAGGAAGTGTGTGCCTGTGTGCGCGGGAGCGCGGTCGTCGCTGAGTGCCGCGAGCCGGGCGTGGGGGGCGGGGGGGTGAGCTGGGCTGGAAGCTGGGAAGCTCGGCTCGGCGTTAGCTCGTTAGCAGGAAGGGGAGGGCGGCGGGTTCCCGTCTGCTTTCTTTTTCGACTCGGGAAAGAACTGTAAAAACCTCCAGCCGCCGCTGCCTCGTCTCACCTCTCCGGGGGCAGCTCGTTCTTGCTCGTGGAACGACGGCGTGTGCGTGCGCGAGGGTGTGTGTGGCGGGCGCCCCGGGCCGAGCCGAGCTCGACCTGCCGCCGCTGCCGCGCGACTCGGGAGGGGAGTCCCGGTTTTTTGTTTTTTTGGCTTTTTTTGGATTGCTCCAAAGCGTGAATCACATGGATTTTTTAAAAAATACTAGGAAATCGAGCAGAGCGAGGGGTTCCGACTCGGCCCGCCCGCCAGCCAGCCAGTCAGGTCAGACGCTTTGTTTTGTAAATGTTCTTTAAAAATTTTAATGTGCCACCCTGGTCCACCCCCACCTTCCCCGCGACGTCGTGGGGTTGGTTTTAAGTTGGTTTTAAGTTTAAGATCTACCCCCAGGGGTGGGGGTAGATCGTGCGGGGGCGGGGGCGGCGGCGGGCGGGGGGGCGAGACCTGGGTCCTCCTCTGGGTAGCGTGGAGTCTGGTGGAAAGCCCTGTAGGGCGTGTGCGAGTCTGCGGCCGGAGGAAGTTGGTCCCACTCGGAGGGCGTGCGGCGCAGAGGCTGAGGGCGAAGAGGAACTTGCGCACCCGGGCGCGATCCTCGGCCGAGGCGGGGAGGGCGAGGCGCCGCTGCGCCGCGGGGCCCGCGCTCGGAGCAGGCGGGCGGCTGCGCTGCAGAGCCTCCGCCAACTAGGGGGCTCGGGGCGGCGGCGACGTGCTCCTGCTGTTGACCAAGCAAGCCCCGGGGCGCCGTGTGCGGAGTAGGGCGGCTCGAGGCACGCGTGGTCCCGGCGGGCTTCCCGCCGCCTGCACTCTCGAGTGGGCACGTCCCCGGGTCCCTGAGATGGCTGAGCCTGGCCGCGTGTAGGCCGAAGCCGGGGCGAGGCTTAATTTGCAGTTAATGAATCTTTTCCAGAAAGTCCGCGATCTCCAGCTAGAGGCTGTGAGTGCCCGCGCGCGAGGGCGCGCGCCACCGGCGTCTAAAGGGTTGGGGTGTTGCGGGGATGGAAGAGCGAAGGAGGGGGGAGGGTTATGTGTATTTAAAAACAAACCTTAAAAAAAGAAACCAGCGCGCTTCAAATAGGTATTCGTACAGCCTCTTGTGTCTAGAGTAGACAGCTCAGGGTTTTAGCTGGGTTTTTTTGTTTGTTTGTTTCTTTTTTGAGACAAGGCCAGAGGAGGGGTAGTGGTATTTGATTCTAGGGGTAGTCTCTGGAGAAAAATCCTTAAAATGACTTGGGAATAAAAACGAGGAGGAAATGGCCCACTCCAGAAGGTGGTGGGTGGTGAACGCAGACAGACTTGGGTATTTGTAGCCATCTGACACTTCCTGTGGCACTGGAAACGGACACCGCGGGCCGAAATCAACCCTTACGAGGTGTTGGATTCGGTTTGGCCAACAGAATTGCTTGTGTGGAAGTCATTTTAATTGTCGGCCTCCGAGACTCCTGTACGTGGACGCTTGGAAAATACATTTGCCTCTCGACCCTTCCCACTCCACCCCCGACCTGTTATCTGGTCTGGGCTTTGCAGTGTTGGTTCCCGTGTTTATTTTGGGCATGATTTCACCGCGAGGAGGAAGGGGGGAGATGGAGATGATGAATATGCCGTCCAGGTTTAACCCGAGGCTGGCCTTTAGTGTGCGGGTTTACGCCGCCACTCACCGGGATTGCCTGGGGTAGTGGGGGGGCGGCCCGCGCGGGGTTCGGGCGCCAGGCGCTCCGCGGGCAGGTCGGGGTTGGGGCTCGGACGGCCCCAGCGCTGTCCTTTGAGGTGCTGTCACCAGTAGGTGACTGAGAGTTAATTAGGAAGTGTTCTCCGGATCAATGGGCCGCACAGCTCATTAGCGATTCTCTCCAGCCCTTTGCAGGGCCAGCCGGGCCTGTGCCTCCCACACAGGCCGGGGCCCCGCGGCCCGCGCTGCGGAGAGCGCCTCTGGGAAGTGGGGAGGTATGGGCGGCGAGGGGCGACCGGGAGGCGAGTGTAACTTGGCCGGGCGGCGCGTTGCGTGCGGCGCCTCGAGGCCCGCGCAGCCCGCTCTTTCTTCCTGTTCTCGGTCGCCTCGACTGTGTCTTTAACTCGCTCCCGCTCGCGTCGCTGCCTGGCTGCTCCTCCCCGCCTCCCTCGCCTATCTCTTGTTCTCTAAGCACGACGCCTGTGCTCCCCAGCCAGTTTGGGATTAGACAAGATAAAAATAGGGCTGCCCAGCGCGCAGAGCTGTGACTGTGCCCCGGCAGCCGGGCCGGCGGGAGCGCTGTGGGCCGGGGCCGGGGCGGACCCGCTGTGCGCTCGGGGCAGCCTGAGCCCGTAGAGTCCCACCCCGACCCTGCAGGCGCGGTCACGCTCCAGCGTTCTGTCCGCCGGGAACCGTGCGGGCAGGGGGACCTGGGTAGGGTTTCCGCGCTCTCGCGGGTGTTGTTGATGTGCCTGTGATAGATGGGTCTAGACAGGCATGCAGGCTCCCTCCCGGCTGAAGAACGGGCCGCGGAGGCGGCGGCAGACTCCCGTGATCGAGCGAGCCTTCGGGCCCAAGCGACCAGGGTGGAGGGAAGGCTGCGAGGGTTTCTCTTAACCCTTTAAAGACGATAGGGAGAGTGGGGGTGGGGAGTGTAGTAGAAATTCCTGGAGGCAAAGTAGCCCCCTGGGGAGAGGAGGCGGGAGTCTGGCTTAGGGTTTTCCTTTCTCTTCTGTGTATGCAGTCTCACATCCTGGTACATTGGGCTCGATTCTTCGACGAACCAAACGCAGCTGCTAGGTGATCTAATTTGACCCGATACTTCTCACTGGGGAAGGTGTGAACACACACAGTGGGCACCCTCACTTAAGGAACTGAGTTGGGGAGATGCAGAGGTTAGACCTTACCGTTCCCAGCGGCCCAGTATGTGAAGGTCTGCTCAGAGCTTTAGTCAGTGGGGCCTCTGACCGAGAGTGTTGCCTACCAAAGACCCAAGCCTGAAATGCCTGGCCAGTGCGTACAGGTATGCGTCGGAGAGAGCAAAGGGGTCCTTGAGTTGTCGATGTAAATAAAAACACTTTTAACCATGAACTTGTGGAGAGTTCAAATAAGATGTGCAGAGAGGCAGCCTCCAAACAGGAGTTGGACAGCGATGTGTACAAGATCGATCATTTGTATACACATCCATGGGGTCAACATTGAATGGGTCTAAAAATTTAATACAACTCTGCAGGCATTGGTCTCGTTCTTTCCCTGAGGTAGAAATTGGTGGGTGGGTTACCCTATAGAGAAATGAATCATTAGTCACACTCCTCTCTCATTCCCCCTCCTCTTCCTTTTAGGGTTTGTAGTCTTAGGGGATCCTCTAGTTACATTAAACTGCAAACCCATATTGGTCTGGGAACGAGCCCCATTATAGGCAAAGCAAGAATGTAAGTCGTGGGGAGGTGTACGTGTTAGACAGGAATGCACAGATTAAGATGTGCGCCTGAATGACATGTGCTGAGACAAATCAAGACACTTGGGCTCTGGTGCCCACATGGAACAAGAGATACAGAAGAGAGAAAGAACTGGCCGCGAGGAATGTAAACATGGGTATGCAAATACCTAGACCTAGAGCGAGATTCTAGACTTTGTTGAGCTGGAAACTGGAGCAGAATTTCTGTAAGTTCGTTCGAGAGACAAAAGCCCATTTAAAGGTGTGAAGAGGGTCACTTGGAAACACAAAAAGCATTCACATGCATACATCCATGCTTAGATACACAGGCTGAATGACAAAAACCCCTCCATGCCTGATGAAGAGTTTCCTGCCCGGTGAGACAGAGCAGGGCACGGAAGTGTGGGCCACACAACCACATTCGCACACTCATTCACTGGGAAATACTGTGTCTTCGGCTAGAGGGAAACTGAGGGCGACGGTGCCTAGCTAAGGGTGGATGGCCCTTGGTTACTAAGATTGCTTCTGGTTATAGTTTCTTCCCATCTAGAGTGGGGAAGAGAGTATGTCTTGAGCAGGTAGGAGGATTTCTGAAAGATTTTTGAGTTCTGGACCCTGAGAGGATGGATGGTGGAGGAAAAAGAGGGATAGCTTTGCATTCTGGGTCGGAAGCAAGGGATGTTGCGCTCCTCTAAGCCCTGTTTGCTAAGGTGGCGCAGGGCCTAGTGAACTGAGAGAGACTGAACTGAAAGAAGTGCGAAGCTCGGCCTCTGGGCGGAATCAAGGGGAGGTATGCTTTCTTTCCCTTTTTTTCCCCCCCTTGAGGACACCGTGCGGGGACGGCCAGCGTAGGGAGGATTAGCAGGCGCCTATGTGACCCCAGACGCGCGCGTAAACTCGGCTTGGGTTTGGTTTGCCCGCGGCGTCGATTTGCCGCGGTCCCTCTTTGTCTGAGCCCAGCCGGGAATTCCAGCTTTTATTGGGAAGACCGCACTCTGGTGGAGCCCGCGCTGGGTCGGGCACGACAGCCGGGCCCGCGGGGCTGGGCAGGAGGCTCGCCGGCCTCCGAGCCGCCCGAACCCCAGGACGGTCCTCGGGAGTGCCCAGCGGCCCCGGCAATGCCACCTCGGTGGTTTCCTCGAGGGTGGCGGGCCCGGCAGACCCAGCCCGGCGGGGCGGGGGGCCTCACTTGGGCCGCCGTACCGCTTCTCTCCCCGCTGGCCCCACCGCTCCCCCGCCAGCCCGAGGAGCTCTGAAGGCCCTTTGTTAAGCTGGGTCACACCCGTGCCCCGGGAGCCTTCTCCTGGCTGGAGGCCTCCAGCCCTCGGCTCACACGGTTCGGGCCTGGAGGGGCCTCGCCCAGTCAGGGGGCCCGGCCCAACCGGGCTGCCTCGCCCGAGTGTACGGCCAGCAGGATTCCGTCTGTTTGCAAGGCTGGCTGCGCTGCCGGGGCCTAGATGGTGGCGCTGGCTTGAGAAGCAGCCGGGGCAGGAGTGGAAGGTCTTCTCAGGCCACCCCCGTGGCAGCCAAGCCGCCTGTGCCCCGAGCACTTGGCCGTGGACGTCTCCCAACCTCCAGCCCGGCCCGACGGCTTCCGCTGGTTGCCCCCCATGTGTTCCTCCGGAAGGGATAGCTGACTTTCTGTTGGATGGGAATTAACCAACGAACTTTTCCCCCCAGCAACGTTTCTGTAGAAGGCCCCCTTTCCCAGCGCAGGCTCATTTCCGCCGGCCCCTAGTCGAGGGTGTTGGAAATGGGGGGGGGGGCGTCCCCGCACTTTGTTATTTCTTAGAACCATGTCTCCCCGGCCAGCCATCGCCCCTCAGCACCCATGGGCTCCGGCGCCCCGTGATTAGACTAGCGGGGAAGTCCGCTAGGAGAAGATCCTGACAGCATAAAATAGAATTTGATCTAAAAGACAGTTTCCAGTATAATCTCATTATGCATCACAGACTCCCGGTGTTATTTTGTGGAAGGCGGACAATGATCAATTTACATTGACCCGGGGCTGGGCGAGCTTTTAGATGGTAATTGCCATATTGATTTGCATGCAAAAAGGAGACCTGCTAAAATTAAAGACCGGAAGCTAAATGAAACTAAATTTCTTGTCTAGGTGCAAACCAGAGGAACTACTGGGGGGAAGAGGGTGAGTCAGGTCAGGGTGCCAGGGGCAGAGCAGGTGAGAGGCCCAAGAGCTCCGGGAGGTCACAGATTTGGGAGCGATCTTTGCCCTGGTGATTTCAAAACGTGAGGGAGGGGGCTTGTTTAGGGTGTGGGGATCCAGCAGGGAAAAGTTATAAACAGGCACTATTGCATTGAAGGCACTGGGATCTTTTAATGCTAATAGTAACTGCGAGGGGGGAGGAGAGGTTTATAGGGTTATAGGGGTCTTCCTGCACCATTTCCGGCACCCCCCATTTCTATTGTTCTACCTGAGCGCTCATAACCGTGCCAAGGGCACCCAAATTCTTGCATCTGAAGAGTTAAATTTTTATTAAAGACAGGCCTTAAACTTCCCCCTCCCGCGTCTGGTCTTTCGAAGAGAGCGAGAGTAGGGGGCGGTTCTGCATGCCGCTGAGGGCAGGCCTGGACCTTTGGAGGCTGCGGGAGTTCCTCCCTGGACGCAGCAGCAGCCCCAGACTCGGCCGGACGCTGATCGTTTTGGGAAGCGGCTCGCTCCAGGTGGCCCAAGTGGCGGGGGCGGGGGAGGGTCTGCCGGGGCCAGGGACTCACGGTGCCCGGGGACGGGGGTCACCTCCCTGGAGGTTGGAAGGGCCTGCACGGAGGGTGTGGAGGCGGGAAGGCGGGGGCTGGAAATCCTGTCCCAATCGGCGGTGATCGCCAAGGCCGGAAAGTTTAAAAAAGAGAGAAAGCCACTGGCTGCGAGCCAGGGGCTGCCGGGCCGCCGGGGCGTGTTTGGCTGACTAGAGGGGTGAGGACCCGGCTCCGCCATCGCCTCGGTCCCTCCCGCTGCGGAGGCCCTGGCCTGCCCCGGGCGCTCCTGGAGCCATTTCACACATCCGGAGCCTCGGCCACTGGAGGAGCCACCCGCCCGGGGCCGGGAAGCCGCAGGGACGGCTGAGTGTCCGGCGCTCCTGCCCGTTCCCCTTCCCACCGAGCTGAGCTGGAGACGGCCCTCGGTCGTGGAGCCTGTGGCGTCTGTGGCATCGGGTGCGGATGGTTCCCGGAGCTTCTGAAAGGCCGGGGCAGAGCAGGAAATTGAGGATGGGGTGGGGAGGGCATGTGGAGCGCTGACCCTGCGCTGCTGGGATGAGAAGTTGGGGAGAGGAGAGAGAACCCCAACCTCCGGCTTGTCTCGGGACTTGGCTTTTTGTGGGGACCCCCAGGAGTCCAGGAGGGTCCAGCATCTTGCAAGCCGCTTCCCCCTCAGTTGCCTCCCCAGCCCACTTTGGTCTCTGGGTTTTTCATTAAAGTCCTAGGAAAGGTAGATGTAGGCAGTCTTTCCAAAGGGCTTTTGCTCTGTCTAGATAATTTGATTTATTGCTTTATGTGGCAAAACTAGTGTGGCAAGCCTTCTTCTAGTTCCAGGTGTCAGCACTTTTTATAGAGCCCTAAGAGTAGCACCCACCTCCCACTGCCTGTTCTGGGCTCCTGGAGGAGGGGAAAGTGGAGCCTTGTTGGGAACCCCTGGCCTCACACCAGGGTGTTCCAATGTAGGGAGATGGGTAGGATGTTGGCAGAAATTTCGAAAGACTTCACATGGACCAAGAGATTTCTGGGTGTAGAAGAAACTAGGGTGCGGGCTCCTTGTGGACCGAATTTCATAGGTGTTAAGTGCTATCCTTTTACTCTGTATTGGAGTACAAGGGCTAAGGAAGCCTTCCGAACTTCTTGGGGATTCTGGATGGCACAATTTGACCAATAATTGGCTCCTCTCCGCAACTCCAGGACTGAGTTTGACCGTGGCCCATTTTTACTAGCTGTGTGACCTTGGGGGCAGGTTATTTATGGCCTCTGAGCCTCAGTAAGTTTCTTCATTTGTAAGACTGGGAATAATTTTCCACCTTTAGGATCAAAGAATACTTGGCACATAGTAGGCCCGGAGGATTAGTAATTGCTTTGAATGACTGGTCAGATTCCTATAGGTTGCTTCTCCGTTCCCTGCTGCCCCTGAGATGCCCGAGCCCCCCCCCCCCCAAGACCTGCGTAGGCCAGTGTCTGGGGGCCAACCTGCGGGTTAAGCTCCCCTCCAAGGGTATTCCTGAGGCTATTCCTCCAGGTCTGCCTCCGTGGGTTCCTCTTTCCCTTTGTTACAGTTCTTTGCATTCTGGGCTTTAAAGGAATCCATATGAAAATGCTGGGATTTTTTTTTCTCCCCCTAAGTGGGGTCATTTATTAGGAATTAGGAATTGATTCCAGAACCGGTATCTAGGTGCTCTTTGGCAAGTCCTCCCATCATTCTTTCGGGGAGAGGGAACAGCAGCGGCTGGAGGGGAGAGACCTGGTGGGAAGAGGTGAAAGGGTCTGGCCCGCTGCAGAGGCCAGAGGTGCTGTGGTTTGTCTGATAGGGATTAAGTCTGGATGTTATGAGGTCTCAGTGTGGTTTTCAATAAAAGTCTGTCAGGGATTGCTTCTTTTCTATCGATATGTATTTTAAAAAATTACTAGCATGAGAAGAAAACCAGACCTGAATGGATCCAGGCCGGTAGTAAGCTACTGTGATCAGGTTTCCTACTAGACTCCCAGAGGGGAAGTCAGCGTTTGATTGAAGCTACACTTGGTTCTTGACTCTCTGGGGATGCCTGCTCTGAAACAGGAGCCCTCCCTTTCTCTCCTCCCCCCCACCCCCCTTTTCCCTTCTTCCCCTAAAAGCCTTTGTGCTGAAAGAGCTTCAGTAGGCATGAGTCCCTGGTACCTCTCTAAAGAATGCCTTTCAGCCTTTGCTGACATTGTTTTGTGAACAGTGGGTTTTACCGGGCCAGCAGTTTTCCCCCCATCTTAGCTCACTATTTTAGAGGTTCGAGTATGCCCAGGATGCGCCCAACTGCAGTGCTTTCCAGTGTGTGTAGCCAGGGCCTTGCCTGTAATCTGAAGACACCTTAACCTTTGCCCTAGGTGCCCCCACCGGGGGTGGGGGTGGTGAAGGTGGGGAGAGCAAGGACAGGGGATCGTTGTTGAGTGTCTGTTTGTTTTCTCCAGCCACAGAGGCAGAGGGGTGGAGTGGGGCGAGGCCGAGAGTACGTTCCAGCCTTGGGTCTGATTTAAAACTTGGTTTAATTGGAGAAACTCTTAGGCATTTAACAGTTGTGTACAAATGCAAACTTGAAATAGCTCTAGGCCTACGTCAATTAGGAAAGAATAAATGAAGTACAGAGATGTCCAAACTATGTAAATCCTAGAGTTGTCTGCCCTCCCATAAACACATGACAAGTGCCAAGGCATTTCCAGTCAAAACACCCATGGAACCAGCAGCCTCCATCCTTTGTATTTATTATTTTATTAACAGCATTTTACACAGCATTTAACAAGCACAGCCTGCCTGCTTCCCACCACGGCTCTCAGCAGACTGAGGGGTGGAAAACAGATGGGGGTGGCGAGGAGTGGTCTCTAGAAGAGACTTCTAAGCTGGAGAAATCTCTTCAGATGGGCAAGGAAAAGGAACATTTGGGGTTCCTTTCTCCTGGCCCCAAAGAGAAGACAAAAGTAATGCTTTGGAGGAAGAAATCCCCTCTCCCTTCTCCGGAGGAAAGTTGTGCAGATGTGGTCTGTCTAGTCTCCACTTGGATTCCAGAAGGTGTGAAGCAGGGTCTGCTTTCCCAACACTCTGCCCATCGGTTATTGGTGCTTTTCAAAGAATAAGTATTTGTCTGCTATCATTATTCTATATCCTGGTGGAAAGTTTATAACGAAAACTAATGCCTTTCTTAAGTCATAAAATGAGCCTTGTATGATTATTTAATTAAAATCTATTTAAGGACCGATTAAGCATGTAATTTGCGCTAATAATGACGATTATGGAAATGTTCGACTTAACCAAAAATCATAAAAGGAGACATTTTGGTCAGTGGGGCGACCAGGAAGGATTCAGGGAGTTGGACGGTTTTCCGAAACACACGAGGCTTTAGGCTGCAGAAAGTGCCGAGCTGCCTAGCCTCTGGGACCACGGTAGAGAGGGCTGCAGGACCCCAGGCCTGGCCGGGGCAGGCCGACCCACACTTTGCTGAGCAGAGAAACCGACCCTGGGAGTCTGAACAACCTTTATTCCCAGCTGAGGAAATGGGGGAGGGGGCCTGGGAGGAGGAAACTCTGGGAGAGCTGATGAACCGCACAGACTCTGCGCGAAATGGCTGTGTTCTCTTGCTTTAACAATCAGCAGCGACACACGCATTGCTGCCTCGGCTAGCCTTGGCTGGAGCCTGGAGGGGTGGGGGGAGGGGGGTCTCTTGTTCCGGAGAAACCTGCCAGCTGCTGGGCTTGGTGCGAAGGCAGACACAATGCTGCTGTTGTTGGTTTGATCTCTAACTGGATTGTTAGTCTGGCTTTAACTGTGTGGTAAGGGAGGAGTGTGAAGGCTGTTTACAGCGAGTGCAAATAATGTGACAGCTGTTGGTGCACGAGCAGCGCTGTGCCTCCTCGGCGCTCACACAAAGCGCGCACTATGCAGGCCCGCGGAGAGCTGCAGAGGTGGCCGCCCCTTGCTGGCCCGGGAGCCCTCGGATGCGCTGCGACAGAGCCCTCGGCGGCGGCACCCGCCCCCCCCCCGCACCCCGCGACACGCATCTTTCTGGCTCCTGGGATCGTGGTGGACGTGCGCGCTGGCTGGTGTGCTGTGGTTTAGGGAACTTGTTAGGCAGAGGTGGCAGGAGAAGGCCTGCGGGGTCACGAGTGTCAACTGTCTGGAGGGGTTTGGCCGGGATCTGTTGACCTGGGGCCTCAGTGGCTTGTGACCGGGTTGTTAAGATTTGGGAAAATAACTTTCCGCCCTAAAGCAAGCCTGTTGGAAAGAATGTATTATTAACTGAAGGCTTTCTGGAAATTGCAGAGGCTCTGAAGGCCGTTGTTCTTCCTCTGAAATGGCCCTGTTATTCAGACAAGTTCAAGAGACAGGCGGCCGCTGTGTTCTATGCCCTCGGCCCCGTTTCCTGGATTGGAAACACAAGTGTGTAGGTTCAGGACCCGAAGGGGGGTGAATGGGGGTGGGGAGGGGTGCAAGTCGGCTTTCGATCACCCTCCTCCCTTTGCCTTCCCGCTTTTTTAGAGCGCGCTTGCCTTTCAGCTGCAGGACCAGCGGTGCTGTCTTGAGCTCTGCCCACAGCGCCACCCACTGTGTGACTTAATCAACGAGATGCCCAGAGCCCGGCCTTCTCTGAGTTCCTGGTCCTCTGCCAGGCACTGCGGGGAGGCGCCAGGGTGGGAGGGAGAACAGTTGGTGGGTGGCAGCAATACCCCGCTGGGCCGGTCCAAGCTGGCGGGCTCAGGATGGTCCTCAGGATGGTCCAGAAGATGGGCCTGCCCCTGGGCTGTCCTGGGGCAAGCTGGGTGTAAACACCACTCCCCCCAACCTCAAGGTTGAAGGCTTCCGCAGCCCTGGCCCCCGGGCTTTGGAGGATCATTTAGAGCTGACTTAACTCTATATCGTGCCCTTCTGTGTGACTTCGGCCCCTGAGTGTACAGCTTGCAGGATATCTGCAAATTATGGGTCCACTTCCGCCCCACCCTGCCCCCAGATCTACTCTCTGAGTTATAATGTGGACTTCTACATCTAGTTGGGTTCCCTAGTGGGGAGCTGGGAGATGCTTCTGGAATGATACATGAACTTCGGTGCCAGTTCTATAAAGTGGTCTCTTTTTATGACGTGTGCCATTTTCTGTAGGAATGTTGCTTGCAAAACGAGTTTCGCCTTGGAGGAAAGGCGGAAAGATAGACAAGCCTGCAACGCCAAAGCGCTGGCAGTCTTTCCCTCCTTCCAGCTCTCTTAAAGCAGCCGGGCTGCATTTCCAGGATTAGACTCGTGCTTGTGAAGAGGGACTCTGGTTGGCTTTTTTTTCCCCCGAAGCAAATGCAAATCGGAGAAAAATAATTTTCTTTCAACGATATGCAACGTATGAGTCTCTTGTTATCGTGCTCCGAGGCAGGCCTCATTTGCCCGTCTGCCAGCTCGCTCACATCTGCTCGGCGCTGTTTGGGGCATTTTAACCTTGGTGGTGTCGTGTCTGGTCCCACGGATCAAGGAGGAGTAATTAAGCTCTGAACAGCTAGAAGAATTCACGGGCCCCCACGTCTACCGCAGTTTCCCCACAGCTTAGTTTGGGGTGTTCCGGGTTCCAAGATGAACAGACGTGGGGTTCCTATTGTTCCTCGTAAAGAAGAAAGTGGGAGCCCCTGTCCTCCTCTGACCCTCATCCCCAGCCTTCCCAGGACTCCCAGGCTGCACACAATCAACAGGGAAGCCGGATCACAGGACCCTGTGTTTTATGCATCTTTTATTCGTAAAAAGTTCCTTTGTGCTTCCTGTGTGTACTAATGATAGCTGTCGTTAATAGCTTTCTGGTATAGCTTGTTCCTTGTGGGGGGAGGAGTTTGCAGTGAGTTCAGTTTATTTCTACAAAGCCCCGATGGAGGCTGCAGTGCAGTGACACCCCCTCTAGAGTCGTGGTCTATGGATCGTTTATTCTGGATTTGTTTCCAGGTTGTGTAGACTCCAAGTGGGATCCCAGCCTGTAGGGACCAGACCCGAGGGTTTGTGGAGGGTGGGTGGGCGGGGAGGAGTTGAGTCAGGTCGATTAATTGCATTCAACCTAGGTTTCCTGTCCTGGGCTGCTGCCTCCTGTTGAGGGACACCAGCTTCCAAATGGGGCCCCCTCTTGCATACACGCGTGGTTGTGTGTGGCACAACCGTGAAAGAAAGTGAAAGGAACAAAAAGCCGAGGCCTGGCGTCGGGGGGGTGGGGGAGGCGGGTTGGCGGCGGGGAAGGGGAAGTGTCTGAGGTTGGTCCAAGAGCTGACGGGGGGCCACGGCTCTGTTTTGGGGAAAGGGGGTGTGTGGCGGGCAGCCCCGGTTTGGCAGCGGCTCTCCCGGTCGATCCTTGCTGGTGCCCCCCTCCCCAAGCCCCCGAGCCCCCTTTTACAGTTGGCTACACCTGGCTTGCATCTTTGAATCGGGCAAGGTGGGGGAGGCGTCCACGGAGAGAACACTCCAGACTGGCCGAAGGGAGCGCAGGACGATGGGCCGGAGCGGTCTCCAGTCAGTGCCCACTCCCCTGGGGCGCGCCGCCGCACATCCTGGGTTCTCCGTGCGCCCACCCAAAGTTGCTTTTTGTCAGAGATTCAGCGGCAGGCGCCTGGGAAGGGGGAGCCCAGAAGAGCGCGCGGGCGGGGTGAGCTGGGGTCGGGGGCTGGCCGAGAGAGCCGGGGATCCTGGAAGGTCGGGCGGCGGGTGCGTGTGCGGGGTTGGCCCCGCGCGGGGACCTGACGGAGGAGGGGCGAGGAGCCTGCGGCAGCGCGGGTGTGTGTGGTGGGAGAGAAAATCCCTTTGTTGCCGACATCCGTGCTCGGGGCTGAGGCGGGGGAGGGGGCGCCCCTCCCCCACTCGCCGAGGGGGCGCCCCTCCCCAACTCGCCGCCGCCGCTGCGGGCCAAGTTCACTCCCGACTGACCCGAGTGGCTCGCGGCGCTATCCTGGCGCCCTGGGAGGAGGCAGGGAAGGTTCTGGTTGCTCAAAAGGTCAGGGCCAGCCGCGTGAGTTTCCCGTGCCCCACCCCGTCACACCCGCACTCCTGCTCCACAGCTCTGTTACTAATGCAAAACTTGGGTCGTTAGTGGGGACGCCTCTGGAGGCGGCGACAGCCATGACTTGGAGTGTGCCAAGAGAGCGCCTGGGCAGGCTGGATCACTCCTCCCACCCCCCACTCCCCCCCAGCACCCATGCCCGGCTGCAGGACCCAGTCGGGCGACCTCCTTCAGCCACACCCCAGGAAGCCTGCGACCCTCCCCCCGACCTGGGGGCATCCTTGGGGTTCCCCCCTCCCCACTGCTACACATACTGGGGAAAACATCCCAGGAGGACTTCCCCCAACGCTGCACACCCTGGACCGCTTTTTCTCATCTCCCACCTCCTCGCGGCCCCCAGTGCTAAAATAGGAACTTCTTCATCCCTCCCTTCCTTGACGCCAGTAGAGAAGTGCCTGTGTGTGACTCAGTCTGCGCTTGGAGCAGTCCCAGGAAGGGCTCCCGTGCCATCAGTTTTGGGCGTCCATGAAAGCCACACACTCTGCAGAAGGTCACCCCTCCCTGGCCCCCTCTGTGTCCCTGCCTCAGCCTTCCCTCTGCTGCAAGGAAACTATGTAGCCATTCTGGGGTTTGTTTGTTACGTAGAATGTTTAGTGGAGTCAGATGCTGTTGAATGGGTTAGATGTGGCCTGCACCAGCTATTGCCAGGCAGAACTCAAGTCCATAGTGCAGTTTAATCCTCTGGAAAACACGGTGCCAAAGATTTACAGATGAGGGGGCCAAAGTTGAAGAGGTCCGGCCATCTGCCCAGAGACACGCCGTGGATGAGAGTGGGAGCTGGGAGGCTGTGGTGACTGCGCGTGCGCGCGCGCGTGTCCTCCACAGAGAACCAGCCATGCCCGTGCAGTGAGAGACACCCCTTCCCCAAAGAGGTCCCCAGCCTACAGAGGACCGTGGCACATGGCATGCTGGCTGGGAGCCCTGCCGTCTGCCCCTCCTTCTGAGCCGGAAGCTCCCTAAAACCCGTCCAGGTCTTCTTGGTCACTAACTGGATAAATGCCTGATGCGGCATGGGGTGCCTAGAGAGTGAGGCCCTAGGAAGGGGCACCGTTAGTATTGGAGTGGAGTTGGGATGGTTTGGTGGCACTGCTTCCCATTCCGTCGGTCGCTGTCACTTGACAAGCGTGCTGTGCAGACTTGAACCAATCCATCAGCGCCTCAAGGGCGGAGGCAGTGGAAAGTGGCCCGGTGCCAGGAGGAGCTGGGGTGGAGAGAAAGGAGAGGTGGCAGGAGTGGCCTGGTGCTGCCTTCCTCCCTGCGCTCACGCCAGCCTCTCACGGCCACTGCTCCTTCCTTTGCAATCTGTTTGTTGCCTGCCAAGGGAAGTCGCCTTTAAAGAAAAAAAACAAAACAAACGTTCTCTCCTTCTCCTCATTCCATAATGGTGTCTTCATGGCAGGAATCGGCAGAACGGTGGTGGGTACAGCTGGGGACCCGTGTGCCCCCTCGTGTCTTTTCACAGAGGGCCAAGGTGCCCTCACTCAGGGATGCCGAGGTTGGGGGGACAGCTCCTAATCTTGGTCCCTCTGACCTCTTTCTGCCAATCAGGCTCTTCTCCCCAGCGTCCAGGCCAAGCTCGGATGCTAATCATAACTCTTGGCTCCCGGACCAGATGACTGCCCAAGTCTGTCGAGGGAGACTCAAGCTCTCCTGTGCTTGCCCCTAGGGCCAGACCGAAAGCCGGAGACCACGCGGCGAGTCTGCGTTTTGCAAGCCGGGTCTCTCCCAGAACTGGGTGTTCAGCGGGCAGCCACCACAATTCCTGGTCTGTTCTTCAGAAACCAGACCCTCCTCCGTCTCCCCGGCTGACCCCTTCTCTTGGCCACCTTCCCTCTTCATCCCTATCCCACATCCTTGCCCCCTTCTCTCCACTGCTGGAAAAAAGGGTTAAAACCCAGAGCCAAGGTGTAGCTTAGCAGCTCCCACTGGAAACATGTTGGTGCTTGTAAAGTGCTTTTCATGACTGACTTCACACATCTTGGCACTTCCAGAAGCATCACCCACCTGTGGAAGAAAAGGGGGGGGGTCGTTGAGAAATAAGGGCAGATGAGCCTCTTATATACAGCAGCAAAGCGCCTGCTATGTCTGTCATCTAAATCACGTCATTTGCCCCCTGCAGCGTGACCCACAGCCAAGGGTGAGGGAAGTCACTTTTGAAGAACTTTTCCTTGGAGGTTAACAAAAAAAGAAGAAGAAAGTAAGAAAGACCCCCAACTATTTCAATAGCCGCTTCTAGAAGAGGAATGGGGTGAGCGTGGCAGTGTCTCTGACCCTATCTCTGTGTCCCTTGTGCCCAAGATCCCCTTAGTTAGTTCTACATCCCAGAGAGATGGGGGGTGGGCCCGTTTCTCAGTGATGGTGGGGTGTACGCAATACGGCCTTTGCCCAGGATGAGGGTGTTCCTGCCCAGGATTTGGGCTGTCACTCTGGAGAAGGGCCTCACGCCAGGCAGGGCCCCCGGCTCCTTGGCCCTTTCCGCTCAGGTCCACCTTTGGCCTGGAACCTGAAGAGTTAAAGAGTCTTTAGCTCGTTGCAATGAAATTATGGCTGGCAGTGGCGCCGCTGTTTGTTCAACAGCCTCCAGTTTTAAACAGTTCACAAAAAGTTCATGGGGCAGCTAAAGATTATGTGTGTGTGTGTGTGTGTGTGTGTGTGTAGTCAGCAGGATCCAGTACTGAGCCTTGCCCCTCCTCCTCTTGTTTCTTCACGGCCAGCCCCCCGCCCCGCCCCGCCCCCACTCCCGTGACACTGGACCACGCTCGGGGCCTCAACCCTCCATCTGAACCTGTGCACGTAAGAACACTTCATCCTGACACTGGGTGTTATTTCTCTGTGCGGCGTTAATATTGAAAACCCCACCAGACAAGACCTGGAAGGGCGGGGAGAGGCTTTGAAAGCACCCCGTGGTCCCAGGTGTCTCTAAACTGCATTCCTCTCTCATGCTAAGTCCAGGCCGCCCTTTCTAAAGAAAAGCCCTTTCAAGGGAAGGGGGCTGCTGGCCCTTTTTGAGGGGAGGGGAGAGGGCTCAGTAGGATGATTGTGGCAGCGGCCTTTCTGTTTCCTCAGTCAGGTGCTCAGAGGTCCTTGTCCCAAGGTGACAACTAAAGGAGACATGTAAGAGGCAGCTTGTGTAAGTTTTGAAGACTGGAGCACCAGAAGATTGGGGCTTCGAGGGCACACATGCTTCGTCCCTCATCCTTTTCTTAAGGGTTTGATGGAGTGACCCTTTGGCTTCTGGTATAATGTCCAAATTTCATCATGACACCCAGCCAGGGGGTGGCATGGTGTGGTCCTCCCGCTGCAGCCACGGCCAGGACACTTGCACCGAGGAATGTTGCTCCTCCACCTTTTAGATGAGGCTTCCCTGGACATCTTCCTTGTGGTCTTCCTTTTGTTAGAAGGGGCTGCAGGGGTTAGGGAGGGGACACTTTGTTGAACGTGCCTTGTGGTCGGCCCTGCACTAGTGGTGGCCTGCCCCCAACTTGATTTGTATGTTCGAAACACGGAAGAACAGCCCGTGAGCCCCCCACAGAACCTTCCTTGATGCCCAAGTCCATCTGAGTCCACCTTTTCGGGGCACTGTGGCCAGCCACTGGAAATGCCCCAGTCTGTCTGAAGAAAGGGACGCTTCCTAAAGAAATAGCTTCTCTAAAATCCCACCAGGCCGGACACAACTGGGAGATCCCTGCCTCTCCTCCAGCTTCATCGTTGAGCCTCTAACTCTGCGGCGTGGGGCTCTTGATGAACAGACGGTGTTCTCTTCTGTATAGGGGCCGACGGGGGATGCTGGTGGACAAAAGCCTGTGTTAGGACAAAGAAATGCAGAGGGATAGCCTGGCTGGCTTTGGGATTCATAACATATCTTTGGGCTCATAACATATCTAACAAGATATAGCAATCTTTTTTGATTTTTTTGAAGTTTAAACAAATAGTGTACTCTGCATGAATCTTGTCTTTCAACTGAATCATTCTACTGTGGAATTGATGATGCTATAGTACTAGTTTACGAAGAAAGTGTAGTAGGCTTCACATATCTCCATATCTTATATTGATGGCATTTAAATTCTAATACCGAACTGTTATTGTTTCATAAACTAGGAGAAAATTGCGCTGATAACAAGCAGGAGAAGCTGGCAGAAACAATAGATTTTCTACTCTTTGCTTTCTATTGTTTGTAAGCCTAGTTACCCTAGTTGGCTAGTTAATGACAACACATAATGAAATTTTCCTGGCTGCTAATTAATTAGCTCTAATTTCACTAGTTTTGTTACTGGTAAGGCTTCCACTAATTCTATGTGTGAATGTCTTCTTACCCTACTCATCCTATTTTCCTCTTTGAGCTTCCTCATATGTAGAGAACCCATTTGATTGACTTAAGAGTCAGAAGATACTTATAATCAGAGAAAAAGCAAAAAAGAATGACTATAATGCCAACTAGTATAACTATTAATTAGAACTTATGTTTTGAGGATTTTCAGACAGAAGAGGGATAGAAATGATAATAGTTTAGTTTTAGGGAAGCTGTAGTACACAAATAGAACCCCAAATCACACCACAGATAATTTTCCAGGAATTTAATATATCTGATATACACTCAGTTTGTGCCCATGAATGGTGAGCAACTGGAAGTAAAGGAGAATCACATAGTTACATTTCTGGACAAATCAGGTTATCAGAATGATGCAATAATGACACTTCTTAGGCTTTCTTATGTACTACGCTAAATGTTAAATGAGATTCCTGAGTAAAAGCATTACAATGACTTCAGCATTGTGGGACATGAAACACAGTGAGAACTCAGAGCAGGGAAGGAAATAAGTCATGTAAGCAGGAAAAAGAATTGAAAGAGCTGAAAGATGTATTACTTGGCTGTCAGGTGTTAGGAGAGTTTATTTGTGCTTTTTCTTAATCTTCATAACGCTCTTGTCAGAATGGTAGTAACATACCCATTTTTTGAGATGAGCGACCTTTAACTGTAGGTTGCACTTGATTGTCTGCCAGGTTTTCAAGTCTGTGATGGGGACAGTAATGTCAGAAATTTCAATCCCAGTCAAATCAAGACCTGGTAGAAACACCATTAAGGAAGTGCATAGTTTTGACCCAAATTTAACCAAATTAAAATGTTGTTCTTTCTTCTCCAGGATGATAGTCTGTATTTCAAAAAGAATTCTAATTCTTGCCCCATAACAATTTCTCTGAGTTCTTTGTGCCAACTAAAGCCTTTGATTGATTTTCATATTAGCAAAGCCCTGGAATTCTATGCAAAATGCTATGAATAGTTATCTACCTATCTAATTATTTTTAGCAAGAGGATGCAGTGCCGTTATCAGATTCTCAAAACTCAATCAGATTATCTAACAGTGTACATTAAATGAGGTAATGAATGCCCTTTCTGGATCCAAACATTATAATATTTTTAATCCTTACCGTGGTCCCTGAAATGTCTATTATCTCTAATTATCAGTAAGGGAACTGAGGCGTCGTAAAGTCTAAGCTAGTGAGAGGTCTGGAGTTCAAATCCAGGTCAGTTTCAGTCTTGAACACCACTAATTCTATAGCCTACACTGCATTCTATACTCTCACTGTAGATAATCAATAAATGTTCATTTATTTCCTTTACCCCAGTTGGGGACAAAGAACATGGGTGTGTGAAAGAAAGTACAGATAAGTTTTAATGTAAATGATATAATAATAATGCTAGTCAGCAGTTATGGAATATTCATATTGTGCTAGGAATTGAGCATTAAGTACTTTACAGGCATTCTTTTATTTAAAATCTCATATATATAATACCTACCTTAGGAAGTAGGAAATATAAATGTTGCCAAGGTGTTTGAAATAATGTGGTCACATACAGTCAATGAAACTGGGAAGGAGTTTTCTGGGCTGATGGTTGAATTTTGGCCAAGACATTAAGGGGAGAAGGGATGAGCACTGGTGGGGAGACTGAAAACTTATTCATCGTAGGGAGAAAGCACTGGTGGAAGCATTGTACCGCTTGCTTAAGAATTGTTACCCTCATAACCCCAAAACTGAGGTTTTGCTGAAAGCTGAAGGCAGATTTCTTGCAGTGTGAAAAAGAATTTACTGATATCTCTTCATCTCTTCATGTTTGAACACGACTGTTTTGCAGATTTGTTGAAATGACTCAAGTTCTCTTTCAGATCTGGACTAAATGTCTGTGTCACAGCATTAGGGCCTATGAAGCAGCATTTGCAAGCCCATACTCACCTCCCCCCTTTTTAGTGTTTTGCACTCTGGAAAAGTAAACAACAGCAACAACAATATCTTATTTCCTTTTATCTATAGTTATTATTAATCTTGTCAGGAAACCCAATTTGATATATTTATGCTAAAATATAAATGACATTTTTCCAGTTTTATTGAGATTTAATTGATATATAATATTGTATCTGTCCAAGGTGTACAATGTGATGATTGATATATATATGTATAGTGTGAAATGACTACCACAATAAGTTTAGTTAACCTTAATTCACATAATTACAAATTTTATTTTTGTGATGAGAACTTTCAAGATCTACTCTCTTAGCAACTTTGAAACGTGTAAAATATGGTATTGTTAACTGTAGTGACCAAGCTGTACATGACATCACCATTACTCACTTATCTTATAACTAGAAGTTTTTATCTTTTGATCATCTTCACTCATTTTCCTCACCTCCAACCCCCAGCTCTGGCAACCATCATTCCATTCTTTCTATCATGAGTTCAGTATTTTAGATTTCACATATGAGATCCTAAAGTATTTATCTTTCTCTGTCTGACATTTCATTTAGCTTAATGCCTCCCCAAATCCACCCATGTGGTCACAAATAGCCAGATTTCCTTCTTTATCATGGCTGAATAATAGTAGGTTGTATGCACCCCATTTTCTTCATCCATTCATCCACAAAAAAACACTGAGGATGTTTCCATGTCTTGGCTACTGTATTGGGTTGGCCAGAAAGTTCATACAGTTAATGAATACACTGTTCAATAAAACTTGGTGAAAATGAAAATTGTGTCTTTTATTTTTACTTAAAATAAATCTTTGACAAAGCCAGCTAGGCATCCCTTTGAGTAATGACTTATATCATGTTGAAATATTTTAAACATATGAACAGTAATAGCTTAAATGACAAATGTTACTAATATTGGCACAATTGATCAAGGAGAATATGTTAGAATATGTTAAAATGCAGATGGACAGTGAAAGAACAAATATAACTTTTAACTAAATATTGTCTTGATATTTAGACCATTGGTTAAGAACATGCTAACAGGTTTCATCCATTTCAAGAAAGCAGAATATTTGCAGATCACTTAACATTTACTAGGTATGTTCTCAGTCTGGAAGGATATATTTCATTTACATGTGTCATTTAATTTAACCACATCCCTCTGTAGTAGATAGTGTTATCCTTATTTGCAGATGGGAAACAGGCTCAGAAAGATTAAGAATGTTACCTAATTCTAGTAGGTAGCCAAACCTAAACTGATCTAATTCCAGGGCACAGCTCTTTCTGACATGTCAGTGTGGGTCTTTATCTCTTTGAGAATTGTTGAACATTAAAAGCCGCCTTCCAGGTAAATGCATAAAGAAAAAACATGAGCAATGATATAACAATACAAGTCTCACTAAATAATTGGTGTGTTTGGCCTTGCTTTTGCTGACAGATCTTTTGCAAAATTGCTTTTCTCTGAGATAGTGGACTTTAAATATTTTCTTTGAAGACTTTCCTAAACTATACCTATCAGAAAGCTACTTTCCTTTAAGGCTAAAGAAAAATGAAAGCTTACTTAACTACACTTAGGTGCCAGGGTCATACTATGAACTCTACACCTACCAGGATGCACGCTAAGATAGGGTGGCTCCACAAACTGTCCATAGTACTGTGATTTCTTTCTGATATTTTTAAGTAGAAATAATTTAATAACTATTCACAAAAGAAAGAAACACTGTTTCTTGGTCCTCAATATCATACTGCTGTAGGCTAATTCTCTCTTGTTACCCCTTAGTATAGTGAGTGTGTTTTGGGGACCCTCCTTCACGATCTTCTCCATTCCAAGAGCATCTTACATAAATCCAGGACTTCTCAAGCAGCCAGTTTTGCCAGATGGTCTTAGGGTTGGTTGTACCCATATATGTATAATCCTGAACTTCTCAAGTAAGGTCCTTATAGAGCATAATGGCTAAGAGAATTGGTGCTGATACCAGACCTGAGTCCAAATACTGCCTATGCCCCTAACTAGCTGTGTAACCTTGGAGATGTAACTTAAGCCCCTTAAAGGGATTAGATTTCTCACCCGGAAAATGGTATAATACATGTATCTACCCCATATGGTTAGTGTGTAAATTAATGTAACTTGAGATGGTGCATGTTAAGCATTAGCACAGTGCTTGTCTCTTGTTAGTAATACCTGCTTTTATTATTAATTATTCTCTATATTCCCAGGTTCAGCAAGGTGCCTAGCATATAATAGTTGTTCAGCAAATATTTACTGGATTGAACGAGCTCTGAAATTTAAGCATTGGGTCAACAGCAAAGTAGTCACCCCACCATCATTTCTCCCACAGAAAGGGAGAATAGATGGAAGCCAGCCATCATAATTTCTTTTCTTGTTCTAAACTTCCCATCCAGGCCCAGCAATAAAATAATCTTCCTGAACCCCAACAATTTCGAGAATTTTTCAAATCACACTATTTGAAAATAGTTGGGTTTCCCTAATCTAATATGTCCCAGGACCCCAAGGTCACCAAGCTTATATTAATGAAGTCTAGTTAAGAGAAATGATTACAGTTAGTAAACCAACTGCTTATGAGCTCATTGGGCTTTTTAAAATTTACTCTCTGCACTTCATAGAGACACAGGTAGTTTGCTTTTGTAGGACTCTCCACAGTCAAAGTAGTCTTTCAAAAAGCACAAATCAGATGCTATTATCGCACTGCTTCTAACCTCTAAAGGCTGTCTATTGTAAAGAGATTAAATTTTCAACTACTTAGCCAGGTTCACAGGGACCATGTGGTCTGGTCACTTACTACATCTTTCCCTGACCTTCATGGGGTTCGAGGCACAGTTATGTTTTTCAGTCCCTCAGATGCAACAAGCTCTAGTTCTTGCTCTCCCAGCTTTAGATTGATTGGCTCATCCTTCTACCCAGACCAATTTCCCTCTGATCATTAAGGTCTCGGTTCAAACGCCACCACTACTATCTTGACCAAAGAGACCTGCCTCCTCACTGCCTCTCCATCCCATTGTCCAGTCGTATTTCTGTCGCTGTCCAAAATGTATTTACATGTTGACTCTGTCTTCCTCCACCACTGGACACTTGCTTAAGAGCAAGGACTTTGTAATTTTTTGCTCACCACTGAATCTTCCAAAGCTTGCAGGAGACACTGGCACATAGAAGGTGTGTAGGAAATGTGTGTCTAATAAATGAATAAATACGTGAATGAAAAAATACTGTGAAACACTAACACAAGAATATTCTTCTTTCAAAAGAATAATGAAAAATAATTTCATTCAATAAGAGTCAATCTTAGTTACTGATACATGACTTAGTAGTTCCCATTCAATTTAAAATGTTCCATTTTTTTTCTGATACTTCACAAGTCATTAATTAAATGTTGCTCGCTTTTAAGGCTAATCTGTGAGACATTATTTAACTTGTCTACTCTAAAGTTCCGGCATTAAGTCAGGCGGGGCTTCAGCAAGTACTGATCATGTGACCTTGGCCTCTCATTGCCTCAGTTTTCTCATTTGTAACATGGGTATAATAATAGGCTTATTTCATAGGCTTATGAGGAGGAAAACCTCATATATATATATATATATATATATATATATATATATATATATGTCTATGTATATGTATTTAAACAGTGTCTTAGAAGAGTGTCTGGCACATGGTAAGCATTATAGAGTATTGACTGCTGCTACTAGTACTGTTATTTTGAGAACTAACTGTTGAGAATAATCCTTCATATAGTGGTTTATTCCACTGAAGATAAAGGAAACTAATAGAATATTAGAAATCAGATTAAACACAGAAAGCCAGTAAAATATACCAAGACAGAAGATGATGAGAGTGTAAAAGCATAGAAGAAAAAAAAAACGGTTTTTGTTTTTCTTATTCTTTTTCTTTTTTAAAGAAGGAAAGAGCCTAGAATTAGGACAAAAACTATTCATTGGCTATACTGACATGGAGATCGCTGGTGACCTTCATAAGTAAAATTTCAGGAGAGTGGGCAAAGAGATTACGGTGAGAGAAGTCAGATGGATGTAAATTATAGAGTAAATGGGACGTGAGGAAATGGAAACAATATATGAAGATAACAATTTTGAAAAGTTCAGACAGGAATTGGCTAAAGAAGATATGCAGGGATTAGGGGAGAAGGGAGGCTTTCATGTTACACGTATAGTTTATAATATTTTAAGTTGGAGTTACTAGTCTAGAATGAGGTTGAATTTTGGCAAGAATCATTCATAAGGAGTAGATGGGCTGTAGAAAATGCAGTGCTGTGAAGTACTTGAGAAGATGAGAGAAAATGAAATGCTGTCTGTAGTGCACATGGCCTTTTAACGTTCACTCGTGTAGTAAAAGGGAATACAAAGATCAACGCAAATGCTAATGAATTCATGGATTTGGCAGTGGACTATTTACTTACTGACTTCTGTGTTCTTAGTGAGTCATGAAGCACCTCACCAGCTCAGAGTGAAGGAAGTAGAGAGGATGGAGGGACATTTGAGGAGGGCAGGTAAAGCTTCTCAGAAAATAGTCTGTAAGGAGAATTAGAAAGAACGTACTGTAAGTCAGAGCAATATTTCCAGTCTTGAAAATCCATTTGAAGTTGGTGATTATTAATTTATTGGAATACCAATTTGCCCTGCCACATGATTTTTCTCCAGCTACCTGGATATAAGTTACGCAGAGGCAGAAAAGAGTGAGAGATAACAATCGAGGGAAAATACAATTAATATTTTTTTTACCTTTTTCCACTTCCCCGCTCCAACTCTGGGGAGCCTTCACGGACATGGCTGCCCTCCCAGCCTCCAGCAGCACTCTGTTATCAAAGAATTCAAAGAAATGGAACATAGGTTTCCAACTTATTAATTTAGCAGAATCAAAAATTATATATAATGTCTTCTGTTGGCAAAGATTTTTGCAATATAATTTGGTTCCATCTTTTGACAAGTAATTTGGCAATGTCTAGCAAGATAAAAATGTTAATAGCTTTTTACACATTAATTCTAATTCTGGAAGCTTATGCCAATAAATAATCTATAATCCAGAAAATTATTATATAAAGATGCTCATTGTCATGTCATTTGTAATAACAAAAAATTGGAAACACCTTTAATTGTTAACAATAGGAAAATAGTTAAGGAAATTATATCCACTTAGTAGAAAGCTACACAGTTACTATATTATAATTACAAGATGATGGAGCAAAATAGAATAATGCTTAATAAAGAAAGAATGAAGAAAGCTGACTTAAAATTGTGTCTTCCTTATGACAGTAATTATGTAAACATATAAATATTTATTAACACTTAAAACCAAAATAAGGTTTTAAAAGCTCTGTACCAGTAATGGGGATTTTATGTTTGTTTCAAAATATTTTTTAACATAACTCTTATAATTTTGTTTTTTCTACTCCTTTTCTTAAGAATTTCTGATTATTACCTCATTTTTCATTTCATAGTTTCAAATAAAGTCAGCAATTTTATCATCAGAGGAGATTAGACTTATTTGACAGTTCATAATTCGAAGTTATTTGGTATAAAAAGACCATATACACTTGTAGGTGCTTTCAAAATAAAATTTCGAGAATTTTTTTTTTTTTTTTTTTTTTGCTTAGTCTTTCCTAGTATGGAGATTAAGCAAATACCTAAAATTGCTAGCCATGCTTTTTTCATTTTTCTCATTTTGTTCATTTATCTTGCCCTTCACAAGAATGATAACAAATGAGTCTGCAGTTGCATCTGCCAATTTCTTAAATCCTCTATTATCCACAATATGAAACCATACTAATATGAATGTTTCCAATATTTTCAGAGCTCTTTAGTTATTATACTTTAGCATTCTGTATGAAGTATCTTATGTAAGTGTAAACTTTAGACTCAACTTCTGGAAGCTTTTGATTTCTTAGTTCAAAAGTGAGAGATCCTTAGTTCAGCCCTATGATTAACAATTACTTGTATAGTAGGAAGCTCCTAAATTATTGTTTTATGGATACCTGGTAGTTTTCTTGCCATTTCTCAGAAGTTCTCTATTAAACACATTCTCTCTCTCTCTCTCTCTCTCTGTCTCTCTCTCTCTGTCTCTCTCTCTCTCTCTCTCTCTCTCTCTCACACACACACACACACACACACACACACACACACACACACACATTGTGATTAAAAGCACAGACTTTGGCATTATGAAGTCTAAGGTTCAATTTCCAGTTCTGTAGTTTCTGGACCACTTCACTTTAGCAAGTAACCTAATGTCTCTGAACCTTGTTATTTTCATCTGTAAAATGGAGATTACAATTATATCAGACAATCCTCAAAACACCCGTAATAATTTTAGAGTTTCAGAGTCAGGTACAAGCAGGCACTCAGTAAATGGCTAGTACTTTTATTACTTTATTATTATTTAGGTCTTGGTTTTCCTTGAGTCTGTGAGTCCCCATGATTAAATGTAATTTCCAGTAGATTGAATAACACCTGTTTTCACCAAAAACTTTAACTGAGTTCATTACTTTCTGTGAAACCCAGATTAGTTTTCTGCCTTCTTTTCTGTGCCGTATGTAGGTGTTCAATAGATTTATTTAATAAATGTATGAATGCATGAACACGTAGATGAATTTTTAAATGCTTCTTTTTGAGAAGGTAGAACAAATGTGACACAGTAAAACAGATAAGAAAATAGTGCATGGAAAAAATGGCAAAGTCATGTATGTACCCAGGGCCAGCCTAAGAAGAATTGCTTTTTTTCTTTTAAGGGAAAATGTGTTGAATAGCTTATTTTAATTATTTCTAAAAGTTAAGTACAGGGACTTCCCTGGTGATCCAGTGGTTAAGACTTCGCCTTCTGATGCAGAGGGTGTGGGTTCAATCTCTAGTCGGGGAGCTATGGTCCCAACATGCCTCACAGCCAAAAAACCAAAACATAAAACAGAAGCAGTATTGTAACAAATTCAATAAAGACTTTAAAAAGTGGTCCACATCAAAAAAAAGAAAGTTAAGTACAAAAATTTGCTGATGATTTACATATTTAGCACCAATAAAATAATGTGAGATTAGCTGTACTAAAACAGAATGTTGAGCTACATTCACATTAAGTGACATTATATAGTCTAAATTTGTGGAAAACTTCTGAGATGGCTGAGGAAAAGTAAGATGGTGAGTGACCTTTGAGCAGAAAAAGACAGAAAGAGAAATGGCCTTTTCTACATCCTATTGCGCCTCCAAGTAAAATGCTTGGTAATCTAGCTACAAAGCTATATGTCATTTGGCTTTACGCACCTACTGTGATTTACCTTGTGAAGATCAGATTTTGCCATGGATAGGATCTGTAAAAGTATCACACATTCCAGTACCATTGGCAACCACAGCTACCAAAAACTCCAATTTAAATCGATGAACCTAATATCAGATGATAGTATCATTTCCTTGTGGGTGTTTTGGGAAAAGGTGGGTAGGAAATGTATAAAATTGAGTACTTTATTAACTGAAAAAACAATTCATCATTTTGAAAACATAAAATACATTAAAGTTGTTATAGCATCAGGCATTAATATTTCACTGTACTTTAGTCATTGCCTACAATCAACATTTTCTGCCCTTTGAAACAGAATCATGCTTGTGGTATGCATTAATCATATAAAAGATTAAACACTGAAAAGAAATTCAGCCTTTAAAGACAATTTGCTTTGATTTATTCAGTGGGTTCTTCCAAAAAGTTAATACCAAGAATTATTGCTTGTTGAATTGGAGTTACAAATTCTTTCAGAGTTACTTAGTATTTTCTGTAATATCAGTATCAAGGAAGGTAAAGCAAATTTACATATTTATTAGGAAATACAGGCACATAATCATAAAACAAGAAAACACAGCGTTTTTATAGACTTTATTTTTTAGAAGTGTTTTAATTTTACAGAAAAATTGAGAAGATAGTATAAAGTGTTTCCATATACACTATACCTATTTCCCTCTATGATGATCCACTTACATTAGTATGTTACATTGTTACAATCAATTAACAAATATTGATACATTATCATTTACTATAACCCATACATTAGTCCAGTTCCTTAGTTTTTACCTAATGTCCTTTTTCTATTCCAGGATTTCATCCAAAACATCACATTACGTTTAGTTGCCATGTTTCCTTAGGCTCCTCTTGGGTTTGATAGCTTCTCAGGTTTTCCTTGGATGACCTTGACAATTTTGAGTAGTTAGGTTTTTGTAGGATGCCTACTACTAGAATTTGTTTGATGCATTTTTCATGATAATATTGGGATTATGTGTTTTGGGGAGGAAGACCACAGAGTAGAAGGGTTATTTTGTCAGATCACATCAAGTGTACAGAGTATCAATATGCATTATGAATGCTGAGGTGGACCTTGATCACCAGGCTGAGGTAGTGTTTTTCAGGTTTCTCCATTGTAAGATTACTGTTTTCCCTTTTTCATACTGTACTTGTTTGGAAGGAAGTCAATATGCTCAGCCCACAGCTAAGGAATAGGGAGTTATGCTTAAGATGGAGTACTACATAAACTATTTGGAATTCCTTTGCACTGGAGATTTATCTATTCTCCTGCATTTATGTATCCAATTATTTATTTATATCAGAAGAACTCATGGATTTTTATTTTATACTTTGGGTTATAATCTAATTCTACTTTAGTCACTTTGTTCCTCAAATTGCTCTAGTCCTGACCCTTGTGAACTCTTTTCAGTTGGCTCTTGTGCCACTCTGTGGTATCCCCGTCCTATTTTTTTTTTTTTTTTGGAACTTCCTTACTTTCTGACACTATAAGATGGTCTTGTATATAAATCTTGTATATTTACTGCCCCAGTCCTAGAATCAGCTATTTCTTCAAGGATAACTAGGTCTTTTTAGTGGAGAACGGTATTAGACAGCAGGATCTGGGTGTGGGGTGTGCTAATTGCTGCTCAGATGTCATTGCTTCTAGATCTTCTCAGCTGACAGAGCAAAGAGATAATATCTGTGTACATTACCCATGTATATGCACATATCTCTAAGTATCTCTCTACATGACCATGTGTATTAAGGTAATATGAAGCAATATTAAGCTAAACATGAATGTATATTGATGTTTCCAACTTTAATCTGTTACCACATAGATCATCTTAGCCTCATCTCTTGCTTATCTTTAAATTTAAACTCCAGCAAAACACTTGGCTTCTAGAAGTATGAAAATCAAATTGTAGCAACTTTGGGAAGCCACATCATCTAGCAGAATAATTCTTAAAGGGCAAGGTGTATATCATCAAATTTTAATTTACAGTCAGCAGTACTTTTTAACATCAAAAGACCTCCAGACCTCTGCTTCCAAGAAGATGAAGTAGCCCATTTCTCCCAGGTTCTCCCACTTAAAACTAAAACCCTGAACATAACAACAAACAAACATAGGAAGACGCTGAAAGGTGGAAATGAGAAGGCAGACTTAACTAGGGACTTTGGGACTTGAGGAATAATGTGGTGATGAGTCCCCTGCGTTTCCTGTTGCTTCCCATACATCCTGGAGAGGGTATTACAGGACCCCCAATCAATAACCACCAACAGAACAACAGACAAAAAAACTTGAAGAAAACCCCACAAAACCCTGTTCCCCCTAGCCAAAGTATGAGGAAAGGGGTTGCTAAAGACAGAAGACCATTTGGGCAATAATATACACACTACTCGAGCCAAGTGCCAGTGGAATATACACACTACTCGAGCCAAGTGGAATATTGCACCCATCCCCTATGTCCTGTCGTTTCAGTTGGGCCAAGGTAGGATTTGATCTTCCACACCACCCCACTCCTGCCCTCCAGAAGAGCCAGCGCTCTTGGTTCCCCACCAGGTTGTTTCAGTGTGGTCCAGTGGTGAGCTGAGCCTCCACCCCTTTCCATGAGCAAACAGACTTTAAAAGGTGGTGCCTGACAGGCTAGTTAACACTGGGCTGCCCTCACACAGTCGTGGGGTCCAATGGTGGGACTTAGCCTCCATCTCTCCCTGACATCAATAAGAATAGGGTGTTACAGATTGGAGGGAGTAGGCACCCCACTAACCCCCAACACATGATGTCAGTGAGACCCACTGGGGTGCTGAATCCCCATAACCATCCTGAGGCAGTAAGACAGAATGAGATGGCACAAGCAGGGCTACTTGGCACTTCTCTTCCTCTTACCCTGGTGTCAGTGGGGCCAGCAGGTAGCTGACCCTCTACCCACACCCGGCATCAACAAGAAGGAATGAAGTGGGAGGAAGGACAGCAAACACTTCACTTCTCCCCTCCCCTTGTGTCAAGAAAACTACTGGGGACATGAACTTCCACTCCTACTAAAAGGCAACAAAATGATATTAATGTTCCCACTTTTGGGGGGAAGGTGTCAGAAGGGCCAATAGGCTAGCTGAACTTCTACTTGATCTGTCTGCAGTGAGACAATGTAAGTGCCCACTTTTGCTGCGGTATTGTCAGTAGGGCCCAATGGAAATCTGTACGTAACCCCCCAGTCCTCATACTACGCCTCAAATAGGATGACTTCCTTCTAAAAAGTAATAATAAAATTAAATGCGATACACAGTCATGTAATAACTCACAATGTTTAGAATGCAATGGAAAAATACTCATGACACCAAGAACCAGGAAATCACAGAATAAATGAGAAAAGACAATAAACATACACCAACACTGAGATAAGACATCTATTGAAATGATCAGACAAGGATTTTAAATAAGCTGTCACTTAAATGCTTCAATGAGCAATTATGCGTTCCTTGACAGAAATGTGAAAAATAGAAAATGTAAACAAAGAACTAGAAGTTATAACAATAAAAACAAATGAGAACAGTAGAACTGAAAAATACAACAATCAAACAACTTTGCTCAAGAGTAGAGTGGAGATTACAAAGCATAGAATCATGAACTTGGAAGAGATCAGTACAATGTACCAAATGTACAGAGCAAAACAGACTGAGGGGTAGAGATGGGAGAAAGAACAGGATCTCAAGAACCTGTAAACAGTAACAAAAGCACTAACTTTCATATCATCAAAGTTCCAGAATGAAAAAAGAGAGCAAGTAGGACTGACAAAGTATTCAAAGAAATCATGACTAAAAAGTTCCCAGGTTTTTAGAAGACATAAACACAAATTCAAGAATCTGAACAAACCCAAAGAGGAAAAACACAAAGATATCCTTGCCAAGACGCGTCATAATTAAACTTCTGAAAAGTAGAGACAAAAAAATTCTCGCAAGTGGACAGGCAGAAACAATGCATCACTTATTGAGAAACACCAATTCCAATGACAGCATATTTCTTGTCTAAAACTCTGGAGTCAGAAGCATTGACATAACCTTTTTCAAGTGCTAACAGAAAAGAACGCTCAGCCACAAATTCACACTTTGATCTCCACTTTCTTGTTTGACTTACATTAATGGACTACTAACTCATCTTTCTATATCCGGGACTGCCGTCACCCTTCTCCAAAAATCTAGTCACAGTATTTCCAGAGTGATCGTTCTGAAAATGAAACAAATGTTTCTTATAAAAATACCTGATTGTGTTATGAAACTTGTCTCTCTTCTAAGTTACCAGTTAAAATCCTTCAGTGGATTCCCATCTTTCTTGCAGTAAAATCTCACACCCAAACTCTCTTTGTCCTTTTGGGCTGCTGTAAGATTATACTGCAGGTTGGGTGGCTCATAAACAACAGGCATTTTTTTCTCACAGGTCTGGAGGCTGCAAGTGCAAGAATAGGGTGCCAGTATGGTCAGATGAGGGCCCTCTTTTGAGTTCCAGACTTCTCATTGTAACCTCACATGGCAGAAGAGCTTCAGGAGCTCTGTGGAGTCTCTTTTGTAAGAGCACTAATACCGTAATCATTTCCCAAAGGCCCCACCTACTAATACTATCACCTCCGGAAATTAAGATTTCAACGTATAAATTTGGAGGGGAACACAAAGACTAGACCTTAGTACTTACTATACATACATGGACCATTCATGGTCTGGCCTCTACCCTCTCCATTGTCTTCTTTTCTTACACTCCAGTGAGCATTTCTTTTTTTTTTTTTTTTTTTTTTGCGGTACGCGGGCCTCTCACTGTTGTGGCCTCTCCCGTTGCGGAGCACAGGCTCCGGACGCGCAGGCTCAGCGGCCATGGCTCACGGGCCCAGCCGCTCTGCGGCATGTGGGATCTTCCCGGACTGGGGCATGAACCCGTGTCCCCTGCATCGGCAGGTGGACTCAACCACTGTGCCACCAGGGAAGCCCCAGTGAGCATTTCTTATACTGATTATGAATGGAACTCCTTTCTGGACTGATCCTTAACCATTCATTTTCTGGCAAACATGAATTTATCTTCTCTTTTCCTCAAAAATTCACCCTTCCTTCATGTTACATACCCATTTCAATTGCCTTCTACAGGAAGCCCTACTGATATCCCCCATATACTACTCTCCACAGCATGCATTAAGGTCTTACCGTGTCTTCCTATAGCATTCTGTAATAATCTTTATGGTAACTATGGATTTTCTTACTTGAATGTCACAATACATTGAATTCTAGGTGGCACGATAATGATTTTAGTAACAGTAACACTGGTGCCTGCCTAGTTTAACCCATGGCATTCTTTAGGTGTTCAATAAATGTTTGTTGAATGAGTGAATGAATGAATGAATGGTCAATTTGAAATCTTAATCATGTTACTTTTCAAAAATCTGTTAAAAGATACCCACAGTTTTCCAGAAGATTAGGGACTTAGGATCTTAAACTTGATCTAATAGAGGAATTTTTACTCATACATCATGTTTAAATACCGCAAAGTAAAACCATTAACCCAGGAATTTAAGGTTATCCATTTGGACTTGCAAGCCAATAATTAATATATTCTGCCCCAACTGTATTAGATGGTTTCATTGCTCCACTCATATCTCCCCAGCACTCATCATTCCACTATATGCTGATAGAATCATGCTACCACCTGCAATTATCCACCTTAGGGCAGGCCAGAAGTGTACAGGAGTTAATGTATCTGGGTGTAGCTTTCAACCAAGGACAGAGGGGACTGGAAGATAAGTACTTCAAGTTTCTCACCGATTCTTGGGATAACTCTGAGACATGTTCTGTAGAGTTTCACAGAACTCCCCTGAAGTACTGGCAGCAGGTCCCTGCAGGAGTAATTTATTCAGTAATGCACCTCTTTTGGCTTCCTTCCATGCCTCCATTCTCAATTCCCACTCCACTTCTGAGTTTTCTGGAAGCACCTCCCAGATGAACAGTTTGCATTCAAATTATTGCCTCAGGTTCTGCTTCTAGGGGAATTCAATTTATAGCCTCCTAACAATCCGGTTTTCCTTAGAGAGCCATCACTGGTACAAGTACCAAGGCATGGCACATTATGTATCACTCCTCCTAAATCCTAATATTTTTAAACAGATAGAAAAGAGTATGACCTTGAAGAGAAAAATCGTTTGAATGAGAATGGCCAATGGATAAAGGGAAGGAGAGACAGTGCCATTTGTTTTCCATTAATGATAGTGTGAAATTTATGGGCAGATGGTCTAACAGCTGTGACTATAATTTGAGGAGCCTGCTCCCTTGGTTACAGAAGACTGCTATTGTTATTATTATGGAAGCACAACCTCATGACTTTATTGCTTCGCTTGATGTAGCCTTTTCCTTTACCCTTAAATCTTTCTACATCACTGAATTGCAGCCAATAGCTTTATTTTCTCCCTATGGCTCCATCACAAAAAAGACACACATGTGCACACACACACACACACACACACACAGAGTTTTGTGTATGCCAGGGCTTGAAAAGACAAGCTCATGGTGCATGTATGCAATGGATATTGTACATTACAGGTCTCTGTGAAATAGTCTTCTGCAGGTTCCTATGTTTATTTTATGAATAATTAACTTTAGTAAAGTTAATTTCCTGAAGATCTTGATGAAGACTGAAGAAAGGAAGTAAATTTTAAAGAAAAAGACTTAGAAACTTGCCCTTTTTGCCCTCTCTTTGTATCTTAATGAACAAAGGATAACTGGGCCTTTTTTGAAGTCTTTGCTTGAGTTGAAGACACAAAATGCAACCTGTACTCTTATAATATGTTCAGTTCATGAGTACACAAACTTAGAAACCGTGAATTTCCCTAAAGTTATTATACCATTTAGAAGATGTTTGCTTGGACGTTTACTTAAAACCAAACAATTGAGGTCTATATGTCCAAATAATTTCCTTCTCTCTTGCTGTTTCCATTTCAGTTTCCTGAGTTCCTGGGAAGGCCTTGTTTCCCCAAAGGAACGATTTCTGGTAGAAGTCTGAAGGTCTGACCCAAGAAAAATAATCCAGTATAGCCAATGAATTGAGGACAAGAAGGTTTCCAATCAGGTAGGAACATTTAATCTCATACATTACAATCACCTTAAGTAAGGTGTGCTGATAGCTGGATATGATTTAACTTCTTGGAAAAAGATGCATATATAACCTACCTCACAAGGAAGCTGGTCTCAATTCCCTTAGAGGTTGTGGTGTTTATTAGAGAGTGCCTTGGGGGAAGACGAATACAATAACAGTATGATGCTTTTTTTTTTCATTTTTAGCTCATTGTTGCCACGTACACTTGGTGATCTTGGTGCCTGTGGTTTAATCCCAGGAGGTTAGACATGTGGAACAGCACATTGACCCTTTTTAGTATTTTCTCCCAAGACAAATCATTTTTATAGGTTGTCTCCATGGTCTTCTAGTTGCTTATCAAAACTAAGCATCAAGTCTTCTAAGTGAGCAAAGCCCCAGTCAGTGTGAGGAAATCAGCTTAGTTCTTATTGGGGCACATCTTCTTGGTCTTGGCACAAAGTGAGTTCACATAGGGAGTTAGAAGGAGGAGAATGGGGCATGCGAAAGGGGAGTTCTCTGTTCTCATTTACCTATGCATGTTGAAACTCCACTAACAGTTTTATTTTCATTAGCAATTTGTGATAAAAACTTAGGGTAAAGGGAATAATGAAGCTGTCCCATTATATGGCAGGACAAAAGATAGTAGTGACATCAAAATCAGGGCCTATCCATCTCATTTGCAGTTATATACTCAGTGTTTAGCATGGCATTTGACCCCTCATCAGTATTCAATAAGAAGATGCGTGTTGAATGACTTAGGGATGAATTAATGAATGAAGAAAGTTAATATGGTAGAAAATGTGTTTTATCCTTGTATTTTTGTGTGTTGACTTCTATATTCCAAGACCCAGAACTGTAAGTGACACATAGAATATAATCAATAAAATTTTGTTGAAAGAATGAATGAGTCCCCACAATTCTAAGAATAATTTAAGACCAACACAGACCCCATATCTGCCAAGGTCTATGACAGAAGTATCCAGAGATGAAAGCCTGGATCTCAGCTAGTGGTAGAGCTGACAGAATTTATCTAGTTTTAATAATTTACAGCTCATCCCATTACATCTAGGCATAGTACCTACGTGAGCCATACAATTAAATGTTGACTGAAAAAAATGCACAACCTGAAAGTTGAGAATTATGTTTTATTTGGAGGACATACTGAGGACTTAAATCAGGAGACAGCCTCTCAGATAGCTCTGAGAGACCCTTCTGAAAAGGTAAGGGAGGGCACAGGATATTTAGGGGTTGTTGCAAAAAAAAACCCCAGGTAGTTGGAACATTAAAAGATTACTGTTAATTAAAGAAACTAAGTTAACTTAATAAATTTAGCACTTTCCTATATATGGTGAGATGCAGGAATCTGGTCTCATGGAAATCTTTCCCTTGATATGCACTTTAATTATCTAGGGCCAGTATCCTGTTTTCTCCATCCTGAATCCCCTCAGGGTGCTGATGGCTTGATGGCTGTAACATCCTTTGTTACTGATACCGCAGGCTACATTCTTTGTCCACGTAAATGACTTGAATATGCATAGTAAATCTGTGGATTTGCAAAACGTAATTCTTGGAGCATTTTTAGAAGGGCAAAGTTAAGGGCAATTTCAGAATCACTAGCAGCTAAAATTGCTGTTTATACTTTTCCACCGGTAGGTAGTAATCTGCTGTTGCTATCTTCAGTATTCCCAAGGGATAACAAAAGCCATTTAATTCAAGAAAGAAATGTAAAATTTAGCACAATGCAACTTCCACAAAACCAAACACACAAACGCACACCCAACTCTCGCAGATATGAAGTAATAATCTAAAATAGAATCCTGGAACTAATTGCAAAAAAAGAGCAAATGTACTCATATTGGATAATTGTATTCTTTTATTAATGTTTGATATATATACATATATGTATTTATTAATAAAATTCAGAGTTGCTATATGGAGAAATAGCTCTGTACCAATACTGTCTTTGTATGTGTTTATCAATAATGTATGAGATTGCCTCCTATGCTCCTTTTCCTTTATTCTCTTGCAGGCAGTAGATGTAGTTATCGGTTGTTTTTAAAATTTCTAGGCAGCCAAAGGACTAGTATCACTTAAATAAAGAAGGCAAATTGTCCCAAAGTAGGAACAATTTTCCTTCATTATGGAACATAAAGTCCTCATATGAAGGGGGAAGAATTTCATAGCTAAAAGCTTTCAACTACAGAAGATTTATGAGTAACTATGTATGTTGTTTCAAAGTGGACTCTCTATAATTAATGTCTAAGGGTTATCTTTGGTATACAATGGATTTTGATTTTTTGAATATGATTAGATAATATACAAAAGAATATATTTAATTGTATGTAAGTTATGATAAATAATAAAAACTCCTGAAACACACCACCGAAACTAAGAACTAGAATCAAAACTGCTGAGTCTTCTCTCTGTTCTCTACCCTGATCCCACCTTCCTGCTTTCACCCAAGAAATCACTCTGATCTTGGCTTTATGTTCAACATCCACATAATTTTTATCTGATTTTGCTTATTATTGAGATTTATAAAATTGATATCATACTTTAGTCTTCTGTGCTTGCTTTTTTTACTCAACATTATATTTCTAAGGTTCACCCACTTTACTTTAACTAGTGTTCATTCATTTGTACTACTGTATAATATTTTATTGTATAAATACAAGAAAATGTCTTTATTATTCTATTAATGATATTTGGGTTGTTTTGGGCCTATTACGGACAGTACTTCCATGAACATTTATTTTAATGTTTCCTGGTAGACATGTGCAAGATTTAGCGTAAGTAAAAGAGTAGACATACTAAGAGTAGAATTGCTGAGTTGTAGGGAATTCAAATATTCAACTTTAAAAAATAATGTCAAAATGTTTTCCAAAGATATGGAATCAATTTTCAGCCCTTTTGCTCTATAGCTTCACCAGTTAGAATGGCCATTCTAGTCTTTTGTTCCTTGTATTAGTCTGCTCAGGTTGTCCTAGCAAAATACCTCAGATTCAGTGGGTTAAAAAACGAGATTTATCTTCTCACAGTTCTGGAGGCTGGAAGTCCAGGATCAAGATGTTGGCAGTTTTGGGTCCTCCTGAGGCCTCTTTCCTTGACTTGCAGGTGACCACTGCTTCCTTGCTATGTCCTCACATGGCCTTTTCTCTGTGTGTATACATCCCCCGTATCTCTTCCTCTTCTTACAAGGACACCAGTCATATCAGTTAGGGCCCCACCATTATGACCTCATTTAACCATAATTATGTTTTTAAAGTCCCTGTCTCCAAACAGCCACATTGGGAGATGGGGCATCAACATACGAATTTTAGGGAACACAATTCAGTCCATAACAATTTTAATTTGTATTTCCCTAATTACCGATAGGTTGAGAATCCTTTCATTTGTTTAATAGTTGCCTATGTTTCCTATTCTATGAAAGTCCAGAGAATATCTTTTGTCCATTTTTCTACTGTTTATCTTTTTCTTACTTATTTCTATTGTTTTTTAAATACAAGCAAATAATCCTTGGTCAGCTATATATGACACAAATAAGTTACTTCATGCCTTCTCGCTTTTTCAATGTTGTCTTGTGATAAATAGCGGCTCTCAATTTTAATGAAATCAAATTTATCTTTTAGCTTAGTGTCTTTTTGTTGTACTTAAAATGTCCTTCCCTAGTTTAATGCTACCCAGATATAGTATATTTTCTTCTGAAAGTTCTAGTGTATCTTTGTTTTATATTCAAGCCATTAATTCACTTACAATCGACTTGTCTGTATTATCCAATTTCTTTGTTTTCTTATGAATAATTAAGTTTTCCAGGACCATTTTGGAATGAATGGATTTTTTTAGGTGTGTCTGAGCTGTTCTTGACCATTCACATAAATTTCAGAATTGGCAATCCTGTAAAACCTCTATTAAGTATTTTTATTGTAATTGTATTGACTATATAAATTAAGTTGTGGAAATTTTACATCATTATGATGAGTCTTTTCTCTCCATAAACAAGATGTACCTCTCCATTTATTTAAGACTTCTTTAATATCTTTCAATAAGGTTTTATTTTCTCCATAAATGTCTTGCACATTTTTATTGAGATTTATTCCTAGGTAGTTTTTTTTTTCCATTTTAAATAATTTTTAAGCTCTCTCTTTGTTCCTGGATTATAGAAATCCAATAGACTTTTGCATCTTGAGCTTATATCTAGCCATCTTGCTAATATTGTTTTTTTAGTAAGAGAGAGGATTTTCTTAGCAAAGAGGAATAAATGTAAAATTAAATAAAAATGTTATGGGTCAGCTCTGGTCAATAGAACTTTTCCATGATAATGGAAATGTTCTTAGTGCTGTCAAAAACTATAGCCATTAGTCACATATGTTTTTAAATTTTTAAATGTAAGTTCAATAAAATTAAAATTTAAGTTCCTAAGTCAAACTTGCCCACATTTCAAGTATTTAATAGCCACTTGTGACTAATGGACACTATACTGGACATTGTATCTCTAGACTATTAAACTGTGAAGCCATGGAGTCCCGGGATTTTATCTTTGTCAATGGCATAGTGAGATCTTTCATGTGACAGTTATTCTGTTATTAAAAAGAGAAGTTACTTAACCTAGTCATCCCCAACTTTTTGAAATAATCCAACATAGCTTTCACCATCCATGAATTTCTTGAATCATATTTATGTTTCTAAGCTATTTCTTGTGTCAAGTGTTCACTTTGTAGCAAGTTCATTGTCCTAAAATGGCACAAGAGGTTCCCTTATTCCTGATAGGCTGTGATTGGATGAAGAAGACCTTGTTACCCTGCCTATCTGGTTTTTATTATAATCAGATGTTAATCTGTATCAGTCTCCATATTCAAAATTCACCATCAAAATTATATGTTATTCACATGATGGTTGTCTTTATTTCATTTAGCTAGTATCATGACCTTATAAATGCAGTTTGGGTCATTTTCTCCTAAAATATCATATTTATCCATGTGGAAATACATCTCCTACTTCTTTGCCCCCTTTAAACTCTTCCTGTAATTTAATCCTCATGAGCTTTATTTCCCCTAATTTTAATTACTTAATATTTTGTAAACCATTTAAGAGATCACTGGTATGCTCTTTTTTTCAATCATCTATACATTTAAACAGTGTGTTGCAATAAGAAATAGTACTGGTAATCAGAAGACTAGAGTCCTAGTTTTACCCATAAAAATGAACTATATGTGCATTTAAATAAGGCTTGTATAAGTTTTATTCTGATTCTAAAATTGTTATGATTATTTAGAAAATTATGTTTGAAATATGACATTATTCAAAACCAATAGAGGTTTGAAATCTATTAAAAATCTACAAAGAATTCAACTAGTTCACCTTTTTCCCTGATTTGATATTCAACTGTAATCCTTCATCTTTCACTTACAGCATGCTGTAGCTGCTGTTGACACAAAGACAAAAATATAATGTCTAAGTATTGTGTACTTGTTTTTTAAATGAAGACTTTTGTTTAAAATTGTCTTTTACATAAATTCTTGATTCCCTTTTCACAACTTTTCCATTCCCCATGCTACTGCAATCAATCACTCATGATAGAAAATTATTCTCTTTTCTGTTTGCTAAAGCTCTTTTTAAAATACCAAGTTTCAAATGATCATCAATTCAAGAAACTTTGGAAAATGAACTTCATAATTTCCAGAATGAATATTTTGTTTCACTGGCTACCAGGACACCATCCTCTCCTAGATTTCTCCCCTCCTCACTCACCATTCCTTGGAAGTCTCCCTTGGTGATGCCTCTCCTCCCTCAAAGTCTGTTAGAATGCCCTAAGGCTCATTCCTGGCCCCCTTCACTCTCCATCTACCTTAACTACTCATGAGTTTTAATCTAGTCCCATTACTTTAATGGGAAGATGACTTATGACTCCCCAATTCATACTTCTAGCCCTAACCACTCACCTAACCTCCAGACTCCTAATTCCAATTTCCCACTAAACATCTCCAATCTATGCATACTAGACATTTCAAACTTAGCAAATAAAACTAAATATTTTGCTTTGATCCATCCATTGCACTCCAGTTTTTCCTGGCTCCATAACTCATCCAGTTGCTCAGGCCAAAAATGTTAGATTCATCCTTAAACTCTCACTTTCCCACAATTCCTATGTCCAGTCCATCAGAAATTCTTGCCAGTCTAACTTGAAAATACATCCTGAATCCACCTACCTCTCACCTTACTCTTGCCATCTTTACTTACTCCAAGCCATCATTGCTTGCCTCATCTAATGCAATAGGCAGCCTCTTCCACAACCTCCTTGCTTCTTCCCCTCTTGCCCCAATCCTTATAGTCTATAAGCAATACAATAGCCAGAATAATTTAAAAAAAAAACCATAAATCATATCACATTATTTTGCAAAACCCGTTCCCATCACTTTAGAATAAAAATTAAACTTCTTACGTGTCCTACATGCTTTATTCAGTATTTCTTCTGCCCTACTCTCCAAGCTCGTTTAATACTGCTATTCTCTCACACACACATCCAGATTTTCTTTCTGCAGTGGCTTTCCCAACATCAGCGCCTTTGCACTTGCTATTCCCTACAACCTGGAAGATTTTAAAAATCTGTAAGATTCCTCCAAGCAAGATCTTAGAAGGTATTTACATTTCATTTTGTAGAGATATTTGGTAAAAGACATTTTTGCAGAAGATAGATAAATTTTACTTTGGCGGCTATCACACATCTAGCAATTTCCAAGTTGGTTAAATAACAAATGTGAATTGATGAAGCTAAAATAAAAGAACTGCAGTTGGTGAGACCTACGTGTTTTAAACCATGAACTTTGAGGAATTGTAGACATGCAAACTACACCATGGTTTCCGTGTTAATGTGTGAGAATTAGCTAAGGTATTTTCCAAATACTCATTACTCTCTAAAGAGCTTCTGAGCAGGAAATCAGAACAGGGCCTGTGGACCTGAATTTTATCTAGTACCACAGTTGATTCTGTTGCAGATGGTTTTCAGTCAGCCCTTTGAGAGACACCAAGCTGGGGTATTTGCCCAGATATGATTAGCAAAGGTCATGCAAGTCACCAATGAGATACAATCGAGAATCAACAAATGACCGAAAAGAGTGACAAAAGAAGAAGAGGATCCAGTAGGACCAGTAGAGACGCTATCCCAAGCACTCTTGGCTAGGAGTTTTACAAATCCATTCATATAAATGGACTGATAGTTAACAGCCAAATGGCACTGCATATTTTTTTAAGTTGCTGAGTATTAAAGTGTATGGCTAAGCATCATAAGTTTCGTTAAATTATATTTTGGTTGCTATAAAATTAGGTGTACATTGTGTGTCATAGATGTAGGGATATAGATGTGTAAATATATGTCGTCGTTTCAGTTCCTCAGCTGATACTTCATAATGTCTTTGTAACTTCTAAATGAAGGACCTCTTCAAATATTGTTTAGAAAAAAAAGATACCTGTTCATCCCTGTCCACCTCCCTTCATCCCCTTCCTTGTCCCTTCCCTTCTTTTTTTTTATATCTTTATTGGAGTATAATTGCTTTATAGTGTTGTGATCCCTTCCCTTCTTGAACAAATCAGTCCATTAAGTGAGGTAAAATAACCTTTGTCAACATGGGGTAGGTGGGCATTCAAGGAACCACATGACTTGGCATTGGGTCTCAGAGTCTGAGAAAGGGGAGAGGATGTCTGCATAAGGGAGCCTGGAGTTGACTGCTGAAGTCTGATTCGTGTGAAAGGGCATCCACGTGAGGAAGTGGCCTTGGCAACCACTCTGTACAGATAGTCATAACCCGTGCCAGGTGGAGAAAATGTGTGGATGGGAAAGTGGCAGCTACAAGAATTTACTTAAATACAGGAAGATTGATCAAATAAGTAAGGATATTAAGGATATGGTAATCAGTGTTATTTTAATATCTGTGGAGGGAGTTAAAATATGAAAAGGGCAAAAACTAGAATGAAAGTGTGTTGAAAGGGAATGGAGGATGTTAATGTGAACACATGATTTTCAATATAGAGACATTATAGAAATAAACATAGACAATATGTTTGCATATGTTTATGAATGTGCTTGTGAATATGTGTAAGTGGTTATGAATATGTGTTTTCATATGTGTGTATGTATATATGTACCTAAATCCCCTAGCTCTGCCTATTGAGAGTACCTGGGACCACTACTTCCCAAGAGCAATGAATATGAATACACCTAGTGTCCAGATCTTGGTTTCTAAATACAGCTCTCCAACTGAAGGAACAAAAGCTCTTTGGAGAAATGGCTGATTCTAGAACCACTACAGGGAAAATATAAGATGACCCTAGAACATATTATTGTTTCAAGAAGTAAGGGATCAGCCATAAAAAGAAACGAAATCGAGTTATTTGTAGTGAGGTGGATGGACCTAGAGTCTGTCATACAGAGTGAAGTAAGTCAGAAAGAGAAAGACAAATACCGTATGCTAACACATATATATGGAATCTAAAAACAAAAAATTGTCATGAAGAACCTAAGGGTAAGACAAGAATAAAGACACAGACCTACTAGAGAATGGACTTGAGGATATGGGCAGGGGGAAGGGTAAGCTGTGACAAAGTGAGAAAGTGGCATGGACATATATGCACTACCAAACGTAAAATAGATAGCTAGTGGGAAGAAGCCACATAGCACAGGGAGATAAGTTCGGTGCTTTGTGACCTAGAGGGGTGGGATTGGGAGGGTGGGAAGGAGAGCGATGCAAGAGGGAAGAGGTATGAGGATACATGTATAACTGATTCACTTTGTTATAAAGCAGAAACTAACACACCATTGTAAAGCAATTATACTCCAATAAAGATGTTAAAAAAAAAAAAAGAAGGGAGATATCACAGAATAATTGGGAAACATCAAAGGATATAGAAGCCAAACTGAAGGGGTTTCCACTGGACACATCTTGAACAATCTAAGCCTCAAAATAAATAATGGTAGAAACGTATTATAGTCAATTGAATAAAATAGGAGTCTATGAGTTCATACTGATTTAAATAATTAAATTGAATAAATTATGTTTGATGAGGAACAGGATATTTACATAATTACAAAGTGCCTTACCACAAAAATTATTAATAATGAAGGAGAAAAAAATAACTTTACAATGGAGAAGACTGGGTGATACACCTTAATCAAATGAGTAACATAATATTCCAGTAAGGTTACAAGTTAAAAGTTGGCCGAAATTGTTTGATAGGAAGCAGTGAGAAGAGCAGAGCTTCACCACTGTGTTATTCCTGCCAACGACACATATCCTGAATAATCATGAGACAAATACAAACAGCTAAATCCTACAAAATAACTGATCCGTATTCTTTAAAATTTTCTAGTTCATGAAATTCAAGGGAAGCCTGAGAAAATTTTCCAGATTAAAAAACTAAAGAGACAGGACAGCTAAATGCAACATGTGACACTGGGCTGATCCTTTTATTATGAAGGACATGATGGGGATAATTGACAAAACTTGAAAGGGGTCTGAGGATTAGTAGCTCTGTGGTCATGTGTCAGTGTTAATTTCCTGATTTTCATGATTATATTTGGATATATGTTTGTAGGAAATACTAGAGGATTTGGAGGAGACATTGCATTGTGTTGGCAACTACTCTCAAATGGTTTGAGAAATAAATTATTTTTATTGTCATTTCAATCTTTCTTTAATTTTCGAGATTGTTAAAAGAAGGCAAAGAAAGAGGAGAAGACCCCTGAGTCAGGTAACCCTCCTTTTCCTGGCGACTCCCATAGTTAAAAGCTCAGTTTACAATGGTGGTCAGTTTTTCAGTCTACTTGTGCTAATTTCTGTTACTAACAACATAGCATCTTATTTTCCATTTGAGGTTTTTGGATTTTTCCTAATTATGCTTTTGCTTTTTATTCTATCAAATGTCTATGAATTTGATAAAGTCCTCGGTATTAAAACAAAATCAGAAAGAGTCATAAAAATAAAAGTAAGTTCTTGGAGAAATTTATAAATTTCTACCTGCATTCAAATTGGAGTAAGTTGGCAAGAAATTTTTAAGGGGAAAATACTATAAGGAGCACTCCCATTCAGAAACTCAAAATGGTTGCACATGTTTATCTTGTAAGAGGTCTGTGATGAAACAGCAGGATGAAGGCTATATGTCCAAACTTAAATGCAATCTTTTAAATCACCTTTCATGTCAGGCCATGTAAGAACTGGGCAATTCAAGAAGTAAATTAGAACAATTCTTACTTTCAATAATTTCTTAGGTCAACACTTAGAATAATGAAAAACTTATCTTTAACTCCAAGAAATCTGGACAGTTATTAAAGCAAATGTGTTGTCCTACTGGCCTACACCTGGTCATAAACAGCAGTACGACTTCAGAAAACCTTGGACACTGAGTGGACCTTCTAAATATAGCTTTTTCTTTCTTATAAAGGTGTTTTACAAGAATGCTATTTTTTGTGAAAATGTGGCCTTTATAAAGGGTACACTAAGGTCTGTGACTTTTAGACCTGGAAAAGATTTGAAATATTTTCTTAGCCTGGGAATCCACCTTTTAGAGGCATAGAAAGAGAAACCCAATGAAATTAAATATTTTGCCCACCATCAAATGGCAAACAAGTAATAACGACAGCACTCAAGCCTCTGTCTTCTAAATCCATCGAATGCAGCATAAATAGATTGCAATAACTGCTTATTTTCATTGTCCTCAACACTACATTTCTTCTGTGCCTTATCCCTCTTCTTTTAAGAGGGATGACAACATTATCTGCAAACTTTATAACTATTTTTTTTTAATTTTGCTGTTTTGTAACTCATTTTTGAAAAATTCTGTTTCTATGTTGAAAATGTGTAAGGACATTTACCTTCTTTCTTGAAACACCTTTGCCTGCATTTATCACATTTTATTGTTGAACTATTGTGTAGCAATAAGTACAAAAGGGCGTCTAGTAGAGGAGATAATGTCGGAGGCAACAAGGTGTATGTATGGGGGGGTCGGGGTTAGAGTTGACATACCTTAAGGGAGATGAGGAGAGAGGGAAGAGAATAGAAATTTTATTTATTTGAAAAAATATGATGGCAAGTTAGACGATGTTTGGCTAAACTTAATACAATATAGCTTTCCATAACTTAAATTCCGGGTTAACTTCCACTGTTTACATTGCCACAGACTAGGGAATAAACAAAGCCAAAAGATTTTTGGTACCACCATTTTGTGTTAATTTCATAAAGATTTCTACAAGACTTTTTAAAAATAAATTGAAGAACGAAAGTCTTGTCTTTAGCTTATTTTCCCTGCATGCTTGCACTTTAATAAGTTGATAAATGACATTTAAACTCAATAGTTATGATTAATTCTGTCCCACAATTTTTAAAAGCACTGGGGATTGTGTGCGCGTGCATGCACGCACCTTTACAACCAGTAAAATAAAGTTCTTGATCAAAAAATTATTATCACTTAGACTATTGAATAAAATCAGATATGATAGAGGGGCCAGCTGTTGGTAGGTTTAAAAGTCACCCTAGGTGATTAATTCATGCAGCAGTGTTGCACGTCTCTCTTTAGATGAAGCACTTAGAAGTATAACCAAGCATGGCTCTAATTTCATATCTGACACCTGTTTTATTTAGAGTTCTTTGGCAAGTGCTTGCTCTATGTGTTTTTTTTTTTTTTAATTTTATTTATTTATTTATTTATTTATTTATGGCTGTGTTGGCTCTTCGTTTCTATGTGAGGGCTTTCTCTAGTTGCGGCAAGTGGGGGCCACTCCTCATCGCGGTGCGCGGGCCTCTTACTATCACGGCCTCTCGTTGCAGAGCACAGGCTCCAGATGCACAGGCTCAGTAATTGTGGTTCACGGGACTAGTTGCTCCGCGGCATGTGGGATCTTCCCAGACCAGGGCTCGAACCCGTGTCCCCTGCATTGGCAGGCAGATTCTCAACCACTGCGCCACCAGGGAAGCCCACTCTCTATGTGTTTTTATAGTCTTTGGTTGTGCTATAAAAATGTCAAAATTATGAATTAACAGATATGCAAAAGTGAAATCCTAGAAGATAGGATAAACATGAAGTCCTCTAATTATCACTCAAATAAGTTTGGTTGACACAGAACTGGGAATCAGATAAAGACATTAATAATTCATAATGCTGAAGTTAAAATCTTCTTGTTACAGTACAAAAGAAATCCTAATTTGTACCACAAGGTAATGAATTCAGTACTTTTCATTTGTTAAATATTTGCTTATTACCCTGCACCGTGCATATAACACTATTTCCAAATTTGGAGGGCAAACAGGAAAAACAGACACTCTCTACCCTCAAGTTGTTTATACTGCAGTCAGTGAAATTTCTCTACTTTGAGATCTTTTAATTCCTCAGTTCATTGTAACATCTTCTTCAGATGAATTGTTTTTTGTTAAAACCAATGTTTAGCACTTTAGTTTCTTCAATGTTCCTGATAGTGAAATAGTCATTATGCTAATTTCCAATATTAATTATAGAGTTGATGGGAGAAATGCTCAAGATTGATAGTAAAGTGATTTCGATAATCTACAAAATGTCTTGAGGTTTCCCAGATAACAACTTGTCTCCCAGACAAAAATGCACTTATTATTTATATTCCAAGCTTATAAAAATTTTTGTACTTTAATCATATAGAGATTTTACAACATCTTTTCATTCTCATTTTAAGATATTTTGTTCAATAGATTATCTCATTTTGAAACTATTGATTTATATATACATACTATGTAAATATTATATATTTCTCAATGACTAGATTAGTGCTTTCTTAACTACTTAATTTTGTTTAATTCATATTGTTGTTCAGCATTTCTTTTACTCAGTGGAGCCTATCCTACTGACTTCAAAAAGCCTGAAAAATCTGAAAATCCCATTTGAAGTAACTGTATGGAAAATCGTTAAAATAACATATAATAATGGTAGAGAAGAAGAGTATTTAACATTGTGCTGAGATCATTCCATTAATAAAGAGATTAATCAATAATTCTAACATTCAGACATATAATAAAAATGAAAAATAATCATAATACTGAGCAATGACATTTTCAATAAAGGGAGATATTAAATATTGTATAGGAAACTAGTATCTGCAAAGCAGATAAGTTGGCAATGATTATACATATATTTAAAATATGTTGAAGCAGTCATAGACAGTTTTTCTTTTTGGCTGAAAAGAGGCATATTGCAGTGTTTAAGCACTACTTCAACTGGAATAGATATTTAGACACTATACAGAAAACACATGATTGCAGAAGAGCAGATATTAGCAGGTGTGTGAACGAACGTGTATGTCTTTAATTAATGCATTTTCATTCATTCAAAAAGAAGAATGCCAAATTTACTTTAAAGGTGGCATTGTGATATGTTAAAGTTCCATTCTTAGGCTTTTGCTGCTGTTGCTGTTCCTTTAGTATTCACCAAAGAGTACCGTCCTGTCATTTATCCAAGTTAGAAATCTAGGAGCAATCCTAGGATTCTCATTATAGGGTCCACTACCTTCATGCTCCCCACTCAATAAGTAACAAATTCTTGGCTCTCCTATATAGGAAAGCTCTCTCCAATGTACGCCTGCTCTGTAACTCTCTGGGTCCAGCATCTCTGCCTCAGCCTCCCATTCAAGTCACTTCTAGTTCATTCTGTGCAGGGCCACTTTTAAACCTTCCTCAGTCCTAGGCAATTGCCCTTTTAGAAGCTTTACCCTAAATGTTATCAAATGCATTAATATGCGCCCAAGTCACATATCCAATATAATTTATAGATAACTATATGAAAGCTGAGTAACATTGCTGTTGTAGTAATATTAGTTGAAAATATTAATTACACAAGTTTTGATCTCAATTTTGCAGATTTTTTTTTCATATTCTGGAGCCATTTTTTTCAGGTGTCAAACAATTTTCTAAGTCCTTCTCAAACTCCTAGTCCCTAGTGAGTGTGCTTTTACTGTCACAGGGTTGAACAGCTCAGACAGCAAGATGTCTGAAGATGAAGACCATCACATGGTTGAGTAAATAAGGTACGTGGAAGATGGAATGCAAAGTGTTTGTAGAAAAAATATACAAATCAAGGAAGAAATTGCAGTGTCAATTAATATGATGTATATCAGATGATAGTATTAAAAAGCCAGGTTAAAACAAAATAACTTAATAATGTACATATTTGTCAGATTGTTCACTAGTGATATACTGCTCAGTGTAAGGTGAGAACCACAGATATTATCTTCTGGAAAAAAACCCTTTAAGCCCTAACAGATTCAGTTTATAAATTTCCTCTCTAATAAATGAGGAATAAAATAATTTACAATAAATTAATTATTTCCTCTTCTGAAGGTACTAATAACACAAATTCAGTCAGAAGATGGATCAAGTTTTTCATACATTTCTCTCATTTCACATTTTTTAAATAAATGAGACTATATTTTGTCTAATGACTACCAGAACAACTATCTGGAAACTGTGCCTTCATTATATGTGAGACAGTATTTTAGGAGATATAGATGTATATTTAGATGGAGATATAAATACATAGCACATATACACAATATTTAATAAGACACAGGAAATGTGGGATAGCTCCAGACTGCTACACCCTATGTTCTGAGCTGCTCCGAAATGCAGTTCCTTTTTTTTTTTTTTTTTCTTAACATCTTTATTGGAGTATAATTGCTTTACAATAGTGTGTTAGTTTCTGCTTTATAACAAAGTGAATCAGTTATACATATACACATGTTCCCATATCACTTCCCTCTTGCGTCTCCCTCCCTCCCACCCTCCCTATCCCACCCCTCTAGGTGGTCACAAAGCACCCAGCTGATCTCCCTGTGCTATGTGGCTGCTTCCCACTAGCTATCTGTTCTAATGGGAGTTCTCTGGGCACAAAGAGCAGTATTTTCTGTAATGAGATTAGAAGAAAGGATTTGCTAATAATTGCTTCTATAGCAACTAAAAATCTTGGAATCCCACCTTTCAGCATTTTGAAAATCTTAAAGGGGATGTTGTCAGTAACAGAAAAATTGAAGACTGATAATGTATTTAAATTAATCATTCTTTAAATTCATCTGCCCATTCGCCTTTTAAATTGATTCATGCTTCTCAGAAAATAAAATATGCTAATCCATATATCATTTTTCCACTGCGTAGAGCAACTATATCTAAAAACAAAAATACTATTTTACTTTCCTTTACTATATTCCTCCACAACTTGTGGTGTACTTTCATATCTTCTTTTCATTCTGCTAGTGAGATATATATACATATACGTATATATACACATAATATTTAGATTTTAGATATTTGCATTATGCAGGGCAATCCATAAGATGGATAGATGCTTAGTATTAATACCATTGAATACAATTTTCATAATTTTATACTTTAATTACTTTTGAAAGGGTAAAGCAAGGGTAAAGCAAATTCGAAATGAAAAAAGGTGACCAAGCTGGCATTTTTCATTTCAGACTTTATATTTGGACTACTCAGTGGGACAGATTATAATAACAAAATTTTGCTTTTGCAGGGAGGTCAATCTTTGCTTCTGCATTGCCTCATCTCTTTTAATCCCATCCAGTTTATTTTTCATCTCAGAAACTATATTTTTCATCTCTAGGAACTCAATTTGGGTTATTTTTAGATCCTCTATATGTCTATTTAAGATGTTGATGCTTGCCTTTAACCTTTTTGAACCTATGAAAATTAGTTATAATAACTGTTTGAATGTCTTTGTTTACTGATTGTACCATTTTTCAGTGTCTTTTCATTAATTAATTTTTCTCCTTGTTATGGGTTATATTTTCCTTTGTCTTTGCATCCCTGGTAATTCTAGATTGCATGTCAGATATTGTGAATTTTACTTTACTGGTTGCAGGCCGTTTTTGTATTTTTTTAAATATTTGTAACTTTGCTCAAAGAGGTAGTTAAGAAATAGTTTGATCATTTTGAGCCTTCCTTGTAAGCCTTATTAGGTTGCAACTGAAACAATTTAGTCTAGGGCTAATTTGGTCCCACTACTAAGGCTATACCCATTGAATACTCTGTGTATTGAATACTCTAGTTGATGCTGCATGTATTAAATTATATCAAAACATATTTGTATAATCTTAAAGCAATAAATGCAACACATAAAAATATTTAAAAAATTTTAAAATTAACTTTTATTAAATAAAACAAAAATGTTTTCTTCTAGTAACTGTAGTATTTTAACATATTTAAATACTGTATCCCTATGAAATTCATTTTGTTAATAAATATGAAAAGAGAATCCACCTTTATTTTTTACAGGTGACCAGGGACTTGTTCAAACACCAACATTTAACTGTATTACAGAAAACATTATGCCACTGGTTTTTATGGGTTATCATTATAATTAACAGTTTTATACAACCGTTGTCTTGTGCTGTTTGTTGTTCAATGTCTAAAATTATTGTTTAATATATATATTTTTTTACTTTTAGCAGTTTAAGCCAGGAGAGTAAATCCAGTTCCTATTACTCCATCCTGTCCAGAAGCACAGGTCTTAAGTGAAATTGAATACCAAAGAAACAGTTCCAAATTTTACAACGGATCTATCACTGGTTGTTAGCATATCTTCCCACACCCAAGACACCAAGATAACTTCTACTCACTGTTAAAGCTTTATGATGAGCAAAACTTCCACCACTGTGCTTCCTTAGCATGTGAGTATATTTTTAATTTACTGGTTATATATATTCTCTAATTATCCATTACTTTGTCCTTCTTTTTGATTAGATATTGATATCCACATGTTCTTTTCTAATAGCTCACAGAAATTTCTCTCATTAACAACACCAATAGAAATCACAATAAAAATCGCCTTGGGGGACCAAATTTATATCACATTACCAAGTTTTTAATTTGCTCCCATAAAACTTCTGCAAAATACAATCACTATCTATCATCAGTATCATTAGAACAAAAACAAGGCATTCTAATCTCAAAAGCAAAATATTTTATTTAACTTAATAAATTTCACATTATAAAACTTTTCTCATAGCAGCATCCTTAATTCCTCAGTATTCACTAATATTGGGGGATTTTTCTTTCAGTTATTTGAGACTAAGGATGATTTTATTCATCTCTACAGCCTGGTACATATATGCACAATGTTTGTCAAAAGGTGGATATTCAAAAAAATTCTTGACTAAATTATGGTAATTCATGTGATCAGTTCTGCAGTTCTTAAAACTTTAAATTACTTGTTAATTCTAAGAGAAAGTCAGATAATTTTTAGAAGGATTTCCAAACCATGCTAAAGTGTCAGCCTTCATTTCCTTGTCTGAGGGAAACAGGATAGAAATAGATGGTTTTAAAGTTCTCCAAGCTTCTGTGTCCTTTATACATCCACAATTTTAATCCTTATCATTTTCAAGATTTGCTAAATTATTTGAGGTGATCCATTCTCTTATTAAAGTTACATATTTTATGGCACATACTGAGCATATTAACAAATAACCTACTGATAAATGACAATGCCCATAACACCAGGTTAATCTGATTTCCATGAAATGAGCTGTAACTTCAAGAATATTAATTCATCTAATAAGGGTGATGATTTACATAATGTTGCCTAAAATATTTCTCTTGATTATTTAAGAGAGTTTTCCTAGGGGTAAATAGCTGGGAAGTCAATAGAAAAAAAATACAACCATGATTAATTTAATTCCAGTCTAAAGGACTCCATATATAATGTATTTGAGAAAACCAAGTCACTATTATAGATTCAGATAAATGGCTGTATATATGAGATATTTTTAATGTAACCCAAATTATAAGAAATAGTTTTTTGGTATAGAAGCAACCACTCTTTTACCTAAAGGAAACTATAAAATCTGAGTTCATTGTAAATTTGCCTCATTGCCCTCTGTTAGTTTGTGCCTGCCCCATCCTTAGGGGCCCAGTTAAGGACTATTGTATCATCCATACATCAGAAGAGGATGTCTGTGTTCTATGTTGATAGTCAGTCTAAACAAATATTTATACAGTTGAGATCAGAGATATAAAATGTCAGTTCCAAATCCACCCATGATGGCACATATACCAGACAGATGACAAAGGTTATAAAGGCCTGTGAAATACTTGAATCATATTTTGCAACCCTTGAAAGAATTCAAGTCGGAGATTAGCAGAAACCAGGCTCAGTTCTGTCCATAATCCCCTTTATCTGTCTTCTAGCCAACAAAATGAAAACCTGAAGCCAAGCTGACAAATAGAGTGTGAAGGGCCTTCTACTGCATTTAAGAAAAAACTGAGACTTGCTATAGGTAAAAATTATCTTTTCTATTACTATTATTGTTGATGTTGTTGTTATTCATAGAAATAATGAAAAAAAACCTAAATAACATTATTCTGCTGGATTCTTTATGTAACACAATAAATTAACTCGCTTCATATTACACTGGGCATATAACATGAAAACATGTGCAGAGAACAGAAATCAGTATCTGTAAAGACAAATTCCCCTGTGATAGAGAAATCTATTATTTTAAGTCCAGACAATTAGATCTATTAAGGTGTAAGAGTGTTTCAGTACAGTCCTGCTAAAAGTAAAGCTTAGAAGTAAATCGGAAAAAAAAAAAAAAACGGAAAACTGATGCCAGTTAGATACAAAATATAAGATTATGCTATGTATATGGGACAGGATAGAACTCTGAATGAGGTCACATGTAGGGAAAGCAATATTAGTGACAAATCAACTAACGTCCTTATTGAGCATAGACATTCCAAGAAGGGTGAAGAGTACTGTATATTAGATGTAACACTCATAATATTCAAGTTAGTTGTAAAAGAAACAAGGTAAATGCTTTCAGTCAATATGATAGGCTGAACTGATATTGAGAATCCTTTCTTCCAATCTGAACACACAGTTTGTTATACTTGTGTTTTCTTTTATATGTTGCTTTTACATGTAGGAACACATAAAAAGCAAATGAACAAGCTTACACAAAAGGGGGGGGGGATCCCCAGTCTCAGGATTTAAGGGGAAAAAACAAATTCAACATTAGAATAGTGAGGAGGAGTTGAAACCAAGAAATTCAAGGGGGCCCTGGAAATAATAAGCCTTGTTTTTGAGGGCTGGCTTTAAATATTCGTTGTCTTATCAGAAAACAGGTAGATGCTGTTGTCTTATCAGAAAACAGGTAGATGCTGGAAAACAATAGAATAATATCTTCAAAGTACTGAAGACATATAGCTGTCCAAATTAAAATTCTACACCTCTACACCTCATTTTAAAAAACTACTCAAGAACAAGAAGTAAAGAAATTTTCATTCACAGACAAAGAGGAATTACCACCCACAAACTGTAACTACAACAACAAAAAATGACTAAAGCAGTAGCAGCAGCTATTGGAATTGTCTGAAGGCATTAAAAAATATTCTGATGCCTAAAGCCAATACTTTGAGATTTTTTTTTTTAACCAAAGTGATCTAGGCTGTGTTTCAATAATGGGAGCTTTAAAAAGTTCTCACATAATTCTCATGTGTTTTAGGCAAGATTGGAGACCATTGTACAAAGAATGTCCTTCAGTAAGAAAGAAAATAAGCATAAAAAGAAGTAGGAAGGTGCACTGAACAGTGACCAGCAAAGAAATTTGTAATGTTGGAATGAATCTGAATAACGGTTGAGTGTAAAAAATAATAGCCAATGGGGGTATATACAAAGTAAAACTAAAACACTAGATAATATACTGAAATACTGGAGATCAGATTTAAAATTTGAGGGGTCCATGAACCGCTTAGGAGGAAGATGAGATAATTAGTTTTAGACTTTTTGAAGTTAGAAATATATGTCAAATTTTTCAGAAAACACTAAAAATGAATACTTCATATATGATTCATAAAAAGGTAGACCATAAAAAGAGAATGAAAAATGTGTTTAAACGAAGTTAGTACCAGGAGGGATAAAACATGGAAAAATAAAGGAGAAATAGATCAATAATCACAATACATTTGATCACAGAGACAATAAAAATAAATTTAAAAATTCCAGTTTTTGCTGCTTACAAAAGACATATGTAAACTATTTTTAAGATGCAATGCAATACTTCACTCAAAATAATTAATTATATACATGATAAATGATTTTCGAGATTACATATTTGGCATGATGACATGTATACAAATTTTTAAAACTCAAAGCAATCATGTATTTTTCATGGATTCATTTGCATATAGTAAAAACTTCAAGCATGGATTCAAAGTATTTATATTAAATTCATGATACCAGTTACCTAAGAAAAGGAAAAATGGGACTGAAATGAGAATAGAGAGGAGAGAAAAGAAATGTGTGTGTATCTGTGTGTTTGTGTGTGTGTGTGTGTGTGAACACATGTACAACAGTCAAATATGTGCTTCTTTCACAGCATGATTCACTGTATTCCATCACAATATTAATAAGATTTCATACGATATGGGCATCTCTGCAGAAAATAAAATTGTCACATGCTTATGTGTATTGGGCAATGAGCTCACCTTACTATTTCCATCCATTCTTCAATTAAAATCTAGAAATGTGAATGGGCTGTTAGAATTTAGTTAGTGAGCCAATTATCTTTACGGAACATGCTAGTTATGCATAGCTTTTCCTTGGCTTAATTATGTTTTAAAATAGCAGGCATTCATTTTACATCTTTAATTGATGGCCATCACACACAATTAGTTTGAAATTTCTTATCAATATGCTTGAAATATATTTGGTTGAATCATTGGAGTAATCTTTCTTGAACTTACCCAAAAGTATGTGTTTAGCCTTCCTAAACACAGTGGCACATTTCCAAATACAAAGTAGTTGCATTAGAATTATTCCTAATATGAAGACATTCAATATTTGTGGAAACAAATTTTCTCTTGAAAACTTAGCTTCCAGATGGAAGAAAAATAGGGGTAGACATGTATTTAAAGGCAAATTTGAAGATGAGAAATCAAAATTCCCATTCCATAGTGAAAGAAAAAGGGTTAGTAATTACAGAGAGAAAGGCAAATACAATGCAAAAATTATTGGAACATATTTTGCTCAATTACAAACAAACTTACATGGTAAGTTGTAGCTTCCATTATTGCACCAATCTGTAGCATATTTTAATATTTTCATTTTGAAATGAAAATTTTAAAAAGTCATCTATTGTTTTTTTAGAAAGTATCTAGAGTGGTTGAAGTGAAATAACTTTCAGAAAATGTGTTAAAATGGGGCTACAAAAGACTTAGGAGGACATAAGCTTGGTTCTTATTATTGACAGTTTGCAAATCAACCATGGGGATACACATTATTTGCCATTTAAAATGAATGATGATTCTATATACATATATATGCATCTTATCATATTGATTATAAACCAAGTAAAATCTCGTGAAATCTAAGTATGTTTGAAAAACTTAAACCTATTTTTATGTTTTTCCAAACACTAGAAAATGAAAGCAATTTCTGTTGTTTGTCATTTTCTTTTGGACTCCCTTGGCTTCCTGAAAATGATTATGTCAAGATATTGGAGAAATATTCATAGGAAGCAACAGAGGCCATGAGAATAGAGACCTACACTGCTTCCTCATTAGAAAAAATAAAATAAAAATTCCTGTCTGTCCATTTCAAATTACACTCAGGGATGCTTATAATATAGAATTTGAAAGTTGAATACATACTAGTTGTCAAGTAGTCAGCCCCGTTGATTACTCATGCATTCCCTCCTAAGTATGTTGTTCTTAGAATTCAGAGGGGTCCTTTAATCACAGCCCCCATCTTGACCACTCACATCTCCAGATTTTCCTACTTCACGGCATATTGGTGTTTAACTTATTAAACAAATATTTGTTGAACAATTACTATTCATGCTAAGCAATGGGGATCAAAGATGAATGAATATTCATTTGTCTTTAAGGAGACACAGTCTACTGGAGAGAGGCAGAACTGTGAACAGATGACTGCATAAAGAGGCAAAGTCAAGTCTTATTTATTCAGAGGAAGAAGTCCCCGTGATCAAGCAACTAGTAAAATCATTTCATTGTGCAAGACATGGATTTGTGATTGAAAATGCACAAGCATATTTATCTTATTATCCATCATAGATGATCACCTATTATAATCAGTGAGATTTCTTAATGGCACAGCATCTAGAGGAGGACGTCATGCATGAACCTGTCATATTCAGAAAGTAAGGAAGTGGCACAGTGGGAACAATTCAGGAAAGTAAATAAACACGACAGTAGATTTAAAATCTACTTTAACTGTTCTTACTATTATTAATCTATTTGGGCAAGTAGTCGTTTTCATTGATGTTAGCATTTTTTCATCCACGACTTGAAATCAGACATTAAATATTAATATTATAAAAAATGTTACTAATTGAGTTCATTCACAAATTTATAAAAATAGATCAGCACCAGAGACCTATTTATTGGAAACAAAGTAGGTAGAACAATTAAACTCACTTATAGTTCCTTCTCAACCAAAGTGGACAGAAGTTTTATATGTAGAGGTCAGTCCTGGGCCAGAGGCTATTTAGTATTTTCATCAAGTCTAGGATGATAGAAAAGCATGTGGATTTAGTAATTTACAGTTCTCTTTAGTTGACAAGACTGATTAATACTTTGTCAAGATCAAAATTCAACATGACCATAATATGACCTTGACAAATTGGAGAAGTGGTTTAAAACAATGCAATTTAATAAGTCTAAGGGTCAGATATGGGCTTTAAAGGGATTGGGAAGGAAATGGAAATTATAATAATGTAGGTGATACCATGCCAGTGAGAATGCATTTGTGTGTGTAATATAATATGTAACAAATAATATTGAGTATGACTTGAGTCAAGAATATAGCAATAGCTTTTTTTTCTCTCTCTCTCACCATGGCATAGTGCTTACTCACTCACAAATATTTCTAATACATTTCATCAAAATTTCCTCATTTAATCCTGTATCCCTGCTGATAAAATTAAAAGTAATTCTAAGATATATAAATGAAGAGAAGGGTATAAAGGTACAAATAAGTGGGTGAATATTATGAAATTACTTTGTATTGTGCTTTACAAATACGATTTATGCATTTATCTTGTTACTAACACATTCGTTCATTCATTCATTCATCAATCATTACATATTTATAGAACTTCTACTATGTCCCAGGCACTGCATTAGGTGCTGGTAATACAAGGTGTGGAAAAGCAAGCATTGTCCATATTTCTTAGAGCCTGCAGTCTAAAGAATAATTACTAATTGTAGTAAATATAGACAGGGTACTATGAGCCATGGAACAGGGAGCCTTTCTCACCTGGAAGGATGAGGAAAGGCATCCCTTGTGAAATGTCTTCTTAACTGATGTATGACGTAGGTAGCCTAAGGGGACAAGGGAGTAAAGGAGTAAGTATTTCTTGCAAAGGGGAAAGCAAGTATTAAGAATTTGAGCTTCAAAAAAGGAATGCTTCACGTTGATATTACAGTCTCAACAATTACAATTAAATTTCTGGTTGTTAATACATTGCATAAAAGTGGGGGAGTGGATTTCTGCCAAAATTGGGGCATATAGTTAGGATTAGAAATGTGCTCTGTGATATCAGTGACTTTAACATTGCAGTGAGACTGGGAGAAAAAAACGTACAAAGAGGCTATCCTCTGGACCCAATGGCACTGATGGACATCAAGGCTTTTGCTGAAGTAGAAAACCTGCTATTGATATTGAGATGCTCTTGAATGAAACAATGACTTCAAATAAGAGTTCCAAACTGAAACTCAGAAAGACCACCAATCTGACATGACTTAAATTTGAACTGCTTCTCAGATAGGCGATTTATACTTTGGGGTAAATGGAAACTGGGCTTGGTTTCACTAATGATATCAATGACATTTTGCTATTAAATTTGGTTTAATATTTTCATTTTACAAATCCCTAACTTCAAAAACTCTCTAAGGGAAAGTAAGGGGAAAAGGATAGGACTAACTTGTTTAGTTACATTACCTTGAATTTTAAATTTAAATTGAGCAGCGCTATCTCCACCAATGCTTGACTAGAAGCCTGCACAGTGAGTAGTTGTAATGGAGGAGGTTGGCTCATTTTAATGGCCACATCTGATGGATCTCAAAGAAATGCAGGTAAAACAACTCTCTGCATAGTTCATAGTCAATTATTTATACTTACTTGAAAAATGCCAAAGCCTAGAAAACTTTAAATGGTGGGTAATCAGCAACATTCACATTTTTCCTTGAGGTTTTCAGGCTTGTACAAACACATTTAGGCTTTGAAAGACACGTTTTGGAACTTTACTGGAGGTATTCTAAGAAATATCTTCATGTTAAAACAATCTCCAAATATTTTAGGAATAACTAGTATCTCTCCGTAAATAATTCATGCCTTAATTAATTATTATCATTGTTAGAAATTAATACTGAAGTATTTCAGAAAAAGATGACATATTAAGAATGTGACACTGCTTCCATGTCGTATAAGAGCATGAGGATATCTCTTATGAAACTTACTGCATTTTGCTACAACATTTTTGTCTATCTTCTCTTCCAGATTACAAGCTTCTTAAAAAATAGACTGTGCACAGATCTAACTTTCTGGCCTACATTTGCAGCACTGGAGACTACTATTGAAATATTAATTCAAAGGATATTTTAGAAAACATTATAGACAGAACTCTACCATAAAAGAGCATATATAAATATAGCATATTTTCTGATGTTATTGAATCATCTTAAGTATTGGTTAATGCAAATTTCAATCTCTAAGGCACTTCTACAACATACCTGAAAAATGATCGTCATCTTGTACTTGAGTGTCCTCACTGAGAAAGAAATTGCAACTCAAAATAGGTTTATTTCATTTTTAGGAAGCTCTAATTGTTAGAAAACTCAACTCTTAAAATAAGTTAAAATCTCTATTCCTCAACTTCTATGCATTTTCTTGGTTTTTAAATTAGGGGCAACTTGATCTTTTTTTGATTTTACAGCTCTAACATAGCTAAAGCTGGCGTTCAGGTCCTTTGCCCACTTACCTACTCTTCATAATTATTTTTATTAAAAGAAATATATTGTGGTATAATATAAAAAATATACTAACTTGAATGTACACTTTAATGAATTTTGACAAATGTAAATATTTTGTAACTCTGTTTCCATCAAGGTAGACAATTTTCCTATTACCCCCCTCTGCAGTTTTCCCTTTCCTCTTTGCAGTCACTCTCTACTCCATCTTTGATACAGGCAACTGCTGATATGTTTTCTGTCACCATAGATTCATTTTTCCTTTTCTAGAAAGTCATATAAACAGAAACATAAAGTACATACTCTTGTGTGTCTAGCTTTTTTCTCAGCATAGCGTTTCTGAGATTCATCCTTGTTGCATTCCTCATAATTCTATCCTTCTACTGCTGTATGATATGACATTGTATGGATATACCACAACTGGTTCACCCATATAAATCTTGTTGGAGATTTTCTGATGATGGCCATTCTGACCGGTGTGAGGTGATACCTCAATGTAGTTTTGATTTGCATTTCTCTAATGATTAGTGATGTTGAGCATCTTTTCATGTGTTTGTTGGCAGTCTGTATATCTTCTTTGGAGAAATGTCTATTTAGGTCTTTTGCCCATTTTTAGATTGGGTTGTTTGTTTCTTTGATATTGAGCTGCATGAGCTGCTTCTAAATTTGGGAGATAAACCCTTTGTCAGTTGCTTCATTTGCAAATATTTTCTCCCATTCTGAGGGTTGTCTTTTCGTCTTGTTTATGGTTTCCTTTGCTGTGCAAAAGCTTTTAAGTTTCATTAGATCCCATTTGTTTATTTTTGTTCTCATTTCCATTTCTCTAGGAGGTGGGTCAAAAAGGATCTTGCTGTGATTTATGTCATAGAGTGTTCTGCCTATGTTTTCCTCTAGGAGTTTGATAGTGTCTGGCTTTACATTTAGGACTTTAATCCATTTAGAGTTTATTTTTGTGTATGGTGTCAGGGAGTGTTCTAGTTTCATACTTTTACATGTACCTGTCCAGTTTTCCCAGCACCACTTATTGAAGAGGCTGTCTTTTCTCCACTGTATATTCTTGCCTCCTTTATCAAAGATAAGGTGACCATATGTGTGTGGGGTTATCTCTGGGCTTTCTATCCTGTTCCATTGATCTATATTTCTGTTTTTGTGCCAGTACCATATAAATGCTGGAGAGGGTGTGGAGAAAAGGGAACCCTATTGCACTGTTGGTGGGAATGTAAATTGATACAGCCACCATGGAGAACTGTATGGAGGTTCCTTGAAAAACTAAAAATAGAACTACCATACGACCCCACAATCCCAGTACTGGGCCTATACCCTGAGAAAACCATGATTCAAAAAGAGTCATGTACCAAAATGTTCACTGCAGCTCTATTTACAATAGCCAGGACATGGAAGCAACCTAAGTGTCCATCATCGGATGAATGGATAAAGAAGATTTGGCACATATATACAATGGAATATTACTCAGCCATAAAAAGAAACGAAATTGATGTATTTGGTAGTGAGGTGGATGGACCTAGAGTCTGTCATACAGAGTGAAGTAAGTCAGAAAGAGAAAAACAAATACCGTATGCTAACACATATATATGGAATCTAAGAAGAAAAAAAAAAAGGTCATGAAGAACCTAGGGGTAAGACGGGAATAAAGACACAGACCTACTAGAGAATGGACTTGAGGATATGGGGAGGGGGAAGGGTAAGCTGTGACAAACTGAGAGAGTGGCATGGACATATATACACTACCAAACGTAAAATAGATAGCTAGTGGGAAGCAGCCGCATAGCACAGGGAAATCAGCTCGGTGCTTTGTGACCACCTAGAGGGGTGGGATAGGGAGGGTGGGAGGGAGGGAGATGCAAGAGGGAAGAGATATGGGAACATATGTATATGTATAACTGATTCACTTTGTTATAAAGCAGAAACTAACACACCACTGTAAAGCAATTATACTCCAATAAAGATGTTTAAAAAAAAATCTTGGATATTTTGGTCATATCCAGTTTTACCTATTATGAATAATGGTGTTACACATTTTTGTGAACAAATTTGTGTGACATAAGACTTCATATCTCTTGGATAAGTATGAACTCTTAGGTAATTGCTTGGTCATACGTAAATGTGTATTTAACTTTAAAGCTTTCATGCTACAAGCCCATTAACAATGTATTCATGTTTGTCTAGGTCCACACCAAAACTTGATATTAGCAGTTTTTTAAATTTTAGACATTATAGTGGTATGTAGTGGTATCTCATTATAATTATAATTTGTACGTCTTTGATGGAGCAATCTCTAAATATATATAAATTATATATACTTAATATATATGTTGTATACAATATATGTAAATATTTTAATTAATTTTTATTGGAGTATAGTTGATTTACAATGTTGTGTTAGTTTCTGCTGTACAGCAAAGTGAGTCTGTTATACATATACATATATCCACTCTTTTTTAGTTTCTGTTCCCATCTAGGTCATTACAGAGTACTGAATAGAGTTCCCTGTGCTATACAGTAGGTTCTTATTAGTTATCTATTTTATATGTAATAGTGTGTATACATATAAAAAATATAATTAGGCACTTAAAAATAAAAGGAAGACATGCAAATAGCCAATAGGCATATATTCATAGATACATATACTTTACATTTATATATATAACATATCCATAAATATATTTTTGCCATTTTCTCCCATTGGACTGTCTTTTTATTTTTGAAGTGTAAAAATTCTTTAATCTGTATATAAGTTCTTTGCCAGATATTGATATTGCAAACATTTTCCAAGTTTGTTGATTTTCTTAATTTTGATTTTTATTCAGCAGAAATTTCCCTTTCCTCTGTGGTTGTCACTGCCTTGTCAGGGTTGGGTTCTGACCCCTAGTCGTTGGAGTAGAGGCCGTCAGATCTGTTTCTTCGCTGTGTTTCTGATCTGCGGTGTGAGGTCGGGAGGACTGGAGCACTCCCACTGGGATAGAAGCCATTGAGTATTCCTCCTCTGGAGGTGTTCACCTGTGGGTATGCTCTGTTTTGTCCCCTTTCGCCCATTGTGTGGGCTTACAAAGTACACGGCTGTTGGTACTGCTCTCAGTCCCACCTTAACCATGGTTATGCCGGCAACTGGCCCTGGTGACTCAGGCATCCTTTTCACCAGGCCACTGGCCCAGATCCACTGAGGTCAGGTCCCAGGACTGCAGTAATGATGTACCTGGACCCACTATGTGAGATACGGCGGCAGCTCAGACTCTGGCCTGGCCAAACCCCAGCATGTATGTGCCCACAAAACCCACAGCTGCTAGAGCCAGACCTGTCTCAGCTGCAGGAGCACTTGTCCATTGGGATGTTCCCAGGTGCTGAATTTAGGAAGCCATCAGAGGAAGGGTAATGCCATGATTTGCACAGCCATGAGGAGAGATTTCAGCTCTTCTTCCTTAGTTGCATGTCCCCTGGAACTCAGCTGTGGTTTCAGCCCCATCTCTGCATGTGGGCCACCCACTGGCGTCTGCTCCCAAGGCTGCTGGAGCACACGAGCTTGTCAGGCAGGAGGATGTAGAAGCGGCAATCAGGGCAGGCAGGCTGCCCAGGTGAGAGGGTGCTGGGTGGCTATGGGATGTACGAGCCTGTCAGGCAGGAGGGAGTCAAGGTGGCAAGCTGGGCAAATGGGCCACCCAAGCAGGAGAGTGCTGAGGTGATGATGGCTGGGGGCATGTGAGCCACTCTGGCAGGAGCCCTTCCTAGTGCCTGTGGAGGCAGGGGCCGGTGTGTGAGGAGAGAGGCTGCAATGGGGGCCCCACCCTTTGTGCATCACTCAGCAGTGGCACTTTGCTTCTATGCTGGTCTGGGCTTCCTCCAGGAGCATTCCTTGTTGTGGAGCTCCTCGCTCCTATCCCCTTGAGCTGTCTCCTCACAGCCAACATCATTCCCCTTCCTGGGTCTGCTCTTCAAACCCCACATTCCAACACTCAGCCCCCGTGTGCACCAGTGGTCACCAGTGGCTGGGGCATGCAGAGCTGTGGCCAGACCATCTGTGTAGGCCTCACTCTCTCCTGCCTGCCACAGACTGGCTGCTGCACTGTTCTCTGAGCCACCAAATTTCTCCTTCTGCCCCAGCTTCTCTCCCCGCTGCTTCCCCAGATGCGGGAACCTCTTCTCACCTTCAGCTCCGCTCCCCCGCCCAGGGTCACAGGTCACAGTCCCACTTCATCTGCTCTTCCTTTTCCCTTCTTCTTTCTTTCGTCCTACCTGGTTATGTGGGGATCTTTCTTGTCCTTTCAGGTGCCTGAGGTCCTCTGCTAGTGTTTATCAGGCGCTCTGGGAGAATTGTTCCATTGTAGATGTTTTCTTGATGCATTTGTGGGGAGATATGAACTCCACATCTTCCTACTCCTCCATCTTCTTGACTGACTAATCAGCAGTTTGAGTTTGAAAAGGCCACTTTTCCCCCTCTTTTAACCTTGGTTTCAGGTTCTACCTAATTTAGCTAATTAGGCTCAGTCTCAGGTCATTGTGGTCTGTATTTACATTTCTGATTTGTACCGATTTGCAAGACAAAGACAGTTGCTTTTAATTCCCCAAAGAACTGGCCTGTCACCTAAATAATATTGAAAGATTGATTTGCCCAACTACGTTTTCTTTAATTTGCTTTTCTGTATCAGTGAGAAGATTTCCAACTAGACTGAAATTTCAGAATTCTATAGTCTAGAACTTTATGGTTTAATTTATCATACCTTCAAAACTTGCATAAGGCATTCAACAAAGACCCTCTTTCTGAGTGCACAGATTAGACCCAGAGTAAAGTCTCCATTCTTTATTTTTATTATCCCTTAAATATTAGCTGTCAGTTTTTACTTTATATTGTATAGGCTCAGGTAATCCCACTGGTTTCCTTTAGTATGTTTAATTAATATTTCCTTCATATGCCGTCTTATAATATCAAGCAGGGGAAGAGTTCCCCAGTGAAACATGTCTATCCCACACAATATAATTAGGCAAAAGAGAGGTAATTATCTTATACAATGCCCATTTAAACATACCAATTTTTTTTTTTCTTTTTTTTTTGCGGTACGCGGGCCTCTCACTGTTGCGGCCTCTCCCGTTGCGGAGCACAGGCTCCGGACGCGCAGGCCCAGCGGCCATGGCTCACGGGCCCAGCCGCTCCGCGGCATATGGGATCCTCCCAGACCGGGGCACGAACCCGCATCCCCTGCATCGGCAGGCGGACTCTCAACCACTGCGCCACCAGGGAGGCCCTAAACATACCAATTTTTATAAAGACTCTGGGGTCCCCAGAGAGTGGTTGAGCCAAGGGACTCAGGCACTTTTGTCAATCTTTTAACTTGATTAATTGTTCCAACTTTTGCCCCAAGTAATTGTTGGTCAGGTATCTCAGTGTAATTTTACGTGTATAAAATTTATATGTAATAAAATATACGTATTTTAAACTGGGGTAAATAGGGCAGACTTGTTTGGGTCTGGCCCTTTAATGTTGATGACAAGTAGGAGATCCCTTTGGCCCATCCAATCTTAGGTAGTATTGTATCCAATCTTTGATTTATCTCATTAATGTCTGTTTTATTTATCCCACTTTAAAATAACCATCTAAAGATTTCTTATTCATTTAGGAAAAGTCCCTTTAAAATTTTCACCTTGTTGGGAAAAAGTTTTTAGACTTTTCCTTCAGTTTTTTTCCCTGTTACTTAACCTAATTAACAATAATTATTCTAATGTTTTTATTAGCATCTGTAAGACCCATTTAGGGGAAGCAGAGACCACAAATAAGGTTTCCCAAACCAATTTTTTGGGTTTGTTTGAAACTAAAGGAGTTTTTAGGTTAACCATTATATGTCTAATTTCCCACATTTCCCCCCCATAGGAGCCAATGAAACAGCTGTTTATAATGAGAGCTCTCTAAAAATTTACCAATTTAGAAGTTTCTCCAATTTGAAGGATCCATGATCTGCCCATAAATGAGGTATACCTTAATAGTGACTCAAACCAATAAGACGCAAGAGGCTTCCCCACAAAAGAGTGTAAAGGATGCTGTCTAAATAAGATCCAGAAAGTTTACTCCCAAAAGTAGTTTAAGAAAGTAATGGTCTTTGTTGTACAGGCTGACACAATGAAGGTTAGGATGGCAAAAAGCCCCCGAGAGTTGTACAGTCAGACAAAAGCCTGCTCAGAATCCCAGTCTATTTGACTGGCTGCCAAATGTACACCATATAAGTACTTTTGGATGGTAGTGACCAAGTTCTCAAAACACACACACACACACACACACACACACACACTGAAGAATATCAGAACACTTACATTTCAAAGACACAGGAAGAGAAATGCAAGTTTCCCCTAGAAAGCCTTTTGTTTTTTTGAAGTCAGAATTCTGAAAAGATGTTTTTATCAAGCCAGCTTTTTCTAACTTAACTGCATATGCAATAAAAGAGTCCTATCTTAGTCATTTTTAGGGCAAGATTTTCTTTAAGTCCCAAGTAAGTAAGCACTTGTAAATGTAAATTTTGTATGTACATAAACCTGGCCAGGATATCCGTTGGAGGCTGGAAATCTGTTGTTCCTTTTTCTTTTGGATTGAAAGCTAAGTTCCCCATTCTGAGTTCAATTTGTGAAGATCACTTTTATTTTGACAAACTCTATTAAAGTAGCCAATTCAAGGAAGACAGGTTAGTCTTCCACCTAATTACCCAGTCCAACTTTTACTCAGTGTCTTTCACCTGAGCAAAGTCTCCCCAGTCTTTCAACTGAGGATAAACCACGCAGTGTCTAAACTGAGCAAGATCTTCCCAGTGTCTTTTAAGTGAGGCTAACCCACTTGAGCAAAAGTCTTCCCAGTGTTTTTCTACTGAGGATAAGCTCTCAGTGTTTAAACTGAGTAAAAATCTTCCCAGTGTCTTTCACTGAGGATGACCCAGGTACTTCTTCTTGAAACCAAGTTTCAAGGATAACCTACTACTCAAGAGAAGAGTTTAACACCACTGAATAAAACTTAGGATCATCAACCAAAACTGGAGATCCAAGAACCAGGAGATACTCACCCAAATTCGTCTGGACACTCTGAGAAAGCGGACAGGCCCAAGAAGCCTCTGCTGGTGCCGGGACTCTGGATCCTCATAGAGTTCAGGCAAAGAAGAAAAGTCTGCTCTGGGCCCCTTCATTGGTTGCCAAGACTGCTGACTGAAAAATATGCACAACCCAAAAGGAGAATTATGTTTTATTTGGCAGATTTTCTGAGGACTTAAGCCCAGAACACAGCCTGTCAGATCACTCTGAGGAACTGCTCAGAAGACCTAAGGGAGGAGTCAACAAAAACCAGGTAGTCAGAACATCAAAAGATTACTATTAATTAAAGAAAACTAGACATCTCAAGTTAAGGACTTTAGCACTTTTCTATGTATGAGAAGATGAAAGAGTCTGGGCTCCGTGAAATCATTCCTTTGATATGCACCTTAACTCTAGAATCAGTACCCTGTTTTTCTCCATCCCGAATCCCCTCAAGGTGAACAGTTGAGGGTTCCTGCTTTGACGTCTGACTTGATGACTGCAACATCCTTTGTCTACTGATATGGCAGGGAACATTTTTCATCCACGGGTAAGAAATTGAGGAGAAAATTAACATAATTCAAGATATAAAACCATTACAATACTAAAAATTCCCAAATGTCAAACAAACATAAATACCCTTGACCTGTAAAATGGAAGATGCCAAAGAAGGGAAAAAAAGAAACAATAAAGAAAATGTAGAAAATAAAGCATAAAATAAGATGACAGAAATCAATAACAGTAGAACAATAATTAAATAAATCAAGATAAATGTTATCATAAGATTTTTAAATTTCAAAGAAAACCCATCAAACAAAACATATTGAAAATAAAGTAATAGAGAAAATTTAGAGAGCAAATATGAATGCAAAGAAGACCTGTTAGGTAGTTAGTCAGACATTAGCAGCAAGGAGGTGACAGTGGTGAGAAAGACAAGAAGAAGAAATTGAGTCACACGCAGCCATCTGGGGACTCTCCCTTGACTCCACCCAGAACGGGAGAAACTATGGTCGGGTGGTGGGCAGCTTATCCTGATAAAGAGAGGCACAGTAACACAAGGGGACTTCTCCAGGCTGTGCGTGCCCAGACCAGACAGGCGTATAACCTATAGTAAATCCAAACTCATTATACCATAATTACAATAAATTACATGTGGTTTTGCCCCTCCCCCTACCCAGTAGGCATTTCTTGGGGATTCAAGGATGAGAGCATGCACAGCAGAAAACTTGTTACATAGCTCAGGACTGTCAATCAAATAATGATCCTTGTCACTCACCCCCACCTCTCTACAAAATGCTCCTTAAAAGCGCTCGTAAGCCTTTATAGGAATGCTGCTTTCAATTTGCAGAAACAGTACACCCATCCCCCCCCCAACCCCGAGAGTGTACCTTTGCTTCGATATACTTTGCTTTGCTTTGGGCTTGCTTCACTTCGCTGAAATAGCCTGTTCTCAGAAACAGCCTGCTCTTTCTCTCTCCTTCTCTCTCTCCCTCTCTGAGAGTGTACCTATGCTTAAATAAACTTTGCTTTGTGCTTAAGCTTAACATGGTAGTTTGCAATCCTTTGCTTACTATCATGGAACCAGGGTAGCTGGTCCAGGCCTTCCACTGACCTCTTCGGTTGAAGCTATTTTGTTACAAACATGTCCACATGGTGAGAGACCTAAGTCTAAATTTTGATAAAAGGTTGAATTAAGGTAAGAATATCATATGGGAGGAAAAGACTGTAGGAAAAATAGCAGATGTAGGAGATATGTTTGTGAAAGTGCACATTCATAGCAATATAGCCAAATAAACTCACATGCCCACGTTCCCACTAAAACTGTATAAAATTATGACCAACAAGCAGAGAATACACATTATTTTAAAGCCCTCATGGGGCATTAAGACATATTTACCATGTGAATCCTTCAGTGAATCTTGTGTTACTGCTAAGGGATAGAAAGTGGTGTCATAAGGGAATTTTGTGTAAGACTCAAAGCTCCCTTTCTATATGGTTCAGGCTGGACTTGAAGCTTCAGGGGCCTGAGAGGATGGGGCTGGAAAGGCAAGGCACACTCAGAAAAGAGAATACATACATAACACACTAGGAATATCTGAAGAGGCTGCTCAAGACCTGGCTCAGCCCCAAGGGTTTGACCCCTAGTCCTACTCTTCACCCTACAGCCCGTTAGGGTCAGGACCTTGGCTCACCCTAACCCATTCCTAGCTTCCGGGTATAGAATGAGTGCACATGTCTGAACGTTAATGTTCTCTCAAAATTTACATGTTGAAATCCTACCTCTTAAAGATAGGAGGCGGGGCCATGCAAAAGTGCTTATGAGCTTTCATGAATGGGATTAGTGCCTTATAAAAGAGACTCCAGAGATATCTCCAGCCTCCTCCCATCATATGAGGATACAGAGAGAAGGCTCCAGCTGTGAACCAGGAAGAGAGCTCTCACTACGGGGTGGTCATACTGGTGACTTGATCTTGGGCTTCCCAGCCTCCAGAACTGTGATAATAAATGTCTGTTGTCTTTACTCTACCCAGTCTATGGTACATTGTTACAGCAGCCCTAATGGACTAAGACCACATACTGCAAAATTTATCTGCAGAGTGGGGACTGTCTTATCGTTGCAAACTAAGAAGTTGGGTTGAGACAACATATGAAAGATTTTTTTTAAGTAGAAAATTATGGATTATTGGATTTGAAAGTACTAGAGTGGTTAAGGAACATGAGTACGTGTGTGTGTGCGTGTTTGCAGTGTGTCCCAAAAGTTTTTGTGCAGTTTAAAGATTTACTAACTCCAGAATTATAAACACTACAAACTTACAAAAACATCATTTGAAGGTTTAACTGTTACCAGATGCAAGTCTGTGTGCCTGATGCACAGTGAGGCTAAATACGGAAACATCAGAGTTTGGAGCAGAGAAGGGTTTACACAGTGCCATGCAAGAAGACACGTGGCTCATGCCCAGGAAAAACCCCAAACTCCCTGAAGGCTTTCAGCAAAGCCTTTTTAAAGGCAAGGTGAGGGAGGGGCATGGCTAATTGTTGCAAATATCTTGGTGTTGGATCCTTTGTTCTAGAGGCTGGCCAGATGGGTCAGATCCTGGTCAGGTCATGTGTTCCTGTAAACCTCCAAGAAAACAATTATTATTCTCTGTTCTGCAACTTTTTATCTCCATGAATGGGCTCTTAAAAGTCAGAGCCTTAGCAATAGGCTATCCTGTATATTTCAGGCTATAGGCAACATTGTTTTCCAAAAAGTGCAGAGCCAGCCTGGGTCACAGGGATGGACAGAGTTAGCTCCGGCAACAAAGCATAAAGATTAAAGTAAAAAAGATCTAATGTGGAGTCAGATTTGTTCTTCCCTATTACATAACTATCATTCTTTCATACTTATGAATTTTGAAAAATAAATTATTTTAATTTTTGTGTGTAGTTCCCTCTGATAGAAAATGAGGCAAAACATACACTATTCAAAATTCACAAAACTAAATAAGTGTAAACGAAATTCAAGTTCTATCCCTGCGTTTACACAAGACACAAACATGATGTGGGAAAGTTGGAGCTGAGGACAAAGGAAATCCTGAGTAAAAATGTCTGTGAAACAGCCAGTCTTCCAGGGTCAGCTTAAGATGTTCAAGAGTTATCAAATTGGTGGGCCTCAAGTAAAGGTGTCTAATGGATGAAGGAACCAGGTTCCAGATGCAATGAACAGAAAATTGGCTAAGGTCTCTCTCACAGGATGAGAGTAGTTGGAAGGAGGGATCTGGAAGCCCCAGGAGGGTGCAGGTGTCTGTGGGTCTGGATGGGAAGGCGGGGCAGTGATTCAGCCTATTTCTCTTATTGCCCCTCCCCCACACTCAGGAGCCCTTTGTGACAAGGCCACAGCTCTGTGATGCAGGCCTGGGGTTCTGCCATCAAGTGAACTCCCAGTGCTCTGTTGCCTGAGGGCAGCAATGCAATTCAGAAGATGGAGAATCTCTTTTCTTCGAAAAACATTGTTGCTATCTGGCTGAGATGCAGCCCAACTTCCTGGGTGATTAATATCATCCTTGGGTTCCTGTGTGGACTGGTGCTCTTCCTAATGTTACTTCCCTGCTTCCAGAGTAATCCATTCTTAGCACCACCTAGGAAACATAGAAACATCAGGAAGGTAAGAAACCTTTGGCTTAATCCCAGCAGAGATTATCTCTTTTTTTCTTATTCTTATTTCCACTTTTCTAAACCACCTAGAGAGACTCCTGAGATGGGAACTCTCAGAAAAGTATAGAACATCATCCTTCTAGGGAAAAGCCAGGCCAGAGAGGGGTTAGAGTGGGCATGAGGATTTCTAGCCTGAGATCTTAGACCAGGAGTTCAGGTATGGTAGAGGGCTCCAGGGCAAGTCCCAAATGCCGTGACTAATAATGGTCAAGGACTGGATTACTAAGAGTTCAATCTCTGCAGGAAGGCTGACCCCTGAGCCCTGGTTCACCAGCCACCTACCCACAGCGGGTGTCACAAGTGAGACCTTCCTCTGTGTTGGGGCTGAGCCCCTGAGAGCCTGAGAGAAGAGGCTGGAGTGGAGGTCTGGCCTTGGGAAGCAGAATCCTATCTGACAAAGCTCACGTGGGCATTTAGGTCTGAGAATGTGTGTGTTTCTTGATCAGAGGAACAGTGACAGAAGAAATCTATGGTGATTAAAACTTAAAAAATCCTTCTTGGGCTTCCCTGGTGGTGCAGTGGTTGAGAGTCCCCCTGCCAATGCAGGGGACGCGGGTTCGTGCCCCAGTCTGGGAAGATCCCACGTGCCACGGAGCGGCTGGGCCTGTGAGCCATGGCCGCTGAGCCTGTGCGTCCGGAGCCTGTGCTCCGCAATGGGAGAGGCCACAGCAGTGAGAGGCCCGTGTACCACAGAAAAAAAACAAAAAAAAAAACAAAAAAAAAACCTTTGCACTCTTCAAAGAAGAAAAACTGAAAATATTGTTATCCACTTTAAAAATAAGTAAAAGGGGAAAAAAACCCACAGAGTTTTAGTTAAATGTAGAAAGTCATGTTGTTCATGAACACAGCTTGCCTAGATAGAGGACAGTGAGAGTTGGGTGTTCGCCCCTCATTTTTTCTTCTCTCTCAGCATCAAGTAGAGCTGAAGGGGAGGAGCAGGAGTAGGAAGAAAAGTGGATCTTTGAAAGGTAAGCCTTTGCCATTCAGCCCTGCGCACCCCCGAGAGTTAGCTTCCATCTCTCCTAACCCTGAGGGCCCAGCTTCACGGTCTCTGAGGATGCCAGTGGCAGAGCTTATTCCTCAGGAAACAGAGCCTGAGCCTAATTAACGTGGAAGCACTTTGCAAAGGACAAACCCTTTTCAAGTGAGACTTACCATCACTGTCAGGGACATGTGGTCTTGGACACTGATACTTGGGCTCCAGAGTCTAATCCTCCAAAGATTTCCCTTAAAGGGCCATTGCACTCAGCCTCCTGAAAGACTCTTAGGCCTCTGCCTTCACCACCATGACCCAGTCTCCTGATTTCCAGCTTGCAGAGATTGCCTGGAAGAACTGGAGGGGACTCACAACCTGGTTTCACTTCTGCAAAGGTAAAGAATCTTTCCCCTTCTCTCCTGGGTCGTCCTTCCTCCCAGAGCCTATAATGTGACCCCAGCCCTGGGAGGGGGAGCCATGGGAGGGCGTGGCTAAGGCCCTAGAGTGAGGGAGAGCAGGAGCTTTATGAAGTCAGTGTGGGGGCAGAGGAGGGTTCTTGGGCTGCAGGTGCCCAGCCCTGCCTGTCCTGTCCAGCCATCCTGGCCCCATCTGCTCTCCTACAGCTGCCTGGGGAGGCTTCCTGGCAAGGACAACTTTCATCAGCTCTCATGTCAAGACCCTCCTGGTGAGGCGTGCAAAGCAGTGCCTGCTGGAGCCTGTGGAAGATACTGCTCGAAGGGTTGGGAACCCTGCATGAACACCTCCTGTAGGGTTTCCTTCCTTGATCCAGACACTCGAGAGGTGCTGGAAGCACATATTATAAGGTTTGGGGTAAAGCACAGGTGGACCCTACCCCTCAAGGTCCTCAAGGCCATAAATGTCTTTAAGTTGAAAAAGTTCCAACCCTCCACCGTTCTGCAGTTTGCCTCTTCCCCTGCAGCTACCTGTGTGTCTGGGTCCCACTCAACAGTCCAGTTTGCTGAGTTCCTGGAGAAACCTCCTCAGGCTCATTCAGGAGAGAAGGTGATAACAGAAGAGTCAGTTCCTACCCTGAAGAGGCCTCTCCTTGTCCCCTCAACTGTGTGTAAGGAAATCCAGAGTGCCCTGGGAGCGATTCCATCTGGTGACTACCATGGGCCCTCAAAGGCTTCTCTGACTGGACAGGAGGGCAGGCCACCTTCTCAGTCCCTCACACTCAGCCTTGTGGGCAGAACCTGGAAGAGTGAGACTGTGGAATGGGTCAAGAGGGACAGCCTAGAGCCAGGTCCAAGTTCAGCAATGGTCAGGAATGAGCCAAGAGAGGAGAGTGGTGGTCAGGCCTCAGGAGACCCCTGCCATAGGGTAACAGTGATGGAGGTGAACTTAGGATCCCAGTCTTTGAGAGGTGAAGAGGCCAGGGAGGCTGTGGAGGCCAAGCAGTCTCCTGCTCTTCAACCACAGTCTCGTGTTATCTTGGAAACCAAAGTGTTGACAAAATCCCAAACCACAAATGTACATATGAGGAGTTTAGAGGTGCCAGGGGCCAGTAAAAGTTTCCTACTACCTAGAATGTCTGTTTTCCAACATCCAGGTGAGCCATGCCTTAACATGGAGGTTGCTAGTGAGTTTAACTCCAAAGTAAAGGTACAGTCAGACAACCAGCTTCAGGACTTTCCCAAACACAGGTTCCTTGCTGCAGACAACTTGGCTTCTCAGGTGCCTCAGTGCCATCCCCAGAGAGTCCTCACCAGAGACAGGTTAGCTTCCCAGGAGCCAAGTGGCCTTATGGAAGCCCAAAGGAGCAACCTAGGGCAGCAGGAGCCCAAAACTTCAAAACTCCAAGACTCATGGAAGAGCCAGAGCAAGATGATTGCCCCTACTTACAAAAGAGAGGACTGTAGGAGGCATAAACCAGGAGAGCATGAAGAAAGGTTTAAAGAATTAGGGACCTCTCAAGCTGGAAGTATGAGCCGCCCTGCCCAGGTCAGGGGAATAACAGACTCTATTGGGAGCAGATGTCTCCAGCGCATGCCAGAGAAGAAACATAGCCCTCCAGAAAGCCTCTTCAGAAAAAGGATGATGCTATTTTTAAAGTGGATTTTCCCCAAGAAAAAAGTCAATGGTCGAGATGCTCTGCAAAAAAAAAAGCCCATATCAGCCACTGCCCAGAGTCACGGATCAGTCAAAAGCAGATCAACCTTGAAGAGTGAGACTGCTGAGGGTCGGGCAGGCATGACAGCTGTTGGACAGATCCTAGAAGAAAAAAGAGCGATTCACCATGGACTTCATGCCACAAAGTTAAATGGACACAAACTGGAGTTCCAAGTCCCAGTATGTGGGCGTTTCTGCTGCCACAGGCTTACCTCCTACCCAGAGCAACGGAGAATGATGGGTTCTACAGCCTGCAGTCATAAAGCCACCTCCAAGGGCCAGAGTTGTTCTATCAGGGAAAGGGAAGTCAGACACCAACATAGTTTGAAAAGTGTAAGGTTCGAAGATGAGCAGCTGGGCCTAAGGTGCCTCCCATCCTTGCCCCCCAAGAAGGGTTTGTTTCCAGTTAGTACCTGCCAGTATGGGCCAAGGATTCCAGGTGCCCCGGCCCGCCATCAACACTGTCCAAGGCATTGTCATCTTTGGGGAGGTGTCTTGCCTGGTCGACAGTAAAATCCTTCTTTAGTCTTCCCTTTAGTAGGAAAACATGTCTCCAAGTAAAAATTCAGTCCATGTAGAGAAAATGATTTTCTCATTAGCACATCCAAGATATTTAATGTTCCCCAATACATGTATGTATATATGTATATATTTTCTAATAAAAGCATAGTGTAATGGCTGCTGTCTGTGCTGTGCACTTTGTCTTCTAGAAGGGAAGGGCATGGAGGGAGGTTGACAGTAGCATCACAAGCTTGCTCCTTGTCTCGTGTCCCTTCATTGCACCTTATAATACTGTCATTACACAAACCAAAATTACTCTAACAATGAGATGGGAAAAACCTATGAAACCCACACCCAAGGATCTGGTTCAACCAGTCTTTCTCCTCCTTCTATGCTACTTTGAACTTTATGCAACTGTAGTGGATAGGTTTACACGATAGGGCTGGAGATTCCAATTCAGGCTCCAGGAAGTGTCAGAGCCAAGTGGATGGAAGTTTGGGGGGAATAGAGTATGGGCTCTGAGTTCAGAAACAGGAGAAAGCTTGCCCCTGGATCTCTTGGTAGGGAATATACAACATCTGCTCTTAAGAGTTCCTTCTCTCTCTGATGAAGGTTGGGATTGAGATATGCCCTATGAACCCCTTTTAGCTTAGCCATAATAAAATGTACAGCATCACCCTCCCCCACCTCTGTTTTTCCTATACTTTAGAGCAGCAGCAAGGATGGCATTTCCAGCTCTGTGTGTGTAGGTGGGGGGAGTATCAGGGAGGCTGCTGAGGGCTGTGTTGAGTCCAGTCCCATATAAATGAATGGCTATGTTCATGGGTCACCTACCTTCCACTCTATGTTAACCCCAGAGAAGGAGTTTTGGATGAATGGAATAGGGGTGTGACTGTGGGTAGTAACTATCTGGTGGTCAAACACTGTGAATTTAGGGTGGGATGTAGGTGTAGAAAAATCACTGGATCCAAGGAAGGAAGCAAAGTGGTACCAGATTCCCATAAATGTGCAATTCTGAAAGAGCAGCCCCCTGACATACAACCACCATCTAAAGGCCTAAAGGGGAGGAAAAGTTAAGGGTCCAGTAGCTCATCATGGCCCCACCCCAGGGTCTCTACCCTATTCCAACTCTAAGATCACAGACCTAGAGAAACCACCTTTAGGTCAAAACAGAAAGTCAAACTTATAGAAGTAAAGCAAATCAGGGAAAGTTAATCTCTTAATACTATATTTAATAAGCTTACACATCATCACCTCTTGACTTTTAGAAAGGATAACTTAACAATAGGTGTAAAAGCCAGGACTAGGGAACTTGGGATGTGACTCCTAGTCTGGTGACCTTCACATAAACACATGGCCCAAGGACTGCTCCAGGGGAGAGGTGGGGACTGGCTTGTGATTGTGTAGTAAGCCTTGCCTGTCTCCCAGTCCTTGATCACCCCAGAGCCTGGCAGGTGAAGAAGCAATCAGACAGGATTTGTGGTGGTGTGGAGGTGACCTGTGCAAAGTGGATGGGGCAGGGTGCAATCCAGGAGTGTTCCACTGATCTGCTTCTGGCACAGCTTTTCTTGTCTCCTGACCCCCATCCATATGGAAAAGCAGGGAGATGAGGAAGAATTTCTCTAGAGTGATTTGGTGCTTTCTGCCATGTGCAGGGCGCATGGTGGACACAGCTCCAGGTGGTGTCTTTCTCAGTGTGGAGATTTCTATTCCAGCTGATGCCCCTGATCCAGATGACAACAGAAATGGACCCCATCCCCCATCCCTGTCAGGCCCCTCAACACGTGGAAATGCTGTGACCTGGGGTGGAGGGGGCAGAGTGAGCACAGGACTGCTCACACCCCTGGTTTCTCCCTGGAGCCAGGCCCTACCTCTGGGCCCCAATTCCCAAGGCAGCCTCCAGAATGGGCACAGCAGTGAGAGTGGAGCCAGGACTTGTGGGAGGGGTCGGTACCCAGAGGAAAGAGTTGACAGGGCTGGGACCTGAGCCTGGCTGCTGCTGGGTCCTCTCAGGGGCACCCAGAAGTGAGTTCTGGGAATATGGGGAAGCTGGACTTGGACCCCTCGGCTCCTGCTGGGAGAGTGCCACAGACAGGTGATGCTGATGGAACAGCAAGAAAACAGAAAGAAGCAAGTCCCTTTGCCCTTCTCTTGCTGCTCCGTCATCCATAAGGTACAGTAAGACAAGAAATTGAGAGACCAAAAGAAAAAAAGAAATGGAGAGACCCAGAGACAATACACAAAGATTTCACAGACACACCTCTCAAGAGAGACTTCTCACACAAACACCTTTCTCAGAGATCACATACTGAGACCTCACACAGGGACCTCATGTTGCTTCACAGACCCTCAGACAGAAACCTAGCACAGATTTAACAGATTTCCCAGAGATACCTTCCAAAGGGACCTCATACAGAGACTTCACACAGAGATCTCACCCAGAGACAACACACAGAGACTTGGCACAAAGACCTCACAGAGACCTCACATCTATTCTTCAGTATCCATTGACAAGTCTTTCTTAGTGAATATGAAACCACTTAGCAAACTGGCAGCATGATAAATATATCATCAGTTGTGCCCCTCTGAGATCCACCAGACACTCACTGTCAGCATTACTCTAAATGGGGAAATGTTTGAGAAGTTTTGTTCTTTTGTAATGTCACTGCCTCTGAACAAAAGAATTATACATTGCAAATGTAGATTTGCAAATTTCATTGTTAGGTGTTCATTAGCTTGAAAATCACAAATTACATTTTTTTATTTCTATTTATTTTAGAAGAATGAAGAAAATAATGTTTATTTCTTAGAAATGCATGTAGTACTCTATTTTTTTATTTTTAAAAAATTTTATTGGAGTATAGTTGATTTACAAATTTGTGTTAGTTTCAGGTGTACAGCAAAGTGAGCCAGTTATACATATACACATGTCCACTTTTTTTAAAGATTCTTTTCCCATATAGGCCATTACAGAGTATTGAGTAGAGTTCCCCGTGCTATACAGTAGGTTATTATTATCTATTTTATATATAGTAGTGTGTATATGTCAATCCCAATCTCCCAATTTATCCTTCCCCCCTTATCTCCTGGTAACCATAAGTTTTCATTTTGTACCCTTTTTTTTAGGAGAATCACAAATTTTAAGCACAACTAAAACACTGTCAGTCTCCAGTGAGGGAAAATATTTGTCCAGTTTTAGTTATCATCCAGTCAAATGGTATCTGGCACATTTTTTACTTTATTGAGGACAAAACTTAAACTTGAGATGGCTTACTTGTTTCCTTTGGAAACATAAGAAAAACCTGCAACAAAGGTACTCTAGGAATGAAATAAACCAAGAAAGAAGCATCCGGACTCACATTCACTTCCCAGAGGGCTGTGTAACTAGCACATTATTTTGCACATAATAGCTTGCATCAGGTTTGTGGGGTTTGCTTTATTTTTTAACAGGCCAATAATCATGTGAGGATTTTTCACAAGTCAAATTTCTGGTTTTAAATTTTACATTCTGGCAAAATTATGCTTCTGAATATTATTTTATTTCTTAAAATGTGGCAATGCCCTAAAATGATATTACACAATCATAACGTTCAGCTAACATACTTAAAAAGATGGGCTATTAAGGCTTCATTCTTAAATAGTTCTATGAAATGCACATTTTCTAAGACATGCAGTTAGGATCCATTTTATATTCATTATAGGGTTAACACATCGCTTTAAAAATTTTTGAAAGATTATAAATTATATGACTTAGCCTATGCTTGACATTATACATGTTACCTCATAAAATTACTGAGGGAAGGATATCTTAATATCTGAATTGAAGGTAGTCTACATTTAATCTACATTTGGCTTATAACAATGAATAATGAAAGGCTTTCATTTATTATATATCTCACACTTTCCAAAGGGTACACTTCTAAAAGACTACTGATTTCTCACTGCTAATAAGCAACCTATTGTCCTTGCCTTGGTAAAATCTATTTTAATGACAGCTGGTTCTCTCCCAGATTATCCATTGGCATTACAGCATCACGGTCTTTTAAGAGGAGCAGGGCTGACACGAGGACTCTTTGGGCTTATTTCTACAAGAAATTTAGTTTTTCTATTCTCCTAATTAAAAAATGTATAAGTATTAATTTTTCACTTTACTCCCTTATGTCGTTGAATCAGAAAACAATGGACTATGGTCATGTATGTCATCTAATACTCTATCAGATCACTTTTTTTTTAATAGTGCAGCTTACTCAGGTAACTTTACTGATCAGAACAAAATAGAATCATTTAGGAAAAAGTTCATACAGGAAAATATCCTTTTCAAAGTTGACTATTTTAACACAGTTAAATAAGCAATTATTTTTTAATCCTTTGAGTTAAAATTGTTCAGGGTGGCCAAGGAAAGTCTGGAAACATGAAAAATGTCCATAAAAGCACTTTATTACTATAATACGTTGAATGTGTTGCTCTTCATTATTAATTCACAGTTCATTAAGCTGGGCAAAATTACAATGAGCAATGTGCATTAAAGCAAAATTCCCATCAATCATTTTCCATCTGCCATACATTGTGTCAGATGATTTGTGTGTCTAATTTTCATGGAAAAACGTACTTTTACTCCAGAATAAGAAATCAAGGGGGATCAATCTATTAAAAAGATATTAATATTCCCAGACTCTGTGGCCTTCAGTATTTTCTTTTTAAGAAGATTCACCTACTGCAAATCTTATAAATATTTTTACCATTTAATATGCCCAGACAAAATGGATACAAAAATTAGATAAAAGAGAAAACAACAAAAACAGATCCCCTTTGTTTTCAAAACATTTGATGTTTACATCAAAATATTTTGTTGAAAATGAAGTGATTTTTAATCTGTAGTTAAAAGACACTATAATGATATTTAGAACATATTACAGATCTGGATTTTTACAGATAGATTTTTATTTAAAACAGGTCTCACACTGATATCAATAAACCAGGCACTCTAGAACAAAATGTGGAGAGATGGCAATTATGTGATGACTTCTTAATACTCCAAGGGAAAAAGAGTTTTTCCAAAGTAGTCCACCTACAATATTAACACTTAAGATCTACTCCCCTTGATAGGTTTCAATATTATTTTCTGTTTTATACACATTTACTTTATAATTAACTCCTACAGGAGGACATTTCTGGAAATGTTCCCAGATATCTACAGCCACACTTTCTGTCATGATCACACCATGGAAAAAGTAGGGAACATCCAGATCCTGATGATCCAGGGGTTTCATAATTACCCCTTTGAGGTCAGTCAGAATCATAATCATTCCCAGAACAGGGTTGGTCTTTACATTTGTGCCCCTAGACATGCAGATTGTAACACTACCCACCCAAAGGCAAGTTGTCTTCCTTACTCAGGTTTGCAGGGGCACCATTCACTGTGGTAGCTAGAAGAGTCCGTTGCCCCCACCCCAGACCTGCATTCTGTACTCTCCACAGACACATCGTACTACAAATATACAAGTGGTGCTGATGAAACTTCCAGAAAGCTATAAAATAATGCATGCCAGGCACGGTAGATGAGGATTTAGAAAATGCTAACATCTTCTCTAGGAAATAAAGGTGACATACCTATGTGGCTTTAAGCATTTTTGTGCATTAGCTGGCCCCCTGGATCTGGGAAACAGCATCTGATTTTAAAGTTTCTCAGCCTCATTCTCTGCAATGAAATCTGAAGCTCTTCCTTCCTTCTCTGAGTCCAGAAGCTGGAATTGATACAGTCTGCTCTCTGTGATTTCTCTCTACCATTTGTTTCCAATGACCACTTCAACTCAGATATCTCTCAATTCAGGGATCACTCCTAAACTTCAGGAGGAAGGTCACTGCCCTTTTTATTCCCACCAAAATTTTATGCTAGTAACCCTTTACAGTGTCAATAAACTTATTTTGTAGAATGTGCCCCCTGGACTCCACCTGCTAAATCTGTTTTTTGGGCAAATCATTTGTTACTTAGCTAAACAAATTTTATAAAATCATATTTCATAAAATTGTATTTTATAAAATGTTATTTTCTTATTTTATAAAATCGGTAAATCTAGGGATTTAGGCTTAATTATTATTTTTTAAAATGTTGGTACTCATTTTGCCAATTTTTCTCTTTTTACATATATCAGAAAATATGTTAAGAACTCAACTGTGAAGATACCACTATTTTTATTTTTTTTCACTTTTCGTACTTAACTTTTATAACAAACCTTTATTATTGCACAGGAAACATGAAAGTTTGTTCCTTGGAAAACATCAGTCTTAAGAATGTACTAAGTTAAAGCTTAGCATGTTAGATCTGCGAGTAGCCTTGCCTTTTTTTTTTTTTTTTTTTTTTACAGTATGCGGGCCTCTCACTGTTGTGGCCTCTCCCGTTGCAGAGCACAGGCTCCGGATGCGCAGGCTCAGCGGCCATGGCTCACTGGCCCAACCGCTCCGAGGCATGTGGGATCTTCCCAGACCGGGGCACAAACCCGTGTCCCCTGCATCGGCAGGCGGACTCTCAACCACTGTCCCACCAGGGAAGCCCAACCTTGTCTTTTTTTTAATGTTTTTTCTGAATTGTTAAAAAAAAAAAAGCCTTAAGAGCTTAGGAACAGAAGCAAATTGAGAATTAAAATCCAAATCATTCAAATGAAGTTTGTCAGAACAGTTTGTGTGTGGAGAGGACAGCTTCTAGGCACTTCAGAGAAACCAGCAGGACAGAATTGAGAATATCCAGCACCTTACAGGGCTTCTCACAGAAATGCTTTAATGCAAAGAGGTGACTAGATTTCACAGGGAGACCAGGGAGAGGATGCAGAGATAATTAAATCACATTCAAGCACCTGTTTACCTGGGAGGTAAGTTCCTTCATATTGTGGTCAGATGCTGTTTAGGGGGACACTGGTGCAGGGCAGGTGTTGGGAGGATGAACTCTTTTCTGAGTGATTTTGCAAGTGTGAAAATTCATCCAACAGAGATGCTAGAAAATTTTGCTCCTAGTAGCGAGCGTCCAACATGATATTTTGGGACAAAAATATGTATTTGGAAGAATTTTTCACAAAAGAGCAGTGATGGGAGGAAAAGATACATATGGGCCTGGCTAGTAATATTCTTCCTTCACAATTTTCTTGTGGGTTCCTGAGGCCTGTTGTGACTGCTTGGAGACCTGGTCCCCAAGCAATGGCCCTCTTTGTCATACTCAGGGTAACCCAGGAAGTTGCTTGTCTGAAGCAGAAAAGGTTCTCCCTTCCACTCATGTCCTCTTGCTGATCAGATGAACACATGGCATCATCTACAGCTGAGAGGTGTTTGTTAACTAGCTTTGTTTCATAGGACACAACTCATATATACTCTACAGTAATGTTTATCCCTGTCTTTTATAATCTCAAGGTAAGAAGTAATCAGTGTTAAAATCATTCTACTGGAATAACAAAGCACATGATTTTTTTTCCCTAATAGTGATTGTATTTGTTTGCTAGGGCTGCCATAACAAAATACCACACTGGCTACTAGGTGGCTTAAACAACAAAAATATATTTTCTCATAGTTCTAGAGGCTAGAAGTCCAAGATCAAAGTATCAAGTTTAGTTTCCTTGAGGTCTCTCTCCTTTGATGGCTACCTTCTCGCTGTGTCCTCACATGGTTGCCCCTCAGTCTGTGCATGTCTGTGTTCTAAAATTCCCCCCTTATAAAGATACAAGTCATATTGGATTAGAGTCCATCCATATGATCATTTTACCTTAATTTTCTCTTCCAAAGCAGTATTTCCAAGTAGAAGTTAAGCTTACTGTACAAGCAATCAGGTATTTAATAAGAGGCATTGCTATGGAGACAAAAAAACAATGGTTAATAATTGAGGCAAATTTCGGATCAGTTTTTGAGTTCTGAGGGTAGACAGTTGAGAAGATCTCTAAATGTCAGGGTTAAAGCATCTTTTGTAGTTTGAATGTCCATCAGATGTTCAGGTAAACTTTCTGAGTGGTCCATACAGCAACAGGAACGAAGAAGATTGTCTAAACATGAGCTGCTGTGGAGATTTCTCTGAAGTTTATATTAAGGTATCTACCTTCAGTATGCAGGACTTCAGAAAAAAAGGCAGTTTTAGTTGCAATGATTCCAAGTCAAAAGGGTGGGAGAAAATTTGGAAACACTAGTTTGGAGAGTTGTAGTCAGGTAGTGGAGGAAACTAGAAAAATTCAGGATACAGTCCAGTTTTCAGGTAATTAACAAAACTTCAAGGAAAATTAATAGCACTAGAATCTAATATCCACAATACGTATTTTGGTTTCTATTGAAAGATAATTTTTCCCTCTAAAATCACCCTCATTTCTATCAAAGATAGCCAAATTAAGACAAATTTGTTTGCAAAATAAGTCTAGATTCAATAAACTTGGTCTTATTTATATAAGTATAGCAAGGATTGTGACTGACCATATAGGCTTGTTTTTTATTTTTATTTTTTGCTTTTATTAAGAGAATTTATTGCCTCTCTCTCCTCCCAATAGCTCAAACGTGAAGAAGCAACATCAGAGGAAGACAGACAGACAAATGGCTCTTTGAGTTTGTCCTTCTTGGCATTGGTGAAGGAAGAGGAAGCTTTCTCAAAGTTTTTATCTGCTTAATTGGATGTAGTGGAGAAAGGGAACAAGGAAAGTCAGAGGATAAGTGAACAGGCTCTGCACCTACCAAGGATGTGTTATCCTCCTAATCGTCCCAGTAGGAATATTCCATTCATGTTGTTTGATCTGATCCTTGCATTGGAAGACACTTCTTTTTTTAATCTCTTTTTTAAATTTAATTTTTATTTTATATTGAAGTATAGTTGATTTACAATGTTGATTAGTTTCAGGTGTACAGCAAAATGATTCAGTTATACATATACATATATCCATTCTTTTTCAGATTCTTTTGCCATATAGGTTATTACAGAATATTGAGTAGAGTTCCCTTTGCTATACAGTAGGGTCTTGTGGATTATCTATTTTATATATAGTAGTGTGTATATGTGAATCCAAACTCCTAATTTATCCCTCCCCATACCTTTTCCCTTTAGTAACCATAAGTTTGTTTTTTAAGTCTGTGAGTCTGTTTCTCTTTTGTAATTAAGTTCATTTGTATCATTTGTTTAGATTCCACAGATAAGTGATATCATATGATATTTGTCTTTCTCTGAATTACTTCACTTAGTATGATAATCTCTACATCAATTCATGTTACTGCAAATGGCATTATTTCATTCATTTTTATGGCTGAGTAATATTCCATTGTATATATGTTCCACATCTTCTTTATCCATTCATCTGTCAATGGACATTTAAATTGCTTTCATATCCTGGTTATTGTGAATAGTGCTGCACTGAACACTGGGGTGCATGTATCTTTTGGAAGTATAATTTTCTCCAGATACATGCCTAAGAGTAGGATTGCTGGATCATATGGTAGTTCTATTTTTAGTTTTTTAAGGAATCCCATAATATTCTCCATAGTGGTTGAATCAATTTACATTCCCACCAACAGTGTAGGAGGACTCCTTTTCTCCACACCCTCTCCAACATTTTTGTAGTCTACAGTTTGTAGACTTTTTGATGATGGTTACTCTGACTGGTGTGAGGTGATACCTCATTGTAGTTTTGATTTGCATTTCTCTAATAATTAGCGATGTTGAGCAGATTTTCATGTGCTTTTTGCCCATCAGTATGTCTTCTTTGGAGAAATGTCTGTTTAGATCTTCTGTCCATTTTTTGATTGGGTTGTTTGCTTTTTTGATATTGAGCTGCATAAGCTATTTGTATACTTTGGAGATTATTCCATTGTCAGTCCCATCATTTGCAAATATTTTCTCCCATTATGTAGGTTGTCTTTTTGTTTTGTTTATGGTTTCCTTTGCTGGGCAAAAGCTTTTAAGTTTTATTAGGTCCCACTTGTTTATTTTAGTTTTTGTTTTCTTTCCTCTAGGAGGTGGATCCAAAAAGATATTGCTGCTGTGAAAGAGTGTTCTGCCTGGATTTTCCTCTAAGAGTTTTATAATATCCCATCTTACATTTAGGTCTTTAATGCATTTTGAGTTTATTTTTGTCTGTGGTGTTAGAAAATTGTTCTAATTTCATTTTTTTTACATGTAGTTGTCCAGTTTTCCCAGCACCACTTATTGAAGAGACTGTCTTTTCTCCATTGTATATTCCTGCCTCCTTTGTCATAGATTAATTGACCGTAGTTGTGTGGGTTTATTTCTGGGCTTTCTATTCTGTTCCATTGATCTACATTTCTGTTTTTGTGCAAGTACCATACTGATTACTGTAGCTTTGTAATATAGTCTGAAGACAGTGAGCCTGATTCCTCCAGCTCCATTTTGCTTTCATAGCATGCTTTGGCTATTTGGGGGTTTGTGTTTCTATACAAATTTTAAATTTTTCTGTTCTAGTTCTGTGAAAAATGCCATTGGTGGGGGCTTCCCTGGCGGTCCGGTGGTTGGGACTTCACCTTCCAATGAGGAGGATGCAGCTTCGATCCCTGGTCAGGGAGTTGGGATCCCACATGCCATGCAACCAAAAAAAAAAAAAAAAACAAACAAAAACCAAAAATCAAAGCATAAAACAGAAGCAATATTGTAACAAATTCAATAAAGACTTTAAAAATGGTCCACATGAAAAAAGTCTTAAAAAAAATTCCACTGGTAATTTAACAGGGATTGCATTGAATCTGTAGATTGCCTTAAGTAGTATAGTCATTTTGACAGTATTGATTCTTCCAATCCAAGCACATGGTATATCTCTCCATCTGTTTGTGTCACTTTCGATTTCTTTCATCAGCATCTTAGAGTTTTCAGAGTACAGGTCTTTTGTCTCCTTAGGTAGATTTATTCATAGGTATTTTTTTCCTTTTGATGTGATGGTAAATGGGATTCCTTCCATAATTTCTCTTTCTGATCTTTTTAGTGTATAGGAATGAAAGAGATTTCTGTGTATTAATTTTGTATTCTGTGACTTTACTGAATTCATTGATGTGGTGTATCACACTGATTGATATGTGGATATTGAAAAATCCTTGCATCCTTGGGATAAATCCCACTTGATCATGGTGTCTGATGCTTTTAATGTGTTGTTGGATTCACTTTGCTAGTATTTTGTAAATGATTTTTGAGTCTATGTTCATCAATGATATTGACTTCTTTTTCTTTTTTTGTAGTACCTTTGTTTGGTTTTGGTATCAGGGTGATTATGGCCTCATAGAATGAGTTTGGGAATGTTTCTTCTTCTGAAATTTTATGGAATAGTTTCAGAAGAACAGGTGTTTAGTGTTCTCTAAATGCTTGAGAGAATTCACCTGTGAAGCCATCTGATCTTGGACTTCTGTTTGTTGGGAGTTTCTTTTTTTAAAATAAATTTTTTTAAATTTATTTATTTATTTATTTATTTTTGGCTGCATTGGGTGTTTGTTGCTGTATGTAGGCTTTCTTTTTTTAGTTGTGGCGAGCGGGGGCTACTCTTCATTGTGGTGCATGGGCTTCTCATTGCGGTGGCTTCTCTTGTTGCAGAGCATGGGATCTAGGCACGTGAGCTTCAGTTGTTGTGGCATGCAGGCTCAGCAGCTGTGGTTCGTGGGCTCTAGAGAGCAGGCTTAGTAGTTGTGACCCATGGGCTTAGTTGCTCTGTGACATGTGGGATCTTCCTGGACCAGGGTTCAAACCCATGTCCCCTGCCTTGGCAGGTGGTTTCTTAACAACTGCGCCACCAGGGATGCCCTGTTGGAGTTTCTTAATCACAGTTTCAATTTCAGTACTTGTGATTTGTCTGTTCATATTTTCTATTTCTTCCTGGTTCAGTCTTCGAAGGTTGTACCTTTCTAAGACTTTGTCCATTTTTTCTAGGTTGTGCATTTTACAGGCATATAGTTTCTTGTAGTAGTCTCTTATGAGCTTTTGTATTTCTGTGGTGTCCATTGTAACTTCTTTTTTATTTCTAATTTTATTGATTTGAGCTCTCCCCATTTTTTTCTTGATGATGCTGGCTAATGGTTTATCAATTTTATCTTTTCAAAGAACCAGCTACTAGTTTCATTGATCTTTCCTACTGTTTTCTTTGTCTCTCATTTATTTCTGCTCTGATCTATATGATTTCTTTCCTTTTACTAAATTTGGGTTTTGTTTGTTCTCCTTTCTCTAGTTGCTTTACTTATAAGGTTAGGTTGTTTATTTGAGATTTTTCTTGTTTCCTGAGGTAAGATTTTATCACTATAAACTTCCCTTTTAGAAATGCTTCTGCTGCATCCCATAGGTTTTGGATCTTCATGTTTTTGTTTTCATTTGTAGGTATATTTTTAATTTTTGCTTTGATTTCTTCAGTGATACATTGGTTGCTTATAGCATATTGTTTAGCCTCCATGTATTTGTGTTTTTTACAGTTTTTTTCTCATAGTTGATTTCTAATCTCATAGCATTGTGTTTGGAATAGGTGCTTCATATGATTTCAATTTTCTTAAATTTACCAAGGCTCACTTTGTGGCCCAGTGTGTGATCTATCCTGGAGAATGTTTCGTGTGCACTTGAGAAGAATGTGTATTCTGCTGCTTTCAGATGGAATGCTCTATAAATATCAATTAAGTCCTTCTGGTCTAATGTGTCATTCAAGGCCTGTGTTTTCATATTGATTTTCTGTCTGGATGATCCGTCCATTGATGAAAGTGGGGTGTTAACATCCCCCAATACTATTGTGTTACTGTCAATTTCTCCTTTTATGGCTATTAGCATTAGCCTTATATATTGAGGCGTTCCTGTGTTGGGTGAATATATATTTACAATTGTTGTATCTTCTTCTTGGATTGATTCCTTGATCATTATGCAGTGTCCTTCTTGGTCCTTGTTACAGTCTTTATTTTAGAGTCTATTTTGTCTGATATGACTATTGCTACTCTGGCTTTCCTTTGATTTCCATTTGTATGGAATACCTTTCTTTTACCCTCCCACTTTCAGTCTGTGTGGGTGTCTAGATCTAAAGTGAGTTTCTAGTAGGCAGCATATATATGGTTCTTGCTTTTGTATCTATTCAGCCAGTCTATGTCTTTTGGTTGGAGCATTTAGTCTATTTACTTTTAATGTAATTATCAATATGTATGTTCTTATTGTCATTTTGTTCATTGTTTTGGGTTTGTTTTTGTAGCTCTTTTTTCTTCCCTTCCTCTTTTGTTCTCTTCCCTTGTGGTTTGATGACCATCTTTAGTGTTGCATTTGGGTTGCTTTTTCTTTGTGTATCTATTGTAGGTATCTGGTTTGCATTTCCCATGAGGTTTTGATATAGCAGAGTATATATATATATATATATATATATATATATATATATATATATATATATATATATATATATATACGAAAAGTTGTTTTAAGTTGCTGGTCTCTTAATTTCAAATGCCCAATATCCTGCATTTGTACTCTCCTCTTCTCATGATTGCTTGTTTTGATATCATATTTGTGAGTAGATGATTTCCTACCTTTACTGTATGTTTGCCTTTAATGGTGAGCTTTCCCATTCATAATTTTCTTTTTTTCTAGTTGTGGCATTTTCTTTTTCATCTAGAGAAGTTCCTTTAGCATTTGTTGTAAAGCTGGTTTGATGGTGCTGAATTCTCTTAGCTTTTGTTTGTCTATAAAGCTTTTGATTTCTCTGTCAGGTCTGAATAAGAGCCTTGCTGGGTAGAGTATTTTTGGTCGTAGGTTTTTGCCTTTCATTACTGTAAATATAGTGGGCCACTCCCTTCTGGCCTGCAGAGTTTCTGCTGAAAAAATCAGCTGATAACCTTACTGGGGTTTCCTTGTATGTTATTTGTTGTTTTTCTCTTGTTGCTTTTAATGTTTTCTTTGTCTTTAATTTTTGTCAATTTGATTCATGTGTGTTGGCATGTTCCTCTTTGGGTTTGTCCTGTATTTGACTCTCTGTGCTTCCTGGACTTGAGTGACTGTTCCTTTTCCATGTTAGGGACGTTTATGGCTATTATCTCTTCAAATATTTTTTCAGCCCCTCTGTCTCTCTCTTCTCCTTCTGGGACCCCTATAATGTGGATGTTGGCACATTTAATGTTGTCCCAGAGGTCTCTTAGACTGTCCTCATTTGTTTTCATTTTTTTTCTTTATTCGGTTCCAAAGCAGTGATTTTCACCAATCTGTCTACCAGCTCACTTATTTATTCTTCTGCCTCATTTATTCTGCTATTGATTACTTGTAGGGTATTTTTCATTTAAGTTATTGTTTATCTCTGTTTTTTAAAACTTCTAGCTCTTTGTTAAAAATTTCATCTATATTCTTGGTCTGTGCCTCCATTCTTTTTCCAGTTACTTGTATCATCTTTACTATCATTACTCTGAATTCTTTTTCTGGAAGATTGCCTATCTCCACTCCACTTAGTTGTTCTTCTGGAGTTTGATGATGTTCCTTCATCTGGAACACATTTCTCTGCCTTCCGTGTTTGTAGCCTCCTTTCCTCAGGCTGCAGGATCATGGCTCCTCTCACTTCTGGTGCCTGCCCCCTGATGGGTGAGGTTGGTTCAGGAGTTTGTGCAGTCTTCCTGGTGGTAGGGACTGGTGCCTGCCCACTGGTGGGTGGAGCTGGGTCTTCTCCCTCTTGTGGGCAGGGCTGTGTCACGTGGTGTTTAGAGGCGGCTGTGGGATCAGAATAACTTTAGGCAGCCTGTCTGCTCATGGGAGGGTCTGTGTTCCCACCCTGTTGGTTGTTTGCCCTGAGGCATCCCAGAACTGGAGACTGCAGGCTATTGGGTGGGGCCAGGTCTCAGTGCCCAAATGGTGACCTCCAGGAGAGCTCACACCAAAAAATATTCCCTGGGTCCTCTGCCACCAGTGTCCTTGCCCCCACAGTGAGCCCCAGCCAACTTCTTCCTCCCCAGGAGACCCTCCAAGACCCTCAGGTAGGTCTGACCCAGGCTTTTACAGAGTTACTGCTTTGCCCTGGGTCCCAGTACACATGAAACCTTGTGTGCACCCTCCGAAAGTGGAGTCTCTGTTTCCGCCAATCCTGTGGAGCTCCTGCCCTCAAGTCCCACTGGCCTTCAAGATCAAATGCTCTGGGATCTCCTCCTCTCATTGCCATGTCCCCAGGCTGAGGAGCCTCACGTGGGTCTCAGAACTCTCACTCCTGTGGGAGAACCTCTGTGATATGATGATTATTTTCCACTTTCTGGGTCGCCCACCCAGTAGGTATGAGATTTGATTATATCACGAAAGCACCCGTCCTACCATCTAGTTGTAGCTTCTTCTTTGTCTTTGGATGTAGAGTGTCTTTTTTGTATGTTCAAGTCTTTTTTGTTGATGGTTGTTCAGCAGTTCGTTGTGATTTGGGTGGTTTCATGAGAGGAGGTGAGCTCACGTCCTTCTACTCTGCCATCTTTGTCTCTACCCTCTCTCCTGAATGTCACTGTGAGGGGTTCTGGCTTCTTAAAGTCCAATTTTGATTGAAATTCATGAAGGACTTCAGGCTTTACCTCTGGTCAACCACTATCTATGCAGAATATCTCCAGGGTTAGAGGGAAATCTCCCATATAGGCTCTTTTCAATCTGCTTTGCTGGAACTTTTTATAAGGAATCTCCAGATTAAACTTTTAATAGTCCCTTGAGGCTAAGAAGCCAAGCCAATCATTTGACATCCATAGATTTGGGGGAATTTTTCTCCTCAATGTCCCCCAAATATTCTGAGGTTCTTGCATTTGCCAGGAAGTGACCTTCCTTACTCAGCTAGTAAGGCTGCTGGGAACTCTGTAAGCAAGGTACCACACTATTTTCCCAAGGGGCTTTATTGGCTCCATGAAGTCAACCTTAGTTTCTTAAAGCTGTTTGGTCAAATCTAAGTTTATGTATATCTCTCTCAAATATGACATTCTAGGCAAAACTTTAGTAATATAATCAATGTTTGAAATTATGTGCTATTATAAGGAGAACAGATTCTTATTGAAATCATGCAAATAACTATATTGCCAAGAAAATAAGAATGTTCACTGAAAGCCTCTGAATTCTGGAGGAATCGGGTAGGGAGAAAAAGACAAATGATTCAATTTTGCTTACAAGGGTATAATTTACCAAATTGCTCTAAGCTTACGAGAGAAAAACAGGGCTTCCCTTGTGGCGCACTGGTGGAGAGTCCGCCTGCCAATGAAGGGGACACGGGTTCGTGCCCTGGTCCAGGAAGATCCCACATGCCGCGGAGCGGCTAGGCCCGTGAGCCATGGCCGCTGAGCCTGCGTGTCCGGAGCCTGTGCTCCGCAACAGGAGAGGCCACAACAGTGAGAGGCCCACATACCGCAAAAAAAAAAAAAAAAAAAAAGAGAGAAAAACAAATTTTCCTAAATTTGGAGAAACAAAACTTAAAAAAAAGAACCAGCAATGTTTCAAATTTAAAAATCATAGGGCTTCCCTGGTGGTGCAGTGGTTGAGAGTCTGCCTGCTGATGCAGGGGACACGAGTTCGTGCCCTGGTCCGGGAAGATCCCACATGCCACGGAGTGGCTGGGCCCGTGAGCCATGGCCGCTGAGCCTGCTCGTCCGGAGCCTATGCTCTGCAACAGGAGAGGCCACAACAGTGAGAGGCCCGTGTACCACGAAAAAGAAATCATAAAATGGGGCTTTCCTGGTGGCACAGTGGTTAAGAATCTGCCTGCCAGTGCAGGGGACATGGGTTCGAGCCATGGTCCAGGAAGATCCCACAAGCCCCAGAGCAACTAAGCCCACACGCCACAACTACTGAGCCTGTGTTCTAGAGCCCATGAGCCACAACTACTGAAGTCCACGAGCCACAACTACTGAAGCCCATGCATGTAGAGCCCACGCTCCACAACATGAGAAGGCCACGCACCACAATGAAGAGTAGCTGCCGTTCACCGCAACTAGAGAAAGCCCACACACAGCAACAAAGACCCAACGCAACCAAAGATAAATAAAATAAATAAATTTATTTTTAAAATCATAAAACATTATAACCATCTTCTTCAGTTTACTTAGTCCCATGTAATTAATTCTTGTTTTGTTTGATCTTTTGTTAGAAGTTTTATGAAACCATCAATTTCTCCGTTAGGGTTTTGTAAATTCTTACTCAGTTCAGTGTAATGATTTGAAATTCATCAGAAACTTGTGCTCTAGAATACTTGTTAGATCCTTTTCCAAGAATTTCTCTGAACATGAAACACATTTTCAGGAAGCTTTTGTAAAAGCATCTGAGTGAAACCATTGTCTAAGTAATAAAAGACAAATATCCATTACTAAAAATTTGATTCATTCTAATGGAATTGACAAGAAAATTTATCTCTGTGACACAAAACATTTAAGATAATAACTAGAATTATGACTGATAACATTATACAAGACATATCCAATTTTAGGAATTTCATATACTTTCTAGAACATTTATATTAATAACATTCACCCTTATGATATAACCTAGAGTTTATGATCATTTATTTAGCAATGCTTCCCATGTAAGTAACATACCAAATAAGCCTAATGAGTTTCATAGCTCTCTTTTCTAATAAGATAAAACAAATCTTTTAAGGTGTTCCAGGGGGCCTCTGGAAAACCTGAACGTTATTTCCAGGTCAATAAGACTTCATTTAGAATTTGATTTGGGGGAAAATCTACTTTTTCAAAAATAAAAATGTTTTAAAACACTTTGTCAAATATGATCATATGTCACTGTGAATTAATATTTAGTTATCAATTTAATCAAAGTGACAAAGATTCACATGTAAATACAGATAGTTAAATAGTTGTACAAAGACTTAGCTCTTTTAATATTGAAAGCACTCAGTTTTTCTTCAAAATTATCAAAGACTCATAAAGACAAAATGAACAATATTTGTTTTGCTAGACAGATTACATTAAATGTAAAAAAAAGTCTTTGTTTACAATTTCTCATTAAGAGCAGACTAATAATTATGAAAATTTTGCAAAAAGAGAGAAAAAACAAATTTTAATTTTCTACCAGCTTACATTGGATATTAAAACTCAATCACTTTATTAAATTCATTCCAATCTTAGACCTGACTACACATAAAATTCCTTTCTAAAGATTCCTTTTTAACAAACCTCTTACAACTTTCTATGTCCATTTTGGTTTGTCCCTTGTTCTCTTTCCCATTTAGAAGTAACCGGCTTTAGGACAAAAATCACTTAACAAAGTTTTTACATTAACAAAAACATCTCCATACCTTACACTTTTTCTTACCCCAAAACACATTCTAATTTCCTTATAATTCCTAGTAGCTTTAACCACATATATTATTTACAATTCTTAATCCTTTGAAGCTTTAATTTTTTTGTAAAGATAAAGTTAAAATTATTAACTGTGTAAGTATTTTGTGGCTTGGCAAACTTATAAATACATTTCATAATTTCTAGAAACATATTCTACTTCATAGTACAAGCTTTTAATGAAGCACAAGACATGTTTACTAATAGAACCAAACATATTTAGTGTGTAATAAGAGGTCAAAAGTAGGTAAACTTAGACTCGTTCAGCAATTAATATTTCAGTATTTTGTCTTAGTTGGAAATGATCTAGACATTCAATTCATTTAATTTAACTTAGCAAAACTCTAAGGGTACAATTTATCAAAGACATTTAGAAAACTATTTAAGTTGACATAGCAAAAACAATTATTGCTAAAAAAAGTTTACCTAAAAGAATTCTTATCTTATGTCTATTTAATTAATTTGTTCTTAACAATCACTCAGATTACTCATGACAATTTCATAAGATGTTAAAGTAGTGTTAGCTATCATCTTAAATTATTATTATTATTACTTTTTTCTGAGAAATTTTGTAAAAGAGATAACATGAGCTTATTTGACTTTTAGTAAAACTACATAGAATAAAGCTATTATACTTAATGCTGATAACTCTTAAGATATGTCTGTATTAATTAAACCTAAACCTGAACTAGATTTTACTTACCAAAAATTATCCTAGATCATGTGAATTTGAAAAATATTTGTATTTGTTTTTGTTATATTTTTGAGAATTTTTATATTGCTTGTTGGAATAAATTAAGTTTACTCACTCAGATAGCTACAGTCTTTTATTATTTATGGAGAAGACTTTTAAGTCTTCTTGCCCTTTAAGTGTACTTGCCCTTGATAAACAATTTTAAGGAGACTGTGATTTAGAGTTTGAGCAAGAGAGGGTTTTTGTTTTAAAAAAAAACCTCTTTCTTTTTTTCTTTAAATTTTAGTTTCAGGTTCTAACAATTGAGCTAATCTGGGTTCAGTCTCAGCCAATGTGGCTGTGTTTACATTTCAAAGACATGGTAAGATTTATAACTTTAAGGGACAGAGGAAAAAAAATGTAAATTTTCTTCTATGAGTTTTGGAGTGTATTTTTCTATTATCATAAGTCTCAGGGTAATTATTATTTAAAAAACTTTTTCTTCTTAAGTACAGGACAATTTTGTTCCAATTATCCTCAACTTTTATAATATCTACAAGAATTTGAGAGGAATAGGTTTCAGGGTTGGTGAAGATAAATGGGCCTTGACTTGTTCCTAAGTTGCATTTCTGGTTTTGTAGAGATTTGGAAGACAAAGATAATTGTTTCTATTAGCTCTTGAATATTGGCTTCCAACTGATCTTTTCCTAATTATTTGTAGGAGGGCCTAAGGAATTGCTGAGGAGATGGGGCAATTTTTAAAATTTTTCTTAAAAAGGGGAATTCATGTTGGATCTTTAAGTCTAATTTCTGTTATTTCATCTTAATAATGATTCCCTAAGGCTAGCTGTTATACATTATTTTTCCTTTCAATTTGATCCTTCCATAAATATCAATATGACAGCTGTTTATGATGAGAGCTCTCAAAAAGGCAATCTTTTAAATACAACAAATTTAAAGGATCCGTCATCTGGCCATTGAGGAGTAAGACCTTACATTAATTTCAAATAGTGACTCAAATCAGTAAGCCTTTTTATGGAACGACCCAGAGGTAACTTTTCAGGCTTAGAATAAATCCTTACCATGGATGAAATAAGCATACTTTCAGATGGAGAGGGCACAGATGATATAGCCCCTATAATGTGAAAATTCATTTCCAAGGATAATCTAAGAAAGCAAAGGCCTTCATTGCACAGGCAGTAAGGGTGGTATAATGCAAACTGTGTCCCTGGTCTCTCCTGGGAATTTGAGGCACCTCTGATCCCAAACCTACTAATCTGTGACCTCAGGCATATGCTGCTGGAATGGGACTTTTCCAACACTAACAAGGCAATGAAGGTTGAAACAACAAAGGCCCCTTATGGACTGGGTCCCCTTAGGACAAACTCCTCTGACAGCTGGCACAACAAGACTAGAGTGTGCTGTTTATGACTTTGTGTCTCAGAACCCCAGTCAATTCAACGGGTTACCAGATGCACCCCAGTAAATACACCATCCAGATGGTGGAGACCAGAGAGAATATTCTCACTGGACAAAAAGCCAAACTCTCAGGACATAGAAAAATACAGAAGGAAAAATCTCATCCAGTTTTTATACAGAGGACTGACAGCAAAGTTTGTCTTAATAGGCACTGGACTGGAGAGAACTGTTAACTCACCAGTCTGTGAGGCTGTCTCAGACAGCAGGCTTATAGGGCCTATGCCTGTCTTCTGCCCTATGGTTCTTTCTTCTTATGAAACATGACTCAGGAGACAGAGACAAAGAAAAACAGTGACTGTCTCTGGGAGGAAAGGATTAAGAAAAACTGAGACGAGATTACTCATTTCCAAATACCAGATTTTCTATGTCACAAGAATCTTGCTCCATAAGTATTTTCTTCTGCTAATCTAAATTTAGAGATAGAGAAAAGGAGACTCTTAAGCACTTTCCCTCCCACCAGACCTTCAAGGCCTGGGAAGTTGAGGAGATAAGAAATTTTACCTTCTGCTGGCCTTTGTCATGTGTCCTAGGATCTCTCAGCTGCAGCAGTCTTGTGGTGGGAAGCAGGGTTTAGCCAGCCTCCTGGTTGTCTTGTCAGCTGTTGAGGAGGAAGAAATGTCCCTGCCAACCTTCTTGAGTTAAAGAAGTAACAAAGTTTATACAGTCTTCTTGACCCTGCATTCCCTATCTCTGGTGCTAATGATGTCTTTCTACCTCCTGGTACAGGGAGGGCACCATTCACATGAGATATTAATTTCCTGCTTTCATGGAGACAGATAGGAAGGTCAGTGTGTCTCTCTTGCATCAGTCATTTCTTCAGTAACTTTAATTCAAAGTAATATTCCACTGAGGCATACTTTGGAGCATCCTGCCCTGGGCACCAACAAAGTCAAATGGTTTAGAGAGAAAGCAAGTCCCTATGTCAGCAGTGACCTGTGCTCATGGTGATTGTTATTCCATCTCTACAATACCATTGGGCTGGGTGCTCAAGAAACAGAGCTGTGAAAACATAGCTCCTGTCTCTTATAATTTATAGTACCAATGTTTCAAAGAAAAAGTTTTATTTAGTGCTTCCTTTGTGTTAGACAATAATGCTGGTATATTTTCAAGATATACAAATAATAGAAAAAGACATGTATGGTACTTGAATTGTAGTGAGACATTAAAAATTTCCCCCCCAAAAAAATCTTTTTCTTTATACTTATAAGAAAAAAAATGTAGATTCATTTTGGATAAGATAAAGAAAATTTATGAAGTGATAAATCTAACCTGAGAAAGTAGAAAAGAACACAGTACACAGGCTCTGAGCATTCTACTCACAGAAAATATTGTCCTGTTCTTTTGCAATATGGACTTGTTCCCCTGTCCCTATGTCTGTCTCTTCCCCTCTCTGTTTCTGCCCCTCTTCTCTCTCTCCCTCACACATACACACATTCACTCCCCTACAAAAAAACCCATGGACTAACTGCTAATTGGCAGGCACTGTGCTCAAACTGAGGCTACAGTGGTGAGTTAAAAACAGAGATAATTTTTCCATCCTCATCAAACTTATATTCCAAGATGGAGAAAGTGAATACTAACCAAAGAGTCACACAACCATAATATTGCAACCACAACTAACAACCATAACCACTGAGTTAAGCTAAGCAAGCCACTATTGTCAGCTTTCTCTCAATCCTCAGTAGAGTGTGTTCCACTTAAAGGCCTTGAGTAAGTCAATATTCGGTTGAGAAAATCCAGGAAATTTCTCAGTCTTCCACATCTGAAATTATACAGTTTGGAATGTCAGGAACAAGAGTGAGGGGAAAGGTCATTCAGAACTGCAACTAACCAGTTTCTCTCTTTCTGACTGCTGCAATAACCTCCTAGTCTATCCTGTGTTTACTCCCATTCCTCTGGCCTGTTCACAGAGCTGCCAAAGTGGTCCCTTAAAATTTAAGCCTGATTGTGCCACTCTATACTCAAAATCATCCAGTGAATTCAATTTAATTACAATAAATCCAAAGTTCGCACCAAGGCCTCAAAGTCCTTTTTGATCTGTTCTCCCCTTCTCCCATGTCTCTCTTGGCCTCATTCCTACCACTCTTCCCTTTGTTTTCTGTAATCCAGCCAAACTTGCTTCTTCTCCAGCTTTTACTAAAACACTACTTAGTAGACAAAAATTTAATTTAAATTGGGCAAAAAATTTAATAAGACACTTAACCAAAGAAGATACATGAATGGTAAATAAGCAACTTTTTTAAATGTTCAGCATTATTAGTCATCATAGAAAAATTAAAACCACAATGCAAATAACTTCACATCTACTAGAATGACTAAAATTAAAAAGATTCATAGCATCAAATGTTAGTAAGGATGCAGAACAACCAGAAGTCCCATACATTCCTGAAGAAAATATGAAATGATGTACTATTTTGGAAAACAGTTTGGCATTAATACAACCCCCTAATTTCACCCCCTAGGAATTTAAATGAGAAAAATATGTCCACACAAAATTTGTACATGAACGTTCATAGAAACAACTTTATTCATGATTGTGAAACTGAGTAGAATCCTGTGGGGCCTTCCCAGTGACAGACTCCCAGTGTTCCCTGCTTCTTGTTTGCAGAAAAAAGCTTTAGTCTCCTAGGCCTTCCTTGATTTCCAAAGAGCAGTTAATGATTATAGAACTGACAAAACTCAGAAACAAAGGAAAAGCAGTCAAGCAAGAAAAGTAACAATAGATTGAAAAACAGTGTTATCTATATCCCTTTCTCCTCAAGGGATATAGATAACAGTCTGACACATATCCTTGATGTGGTGCTCCAAGGACAATGGTGCTTCAAGGACAAAGGACAACCCTCTCTGAAAAAGTGTCAGCGTTACACCCCTTATCAGACCCTTAATTGCCCTCCCCACCATGTTGTGATGGTTATGAAATTCCTGAGCCCAGCTGGGCCATGAGACCTGTCCCAAATAAGAAAAGGCATCTTCCCTGTCCCACTGCCACCCTACAGAAGGAAAGTATATGTGCCTCCACCAATTAGTAAATGAAATTTTCCCCTTGGACCATTCCTTTGTTTTCTGGCTATAAAAACTGATCAATAGCACATGTTTGGGGTCGACTCCCCCAGACTACTAGGAAGTCAGCCTGCTGTTCTGGCAGAGACACTTTCCTCCAATAAATTCTATCTTCTTTACATTCTGCCTTGTGTCTGGAAATTCTTTTCCAACCCACGTTTGGACCACGACACTTGAGCGTTTTTTGTAGACACTAAGGCTCTCCACCTGATGGAGGATTTGACTACATGCTGATCACAAGCATGTAGGTCCCAGACTGGTTGGAACAAGAAGGCTGATGATTAAGGTTCCCAAAACATCACCCTGTCACCTCTCCACCAACTAATCAAAAGAATGTCCATGAACTGATAATTCACCCTGAGACCCTCACTCCTAATGTTGCCTTTAGAAACACTTGCCCAAAAGTCTTCAGGGAGTTTGGGTCTTTTGAGCATTAGCTGCTTCTTATCCTTGCTTGGCATCCTGCAAATAAAACCCTTCACCACAACTGGTATCAGTAGATTGGCTTTGCTCTGTATTGGGTGAGTGAATCTGTGTTTGGCTTGGCAATAATTTTGGCAACCATGAAGGGGCCACCATCCCTAGTGGGCATCTCAACCATAGCACACTGGCCCCTGACCAGTGGCAGCTCATGGATACTACTCAGCAGCTGCTTGAGCACCTTTGTCTCAGAGATGGCCCTGAACACTTGCCACTGACCAGGCATCATTGGCCCATGGCACTTTTCATTTCTGTGGTAAAGGGAAAAAGACACATGCTTTGCTGGTTGAGATTTCTCTAGTAAGTAGTGGAACTTGTGTGTGATAATACCAGGGTATTCATTCTCTTAGCCATTTGGGTCTGTCAGTGGCTAAACATTTTTGGGATTTTCCCTTTTGGGCTGAGGAGTTTGCAACACTGAGAGACTACATTTGTTTGTTTGTTTGAGATTTTAAGATTACCAGCCATAAACAACTGAGAATGAGTAATCAGAGCTCTGTTTCATCTTATATTCCCTACGGTGTATTTTGCAGAATTGGGAAATTCTTAGCTCTTCGTTTCATGGGCTCATACCCATGAAAAGGAGAAGGTGATATTTTTCTAAAATCATGTGGTCACAGTATTCTTTAGGCTCTGGAGAATAATGACCCAGATGGGGCACTTTTTGACATTCTAAAACTTGTTTTTGCATATGAAAAAGCTGGCTTGTTAAAAGTATCTCTTCACTATTCTGACCAGAAGGAAACGAATCTTACTAGGAGGAACTTACATTTTTCTCCCTGTGCCTTTGAAATGTAAATGTTCTACCCTGGGCTCTAATGTACTCTCACTCACTCTTGTCTATACCATCGCCAATTCCTGAGACTGAGGGGGGAAAAAAGGGGAGAAGAGTCCTTTTTAAACTCAGGCAGGAAAACTGTGAGATCTCTGTTTGTCTGGATGTATGTATGTCCATGTGTACATTATAAATATGTCTCTTTTCCTTTGGATGGTATTATCAAAATTGTTTGTAAATGAGCTCTATTTAATTGACTTAAAGGAAATTAAGCACTTATAGAAATTCTCAGAAATATAAAAGAAACTAACTTGAATGAATTTCAGATTCATGTGATCTGAAAAATATTCAATATTAAATGTGGGATAATGGCTGACTTGGTCTAATGTCTCATAAAGTTTTCTTGGGTAATCTAAACATAATTTTTGAGAACAAGTGAATAAAACAGAGGTAAATGAGACAAGAGTTTTTAGGTGAACTCTGGGAATAATTATGTTTTAGGAATGTCTACTTAAAAATAGCTTTTCTGGAAGTTTTAGTAACTTGAAATTTTAGAGTTTAACTAAATTAAGCTAAATGATGAGAATTCATTGAATATCGAGGTCTTTTCCAAATAAAATAATATACTGAAATATTAATTACTAAACATTGGCTTCCTTTTACAGAGAAAGTAAAGATATTTAAGACTATTAATAAATATGTTTGCTGTCACACTGAGACATTTTCCATAAGAAAGCACATATTTTTAGAAATTATAAATAGCATTTATTTATAAATTTGCCCATCTACAGAATGCTAATGTAAAGAACAGCTCATAATTGCTTACTTCTTAATTTTCACTAGGAATTTAGGTTTTTAAGACTTGATAATTCTAATTAAATATGTAATTAAAGCTACTAGAAATAATGAGAACATTTTAGTATACAGGGTATTAGGATGTGTGTTTTCATTAAAAGAAGGTATGAAGAATAGAAATTTATTTTGTTAAAGAAAAAGGAAGTAATTTTGTCTTAATGCTGGTTATTTCTAAATAGGAAATAAAATAAAGGGCAAGTTAATATGAATATAGAAAGTTGTAGATTTCTGGGGAAAAAGTAATCTTTAGAAAGAAATTCTATGTGTTGTCAGGACTCACTAAGATTAGAATGAATTTAATTGAGTAAATGAATTTTAAGATTAAAAGTAAAGTGGTACAAAAACTTGAAATTTTTTTCTCTCTCTGTTAAGAGAAAAAAGTTTTCTTGGAATACTGATTTGCTTTTGATTACAGATTGTAAATTTTCTTTACCTTTTAAATAATCTGTTATAACTTTCTGTATTTGCTTTTAAAATCTTTCATTGTCACTTTGGTTAAATGGATAAGCATTGTTTCACAGTGATCTGTAATCCTATTTGACCAAGTGTTTTGAAACTTTTTAACATTTTGGATAAACTTCTCAAGGATAGAATCCTAATTAAAGTTAGTTTGACCTCTAGATAGCTTTGGGATGTTCCAGAGGACCCCTAAGTCATCTCAAAGAGAGATATTAAACTAATTAGGATTATTTGGTATGTTATAGGAGGCACTGTCAATTGATTAGAGATAAATGTATCTCCAAACTTCTTAGGTTATACACTTAGATTATACTAAATATCATTAATATAGATATTCTTATAAGTTATATGAAATTAAATAAAATTTCTAAAATTTGAATATGTCAAATTTGTATGTTACAGCAGTAAACAAATTTTTTTTTGTCAATTGCATTTTAACCAGATCTTTAACTGTGTCTTTTTAAATCTTTTTATCATTCATAGATGCTTTTGCAAAAATGCTTCATCTTCAGGAAGATTCATACTAAAGACTTTCTGACAAGTGCAGGTTTCTGATAACTTTCAAATCATACTGCTGAATTGGGTAAGAAATTAAAGAATTCTAATGGAAATCCCAGTGGTTTCATAAAGGTTAAGGCTGCAAACTGTAAACAGCTCAAATGTTCATCATCAAGTGAATGAGTAATTCACATCCGCAGTAAAGGGCAATGAAATATTAATATACATAACATGAATGAATCTCAAAACATGCTGAGTGAAAGAAAACAGGAACCAAATACACACTGTTAGATTCTATTTATGTAAATTTGAGAATGGGAAAACTACAGTCACTGAAAGCAAATCATCATATCACTTTTGTAGGAAGGTGAGGATTGACCACAAAGGAGCCTAAGGAAACTTTCTGGGTAATGGAAATTTTCTGTATCATGACTGTGGTAGTGATTACACAACTGTATATATTTGTCAAAATTTATCTAACTGTGCTATACACTTAACATGAGTGCTATTAGTTGCATGTAAATTGTACCCCAATAGGGGTGATTAAAAAGAAATATATATTATGTATGACATATAAATAAATGTTTACATATATTACATATATATTATGACAATAGAATAAAATATGTTCTTAGTGATTAAATTGCCATTTAGCCAACATCCAGAATGCCAAACATCCTTATTTTTTTCTTGTTTTTCCTTTCTCTAACCTTTCAAAAAGCATCATTTTTAATAGTCACATCAACATTGCTGATTAGGTTTGCAGTAATTTGAAAACACAGAAGACATTCCTTTTAAAAATATACACAAAAGAAAAAAAAAATATACACAAAAGCTTCTTTCATCTGCTCTCTAGATCTTTTTATTCTTATGCCACATTCTTTACACAAGTTGATCAATTGAGTTAGGCACTCATTTACTTTTCCACAAATCTTTGTTGTGCTTCTGCTAGTTCTACATTAGGGACTATTAAGGAGGAAAACCACTGACACAAAATGGTTTCATTTGTGCTAAAGCCCACGATACCACGCATATATTTAATACTTAACCTACTTGCAATTTCGACCTTCACCAGAAATGTTATCTTAATTCTGAAATCTGGAATTTTCTGGTCAGCACCAATGTGGTAATCTGTCACAGGGGCCCTCTCCATCTCCCCCAACCCAAGAAGAAGAGGCAATCTGCATGATAAAACTCAAGGCTTCCCTTCCCTACAAAGAGAAGATAGTACTGGTCCCAAATAACCTTTTTTTCTTTTGCTAATGACTTTCTTGCCCACCCTCCTTTCTATAAAAACCTTCCACTCTGTATAACTTCTCAAAGTGCCCTTCTATTTACTAGATGAGATGCTGCCCAATTCATAAAGCATCAAATAAGGCCAATCAGATTTTCAAATTGACTCAGTTGAATTTTGTTTTTTAACAAGACATGACCTTAAACAAGATAAACATTGCCCCTGTTTTCATCTCAGGTGGCCTCAGCCTGCAGCTGCTTGAAGCAGGATTTTGGTTCCTGACCAGAGATTGAAGTCAGGCCAGGGCAGTGAAAGCACTAAATCCTAGCCACTAGACCACTAGGAACTAGTGGCCAGTGACAAGGTCCTGGCCTGTCTGCTGTGTAGAAATGAATTTCCACAGAGATGGAAAGTAGTGAAACAAGTAAAGTGTTTATTAGGAGGACAAAGAATACATGTGGATAGACACATGGGCGGGCTCAGAGAGAGAGTTGTGCTCGCATGGTAGTTTGAATCATTTTTATGGGGAATTTCTTCCAGGTTTCCTTTGACCAATCACCTTGTTTTGCCTGGTTCTGAGTCCATATTTGGTATACCTCAGGGTCCTCCCGTGTTCATGTGCATCTCTTAGCCAAGATGGATTCTAGCGAAGAGGCCTATGGGTAGTTGACATCACTTACTATGGGGTGGTGCCCTCTCCCTTTTTGACCTCCAAGGAACCCTTCTGCACATGTGTAGCTGGGAAGGTCTCCTTGACTTGAGAATGAGGAATATCTAGTCTTTTATCTCTTATCTGGGCAGGGCACAGCCTCCTTTCTCGATTGTCCTGTTATTGATATTTTGGAGTTTCTGTCCAGAGGGAATGAACTCCTGCTGCTTACCCTGGGGCCCATCTATCTCCTGCCTCACTTTCACAAAACTCACAATCTGCTGGGAGAGACAGTCAGAATATGAGCACACACACAAATAATTTGAAAGCCCGATAGATTTGAAGTCAATAGAAAAGACATTGAAAAAGAAATGGGCCTCCTTTTGATAAGGAAGCCAGAGGTTTCTCTGTAACTTCTTTTGAGAACAATAAGCCATGTCTTTTCCTTCTTCTACATTTTCTCTCCCCACTGCTGACCCCAACAAAATGCTGAAGACAGAATTTGCACTCAACAGATTACTTTTTTTTTTTTTTTTTTCTGTACGCGGGCCTCTCACTGCTGTGGCCTCCCCCGTTGCGGAGCACAGGCTCCGGACACACAGGCTCCGCGGCCATGGCTCGCGGGCCCAGCCGCTCCGCGGCATGCGGGATCTTCCGGGATCGGGGCACGAACCCGCGTCCCCCGCATCGGCAGGCGGACTCTTAACCACTGCGCCACCAGGGAAGCCCAACAGATTACTTTTTAAATTGATGTAAAAGTATAAAGTATATTTATGTGCATTAAAGTATGGAAAGGCATACATTTGGAGCATAAAAGCTCAGTACCTGCTGGAAATATCACATAATTGATGAATATAACACTAATTATATAATAGGGAAATTAAAAAGAAATTTCAGGCTGTGTAGAGACTAAATTAAGAGAACAATAACATATATAATAGTTGAATATTTTGGCATTTGAAATTGGAATTTAAAAAATAGATAAGAGAGGAAGAAATAGGAGTCTTAATTAATAAGTGAAGGACAGAGGGGGGATAGGTAGCTTATTTAGCTTATTTCTGCCTTTTTAGTTACAGAAAATATCAATTTTGAAACCAGATATGGTTGCAATGTATTAGTTCTGCACAAAGTGCTAGGATGAGTTTCCCCACACCCACAGTTTAGGGATAGTGCTTTACTCATAACTCATCTTTCATGCATTTGCCTAAATTCTTGTGGAATACAGTTGGACTTGCAGCTCATAAATATGACCTTTGGATGTGTTTTAAACACTACTGAACTCCATTTTAATTCTACGTATTAAAGCCTCTGGGCTCTATTTACTCTTTCATTATATAACATTCATTTATCTTATGAAAAACGCTGTGATTCACTGTTGGTCTAGCATTTTTTTTCCACTTATTTGGACGATTTTTAGAATCCAAACTGTATTGTTATTTATCTTGGAAAACAGAAACACTTTCGGGAGTCAATTATCTGAGTCCCAAACCCCTCACCTGACAGCCTCTTGTGGTGCTGGGCCCTGGAGGGAGGAGACAGCAGGATCTGCAGGTGGAGAGGCCTAGAGAGCTGAGGGTATTATGTGTCTGGTTTATCGCCAAGATTAGTCAAGCCCCAAATTATAGTGTTGCGGGAGAAATTTTTCACGTAGTGAGGTATGGGGAAGGCATTTAGGCTTATACATGGTTCAGTCTAAACTTTGTGTGAACTGAAAGAGCCTGTCAAACACACACAGCACATCTGCTTTAACCATTAAGGAAAAGAAATGCCTGACTCAAAAATAAGGATAAATGACTCCCTTCTTACGATGCCCATGTTAACACCCTCTCGAAGACGAGCTTCCTTTCCCAGGTACCAGGATCCTACTGTCTCACTATACATGTCCTCAATCTGTCTCTTTTGAAATCTTTAAGGAATAGACCCCTGTCATGTTTGATATATGTTCTTTGTTCTGATAAAGTATAAGACTACCATGCTTCAGTGGAGAAGTTCCTTAGAGCCTTTTGAGGGGCTGCCTCCTAGATTATAGCCCTCAGCTTGGCTCAAATAAAACTGTTTTCTGTTCCTATTATAAATTCTTTATTATTTCCCTCCACAGTGTGTTACTCCTTATGAAGTCCAGCTGTTCTAGGCTGACACCAAGCCACCCTGAAGCAGCCATCGTGTCTTCATTGCCTCTTTCTTACATCTGGGTCCTTGAAGGTTGCTGAGATCATACTTGCTTGTCTGTGTCCATGGAACCCAGGGCAGAGCCCAGGTCCTCCCACCAGGGCCCTGGATTCTGGTACCAAACCCAGGAGAAGGTGTGCTCTAGTTATATCAGCCTCACCTGGCACCAAGGCCAACCTCGTCATGTGTTTTTTCCCAGACTTCTTCTGTGGGAAAGGGTTTTGTGATGTCTTGTTTTCCCTAGTTCACCCTAGAGAGATGCAAGGAGGAAGTCTGACGCAGACTTTCCGGCTTACAAACATCTGAGGGCTGTGTCTCAGGTCAGGATCAAAGTTCCCTTTTCCATGGGCATTCAAGTCAGTGAGGCAGCCTGACTTGAGGGCCAGGACTCTGCCTCTGTAGTCCTGGAGTTGATGGCTGAAGGCTGGGGACAGGGGCGCTGCAGTTCTGCCCAAGGCGAATTAAAGGCCAGAAAGCCCTGGTTTCTGCAGGAGTCTGATAATCTCCTGGAATGTATGCCAGTTAACATATAATTTCTTTATCCTATTTATTCATTATTGTTATTTCTCATTGTACTTTGGGACTCAATTTTTTATTGTTATAGAAATCCAATGTTTTCAAAGATTCTCCCTCAAGGATTCTACTGTTAACATTTTTCATTAAGAGAAATGCCTGTCTATTCCAATCTTTTTTTCCCTCCATTATTTACTGTGTCTTTTCTAGGTCTTGTCCTTGTCTCCTGGGCCACAGTCAGTAATGTCTCCACTTATGTATTCTGAGTGTGTGATCATTTGGTCCAAGGGATTCTGCTGAATGAAGTATAAATTCTGATATCTTTCTCTTGCAAACTTTCAAAAACTACAAATAAAATGAAGATATGGGCAATATAAAATGAAAATATGATTTTCCATTCTTATTAATATCTATCTCTATATTTCAATAGAATTCAATTATCGGCCCCTGATGACTATATTGTTCAAAAGAATTCCCTAAATAATTATCAGTAATTCACTACTCCAATGTAATGTAGAAGATATTCTTAGTGTATTCTTCAAATTCATGTTGATGGAATGCTCAAGTTCCCTATAACAAATTGAGCTCCTATATTCCCTCTGAAAAATAAAACTAAGATATGTTTGCTAAAGATTGTTGAAAAACAACATTTTAGCTTGACATGGACAGTACAAATATAGTATCACTAAGCGTGAAAATTTAGTATATGTCCTGTGGACTACCAATTTCATGTTTCACAATCACAATCTAACCATTTAAATACAGAATTATTTCCTAATTCTCTGTTATATAAATCTCATTATAAATAACAAGCATTTTGAAAGCTTTAAATTTTTAACTATAGCTAATTAATTTGTACCTTTTCTTTCCTATCAACAAAAATTGACTTTCATGGTTAACTCAGTTAAAAAATAAAACAGCACAATAGGAAAGAAGTAAAATATCTCCATTGCCTACAATATATAATAATATATATATAAATATGCTGATGAAAAAAACGTGGGTCTGCTCTCCCATGTGCAGTAAAGCAAATCTACTGACACCAGGTTATGGCAAAGGAAAGTGCAGCGTTTACTGCAGGTGCCAGGCAGGGAGTTCAGGTCAGCTAGTGCTCAAAACCCCTGAACTCCCTTTCCTGATGGGTTTCATGAAAGCATTTTTAAATACCAGGTGAGAGAGGGGAATCACAGGGTATGTGATCAGCTCCTGCACCATTCTTTGTTTGGTTGATGTGAGGTAACAGAGCAGTGTCACAGTGGTTAACATTATCAATCCTCAGGCTCCAGTAAAAGATCTCCTACTTAAAACAGTTTTAAAACTTAATAAAATAAACATTAACTGAGTAGAGGGAAGGTATCCTCAATTTCAGAACAGTGTAAAGTCAGCAAATATCACAACTGGTGCACCCCTTGAAGATACTGATCTTGACTGGTTGCAATTTTTAAGAAAACACATTTGGGTAAAATTAACTCTGCACTTAAAAAAATTGAGTCACAGGTTTTAGGTTTTCTAAATGCTCTAAAAGTACTTATTTTTCCTTTCCAAGAAGGGACTTTCAACCTCCCCCAAAGTAAAAGGGCAGTGCCTCTTGTATTGCTTTCTCTCAATGAACACACCGAAGAAAAATTGCATCATGTTGGTGTCTATCTGAATAATGTGCTCAGGGCTCTCCCTGAGTCATTGCATGGTTCTCATTTGCACGTGGGAGCCAATGGGTCTAAGTGCAGGCCACCACAAGATGTGCCACTATGGCATGTGGATTATTTTGAGCTGAAAACAATCAAGGCCCAAAAGACTCAGGAAGAGCCTTTGAACTTCCCCCTTATTCCCTAAAATAATTTAAGACAGGAGGCCTGTCCCAGGAAGAAGCTATCACTAGAGATAAATGTAGTATAATACTAGGTGTGGTAGAACAGGAGGAACATTGAAAAGCCCATTTGATCAAAATCCTCTCTGTGGGGCTTCCCTGGTGGCGCAGTGGTTGAGAGTCCGCCTGTCGATGCAGGGGACACGGGTTCGTGTCCTGGTCTGGGAAGATCCCACATGCCGTGGAGCGGCTGGGCCCGTGAGCCATGGCCGCTGGGCTTGCGCATCCGGAGCCTGTGCTCCGCAATGGGAGAGGCCACAACAGTGAGAGGCCCGCGTACCACAAAAAAAATAAATAAATAAAAATAAAAAATCCTCTCTGTCTCATTGTCTTTGGATGGCTCAGCAAACATTTGTTTACCAAACATTAACTCTTTTTAACTTCCTGTGAATTACCTTACTTCCCCTTGAAATTTCAGACCCATACCTCCTTCTGATGCGGAAATTTGGCCTCTGTGCACTGGTATGGAATCGAATTCGGAGGCAGAGTTTGGGTGAAGTAGAAAAGAATAGGTTTATTGCATTGCCAGGCAAAGAGGGACACAGCAGGCTAATGCCCTCAAAACTGTGTGTCCCAACCTGGGGGGATTTGGTGAGGAGTTTTATAGCAATGGTTCAAGGTCAGGGTTGCTGATAAGGATTATGGTGTGTTCAGGGCCTGCAATCCTTTAATCTGGCCTCAGGTGGTCTCCTGATGAGCTTCTATGCTTCTCAAGGTTATCAAACTGTGACCTTCTCTCTAGAATGAAGGATGCTTCATCAAGTAGTTAACATCTTCCTTTGTTGGGGGTTTTAGTTCTGTAGAAGAGCTCAAAGTTATTGTTATATGTTTCCCTTGAGGCAGAACCAGGATCTTGTCCTAAAGCTGCACTATTGTTTCTTGACAGTTCCTCCCTTGTCTCTGCAGCCCCTCCCTTCCCTGATTAGCAACTACTTGACCCTACCCTTTGGAATTCAGGGAAGGTTGTGGAGGCTGAAGCCTAGTCCCTGCAAACAAGAAATGGGGGACACAGAAAGACTTTAGTGCCCAGGAGCCCCACAGGGTCCTGTTCAGTTTCACTTCTCTTTAGTCAAGAATATATATATGTCACCTTGTCTTGCTGTCTTTGGAATTCTTCATACTTATGTGAATTCCCCATGTGCACATAATAATTTAATTTTCTCTTGTTAATCTGCCTTATGTCATTTTCATTGCCAGCCAAAGAGCTAATGTTACCCAAAAACCTGGGTTTGCCTCTTGGTGGGTGTCAAGCTGAAAGGCACATCAAAAACAAAGATTGGGAGAAGAAAGGATTTATTACTTGCAGCAAGTAAAGAGAACACCGGGGGTCTTTACCAAAGCAGTGTCTTCCTGAACAGCAAAATTGGGGAATTTTTAAGCTAAGGGTATATGCATATTCATGAAGGGGTTTGGGTGGTCCACAGAGTCCAAGCTTTAGTGGACTGAAGTCATGAGGGTCAGAAAAGGTCAATATCATCATTCCTTATGTTCCCAGTTGATCAGGCTAATCTTTACCATTGAAAGAGAACTGGGAGTCTTTACAATTATCTTTGTTATTGTTACTTCTTTTACCTGAAAACAGTCCTTTGATTCGGCATTATTTTGTTCCCTTAAGATCATTAATTACTGAGACCCTTTCAACGGCAAGCATCCTGGCCAGGCTTAGATGGCAAAATGGCTTAGGCCAAAAATGACTCCTAGATATACATATTACTAAACTTTTGTTTTATTTTCTCCTGTTAATCAGTCTCATGTCAATTTAATTCTTAGACCAGCTAAAAGTGTTACCTGAAACACTTCTTTTGTTGAGCCAAAAGACACAACCAAGCCAAAGGGCAGGAGAAGGAAGGGTTTATTACTTGCAGCAAGTAAGGAGAACACCAGGGATTTTCCCAAAACAGTGTCTCCTTGAACAGCCAAATTGGGAAAGTTTTAAACTGTCAACTGAAAAAAAAAAAAAGCACAAACTGAGAGTTGTGAGTTAACTTTTATTTGGGGCAAAATGAGGACTATTGCCAAGGAAACAGCCTCTCAGATAGCTCTGAGGAACTGCTCAAAAGAGTTAAGGGGAAGGTCACAGTATGTATGTGATTTTGGCGAAGGGGGACACATGTAATCAGGGACACATTTTGGCAGAAATTTGCTGCTAGTCACGAAATGGTGGCTGCTAGTCACAAGGAGCAGATGTCTCCATTAATGATTTTAGTGCTTTTCTAGATATGAGAAGATAAAAGAAACTGGGCTCATAAAATCTTCTGAAGGGCTTCCCTGCTGGCACGGTGGTTGGGAGTCCACCTGCCGATGCAGGGGATGCGGGTTCGTGCCCCGGTCTGGGAGGATCCCACATGCCGCGGAGCAGCGGGGCCCGTGAGCCATGGCCGCTGGGCCTGCGCGTCCGGAGCCTGTGCTCCGCAATGGGAGGGGCCACAACAGTGAGAGGCCCGCATACCGCAAAAAAAAAAAAAAAAAAAAAAAAAAAAAAATCTGAAAATATCTAACTATCTGAAGGCCTGTTCTGCCGGGTTTTCCCAGAGCATAGACTGCCTCATTCCTGATCTCTGTCCTGAATTCCATTCAGGGTGTGTTGAAGGTTGTGAAACAAAATTTATATTTTATGGCAAGACAAGAGAAATTTAAACATAAATTCTTCTCTGCCCTTTGGTCTCCTCTCTCCCCACACTGTGCATTGTGCATCTGCATTATACATTGACCAAAACTCCCCCATAGGCAGGAACACTTGCTCAACCATAAAGAGCAACATTCTCCTAACATCAACAAGACAACTCCCTCCTTAAGAGATAACACTTCTTCTTGACCTTGTAAGGGGTTACATGACCAGCAGGATGGCACTTAGATCTGAATTATGTAAACGTTCAATAAAATGTCATTTGATGTACAGCCCTGTCTCAAAAAAAAACTTATACACCTCCCTGGATTTCTAATGGGCAGAACAGTTTTCAGAGTTTTCTGAGATGCTCTTCCCAGGTTATAATCCTCAAATTTGGCTCAAAGAAAAATTTCCAGTTCTCTTTTCGATCAAGTGATTACTTTTTGTCAAGGTCAGAGACTACAGTGGCTAGTGACTTCATTCTTATAGAACCAGATGGTAAGGGACAATTTTATTTCACAAGATCATTAATTACTGAGACCTGTTCAAGAGCAAGCATCATGACCAGGCTGAGATCACCAATGATTTAGGCTTAAAATGGCTTCTCTTATGTCAAAAAGTTATATTTGATTCTTTTTCTTTGGGGACCCCCTACTCCCTTTGCCTACAGAAGGGCAGAGGAAAAGTTCTTCCTCTCTGACAGTCTTCATGACTGCCTTGAGAAACAATGATGGACTCAGGAGTTCTGCTCAGCCTCGATGTGCACAGAAATCTTTATGCCTATGGTAAACGGGCATGGAAAGGAGAGGGTTCTCAGTGTGTATAAGTTCAGATGCTTTCAAAGGCAGGCAATGTGCCCTGCACTATAATGCCTGTTGGGCAGGAAGAAAGTTTCCTGTACCCTTCTAGGTTTTTCTGGTTAGTCTAGGAATTAAATTGATATGAGACAGATTAAGATTAACAGGAGAAAATCAAACAAAATTTAATAATATGTATACATGGAAGAGACCCAGGAGAACTCAGTAAATCTCCCAAATGGCTGAAATGCTCACCTTAAATACCACTTTCAACTAAAGACAAAGATGTTGGGTGTAGTGGTTTGGGACTTCAAAGGGGAGGAAGGCAATTCTTCCTCGGACCTCATACATGAAGTCACCATACCTCAAGGGGAAATTCAGCTTGCACTGCAACTTCAACTAAAGAACAGTTCTTCGTGTAACACTGCCGGATATTGGAAGATACACAGGCCCCTCGGCCGACCGAAGGCATTCCTTCATTGAGGCAGTTCGCTAGTCGCAGAACACCCTGCTTTAAAAAGTTGATTCAGTTCAGGGCACAGTGGGTAGCTTGTGTCTCTTTTACTTGTTAGAAAACACACGTATTTAGGCTGTGTGTCAATCTAGACATGGCGTCTATAGCAAAAAGCCTGGTTTTCCCATTTTGAAAGCTCCATTCTTGTGGCCAGAAAGAAACTGAAAAACACTGCTGTTGCCGTGTTTCTAGTCCCTGCAGGCATGGCTCTGAGAAAAAAAAGAGTTTTAAAGAAAGAAACACAGTGCTTCCTGTTCCTGGTTGGGAGCTCATCCTCCCTGCTCTATAGCTAAAGGGAAATTCAACTGAGCAGCAGCCCCGAAATAAGGCCCTGAACTGCATGCAGAATGAAAGGTGTGCAGCAGTTTCCATTAGGCAGTAGTCGCCGTTCTGCTTTAGTCGAACTGTAGTAAGATTTTCAGGACTCCTAGACTCCTCGCGAAAGCACCCGTTTCCGTGCCAGGGCCCTGAGTACCCCCAGGCTCTCCTCAGTTGAGGAGCGACATTCAGACACGGAGACACTTCGGAGCACCCGCGTGTGCGCCGAGTGAACGGCAGCATGTTGCACACGTCCTCGGGGGAGCTCGATTTCCTCAGCTCACCAGCAGCCTCAGGAAGATGACTGTAGCAGCTGCAGCAGGCCATGGAAGTCTGCCTCATTGTCATCGCTGGCCCCGTTGCTACAGTCGGAGCTATACTGAGAAAAACACTTTGCTTACAATTCCTCCCAGTACTTCATACCTGAAGTCAACCTGCCTCAAGGAGAAAGTCGGCTTGCGGTCCAAGTGCATCTAGAGCACAGTGTCTATTGTAACGCTGCAGGCTTCTGGAAGATTCGCAGGACCCTAGGAGCCCTAGCGCATTCTTTCGTTTAGGCAGTTCACCTCAGGAAGAACACGCTGCCTAGAAAAGTTGATTGTGGAAGGACTCAGTGAGAAGCTTGGTCTTTTTGGCTTGGTACAAGCCACTGAAGATTCTGCCCCATGTCAACCTGGAACTGTCGGCCGTTTGAGACAGGCCTTGTTTTCCCGCCTTGAAAGCTGCATTTATGCGGCCTTGAAGCTACGTGAAAAACACTGATGTGGCCCGGATGCTCATCCGTGTAGGCATGGCTCTGAGAAGAAAAAGAGTTTTCTCGAAAGAAAGAGGGTGCTTCCAGGTCCTGGGTGGGAGCTCTTCCTGCCCTGCTCTAGAGCTAAGGGGAATCTCAACGTGGGCCCTAGCCTCGACGTAAGGTCTTGATTTGCCATCCGGAAGGGTAGGCGTGAAGCACGTTCCCTGAGGCCTTAGTCGCAGTTCTGCATTCGTTTAACGGCAGTAAGCGTCTAGAGACTCGTGGCCCCATCGCGTCAGCGCCAGTTTCAGGACAAGAACTCTGAGGACCCGCCGGCTCCCCTGGGCTTGCTGGGCCACACTGAGACCCGTAGACCCTTCAGCGTGCCCCAGGGTAGGCCGAAGAAAGGGTAACACAGTGCAGTCTACCTTGGGGGAGCTAGATGTTGATGTTCCAACTACCTGTTTTGTGTTTTTTTTTTTTGCAAAAACCCTAAATATCCTGTGCCCTCCCTTACCTTTTCAGAACGGTCCCTCAGAGCTATCTGAGAGGCTGTCTCCTGACTTAAGTCCTCAGTATGTCCTCCAAATAAAACATAATTCTCAACTGTGCACCTTGAGGGGATTCGGGATGGAGAAAAACAGGGTACTGATTCTAGAGTTAAGGTGCATATCAAAGGAATGATTTCACGGAGCCCAGATTCTTTCATCTTCTCATACATAGAAAAGTGCTAAAGTCCTTAACTTGAGATGTCTAGTTTTCTTTAATTAATAGTAATCTTTTGATGTTCTGACTACCTGGTTTTTGTTGACTCCTCCCTTAGGTCTTCTGAGCAGTTCCTCAGAGTGATCTGACAGGCTGTGTTCTGGGCTTAAGTCCTCAGAAAATCTGCCAAATAAAACATAATTCTCCTTTTGGGTTGTGCATATTTTTCAGTCAGCAGTCTTGGCAACCAATGAAGGGGCCCAGAGCAGACTTTTCTTCTTTGCCTGAACTCTATGAGGATCCAGAGTCCCGGCACCAGCAGAGGCTTCTTGGGCCTGTCCGCTTTCTCAGAGTGTCCAGACGAATTTGGGTGAGTATCTCCTGGTTCTTGGATCTCCAGTTTTGGTTGATGATCCTAAGTTTTATTCAGTGGTGTTAAACTCTTCTCTTGAGTAGTAGGTTATCCTTGAAACTTGGTTTCAAGAAGAAGTACCTGGGTCATCCTCAGTGAAAGACACTGGGAAGATTTTTACTCAGTTTAAACACTGAGAGCTTATCCTCAGTAGAAAAACACTGGGAAGACTTTTGCTCAAGTGGGTTAGCCTCACTTAAAAGACACTGGGAAGATCTTGCTCAGTTTAGACACTGCGTGGTTTATCCTCAGTTGAAAGACTGGGGAGACTTTGCTCAGGTGAAAGACACTGAGTAAAAGTTGGACTGGGTAATTAGGTGGAAGACTAACCTGTCTTCCTTGAATTGGCTACTTTAATAGAGTTTGTCAAAATAAAAGTGATCTTCACAAATTGAACTCAGAATGGGGAACTTAGCTTTCAATCCAAAAGAAAAAGGAACAACAGATTTCCAGCCTCCAACGGATATCCTGGCCAGGTTTATGTACATACAAAATTTACATTTACAAGTGCTTACTTACTTGGGACTTAAAGAAAATCTTGCCCTAAAAATGACTAAGATAGGACTCTTTTATTGCATATGCAGTTAAGTTAGAAAAAGCTGGCTTGATAAAAACATCTTTTCAGAATTCTGACTTCAAAAAAACAAAAGGCTTTCTAGGGGAAACTTGCATTTCTCTTCCTGTGTCTTTGAAATGTAAGTGTTCTGATATTCTTCAGTGTGTGTGTGTGTGTGTGTGTGTGTGTGTGTGTTTTGAGAACTTGGTCACTACCATCCAAAAGTACTTATATGGTGTACATTTGGCAGCCAGTCAAATAGATTGGGATTCTGAGCAGGCTTTTGTCTGACTGTACAACTCTCGGGGGCTTTTTGCCATCCTAACCTTCATTGTGTCAGCCTGTACAACAAAGACCATTACTTTCTTAAACTACTTTTGGGAGTAAACTTTCTGGATCTTATTTAGACAGCATCCTTTACACTCTTTTGTGGGGAAGCCTCTTGCGTCTTATTGGTTTGAGTCACTATTAAGGTATACCTCATTTATGGGCAGATCATGGATCCTTCAAATTGGAGAAACTTCTAAATTGGTAAATTTTTAGAGAGCTCTCATTATAAACAGCTGTTTCATTGGCTCCTATGGGGGGGAAATGTGGGAAATTAGACATATAATGGTTAACCTAAAAACTCCTTTAGTTTCAAACAAACCCAAAAAATTGGTTTGGGAAACCTTATTTGTGGTCTCTGCTTCCCCTAAATGGGTCTTACAGATGCTAATAAAAACATTAGAATAATTATTGTTAATTAGGTTAAGTAACAGGGAAAAAAACTGAAGGAAAAGTCTAAAAACTTTTTCCCAACAAGGTGAAAATTTTAAAGGGACTTCTCCTAAATGAATAAGAAATCTTTAGATGGTTATTTTAAAGTGGGATAAATAAAACAGACATTAATGAGATAAATCAAAGATTGGATACAATACTACCTAAGATTGGATGGGCCAAAGGGATCTCCTACTTGTCATCAACATTAAAGGGCCAGACCCAAACAAGTCTGCCCTATTTACCCCAGTTTAAAATACGTATATTTTATTACATATAAATTTTATACACGTAAAATTACACTGAGATACCTGACCAACAATTACTTGGGGCAAAAGTTGGAACAATTAATCAAGTTAAAAGATTGACAAAAGTGCCTGAGTCCCTTGGCTCAACCACTCTCTGGGGACCCCAGAGTCTTTATAAAAATTGGTATGTTTAGGGCCTCCCTGGTGGCGCAGTGGTTGAGAGTCCGCCTGCCGATGCAGGGGATGCGGGTTCGTGCCCCGGTCTGGGAGGATCCCATATGCCGCGGAGCGGCTGGGCCCGTGAGCCATGGCCGCTGAGCCTGCACGTCCGGAGCCTGTGCTCCGCAACGGGAGAGGCCGCAACAGTGAGAGGCCCGCATACCGCAAAAAAAAAAGAAAAAAAAAATTGGTATGTTTAAATGGGCATTGTATAAGATAATTACCTCTCTTTTGCCTAATTATATTGTGTGGGATAGACATGTTTCACTGGGGAACTCTTCCCCTGCTTGATATTATAAGACGGCATATGAAGGAAATATTAATTAAACATACTAAAGGAAACCAGTGGGATTACCTGAGCCTATACAATATAAAGTAAAAACTGACAGCTAATATTTAAGGGATAATAAAAATAAAGAATGGAGACTTTACTCTGGGTCTAATCTGTGCACTCAGAAAGAGGGTCTTTGTTGAATGCCTTATGCAAGTTTTGAAGGTATGATAAATTAAACCATAAAGTTCTAGACTATAGAATTCTGAAATTTCAGTCTAGTTGGAAATCTTCTCACTGATACAGAAAAGCAAATTAAAGAAAACGTAGTTGGGCAAATCAATCTTTCAATATTATTTAGGTGACAGGCCAGTTCTTTGGGGAATTAAAAGCAACTGTCTTTGTCTTGCAAATCGGTACAAATCAGAAATGTAAATACAGACCACAATGACCTGAGACTGAGCCTAATTAGCTAAATTAGGTAGAACCTGAAACCAAGGTTAAAAGAGGGGGAAAAGTGGCCTTTTCAAACTCAAACTGCTGATTAGTCAGTCAAGAAGACGGAGGAGTAGGAAGATGTGGAGTTCATATCTCCCCACATATGCATCAAGAAAACATCTACATGGGCTTCCCTGGTGGCGCAGTGGTTGAGAGTCCGCCTGCCGATGCAGGGGACACGGGTTCGTGCCCCGATCCCGGAAGATCCTACATGCCGCGGAGCGGCTGGGCCCGCGAGCCATGGCCGCGGAGCCTGTGTGTCCGGAGCCTGTGCTCCGCCACGGGAGAGGCCACAGCAGTGAGAGGCCCGCGTACAGCAAAAAAAAAAAAAAAAAAAAAAAAAAAAAAAAGAAAACATCTACAATGGAACAATTCTCCCAGAGCGCCTGATAAACACTAGCAGAGGACCTCAGGCACCTGAAAGGACAAGAAAGATCCCCACATAACCAGGTAGGACGAAAGAAAGAAGAAGGGAAAAGGAAGAGCAGATGAAGTGGGACTGTGACCTGTGACCCTGGGCGGGGGAGCGGAGCTGAAGGTGAGAAGAGGTTCCCGCATCTGGGGAAGCAGCGGGGAGAGAAGCTGGGGCAGAAGGAGAAATTTGGTGGCTCAGAGAACAGTGCAGCAGCCAGTCTGTGGCAGGCAGGAGAGAGTGAGGCCTACACAGATGGTCTGGCCACAGCTCTGCATGCCCCAGCCACTGGTGACCACTGGTGCACACGGGGGCTGAGTGTTGGAATGTGGGGTTTGAAGAGCAGACCCAGGAAGGGGAATGATGTTGGCTGTGAGGAGACAGCTCAAGAGGATAGGAGCGAGGAGCTCCACAACAAGGAATGCTCCTGGAGGAAGCCCAGACCAGCATAGAAGCAAAGTGCCACTGCTGAGTGATGCACAAAGGGTGGGGCCCCCATTGCAGCCTCTCTCCTCACACACCGGCCCCTGCCTCCACAGGCACTAGGAAGGGCTCCTGCCAGAGTGGCTCACATGCCCCCAGCCATCATCACCTCAGCACTCTCCTGCTTGGGTGGCCCATTTGCCCAGCTTGCCACCTTGACTCCCTCCTGCCTGACAGGCTCGTACATCCCATAGCCACCCAGCACCCTCTCACCTGGGCAGCCTGCCTGCCCTGATTGCCGCTTCTACATCCTCCTGCCTGACAAGCTCGTGTGCTCCAGCAGCCTTGGGAGCAGACGCCAGTGGGTGGCCCACATGCAGAGATGGGGCTGAAACCACAGCTGAGTTCCAGGGGACATGCAACTAAGGAAGAAGAGCTGAAATCTCTCCTCATGGCTGTGCAAATCATGGCATTACCCTTCCTCTGATGGCTTCCTAAATTCAGCACCTGGGAACATCCCAATGGACAAGTGCTCCTGCAGCTGAGACAGGTCTGGCTCTAGCAGCTGTGGGTTTTGTGGGCACATACATGCTGGGGTTTGGCCAGGCCAGAGTCTGAGCTGCCGCCGTATCTCACATAGTGGGTCCAGGTACATCATTACTGCAGTCCTGGGACCTGACCTCAGTGGATCTGGGCCAGTGGCCTGGTGAAAAGGATGCCTGAGTCACCAGGGCCAGTTGCCGGCATAACCATGGTTAAGGTGGGACTGAGAGCGGTACCAACAGCCGTGTACTTTGTAAGCCCACACAATGGGCGAAAGGGGACAAAACAGAGCATACCCACAGGTGAACACCTCCAGAGGAGGAATACTCAATGGCTTCTATCCCAGTGGGAGTGCTCCAGTCCTCCCGACCTCACACCGCAGATCAGAAACACAGCGAAGAAACAGATCTGACGGCCTCTACTCCAACGACTAGGGGTCAGAACCCAACCCTGACAAGGCAGTGACAACCACAGAGGAAAGGGAAATTTCTGCTGAATAAAAATCAAAATTAAGAAAATCAACAGGAAAGATCAAACTTGGAAAATGTTTGCAATATCAATATCTGGCAAAGAACTTATATACAGATTAAAGAATTTTTACACTTCAAAAATAAAAAGACAGTCCAATGGGAGAAAATGGCAAAAATATATTTATGGATATGTTATATATATAAATGTAAAGTATATGTATCTATGAATATATGCCTATTGGCTATTTGCATGTCTTCCTTTTATTTTTAAGTGCCTAATTATATTTTTTATATGTATACACACTATTACATATAAAATAGATAACTAATAAGAACCTACTGTATAGCACAGGGAACTCTATTCAGTACTCTGTAATGACCTAGATGGGAACAGAAACTAAAAAAGAGTGGATATATGTATATGTATAACAGACTCACTTTGCTGTACAGCAGAAACTAACACAACATTGCAAATCAACTATACTCCAATAAAAATTAATTAAAATATTTACATATATTGTATACAACATATATATTAAGTATATATAATTTATATATATTTAGAGATTGCTCCATCAAAGACGTACAAATTATAATTATAATGAGATACCACTACATACCACTATAATGTCTAAAATTTAAAAAACTGTTAATATCAAGTTTTGGTGTGGACCTAGACAAACATGAATACATTGTTAATGGGCCTGTAGCATGAAAGCTTTAAAGTTAAATATACATTTACATATGACCAAGCAATTACCTAATAGTTCATACTTATCCAAGAGATATGAAGCCTTATGTCACACAAATTTGTTCACAAAAATGTGTAACACCATTATTCATAATAGGTAAAACTGGATATGACCAAAATATCCAAGATTTTTTTAAAACATCTTTATTGGAGTATAATTGCTTTACAGTGGTGTGTTAGTTTCTGCTTTATAACAAAGTGAATCAGTTATACATATACATATGTTCCCATATCTCTTCCCTCTTGCATCTCCCTCCCTCCCACCCTCCCTATCCCACCCCTCTAGGTGGTCACAAAGCACCGAGCTGATTTCCCTGTGCTATGCGGCTGCTTCCCACTAGCTATCTATTTTACGTTTGGTAGTGTATATATGTCCATGCCACTCTCTCAGTTTGTCACAGCTTACCCTTCCCCCTCCCCATATCCTCAAGTCCATTCTCTAGTAGGTCTGTGTCTTTATTCCTGTCTTACCCCTAGGTTCTTCATGACCTTTTTTTTTTCTTCTTCTTAGATTCCATATATATGTGTTAGCATACGGTATTTGTTTTTCTCTTTCTGACTTACTTCACTCTGTATGACAGACTCTAGGTCCATCCACCTCACTACCAAATACATCAATTTCGTTTCTTTTTATGGCTGAGTAATATTCCATTGTATATATGTGCCAAATCTTCTTTATCCATTCATCCGATGATGGACACTTAGGTTGCTTCCATGTCCTGGCTATTGTAAATAGAGCTGCAGTGAACATTTTGGTACATGACTCTTTTTGAATCATGGTTTTCTCAGGGTATAGGCCCAGTAGTGGGATTGTGGGGTCGTATGGTAGTTCTATTTTTAGTTTTTCAAGGAACCTCCATACAGTTCTCCATGGTGGCTGTATCAATTTACATTCCCACCAACAGTGCAATAGGGTTCCCTTTTCTCCACACCCTCTCCAGCATTTATATGGTACTGGCACAAAAACAGAAATATGGATCAATGGAACAGGATAGAAAGCCCAGAGATAACCCCACACACATATGGTCACCTTATCTTTGATAAAGGAGGCAAGAATATACAGTGGAGAAAAGACAGCCTCTTCAATAAGTGGTGCTGGGAAAACTGGACAGGTACATGTAAAAGTATGAAACTAGAACACTCCCTGACACCATACACAAAAATAAACTCTAAATGGATTAAAGTCCTAAATGTAAAGCCAGACACTATCAAACTCCTAGAGGAAAACATAGGCAGAACACTCTATGACATAAATCACAGAAAGATCCTTTTGGACCCACCTCCTAGAGAAATGGAAATGAGAACAAAAATAAACAAATGGGATCTAATGAAACTTAAAAGCTTTTGCACAGCAAAGGAAACCATAAACAAGACCAAAAGACAACCCTCAGAATGGGAGAAAATATTTGCAAATGAAGCAACTGACAAAGGGTTTATCTCCCAAATTTAGAAGCAGCTCATGCAGCTCAATATCAAAGAAACAAACAACCCAATCTAAAAATGGGCAAAAGACCTAAATAGACATTTCTCCAAAGAAGATATACAGACTGCCAACAAACACATGAAAGGATGCTCAACATCACTAATCATTAGAGAAATGCAAATCAAAACTACATTGAGGTATCACCTCACACCGGTCAGAATGGCCATCATCAGAAAATCTCCAACAAGATTTATATGGGTGAACCAGTTGTGGTATATCCATACAATGTCATATCATACAGCAGTAGAAGGATAGAATTATGAGGAATGCAACAAGGATGAATCTCAGAAACGCTATGCTGAGAAAAAAGCTAGACACACAAGAGTATGTACTTTATGTTTCTGTTTATATGACTTTCTAGAAAAGGAAAAATGAATCTATGGTGACAGAAAACATATCAGCAGTTGCCTGTATCAAAGATGGAGTAGAGAGTGACTGCAAAGAGGAAAGGGAAAACTGCAGAGGGGGGTAATAGGAAAATTGTCTACCTTGATGGAAACAGAGTTACAAAATATTTACATTTGTCAAAATTCATTAAAGTGTACATTCAAGTTAGTATATTTTTTATATTATACCACAATATATTTCTTTTAATAAAAATAATTATGAAGAGTAGGTAAGTGGGCAAAGGACCTGAATGCCAGCTTTAGCTATGTTAGAGCTGTAAAATCAAAAAAAGATCAAGTTGCCCCTAATTTAAAAACCAAGAAAATGCATAGAAGTTGAGGAATAGAGATTTTAACTTATTTTAAGAGTTGAGTTTTCTAACAATTAGAGCTTCCTAAAAATGAAATAAACCTATTTTGAGTTGCAATTTCTTTCTCAGTGAGGACACTCAAGTACAAGATGACGATCATTTTTCAGGTATGTTGTAGAAGTGCCTTAGAGATTGAAATTTGCATTAACCAATACTTAAGATGATTCAATAACATCAGAAAATATGCTATATTTATATATGCTCTTTTATGGTAGAGTTCTGTCTATAATGTTTTCTAAAATATCCTTTGAATTAATATTTCAATAGTAGTCTCCAGTGCTGCAAATGTAGGCCAGAAAGTTAGATCTGTGCACAGTCTATTTTTTAAGAAGCTTGTAATCTGGAAGAGAAGATAGACAAAAATGTTGTAGCAAAATGCAGTAAGTTTCATAAGAGATATCCTCATGCTCTTATACGACATGGAAGCAGTGTCACATTCTTAATATGTCATCTTTTTCTGAAATACTTCAGTATTAATTTCTAACAATGATAATAATTAATTAAGGCATGAATTATTTACGGAGAGATACTAGTTATTCCTAAAATATTTGGAGATTGTTTTAACATGAAGATATTTCTTAGAATACCTCCAGTAAAGTTCCAAAACGTGTCTTTCAAAGCCTAAATGTGTTTGTACAAGCCTGAAAACCTCAAGGAAAAATGTGAATGTTGCTGATTACCCACCATTTAAAGTTTTCTAGGCTTTGGCATTTTTCAAGTAAGTATAAATAATTGACTATGAACTATGCAGAGAGTTGTTTTACCTGCATTTCTTTGAGATCCATCAGATGTGGCCATTAAAATGAGCCAACCTCCTCCATTACAACTACTCACTGTGCAGGCTTCTAGTCAAGCACTGGTGGAGATAGCGCAGCTCAATTTAAATTTAAAATTCAAGGTAATGTAACTAAACAAGTTAGTCCTATCCTTTCCCCCTTACTTTCCCTTAGAGAGTTTTTGAAGTTAGGGATTTGTAAAATGAAAATATTAAACCAAATTTAATAGCAAAATGTCATTGATATCATTAGTGAAACCAAGCCCAGTTTCCATTTACCCCAAAGTATAAATCGCCTATCTGAGAAGCAGTTCAAATTTAAGTCATGTCAGATTGGTGGTCTTTCTGAGTTTCAGTTTGGAACTCTTATTTGAAGTCATTGTTTCATTCAAGAGCATCTCAATATCAATAGCAGGTTTTCTACTTCAGCAAAAGCCTTGATGTCCATCAGTGCCACTGGGTCCAGAGGATAGCCTCTTTGTACGTTTTTTTCTCCCAGTCTCACTGCAATGTTAAAGTCACTGATATCACAGAGCACATTTCTAATCCTAACTATATGCCCTAATTTTGGCAGAAATCCACTCCCCCACTTTTATGCAATGTATTAACAACCAGAAATTTAATTGTATTTGTTGAGACTGTAATATCAACGTGAAGCATTCCTTTTTTGAAGCTCAAATTCTTAATACTTGCTTTCCCCTTTGCAAGAAATACTTACTCCTTTACTCCCTTGTCCCCTTAGGCTACCTACGTCATACATCAGTTAAGAAGACATTTCACAAGGGATGCCTTTCCTCATCCTTCCAGGTGAGAAAGGCTCCCTGTTCCATGGCTCATAGTACCCTGTCTATATTTACTACAATTAGTAATTATTCTTTAGACTGCAGGCTCTAAGAAATATGGACAATGCTTGCTTTTCCACACCTTGTATTACCAGCACCTAATGCAGTGCCTGGGACATAGTAGAAGTTCTATAAATATGTAATGATTGATGAATGAATGAATGAACGAATGTGTTAGTAACAAGATAAATGCATAAATCGTATTTGTAAAGCACAATACAAAGTAATTTCATAATATTCACCCACTTATTTGTACCTTTATACCCTTCTCTTCATTTATATATCTTAGAATTACTTTTAATTTTATCAGCAGGGATACAGGATTAAATGAGGAAATTTTGATGAAATGTATTAGAAATATTTGTGAGTGAGTAAGCACTATGCCATGGTGAGAGAGAGAGAAAAAAAAGCTATTGCTATATTCTTGACTCAAGTCATACTCAATATTATTTGTTACATATTATATTACACACACAAATGCATTCTCACTGGCATGGTATCACCTACATTATTATAATTTCCATTTCCTTCCCAATCCCTTTAAAGCCCATATCTGACCCTTAGACTTATTAAATTGCATTGTTTTAAACCACTTCTCCAATTTGTCAAGGTCATATTATGGTCATGTTGAATTTTGATCTTGACAAAGTATTAATCAGTCTTGTCAACTAAAGAGAACTGTAAATTACTAAATCCACATGCTTTTCTATCATCCTAGACTTGATGAAAATACTAAATAGCCTCTGGCCCAGGACTGACCTCTACATATAAAACTTCTGTCCACTTTGGTTGAGAAGGAACTATAAGTGAGTTTAATTGTTCTACCTACTTTGTTTCCAATAAATAGGTCTCTGGTGCTGATCTATTTTTATAAATTTGTGAATGAACTCAATTAGTAACATTTTTTATAATATTAATATTTAATGTCTGATTTCAAGTCGTGGATGAAAAAATGCTAACATCAATGAAAACGACTACTTGCCCAAATAGATTAATAATAGTAAGAACAGTTAAAGTAGATTTTAAATCTACTGTCGTGTTTATTTACTTTCCTGAATTGTTCCCACTGTGCCACTTCCTTACTTTCTGAATATGACAGGTTCATGCATGACGTCCTCCTCTAGATGCTGTGCCATTAAGACATCTCACTGATTATAATAGGTGATCATCTATGATGGATAATAAGATAAATATGCTTGTGCATTTTCAATCACAAATCCATGTCTTGCACAATGAAATGATTTTACTAGTTGCTTGATCACGGGGACTTCTTCCTCTGAATAAATAAGACTTGACTTTGCCTCTTTATGCAGTCATCTGTTCACAGTTCTGCCTCTCTCCAGTAGACTGTGTCTCCTTAAAGACAAATGAATATTCATTCATCTTTGATCCCCATTGCTTAGCATGCATAGTAATTGTTCAACAAATATTTGTTTAATAAGTTAAACACCAATATGCCGTGAAGTAGGAAAATCTGGAGATGTGAGTGGTCAAGATGGGGGGTGTGATTAAAGGACCCCTCTGAATTCTAAGAACAACATACTTAGGAGGGAATGCATGAGTAATCAACGGGGCTGACTACTTGACAACTAGTATGTATTCAACTTTCAAATTCTATATTATAAGCATCCCTGAGTGTAATTTGAAATGGACAGACAGGAATTTTTATTTTATTTTTTCTAATGAGGAAGCAGTGTAGGTCTCTATTCTCATGGCCTCTGTTGCTTCCTATGAATATTTCTCCAATATCTTGACATAATCATTTTCAGGAAGCCAAGGGAGTCCAAAAGAAAATGACAAACAACAGAAATTGCTTTCATTTTCTAGTGTTTGGAAAAACATAAAAATAGGTTTAAGTTTTTCAAACATACTTAGATTTCACGAGATTTTACTTGGTTTATAATCAATATGATAAGATGCATATATATGTATATAGAATCATCATTCATTTTAAATTGCAAATAATGTGTATCCCCATGGTTGATTTGCAAACTGTCAATAATAAGAACCAAGCTTATGTCCTCCTAAGTCTTTTGTAGCCCCATTTTAACACATTTTCTGAAAGTTATTTCACTTCAACCACTCTAGATGCTTTCTAAAAAAACAATAGATGACTTTTTAAAATTTTCATTTCAAAATGAAAATATTAAAATATGCTACAGATTGGTGCAATAATGGAAGCTACAACTTACCATGTAAGTTTGTTTGTAATTGAGCAAAATATGTTCCAATAATTTTTGCATTGTATTTGCCTTTCTCTCTGTAATTACTAACCCTTTTTCTTTCACTATGGAATGGGAATTTTGATTTCTCATCTTCAAATTTGCCTTTAAATACATGTCTACCCCTATTTTTTTTCCATCTGGAAGCTAAGTTTTCAAGAGAAAATTTGTTTCCACAAATATTGAATGTCTTCATATTAGGAATAATTCTAATGCAACTACTTTGTATTTGGAAATGTGCCACTGTGTTTAGGAAGGCTAAACACATACTTTTGGGTAAGTTCAAGAAAGATTACTCCAATGATTCAACCAAATATATTTCAAGCATATTGATAAGAAATTTCAAACTAATTGTGTGTGATAGCCATCAATTAAAGATGTAAAATGAATGCCTGCTATTTTAAAACATAATTAAGCCAAGGAAAAGCTATGCATAACTAGCATGTTCCGTAAAGATAATTGGCTCACTAACTAAATTCTAACAGCCCATTCACATTTCTAGATTTTAATTGAAGAATGGATGGAAATAGTAAGGTGAGCTCATTGCCCAATACACATAAGCATGTGACAATTTTAATTTCTGCAGAGATGCCCATATCGTATGAAATCTTATTAATATTGTGATGGAATACAGTGAATCATGCTGTGAAAGAAGCACATATTTGACTGTTGTACATGTGTTCACACACACACACACACACACAAACACACAGATACACACACATTTCTTTTCTCTCCTCTCTATTCTCATTTCAGTCCCATTTTTCCTTTTCTTAGGTAACTGGTATCATGAATTTAATATAAATACTTTGAATCCATGCTTGAAGTTTTTACTATATGCAAATGAATCCATGAAAAATACATGATTGCTTTGAGTTTTAAAAATTTGTATACATGTCATCATGCCAAATATGTAATCTCGAAAATCATTTATCATGTATATAATTAATTATTTCGAGTGAAGTATTGCATTGCATCTTAAAAATAGTTTACATATGTCTTTTGTAAGCAGCAAAAACTGGAATTTTTAAATTTATTTTTATTGTCTCTGTGATCAAATGTATTGTGATTATTGATCTATTTCTCCTTTATTTTTCCATGTTTTATCCCTCCTGGTACTAACTTCGTTTAAACACATTTTTCATTCTCTTTTTATGGTCTACCTTTTTATGAATCATATATGAAGTATTCATTTTTAGTGTTTTCTGAAAAATTTGACATATATTTCTAACTTCAAAAAGTCTAAAACTAATTATCTCATCTTCCTCCTAAGCGGTTCATGGACCCCTCAAATTTTAAATCTGATCTCCAGTATTTCAGTATATTATCTAGTGTTTTAGTTTTACTTTGTATATACCCCCATTGGCTATTATTTTTTACACTCAACCGTTATTCAGATTCATTCCAACATTACAAATTTCTTTGCTGGTCACTGTTCAGTGCACCTTCCTACTTCTTTTTATGCTTATTTTCTTTCTTACTGAAGGACATTCTTTGTACAATGGTCTCCAATCTTGCCTAAAACACATGAGAATTATGTGAGAACTTTTTAAAGCTCCCATTATTGAAACACAGCCTAGATCACTTTGGTTAAAAAAAAAAATCTCAAAGTATTGGCTTTAGGCATCAGAATATTTTTTAATGCCTTCAGACAATTCCAATAGCTGCTGCTACTGCTTTAGTCATTTTTTGTTGTTGTAGTTACAGTTTGTGGGTGGTAATTCCTCTTTGTCTGTGAATGAAAATTTCTTTACTTCTTGTTCTTGAGTAGTTTTTTAAAATGAGGTGTAGAGGTGTAGAATTTTAATTTGGACAGCTATATGTCTTCAGTACTTTGAAGATATTATTCTATTGTTTTCCAGCATCTACCTGTTTTCTGATAAGACAACGAATATTTAAAGCCAGCCCTCAAAAACAAGGCTTATTATTTCCAGGGCCCCCTTGAATTTCTTGGTTTCAACTCCTCCTCACTATTCTAATGTTGAATTTGTTTTTTCCCCTTAAATCCTGAGACTGGGGATCCCCCCCCCCCTTTTGTGTAAGCTTGTTCATTTGCTTTTTATGTGTTCCTACATGTAAAAGCAACATATAAAAGAAAACACAAGTATAACAAACTGTGTGTTCAGATTGGAAGAAAGGATTCTCAATATCAGTTCAGCCTATCATATTGACTGAAAGCATTTACCTTGTTTCTTTTACAACTAACTTGAATATTATGAGTGTTACATCTAATATACAGTACTCTTCACCCTTCTTGGAATGTCTATGCTCAATAAGGACGTTAGTTGATTTGTCACTAATATTGCTTTCCCTACATGTGACCTCATTCAGAGTTCTATCCTGTCCCATATACATAGCATAATCTTATATTTTGTATCTAACTGGCATCAGTTTTCCGTTTTTTTTTTTTTTTCCGATTTACTTCTAAGCTTTACTTTTAGCAGGACTGTACTGAAACACTCTTACACCTTAATAGATCTAATTGTCTGGACTTAAAATAATAGATTTCTCTATCACAGGGGAATTTGTCTTTACAGATACTGATTTCTGTTCTCTGCACATGTTTTCATGTTATATGCCCAGTGTAATATGAAGCGAGTTAATTTATTGTGTTACATAAAGAATCCAGCAGAATAATGTTATTTAGGTTTTTTTTCATTATTTCTATGAATAACAACAACATCAACAATAATAGTAATAGAAAAGATAATTTTTACCTATAGCAAGTCTCAGTTTTTTCTTAAATGCAGTAGAAGGCCCTTCACACTCTATTTGTCAGCTTGGCTTCAGGTTTTCATTTTGTTGGCTAGAAGACAGATAAAGGGGATTATGGACAGAACTGAGCCTGGTTTCTGCTAATCTCCGACTTGAATTCTTTCAAGGGTTGCAAAATATGATTCAAGTATTTCACAGGCCTTTATAACCTTTGTCATCTGTCTGGTATATGTGCCATCATGGGTGGATTTGGAACTGACATTTTATATCTCTGATCTCAACTGTATAAATATTTGTTTAGACTGACTATCAACATAGAACACAGACATCCTCTTCTGATGTATGGATGATACAATAGTCCTTAACTGGGCCCCTAAGGATGGGGCAGGCACAAACTAACAGAGGGCAATGAGGCAAATTTACAATGAACTCAGATTTTATAGTTTCCTTTAGGTAAAAGAGTGGTTGCTTCTATACCAAAAAACTATTTCTTATAATTTGGGTTACATTAAAAATATCTCATATATACAGCCATTTATCTGAATCTATAATAGTGACTTGGTTTTCTCAAATACATTATATATGGAGTCCTTTAGACTGGAATTAAATTAATCATGGTTGTATTTTTTTTCTATTGACTTCCCAGCTATTTACCCCTAGGAAAACTCTCTTAAATAATCAAGAGAAATATTTTAGGCAACATTATGTAAATCATCACCCTTATTAGATGAATTAATATTCTTGAAGTTACAGCTCATTTCATGGAAATCAGATTAACCTGGTGTTATGGGCATTGTCATTTATCAGTAGGTTATTTGTTAATATGCTCAGTATGTGCCATAAAATATGTAACTTTAATAAGAGAATGGATCACCTCAAATAATTTAGCAAATCTTGAAAATGATAAGGATTAAAATTGTGGATGTATAAAGGACACAGAAGCTTGGAGAACTTTAAAACCATCTATTTCTATCCTGTTTCCCTCAGACAAGGAAATGAAGGCTGACACTTTAGCATGGTTTGGAAATCCTTCTAAAAATTATCTGACTTTCTCTTAGAATTAACAAGTAATTTAAAGTTTTAAGAACTGCAGAACTGATCACATGAATTACCATAATTTAGTCAAGAATTTTTTTGAATATCCACCTTTTGACAAACATTGTGCATATATGTACCAGGCTGTAGAGATGAATAAAATCATCCTTAGTCTCAAATAACTGAAAGAAAAATCCCCCAATATTAGTGAATACTGAGGAATTAAGGATGCTGCTATGAGAAAAGTTTTATAATGTGAAATTTATTAAGTTAAATAAAATATTTTGCTTTTGAGATTAGAATGCCTTGTTTTTGTTCTAATGATACTGATGATAGATAGTGGTTGTATTTTGCAGAAGTTTTATGGGAGCAAATTAAAAACTTGGTAATGTGATATAAATTTGGTCCCCCAAGGCGATTTTTATTGTGATTTCTATTGGTGTTGTTAATGAGAGAAATTTCTGTGAGCTATTAGAAAAGAACATGTGGATATCAATATCTAATCAAAAAGAAGGACAAAGTAATGGATAATTAGAGAATATATATAACCAGTAAATTAAAAATATACTCACATGCTAAGGAAGCACAGTGGTGGAAGTTTTGCTCATCATAAAGCTTTAACAGTGAGTAGAAGTTATCTTGGTGTCTTGGGTGTGGGAAGATATGCTAACAACCAGTGATAGATCCGTTGTAAAATTTGGAACTGTTTCTTTGGTATTCAATTTCACTTAAGACCTGTGCTTCTGGACAGGATGGAGTAATAGGAACTGGATTTACTCTCCTGGCTTAAACTGCTAAAAGTAAAAAAAAATATATATTAAACAATAATTTTAGACATTGAACAACAAACAGCACAAGACAACGGTTGTATAAAACTGTTAATTATAATGATAACCCATAAAAACCAGTGGCATAATGTTTTCTGTAATACAGTTAAATGTTGGTGTTTGAACAAGTCCCTGGTCACCTGTAAAAAATAAAGGTGGATTCTCTTTTCATATTTATTAACAAAATGAATTTCATAGGGATACAGTATTTAAATATGTTAAAATACTACAGTTACTAGAAGAAAACATTTTTGTTTTATTTAATAAAAGTTAATTTTAAAATTTTTTAAATATTTTTATGTGTTGCATTTATTGCTTTAAGATTATACAAATATGTTTTGATATAATTTAATACATGCAGCATCAACTAGAGTATTCAATACACAGAGTATTCAATGGGTATAGCCTTAGTAGTGGGACCAAATTAGCCCTAGACTAAATTGTTTCAGTTGCAACCTAATAAGGCTTACAAGGAAGGCTCAAAATGATCAAACTATTTCTTAACTACCTCTTTGAGCAAAGTTACAAATATTTAAAAAAATACAAAAACGCCCTGCAACCAGTAAAGTAAAATTCACAATATCTGACATGCAATCTAGAATTACCAGGGATGCAAAGACAAAGGAAAATATAACCCATAACAAGGAGAAAAATTAATTAATGAAAAGACACTGAAAAATGGTACAATCAGTAAACAAAGACATTCAAACAGTTATTATAACTAATTTTCATAGGTTCAAAAAGGTTAAAGGCAAGCATCAACATCTTAAATAGACATATAGAGGATCTAAAAATAACCCAAATTGAGTTCCTAGAGATGAAAAATATAGTTTCTGAGATGAAAAATAAACTGGATGGGATTAAAAGAGATGAGGCAATGCAGAAGCAAAGATTGACCTCCCTGCAAAAGCAAAATTTTGTTATTATAATCTGTCCCACTGAGTAGTCCAAATATAAAGTCTGAAATGAAAAATGCCAGCTTGGTCACCTTTTTTCATTTCGAATTTGCTTTACCCTTGCTTTACCCTTTCAAAAGTAATTAAAGTATAAAATTATGAAAATTGTATTCAATGGTATTAATACTAAGCATCTATCCATCTTATGGATTGCCCTGCATAATGCAAATATCTAAAATCTAAATATTATGTGTATATATACGTATATGTATATATATCTCACTAGCAGAATGAAAAGAAGATATGAAAGTACACCACAAGTTGTGGAGGAATATAGTAAAGGAAAGTAAAATAGTATTTTTGTTTTTAGATATAGTTGCTCTACGCAGTGGAAAAATGATATATGGATTAGCATATTTTATTTTCTGAGAAGCATGAATCAATTTAAAAGGCGAATGGGCAGATGAATTTAAAGAATGATTAATTTAAATACATTATCAGTCTTCAATTTTTCTGTTACTGACAACATCCCCTTTAAGATTTTCAAAATGCTGAAAGGTGGGATTCCAAGATTTTTAGTTGCTATAGAAGCAATTATTAGCAAATCCTTTCTTCTAATCTCATTACAGAAAATACTGCTCTTTGTGCCCAGAGAACTCCCATTAGAACAGATAGCTAGTGGGAAGCAGCCACATAGCACAGGGAGATCAGCTGGGTGCTTTGTGACCACCTAGAGGGGTGGGATAGGGAGGGTGGGAGGGAGGGAGACGCAAGAGGGAAGTGATATGGGAACATGTGTATATGTATAACTGATTCACTTTGTTATAAAGCAGAAACTAACACACTATTGTAAAGCAATTATACTCCAATAAAGATGTTAAGAAAAAAAAAAAAAAAAGGAACTGCATTTCGGAGCAGCTCAGAACATAGGGTGTAGCAGTCTGGAGCTATCCCACATTTCCTGTGTCTTATTAAATATTGTGTATATGTGCTATGTATTTATATCTCCATCTAAATATACATCTATATCTCCTAAAATACTGTCTCACATATAATGAAGGCACAGTTTCCAGATAGTTGTTCTGGTAGTCATTAGACAAAATATAGTCTCATTTATTTAAAAAATGTGAAATGAGAGAAATGTATGAAAAACTTGATCCATCTTCTGACTGAATTTGTGTTATTAGTACCTTCAGAAGAGGAAATAATTAATTTATTGTAAATTATTTTATTCCTCATTTATTAGAGAGGAAATTTATAAACTGAATCTGTTAGGGCTTAAAGGGTTTTTTTCCAGAAGATAATATCTGTGGTTCTCACCTTACACTGAGCAGTATATCACTAGTGAACAATCTGACAAATATGTACATTATTAAGTTATTTTATTTTAACCTGGCTTTTTAATACTATCATCTGATATACATCATATTAATTGACACTGCAATTTCTTCCTTGATTTGTATATTTTTTCTACAAACACTTTGCATTCCATCTTCCACGTACCTTATTTACTCAACCATGTGATGGTCTTCATCTTCAGACATCTTGCTGTCTGAGCTGTTCAACCCTGTGACAGTAAAAGCACACTCACTAGGGACTAGGAGTTTGAGAAGGACTTAGAAAATTGTTTGACACCTGAAAAAAATGGCTCCAGAATATGAAAAAAAAATCTGCAAAATTGAGATCAAAACTTGTGTAATTAATATTTTCAACTAATATTACTACAACAGCAATGTTACTCAGCTTTCATATAGTTATCTATAAATTATATTGGATATGTGACTTGGGCACATATTAATGCATTTGATAACATTTAGGGTAAAGCTTCTAAAAGGGCAATTGCCTAGGACTGAGGAAGGTTTAAAAGTGGCCCTGCACAGAATGAACTAGAAGTGACTTGAATGGGAGGCTGAGGCAGAGATGCTGGACCCAGAGAGTTACAGAGCAGGCGTACATTGGAGAGAGCTTTCCTATATAGGAGAGCCAAGAATTTGTTACTTATTGAGTGGGGAGCATGAAGGTAGTGGACCCTATAATGAGAATCCTAGGATTGCTCCTAGATTTCTAACTTGGATAAATGACAGGACGGTACTCTTTGGTGAATACTAAAGGAACAGCAACAGCAGCAAAAGCCTAAGAATGGAACTTTAACATATCACAATGCCACCTTTAAAGTAAATTTGGCATTCTTCTTTTTGAATGAATGAAAATGCATTAATTAAAGACATACACGTTCACACACCTGCTAATATCTGCTCTTCTGCAATCATGTGTTTTCTGTATAGTGTCTAAATATCTATTCCAGTTGAAGTAGTGCTTAAACACTGCAATATGCCTCTTTTCAGCCAAAAAGAAAAACTGTCTATGACTGCTTCAACATATTTTAAATATATGTATAATCATTGCCAACTTATCTGCTTTGCAGATACTAGTTTCCTATACAATATTTAATATCTCCCTTTATTGAAAATGTCATTGCTCAGTATTATGATTATTTTTCATTTTTATTATATGTCTGAATGTTAGAATTATTGATTAATCTCTTTATTAATGGAATGATCTCAGCACAATGTTAAATACTCTTCTTCTCTACCATTATTATATGTTATTTTAACGATTTTCCATACAGTTACTTCAAATGGGATTTTCAGATTTTTCAGGCTTTTTGAAGTCAGTAGGATAGGCTCCACTGAGTAAAAGAAATGCTGAAGGGCCTCCCTGGTGGCGCAGTGGTTGAGAGTCCGCCTGCCGATGCAGGGGATACGGGTTCGTGCCCCGGTCTGGGAGGATCCCATATGCCGCGGAGCGGCTGGGCCCGTGAGCCATGGCCGCGGGGCCTGCGCGTCCAGAGCCTGTGCTCCGCAACGGGAGAGGCCACAACAGTGAGAGGCCCACATAACGCAAAAAGGAAAAAAAAAAAAAAGAAATGCTGAAGAACAATATGAATTAAACAAAATTAAGTAGTTAAGAAAGCACTAATCTAGTCATTGAGAAATATATAATATTTACATAGTATGTATATATAAATCAATAGTTTCAAAATGAGATAATCTATTGAACAAAATATCTTAAAATGAGAATGAAAAGATGTTGTAAAATCTCTATATGATTAAAGTACAAAAATTTTTATAAGCTTGGAATATAAATAATAAGTGCATTTTTGTCTGGGAGACAAGTTGTTATCTGGGAAACCTCAAGACATTTTGTAGATTATCGAAATCACTTTACTATCAATCTTGAGCATTTCTCCCATCAACTCTATAATTAATATTGGAAATTAGCATAATGACTATTTCACTATCAGGAACATTGAAGAAACTAAAGTGCTAAACATTGGTTTTAACAAAAAACAATTCATCTGAAGAAGATGTTACAATGAACTGAGGAATTAAAAGATCTCAAAGTAGAGAAATTTCACTGACTGCAGTATAAACAACTTGAGGGTAGAGAGTGTCTGTTTTTCCTGTTTGCCCTCCAAATTTGGAAATAGTGTTATATGCACGGTGCAGGGTAATAAGCAAATATTTAACAAATGAAAAGTACTGAATTCATTACCTTGTGGTACAAATTAGGATTTCTTTTGTACTGTAACTAGAAGATTTTAACTTCAGCATTATGAATTATTAATGTTTTTATCTGATTCCCAGTTCTGTGTCAACCAAACTTATTTGAGTGATAATTAGAGGACTTCATGTTTATCCTATCTTCTAGGATTTCACTTTTGCATATCTGTTAATTCATAATTTTGACATTTTTATAGCACAACCAAAGACTATAAAAACACATAGAGCAAGCACTTGCCAAAGAACTCTAAATAAAACAGGTGTCAGATATGAAATTAGAGCCATGCTTGGTTATACTTCTAAGTGCTTCATCTAAAGAGAGACGTGCAACACTGCTGCATGAATTAATCACCTAGGGTGACTTTTAAACCTACCAACAGCTGGCCCCTCTATCATATCTGATTTTATTCAATAGTCTAAGTGATAATAATTTTTTGATCAAGAACTTTATTTTACTGGTTGTAAAGGTGCGTGCATGCATGCGCACACAATCCCCAGTGCTTTTAAAAATTGTGGGACAGAATTAATCATAACTATTGAGTTTAAATGTCATTTATCAACTTATTAAAGTGCAAGCATGCAGGGAAAATAAGCTAAAGACAAGACTTTCGTTCTTCAATTTATTTTTAAAAAGTCTTGTAGAAATCCTTATGAAATTAACACAAAATGGTGGTACCAAAAATCTTTTGGCTTTGTTTATTCCCTAGTCTGTGGCAATGTAAACAGTGGAAGTTAACCCGGAATTTAAGTTATGGAAAGCTATATTGTATTAAGTTTAGCCAAACATCGTCTAACTTGCCATCATATTTTTTCAAATAAATAAAATTTCTATTCTCTTCCCTCTCCTCATCTCCCTTAAGGTATGTCAACTCTAACCCCGACCCCCCCATACATACACCTTGTTGCCTCCGACATTATCTCCTCTACTAGACGCCCTTTTGTACTTATTGCTACACAATAGTTCAACAATAAAATGTGATAAATGCAGGCAAAGGTGTTTCAAGAAAGAAGGTAAATGTCCTTACACATTTTCAACATAGAAACAGAATTTTTCAAAAATGAGTTACAAAACAGCAAAATTAAAAAAAAAATAGTTATAAAGTTTGCAGATAATGTTGTCATCCCTCTTAAAAGAAGAGGGATAAGGCACAGAAGAAATGTAGTGTTGAGGACAATGAAAATAAGCAGTTATTGCAATCTATTTATGCTGCATTCAATGGATTTAGAAGACAGAGGCTTGAGTGCTGTCGTTATTACTTGTTTGCCATTTGATGGTGGGCAAAATATTTAATTTCATTGGGTTTCTCTTTCTATGCCTCTAAAATGTGGATTCCCAGGCTAAGAAAATATTTCAAATCTTTTCCAGGTCTAAAAGTCACACACCTTAGTGTACCCTTTATAAAGGCCACATTTTCACAAAAAATAGCATTCTTGTAAAACACCTTTATAAGAAAGAAAAAGCTATATTTAGAAGGTCCACTCAGTGTCCAAGGTTTTCTGAAGTCGTACTGCTGTTTATGACCAGGTGTAGGCCAGTAGGACAACACATTTGCTTTAATAACTGTCCAGATTTCTTGGAGTTAAAGATAAGTTTTTCATTATTCTAAGTGTTGACCTAAGAAATTATCGAAAGTAAGAATTGTTTTAATTTACTTCTTGAATTGCCCAGTTCTTACATGGCCTGACATGAAAGGTGATTTAAAAGATTGCATTTAAGTTTGGACATATAGCCTTCATCCTGCTGTTTCATCACAGACCTCTTACAAGATAAACATGTGCAACCATTTTGAGTTTCTGAATGGGAGTGCTCCTTATAGTATTTTCCCCTTAAAAATTTCTTGCCAACTTACTCCAATTTGAATGCAGGTAGAAATTTATAAATTTCTCCAAGAACTTACTTTTATTTTTATGACTCTTTCTGATTTTGTTTTAATACCGAGGACTTTATCAAATTCATAGACATTTGATAGAATAAAAAGCAAAAGCATAATTAGGAAAAATCCAAAAACCTCAAATGGAAAATAAGATGCTATGTTGTTAGTAACAGAAATTAGCACAAATAGACTGAAAAACTGACCACCATTGTAAACTGAGCTTTTAACTATGGGAGTCGCCAGGAAAAGGAGGGTTACCTGACTCAGGGGTCTTCTCCTCTTTCTTTGCCTTCTTTTAACAATCTCGAAAATTAAAGAAAGATTGAAATGACAATAAAAATAATTTATTTCTCAAACCATTTGAGAGTAGTTGCCAACACAATGCAATGTCTCCTCCAAATCCTCTAGTATTTCCTACAAACATATATCCAAATATAATCATGAAAATCAGGAAATTAACACTGACACATGACCACAGAGCTACTAATCCTCAGACCCCTTTCAAGTTTTGTCAATTATCCCCATCATGTCCTTCATAATAAAAGGATCAGCCCAGTGTCACATGTTGCATTTAGCTGTCCTGTCTCTTTAGTTTTTTAATCTGGAAAATTTTCTCAGGCTTCCCTTGAATTTCATGAACTAGAAAATTTTAAAGAATACGGATCAGTTATTTTGTAGGATTTAGCTGTTTGTATTTGTCTCATGATTATTCAGGATATGTGTCGTTGGCAGGAATAACACAGTGGTGAAGCTCTGCTCTTCTCACTGCTTCCTATCAAACAATTTCGGCCAACTTTTAACTTGTAACCTTACTGGAATATTATGTTACTCATTTGATTAAGGTGTATCACCCAGTCTTCTCCATTGTAAAGTTATTTTTTTCTCCTTCATTATTAATAATTTTTGTGGTAAGGCACTTTGTAATTATGTAAATATCCTGTTCCTCATCAAACATAATTTATTCAATTTAATTATTTAAATCAGTATGAACTCATAGACTCCTATTTTATTCAATTGACTATAATACGTTTCTACCATTATTTATTTTGAGGCTTAGATTGTTCAAGATGTGTCCAGTGGAAACCCCTTCAGTTTGGCTTCTATATCCTTTGATGTTTCCCAATTATTCTGTGATATCTCCCTTCTTTTTTTTTTTTTTAACATCTTTATTGGAGTATAATTGCTTTACAATGGTGTGTTAGTTTCTGCTTTATAACAAAGTGAATCAGTTATACATGTATCCTCATACCTCTTCCCTCTTGCATCGCTCTCCTTCCCACCCTCCCAATCCCACCCCTCTAGGTCACAAAGCACCGAACTGATCTCCCTGTGCTATGTGGCTTCTTCCCACTAGCTATCTATTTTACGTTTGGTAGTGCATATATGTCCATGCCACTTTCTCACTTTGTCACAGCTTACCCTTCCCCCTGCCCATATCCTCAAGTCCATTCTCTAGTAGGTCTGTGTCTTTATTCTTGTCTTACCCTTAGGTTCTTCATGACAATTTTTTGTTTTTAGATTCCATATATATGTGTTAGCATACGGTATTTGTCTTTCTCTTTCTGACTTACTTCACTCTGTATGACAGACTCTAGGTCCATCCACCTCACTACAAATAACTCGATTTCGTTTCTTTTTATGGCTGATCCCTTACTTCTTGAAACAATAATATGTTCTAGGGTCATCTTATATTTTCCCTGTAGTGGTTCTAGAATCAGCCATTTCTCCAAAGAGCTTTTGTTCCTTCAGTTGGAGAGCTGTATTTAGAAACCAAGATCTGGACACTAGGTGTATTCATATTCATTGCTCTTGGGAAGTAGTGGTCCCAGGTACTCTCAATAGGCAGAGCTAGGGGATTTAGGTACATATATACATACACACATATGAAAACACATATTCATAACCACTTACACATATTCACAAGCACATTCATAAACATATGCAAACATATTGTCTATGTTTATTTCTATAATGTCTCTATATTGAAAATCATGTGTTCACATTAACATCCTCCATTCCCTTTCAACACACTTTCATTCTAGTTTTTGCCCTTTTCATATTTTAACTCCCTCCACAGATATTAAAATAACACTGATTACCATATCCTTAATATCCTTACTTATTTGATCAATCTTCCTGTATTTAAGTAAATTCTTGTAGCTGCCACTTTCCCATCCACACATTTTCTCCACCTGGCACGGGTTATGACTATCTGTACAGAGTGGTTGCCAAGGCCACTTCCTCACGTGGATGCCCTTTCACACGAATCAGACTTCAGCAGTCAACTCCAGGCTCCCTTATGCAGACATCCTCTCCCCTTTCTCAGACTCTGAGACCCAATGCCAAGTCATGTGGTTCCTTGAATGCCCACCTACCCCATGTTGACAAAGGTTATTTTACCTCACTTAATGGACTGATTTGTTCAAGAAGGGAAGGGATCACAACACTATAAAGCAATTATACTCCAATAAAGATATAAAAAAAAGAAGGGAAGGGACAAGGAAGGGGATGAAGGGAGGTGGACAGGGATGAACAGGTATCTTTTTTTTCTAAACAATATTTGAAGAGGTCCTTCATTTAGAAGTTACAAAGACATTATGAAGTATCAGCTGAGGAACTGAAACAACGACATATATTTACACATCTATATCCCTACATCTATGACACACAATGTACACCTAATTTTATAGCAACCAAAATATAATTTAACGAAACTTATGATGCTTAGCCATACACTTTAATACTCAGCAACTTAAAAAAATATGCAGTGCCATTTGGCTGTTAACTATCAGTCCATTTATATGAATGGATTTGTAAAACTCCTAGCCAAGAGTGCTTGGGATAGCGTCTCTACTGGTCCTACTGGATCCTCTTCTTCTTTTGTCACTCTTTTCGGTCATTTGTTGATTTTCGATTGTATCTCATTGGTGACTTGCATGACCTTTGCTAATCATATCTGGGCAAATACCCCAGCTTGGTGTCTCTCAAAGGGCTGACTGAAAACCATCTGCAACAGAATCAACTGTGGTACTAGATAAAATTCAGGTCCACAGGCCCTGTTCTGATTTCCTGCTCAGAAGCTCTTTAGAGAGTAATGAGTATTTGGAAAATACCTTAGCTAATTCTCACACATTAACACGGAAACCATGGTGTAGTTTGCATGTCTACAATTCCTCAAAGTTCACGGTTTAAAACACGTAGGTCTCACCAACTGCAGTTCTTTTATTTTAGCTTCATCAATTCACATTTGTTATTTAACCAACTTGGAAATTGCTAGATGTGTGATAGCCGCCAAAGTAAAATTTATCTATCTTCTGCAAAAATGTCTTCTACCAAATATCTCTACAAAATGAAATGTAAATACCTTCTAAGATCTTGCTTGGAGGAATCTTACAGATTTTTAAAATCTTCCAGGTTGTAGGGAATAGCAAGTGCAAAGGCGCTGATGTTGGGAAAGCCACTGCAGAAAGAAAATCTGGATGTGTGTGTGAGAGAATAGCAGTAGTAAACGAGCTTGGAGAGTAGGGCAGAAGAAATACTGAATAAAGCATGTAGGACACGTAAGAAGTTTAATTTTTATTCTAAAGTGATGGGAACGGGTTTTGCAAAATAATGTGATATGATTTATGGTGTTTTTTTTTTATTATTCTGGCTATTGTATTGCTTATAGACTATAAGGATTGGGGCAAGAGGGGAAGAAGCAAGGAGGTTGTGGAAGAGGCTGCCTATTGCATTAGATGAGGCAAGCAATGATGGCTTGGAGTAAGTAAAGATGGCAAGAGTAAGGTGAGAGGTAGGTGGATTCAGGATGTATTTTCAAGTTAGACTGGCAAGAATTTCTGATGGACTGGACATAGGAATTGTGGGAAAGTGAGAGTTTAAGGATGAATCTAACATTTTTGGCCTGAGCAACTGGATGAGTTATGGAGCCAGGAAAAACTGGAGTGCAATGGATGGATCAAAGCAAAATATTTAGTTTTATTTGCTAAGTTTGAAATGTCTAGTATGCATAGATTGGAGATGTTTAGTGGGAAATTGGAATTAGGAGTCTGGAGGTTAGGTGAGTGGTTAGGGCTAGAAGTATGAATTGGGGAGTCATAAGTCATCTTCCCATTAAAGTAATGGGACTAGATTAAAACTCATGAGTAGTTAAGGTAGATGGAGAGTGAAGGGGGCCAGGAATGAGCCTTAGGGCATTCTAACAGACTTTGAGGGAGGAGAGGCATCACCAAGGGAGACTTCCAAGGAATGGTGAGTGAGGAGGGGAGAAATCTAGGAGAGGATGGTGTCCTGGTAGCCAGTGAAACAAAATATTCATTCTGGAAATTATGAAGTTCATTTTCCAAAGTTTCTTGAATTGATGATCATTTGAAACTTGGTATTTTAAAAAGAGCTTTAGCAAACAGAAAAGAGAATAATTTTCTATCATGAGTGATTGATTGCAGTAGCATGGGGAATGGAAAAGTTGTGAAAAGGGAATCAAGAATTTATGTAAAAGACAATTTTAAACAAAAGTCTTCATTTAAAAAACAAGTACACAATACTTAGACATTATATTTTGTCTTTGTGTCAACAGCAGCTACAGCATGCTGTAAGTGAAAGATGAAGGATTACAGTTGAATATCAAATCAGGGAAAAAGGTGAACTAGTTGAATTCTTTGTAGATTTTTAATAGATTTCAAACCTCTATTGGTTTTGAATAATGTCATATTTCAAACATAATTTTCTAAATAATCATAACAATTTTAGAATCAGAATAAAACTTATACAAGCCTTATTTAAATGCACATATAGTTCATTTTTATGGGTAAAACTAGGACTCTAGTCTTCTGATTACCAGTACTATTTCTTATTGCAACACACTGTTTAAATGTATAGATGATTGAAAAAAAGAGCATACCAGTGATCTCTTAAATGGTTTACAAAATATTAAGTAATTAAAATTAGGGGAAATAAAGCTCATGAGGATTAAATTACAGGAAGAGTTTAAAGGGGGCAAAGAAGTAGGAGATGTATTTCCACATGGATAAATATGATATTTTAGGAGAAAATGACCCAAACTGCATTTATAAGGTCATGATACTAGCTAAATGAAATAAAGACAACCATCATGTGAATAACATATAATTTTGATGGTGAATTTTGAATATGGAGACTGATACAGATTAACATCTGATTATAATAAAAACCAGATAGGCAGGGTAACAAGGTCTTCTTCATCCAATCACAGCTTATCAGGAATAAGGGAACCTCTTGTGCCATTTTAGGACAATGAACTTGCTACAAAGTGAACACTTGACACAAGAAATAGCTTAGAAACATAAATATGATTCAAGAAATTCATGGATGGTGAAAGCTATGTTGGATTATTTCAAAAAGTTGGGGATGACTAGGTTAAGTAACTTCTCTTTTTAATAACAGAATAACTGTCACATGAAAGATCTCACTATGCCATTGACAAAGATAAAATCCCGGGACTCCATGGCTTCACAGTTTAATAGTCTAGAGATACAATGTCCAGTATAGTGTCCATTAGTCACAAGTGGCTATTAAATACTTGAAATGTGGGCAAGTTTGACTTAGGAACTTAAATTTTAATTTTATTGAACTTACATTTAAAAATTTAAAAACATATGTGACTAATGGCTATAGTTTTTGACAGCACTAAGAACATTTCCATTATCATGGAAAAGTTCTATTGACCAGAGCTGACCCATAACATTTTTATTTAATTTTACATTTATTCCTCTTTGCTAAGAAAATCCTCTCTCTTACTAAAAAAACAATATTAGCAAGATGGCTAGATATAAGCTCAAGATGCAAAAGTCTATTGGATTTCTATAATCCAGGAACAAAGAGAGAGCTTAAAAATTATTTAAAATGGAAAAAAAAAACTACCTAGGAATAAATCTAAATAAAAATGTGCAAGACATTTATGGAGAAAATAAAACCTTATTGAAAGATATTAAAGAAGTCTTAAATAAATGGAGAGGTACATCTTGTTTATGGAGAGAAAAGACTCATCAAAATGATGTAAATTTTCCACAACTTAATTTATATAGTCAATACAATTACAATAAAAATACTTAATAGAGGTTTTACAGGATTGCCAATTCTGAAATTTATGTGAATGGTCAAGAACAGCTCAGACACACCTAAAAAAATCCATTCATTCCAAAATGGTCCTGGAAAACTTAATTATTCATAAGAAAACAAAGAAATTGGATAATACAGACAAGTCGATTGTAAGTGAATTAATGGCTTGAATATAAAACAAAGATACACTAGAACTTTCAGAAGAAAATATACTATATCTGGGTAGCATTAAACTAGGGAAGGACATTTTAAGTACAACAAAAAGACACTAAGCTAAAAGATAAATTTGATTTCATTAAAATTGAGAGCCGCTATTTATCACAAGACAACATTGAAAAAGCGAGAAGGCATGAAGTAACTTATTTGTGTCATATATAGCTGACCAAGGATTATTTGCTTGTATTTAAAAAACAATAGAAATAAGTAAGAAAAAGATAAACAGTAGAAAAATGGACAAAAGATATTCTCTGGACTTTCATAGAATAGGAAACATAGGCAACTATTAAACAAATGAAAGGATTCTCAACCTATCGGTAATTAGGGAAATACAAATTAAAATTGTTATGGACTGAATTGTGTTCCCTAAAATTCGTATGTTGATGCCCCATCTCCCAATGTGGCTGTTTGGAGACAGGGACTTTAAAAACATAATTATGGTTAAATGAGGTCATAATGGTGGGGCCCTAACTGATATGACTGGTGTCCTTGTAAGAAGAGGAAGAGATACGGGGGATGTATACACACAGAGAAAAGGCCATGTGAGGACATAGCAAGAAAGCAGTGGTCACCTGCAAGTCAAGGAAAGAGGCCTCAGGAGGACCCAAAACTGCCAACATCTTGATCCTGGACTTCCAGCCTCCAGAACTGTGAGAAGATAAATCTCGTTTTTTAACCCACTGAATCTGAGGTATTTTGCTAGGACAACCTGAGCAGACTAATACAAGGAACAAAAAACTAGAATGGCCATTCTAACTGGTGAAGCTATAGAGCAAAAGGGCTGAAAATTGATTCCATATCTTTGGAAAACATTTTGACGTTATTTTTTAAAGTTGAATATTTGAATTCCCTACAACTCAGCAATTCTACTCTTAGTATGTCTACTCTTTTACTTATGCTAAATCTTGCACATGTCTACCAGGAAACATTAAAATAAATGTTCATGGAAGTACTGTCCGTAATAGGCCCAAAACAACCCAAATATCATTAATAGAATAATAAAGACATTTTCTTGTATTTATACAATAAAATATTATACAGTAGTACAAATGAATGAACACTAGTTAAAGTAAAGTGGGTGAACCTTAGAAATATAATGTTGAGTAAAAAAAGCAAGCACAGAAGACTAAAGTATGATATCAATTTTATAAATCTCAATAATAAGCAAAATCAGATAAAAATTATGTGGATGTTGAACATAAAGCCAAGATCAGAGTGATTTCTTGGGTGAAAGCAAGAAGGTGGGATCAGGGTAGAGAACAGAGAGAAGACTCAGCAGTTTTGATTCTAGTTCTTAGTTTCGGTGGTGTGTTTCAGGAGTTTTTATTATTTATCATAACTTACATACAATTAAATATATTCTTTTGTATATTATCTAATAATATTTGAAAAATCAAAATCCATTATATACCAAAGATAACCCCTAGACAATAATTATAGAGAGTCCACTTTGAAACAACATACATAGTTACTCATAAATCTTCTGTAGTTGAAAGCTTTTAGCTATGAAATTCTTCCCCCTTCATATGAGGACTTTATGTTCCATAATGAAGGAAAATTGTTCCTACTTTGGGACAATTTGCCTTCTTTATTTAAGTGATACTAGTCCTTTGGCTGCCTAGAAATTTTAAAAACAACCGATAACTACATCTACTGCCTGCAAGAGAATAAAGGAAAAGGAGCATAGGAGGCAATCTCATACATTATTGATAAACACATACAAAGACAGTATTGGTACAGAGCTATTTCTCCATATAGCAACTCTGAATTTTATTAATAAATACATATATGTATATATATCAAACATTAATAAAAGAATACAATTATCCAATATGAGTACATTTGCTCTTTTTTTGCAATTAGTTCCAGGATTCTATTTTAGATTATTACTTCATATCTGCGAGAGTTGGGTGTGCGTTTGTGTGTTTGGTTTTGTGGAAGTTGCATTGTGCTAAATTTTACATTTCTTTCTTGAATTAAATGGCTTTTGTTATCCCTTGGGAATACTGAAGATAGCAACAGCAGATTACTACCTACCGGTGGAAAAGTATAAACAGCAATTTTAGCTGCTAGTGATTCTGAAATTGCCCTTAACTTTGCCCTTCTAAAAATGCTCCAAGAATTACGTTTTGCAAATCCACAGATTTACTATGCATATTCAAGTCATTTACGTGGACAAAGAATGTAGCCTGCGGTATCAGTAACAAAGGATGTTACAGCCATCAAGCCATCAGCACCCTGAGGGGATTCAGGATGGAGAAAACAGGATACTGGCCCTAGATAATTAAAGTGCATATCAAGGGAAAGATTTCCATGAGACCAGATTCCTGCATCTCACCATATATAGGAAAGTGCTAAATTTATTAAGTTAACTTAGTTTCTTTAATTAACAGTAATCTTTTAATGTTCCAACTACCTGGGGTTTTTTTTTGCAACAACCCTTAAATATCCTGTGCCCTCCCTTACCTTTTCAGAAGGGTCTCTCAGAGCTATCTGAGAGGCTGTCTCCTGATTTAAGTCCTCAGTATGTCCTCCAAATAAAACATAATTCTCAACTTTCAGGTTGTGCATTTTTTTCAGTCAACATTTAATTGTATGGCTCACGTAGGTACTATGCCTAGATGTAATGGGATGAGATGTAAATTATTAAAACTAGATAAATTCTGTCAGCTCTACCACTAGCTGAGATCCAGGCTTTCATCTCTGGATACTTCTGTCATAGACCTTGGCAGATATGGGGTCTGTGTTGGTCTTAAAATTATTCTTAGAATTGTGGGGACTCATTCATTCTTTCAACAAAATTTTATTGATTATATTCTATGTGTCACTTACAGTTCTGGGTCTTGGAATATAGAAGTCAACACACAAAAATACAAGGATAAAACACATTTTCTACCATATTAACTTTCTTCATTCATTAATTCATCCCTAAGTCATTCAACACGCATCTTCTGATTGAATACTGATGAGGGGTCAAATGCCATGCTAAACACTGAGTATATAACTGCAAATGAGATGGATAGGCCCTGATTTTGATGTCACTACTATCTTTTGTCCTGCCATATAATGGGACAGCTTCATTATTCCCTTTACCCTAAGTTTTTATCACAAATTGCTAATGAAAATAAAACTGTTAGTGGAGTTTCAACATGCATAGGTAAATGAGAACAGAGAACTCCCCTTTCGCATGCCCCATTCTCCTCCTTCTAACTCCCTATGTGAACTCACTTTGTGCCAAGACCAAGAAGATGTGCCCCAATAAGAACTAAGCTGATTTCCTCACACTGACTGGGGCTTTGCTCACTTAGAAGACTTGATGCTTAGTTTTGATAAGCAACTAGAAGACCATGGAGACAACCTATAAAAATGATTTGTCTTGGGAGAAAATACTAAAAAGGGTCAATGTGCTGTTCCACATGTCTAACCTCCTGGGATTAAACCACAGGCACCAAGATCACCAAGTGTACGTGGCAACAATGAGCTAAAAATGAAAAAAAAAAGCATCATACTGTTATTGTATTCGTCTTCCCCCAAGGCACTCTCTAATAAACACCACAACCTCTAAGGGAATTGAGACCAGCTTCCTTGTGAGGTAGGTTATATATGCATCTTTTTCCAAGAAGTTAAATCATATCCAGCTATCAGCACACCTTACTTAAGGTGATTGTAATGTATGAGATTAAATGTTCCTACCTGATTGGAAACCTTCTTGTCCTCAATTCATTGGCTATACTGGATTATTTTTCTTGGGTCAGACCTTCAGACTTCTACCAGAAATCGTTCCTTTGGGGAAACAAGGCCTTCCCAGGAACTCAGGAAACTGAAATGGAAACAGCAAGAGAGAAGGAAATTATTTGGACATATAGACCTCAATTGTTTGGTTTTAAGTAAACGTCCAAGCAAACATCTTCTAAATGGTATAATAACTTTAGGGAAATTCACGGTTTCTAAGTTTGTGTACTCATGAACTGAACATATTATAAGAGTACAGGTTGCATTTTGTGTCTTCAACTCAAGCAAAGACTTCAAAAAAGGCCCAGTTATCCTTTGTTCATTAAGATACAAAGAGAGGGCAAAAAGGGCAAGTTTCTAAGTCTTTTTCTTTAAAATTTACTTCCTTTCTTCAGTCTTCATCAAGATCTTCAGGAAATTAACTTTACTAAAGTTAATTATTCATAAAATAAACATAGGAACCTGCAGAAGACTATTTCACAGAGACCTGTAATGTACAATATCCATTGCATACATGCACCATGAGCTTGTCTTTTCAAGCCCTGGCATACACAAAACTCTGTGTGTGTGTGTGTGTGTGTGTGTGCACATGTGTGTCTTTTTTGTGATGGAGCCATAGGGAGAAAATAAAGCTATTGGCTGCAATTCAGTGATGTAGAAAGATTTAAGGGTAAAGGAAAAGGCTACATCAAGCGAAGCAATAAAGTCATGAGGTTGTGCTTCCATAATAACAATAGCAGTCTTCTGTAACCAAGGGAGCAGGCTCCTCAAATTATAGTCACACCTGTTAGACCATCTGCCCATAAATTTCACACTATCATTAATGGAAAACAAATGGCACTGTCTCTCCTTCCCTTTATCCATTGGCCATTCTCATTCAAACGATTTTTCTCTTCAAGGTCATACTCTTTTCTATCTGTTTAAAAATATTAGGATTTAGGAGGAGTGATACATAATGTGCCATGCCTTGGTACTTGTACCAGTGATGGCTCTCTAAGGAAAACCGGATTGTTAGGAGGCTATAAATTGAATTCCCCTAGAAGCAGAACCTGAGGCAATAATTTGAATGCAAACTGTTCATCTGGGAGGTGCTTCCAGAAAACTCAGAAGTGGAGTGGGAATTGAGAATGGAGGCATGGAAGGAAGCCAAAAGAGGTGCATTACTGAATAAATTACTCCTGCAGGGAACTGCTGCCAGTACTTCAGGGGAGTTCTGTGAAACTCTACAGAACATGTCTCAGAGTTATCCCAAGAATCGGTGAGAAACTTGAAGTACTTATCTTCCAGTCCCCTCTGTCCTTGGTTGAAAGCTACACCCAGATACATTAACTCCTGTACACTTCTGGCCTGCCCTAAGGTGGATAATTGCAGGTGGTAGCATGATTCTATCAGCATATAGTGGAATGATGAGTGCTGGGGAGATATGAGTGGAGCAATGAAACCATCTAATACAGTTGGGGCAGAATATATTAATTATTGGCTTGCAAGTCCAAATGGATAACCTTAAATTCCTGGGTTAATGGTTTTACTTTGCGGTATTTAAACATGATGTATGAGTAAAAATTCCTCTATTAGATCAAGTTTAAGATCCTAAGTCCCTAATCTTCTGGAAAACTGTGGGTATCTTTTAATAGATTTTTGAAAAGTAACATGATTAAGATTTCAAATTGACCATTCATTCATTCATTCACTCATTCAACAAACATTTATTGAACACCTAAAGAATGCCATGGGTTAAACTAGGCAGGCACCAGTGTTACTGTTACTAAAATCATTATCGTGCCACCTAGAATTCAATGTATTGTGACATTCAAATAAGAAAATCCATAGTTACCATAAAGATTATTACAGAATGCTATAGGAAGACACGGTAAGACCTTAATGCATGCTGTGGAGAGTAGTATATGGGGGGTATCAGTAGGGCTTCCTGTAGAAGGCAATTGAAATGGGTATGTAACATGAAGGAAGGGTGAATTTTTGAGGAAAAGAGAAGATAAATTCATGTTTGCCAGAAAATGAATGGTTAAGGATCAGTCCAGAAAGGAGTTCCATTCATAATCAGTATAAGAAATGCTCACTGGGGCTTCCCTGGTGGCACAGTGGTTGAGAGTCCACCTGCCGATGCAGGGGACACGGGTTCATGCCCCAGTCCGGGAAGATCCCACATGCCGCAGAGCGGCTGGGCCCGTGAGCCATGGCCGCTGAGCCTGCGCGTCCGGAGCCTGTGCTCCGCAACGGGAGAGGCCGCAACAGTGAGAGGCCCGCATACTGTAAAAAAAAAAAAAAAAAAAAAAAAAGAAATGCTCACTGGAGTGTAAGAAAAGAAGACAATGGAGAGGGTAGAGGCCAGACCATGAATGGTCCATGTATGTGTGTTCCCCTCCAAATTTATACGTTGAAATCTTAATTTCCGGAGGTGATAGTATTAGTAGGTGGGGCCTTTGGGAAATGATTACGGTATTAGTGCTCTTACAAAAGAGACTCCACAGAGCTCCTGAAGCTCTTCTGCCATGTGAGGTTACAATGAGAAGTCTGGAACTCAAAAGAGGGCCCTCATCTGACCATACTGGCACCCTATTCTTGCACTTGCAGCCTCCAGACCTGTGAGAAAAAAATGCCTGTTGTTTATGAGCCACCCAACCTGCAGTATAATCTTACAGCAGCCCAAAAGGACAAAGAGAGTTTGGGTGTGAGATTTTACTCCAAGAAAGATGGGAATCCACTGAAGGATTTTAACTGGTAACTTAGAAGAGAGACAAGTTTCATAACACAATCAGGTATTTTTATAAGAAACATTTGTTTCATTTTTAGAACGATCACTCTGGAAATACTGTGACTAGATTTTTGGAGAAGGGTGACGGCAGTCCCGGATATAGAAAGATGAGTTAGTAGTCCATTAATGTAAGTCAAACAAGAAAGTGGAGATCAAAGTGTGAATTTGTGGCTGAGCGTTCTTTTCTGTTAGCACTTGAAAAAGGTTATGTCAATGCTTCTGACTCCAGAGTTTTAGACAAGAAATATGCTGTCATTGGAATTGGTGTTTCTCAATAAGTGATGCATTGTTTCTGCCTGTCCACTTGCGAGAATTTTTTTGTCTCTACTTTTCAGAAGTTTAATTATGACGCGTCTTGGCAAGGATATCTTTGCGTTTTTCCTCTTTGGGTTTGTTCAGATTCTTGAATTTGTGTTTATGTCTTCTAAAAACCTGGGAACTTTTTAGTCATGATTTCTTTGAATACTTTGTCAGTCCTACTTGCTCTCTTTTTTCATTCTGGAACTTTGATGATATGAAAGTTAGTGCTTTTGTTACTGTTTACAGGTTCTTGAGATCCTGTTCTTTCTCCCATCTCTACCCCTCAGTCTGTTTTGCTCTGTACATTTGGTACATTGTACTGATCTCTTCCAAGTTCATGATTCTATGCTTTGTAATCTCCACTCTACTCTTGAGCAAAGTTGTTTGATTGTTGTATTTTTCAGTTCTACTGTTCTCATTTGTTTTTATTGTTATAACTTCTAGTTCTTTGTTTACATTTTCTATTTTTCACATTTCTGTCAAGGAACGCATAATTGCTCATTGAAGCATTTAAGTGACAGCTTATTTAAAATCCTTGTCTGATCATTTCAATAGATGTCTTATCTCAGTGTTGGTGTATGTTTCTTGTCTTTTCTCATTTATTCTGTGATTTCCTGGTTCTTGGTGTCATGAGTATTTTTCCATTGCATTCTAAACATTGTGAGTTATTACATGACTGTGTATCGCATTTAATTTTATTATTACTTTTTAGAAGGAAGTCATCCTATTTGAGGCGTAGTATGAGGACTGGGGGGTTACGTACAGATTTCCATTGGGCCCTACTGACAATACCGCAGCAAAAGTGGGCACTTACATTGTCTCACTGCAGACAGATCAAGTAGAAGTTCAGCTAGCCTATTGGCCCTTCTGACACCTTCCCCCCAAAAGTGGGAACATTAATATCATTTTGTTGCCTTTTAGTAGGAGTGGAAGTTCATGTCCCCAGTAGTTTTCTTGACACCAGGGGAGGGGAGAAGTGAAGTGTTTGCTGTCCTTCCTCCCACTTCATTCCTTCTTGTTGATGCCGGGTGTGGGTAGAGGGTCAGCTACCTGCTGGCCCCACTGACACCAGGGTAAGAGGAAGAGAAGTGCCAACTAGCCCTGCTTGTGCCACCTCATTCTGTCTTACTGCCTCAGGATGGTTATGGGGATTCAGCACCCCAGTGGGTCTCACTGACATCATGTGTTGGGGGTTAGTGGGGTGCCTACTCCCTCCAATCTGTAACACCCTATTCTTATTGATATCAGGGAGAGATGGAGGCTAAGTCCCACCATTGGACCCCACGACTGTGTGAGGGCAGCCCAGTGTTAACTAGCCTGTCAGGCACCACCTTTTAAAGTCTGTTTGCTCATGGAAAGGGGTGGAGGCTCAGCTCACCACTGGACCACACTGAAACAACCTGGTGGGGAACCAAGAGCGCTGGCTCTTCTGGAGGGCAGGAGTGGGGTGGTGTGGAAGATCAAATCCTACCTTGGCCCAACTGAAACGACAGGACATAGGGGATGGGTGCAATATTCCACTTGGCTCGAGTAGTGTGTATATTCCACTGGCACTTGGCTCGAGTAGTGTGTATATTATTGCCCAAATGGTCTTCTGTCTTTAGCAACCCCTTTCCTCATACTTTGGCTAGGGGGAACAGGGTTTTGTGGGGTTTTCTTCAAGTTTTTTTGTCTGTTGTTCTGTTGGTGGTTATTGATTGGGGGTCCTGTAATACCCTCTCCAGGATGTATGGGAAGCAACAGGAAACGCAGGGGACTCATCACCACATTATTCCTCAAGTCCCAAAGTCCCTAGTTAAGTCTGCCTTCTCATTTCCACCTTTCAGCGTCTTCCTATGTTTGTTTGTTGTTATGTTCAGGGTTTTAGTTTTAAGTGGGAGAACCTGGGAGAAATGGGCTACTTCATCTTCTTGGAAGCAGAGGTCTGGAGGTCTTTTGATGTTAAAAAGTACTGCTGACTGTAAATTAAAATTTGATGATATACACCTTGCCCTTTAAGAATTATTCTGCTAGATGATGTGGCTTCCCAAAGTTGCTACAATTTGATTTTCATACTTCTAGAAGCCAAGTGTTTTGCTGGAGTTTAAATTTAAAGATAAGCAAGAGATGAGGCTAAGATGATCTATGTGGTAACAGATTAAAGTTGGAAACATCAATATACATTCATGTTTAGCTTAATATTGCTTCATATTACCTTAATACACATGGTCATGTAGAGAGATACTTAGAGATATGTGCATATACATGGGTAATGTACACAGATATTATCTCTTTGCTCTGTCAGCTGAGAAGATCTAGAAGCAATGACATCTGAGCAGCAATTAGCACACCCCACACCCAGATCCTGCTGTCTAATACCGTTCTCCACTAAAAAGACCTAGTTATCCTTGAAGAAATAGCTGATTCTAGGACTGGGGCAGTAAATATACAAGATTTATATACAAGACCATCTTATAGTGTCAGAAAGTAAGGAAGTTCCAAAAAAAAAAAAAATAGGACGGGGATACCACAGAGTGGCACAAGAGCCAACTGAAAAGAGTTCACAAGGGTCAGGACTAGAGCAATTTGAGGAACAAAGTGACTAAAGTAGAATTAGATTATAACCCAAAGTATAAAATAAAAATCCATGAGTTCTTCTGATATAAATAAATAATTGGATACATAAATGCAGGAGAATAGATAAATCTCCAGTGCAAAGGAATTCCAAATAGTTTATGTAGTACTCCATCTTAAGCATAACTCCCTATTCCTTAGCTGTGGGCTGAGCATATTGACTTCCTTCCAAACAAGTACAGTATGAAAAAGGGAAAACAGTAATCTTACAATGGAGAAACCTGAAAAACACTACCTCAGCCTGGTGATCAAGGTCCACCTCAGCATTCATAATGCATATTGATACTCTGTACACTTGATGTGATCTGACAAAATAACCCTTCTACTCTGTGGTCTTCCTCCCCAAAACACATAATCCCAATATTATCATGAAAAATGCATCAAACAAATTCTAGTAGTAGGCATCCTACAAAAACCTAACTACTCAAAATTGTCAAGGTCATCCAAGGAAAACCTGAGAAGCTATCAAACCCAAGAGGAGCCTAAGGAAACATGGCAACTAAACGTAATGTGATGTTTTGGATGAAATCCTGGAATAGAAAAAGGACATTAGGTAAAAACTAAGGAACTGGACTAATGTATGGGTTATAGTAAATGATAATGTATCAATATTTGTTAATTGATTGTAACAATGTAACATACTAATGTAAGTGGATCATCATAGAGGGAAATAGGTATAGTGTATATGGAAACACTTTATACTATCTTCTCAATTTTTCTGTAAAATTAAAACACTTCTAAAAAATAAAGTCTATAAAAACGCTGTGTTTTCTTGTTTTATGATTATGTGCCTGTATTTCCTAATAAATATGTAAATTTGCTTTACCTTCCTTGATACTGATATTACAGAAAATACTAAGTAACTCTGAAAGAATTTGTAACTCCAATTCAACAAGCAATAATTCTTGGTATTAACTTTTTGGAAGAACCCACTGAATAAATCAAAGCAAATTGTCTTTAAAGGCTGAATTTCTTTTCAGTGTTTAATCTTTTATATGATTAATGCATACCACAAGCATGATTCTGTTTCAAAGGGCAGAAAATGTTGATTGTAGGCAATGACTAAAGTACAGTGAAATATTAATGCCTGATGCTATAACAACTTTAATGTATTTTATGTTTTCAAAATGATGAATTGTTTTTTCAGTTAATAAAGTACTCAATTTTATACATTTCCTACCCACCTTTTCCCAAAACACCCACAAGGAAATGATACTATCATCTGATATTAGGTTCATCGATTTAAATTGGAGTTTTTGGTAGCTGTGGTTGCCAATGGTACTGGAATGTGTGATACTTTTACAGATCCTATCCATGGCAAAATCTGATCTTCACAAGGTAAATCACAGTAGGTGCGTAAAGCCAAATGACATATAGCTTTGTAGCTAGATTACCAAGCATTTTACTTGGAGGCGCAATAGGATGTAGAAAAGGCCATTTCTCTTTCTGTCTTTTTCTGCTCAAAGGTCACTCACCATCTTACTTTTCCTCAGCCATCTCAGAAGTTTTCCACAAATTTAGACTATATAATGTCACTTAATGTGAATGTAGCTCAACATTCTGTTTTAGTACAGCTAATCTCACATTATTTTATTGGTGCTAAATATGTAAATCATCAGCAAATTTTTGTACTTAACTTTCTTTTTTTTGATGTGGACCACTTTTTAAAGTCTTTATTGAATTTGTTACAATACTGCTTCTGTTTTATGTTTTGGTTTTTTGGCTGTGAGGCATGTTGGGACCATAGCTCCCCGACTAGAGATTGAACCCACACCCTCTGCATCAGAAGGCGAAGTCTTAACCACTGGATCACCAGGGAAGTCCCTGTACTTAACTTTTAGAAATAATTAAAATAAGCTATTCAACACATTTTCCCTTAAAAGAAAAAAAGCAATTCTTCTTAGGCTGGCCCTGGGTACATACATGACTTTGCCATTTTTTCCATGCACTATTTTCTTATCTGTTTTACTGTGTCACATTTGTTCTACCTTCTCAAAAAGAAGCATTTAAAAATTCATCTACGTGTTCATGCATTCATACATTTATTAAATAAATCTATTGAACACCTACATACGGCACAGAAAAGAAGGCAGAAAACTAATCTGGGTTTCACAGAAAGTAATGAACTCAGTTAAAGTTTTTGGTGAAAACAGGTGTTATTCAATCTACTGGAAATTACATTTAATCATGGGGACTCACAGACTCAAGGAAAACCAAGACCTAAATAATAATAAAGTAATAAAAGTACTAGCCATTTACTGAGTGCCTGCTTGTACCTGACTCTGAAACTCTAAAATTATTACGGGTGTTTTGAGGATTGTCTGATATAATTGTAATCTCCATTTTACAGATGAAAATAACAAGGTTCAGAGACATTAGGTTACTTGCTAAAGTGAAGTGGTCCAGAAACTACAGAACTGGAAATTGAACCTTAGACTTCATAATGCCAAAGTCTGTGCTTTTAATCACAATGTGTGTGTGTGTGTGTGTGTGTGTGTGTGTGTGTGTGTGTGTGAGAGAGAGAGAGAGAGAGAGACAGAGAGACAGAGAGAGAGAGACAGAGAGAGAGAGAGAGAGAGAGAATGTGTTTAATAGAGAACTTCTGAGAAATGGCAAGAAAACTACCAGGTATCCATAAAACAATAATTTAGGAGCTTCCTACTATACAAGTAATTGTTAATCATAGGGCTGAACTAAGGATCTCTCACTTTTGAACTAAGAAATCAAAAGCTTCCAGAAGTTGAGTCTAAAGTTTACACTTACATAAGATACTTCATACAGAATGCTAAAGTATAATAACTAAAGAGCTCTGAAAATATTGGAAACATTCATATTAGTATGGTTTCATATTGTGGATAATAGAGGATTTAAGAAATTGGCAGATGCAACTGCAGACTCATTTGTTATCATTCTTGTGAAGGGCAAGATAAATGAACAAAATGAGAAAAATGAAAAAAGCATGGCTAGCAATTTTAGGTATTTGCTTAATCTCCATACTAGGAAAGACTAAGCAAAAAAAAAAAAAAAAAAAAAATTCTCGAAATTTTATTTTGAAAGCACCTACAAGTGTATATGGTCTTTTTATACCAAATAACTTCGAATTATGAACTGTCAAATAAGTCTAATCTCCTCTGATGATAAAATTGCTGACTTTATTTGAAACTATGAAATGAAAAATGAGGTAATAATCAGAAATTCTTAAGAAAAGGAGTAGAAAAAACAAAATTATAAGAGTTATGTTAAAAAATATTTTGAAACAAACATAAAATCCCCATTACTGGTACAGAGCTTTTAAAACCTTATTTTGGTTTTAAGTGTTAATAAATATTTATATGTTTACATAATTACTGTCATAAGGAAGACACAATTTTAAGTCAGCTTTCTTCATTCTTTCTTTATTAAGCATTATTCTATTTTGCTCCATCATCTTGTAATTATAATATAGTAACTGTGTAGCTTTCTACTAAGTGGATATAATTTCCTTAACTATTTTCCTATTGTTAACAATTAAAGGTGTTTCCAATTTTTTGTTATTACAAATGACATGACAATGAGCATCTTTATATAATAATTTTCTGGATTATAGATTATTTATTGGCATAAGCTTCCAGAATTAGAATTAATGTGTAAAAAGCTATTAACATTTTTATCTTGCTAGACATTGCCAAATTACTTGTCAAAAGATGGAACCAAATTATATTGCAAAAATCTTTGCCAACAGAAGACATTATATATAATTTTTGATTCTGCTAAATTAATAAGTTGGAAACCTATGTTCCATTTCTTTGAATTCTTTGATAACAGAGTGCTGCTGGAGGCTGGGAGGGCAGCCATGTCCGTGAAGGCTCCCCAGAGTTGGAGCGGGGAAGTGGAAAAAGGTAAAAAAAATATTAATTGTATTTTCCCTCGATTGTTATCTCTCACTCTTTTCTGCCTCTGCGTAACTTATATCCAGGTAGCTGGAGAAAAATCATGTGGCAGGGCAAATTGGTATTCCAATAAATTAATAATCACCAACTTCAAATGGATTTTCAAGACTGGAAATATTGCTCTGACTTACAGTACGTTCTTTCTAATTCTCCTTACAGACTATTTTCTGAGAAGCTTTACCTGCCCTCCTCAAATGTCCCTCCATCCTCTCTACTTCCTTCACTCTGAGCTGGTGAGGTGCTTCATGACTCACTAAGAACACAGAAGTCAGTAAGTAAATAGTCCACTGCCAAATCCATGAATTCATTAGCATTTGCGTTGATCTTTGTATTCCCTTTTACTACACGAGTGAACGTTAAAAGGCCATGTGCACTACAGACAGCATTTCATTTTCTCTCATCTTCTCAAGTACTTCACAGCACTGCATTTTCTACAGCCCATCTACTCCTTATGAATGATTCTTGCCAAAATTCAACCTCATTCTAGACTAGTAACTCCAACTTAAAATATTATAAACTATACGTGTAACATGAAAGCCTCCCTTCTCCCCTAATCCCTGCATATCTTCTTTAGCCAATTCCTGTCTGAACTTTTCAAAATTGTTATCTTCATATATTGTTTCCATTTCCTCACGTCCCATTTACTCTATAATTTACATCCATCTGACTTCTCTCACCGTAATCTCTTTGCCCACTCTCCTGAAATTTTACTTATGAAGGTCACCAGCGATCTCCATGTCAGTATAGCCAATGAATAGTTTTTGTCCTAATTCTAGGCTCTTTCCTTCTTTAAAAAAGAAAAAGAATAAGAAAAACAAAAACCGTTTTTTTTTTCTTCTATGCTTTTACACTCTCATCATCTTCTGTCTTGGTATATTTTACTGGCTTTCTGTGTTTAATCTGATTTCTAATATTCTATTAGTTTCCTTTATCTTCAGTGGAATAAACCACTATATGAAGGATTATTCTCAACAGTTAGTTCTCAAAATAACAGTACTAGTAGCAGCAGTCAATACTCTATAATGCTTACCATGTGCCAGACACTCTTCTAAGACACTGTTTAAATACATATACATAGACATATATATATATATATATATATATATATATATATATATATGAGGTTTTCCTCCTCATAAGCCTATGAAATAAGCCTATTATTATACCCATGTTACAAATGAGAAAACTGAGGCAATGAGAGGCCAAGGTCACATGATCAGTACTTGCTGAAGCCCCGCCTGACTTAATGCCGGAACTTTAGAGTAGACAAGTTAAATAATGTCTCACAGATTAGCCTTAAAAGCGAGCAACATTTAATTAATGACTTGTGAAGTATCAGAAAAAAAATGGAACATTTTAAATTGAATGGGAACTACTAAGTCATGTATCAGTAACTAAGATTGACTCTTATTGAATGAAATTATTTTTCATTATTCTTTTGAAAGAAGAATATTCTTGTGTTAGTGTTTCACAGTATTTTTTCATTCACGTATTTATTCATTTATTAGACACACATTTCCTACACACCTTCTATGTGCCAGTGTCTCCTGCAAGCTTTGGAAGATTCAGTGGTGAGCAAAAAATTACAAAGTCCTTGCTCTTAAGCAAGTGTCCAGTGGTGGAGGAAGACAGAGTCAACATGTAAATACATTTTGGACAGCGACAGAAATACGACTGGACAATGGGATGGAGAGGCAGTGAGGAGGCAGGTCTCTTTGGTCAAGATAGTAGTGGTGGCGTTTGAACCGAGACCTTAATGATCAGAGGGAAATTGGTCTGGGTAGAAGGATGAGCCAATCAATCTAAAGCTGGGAGAGCAAGAACTAGAGCTTGTTGCATCTGAGGGACTGAAAAACATAACTGTGCCTCGAACCCCATGAAGGTCAGGGAAAGATGTAGTAAGTGACCAGACCACATGGTCCCTGTGAACCTGGCTAAGTAGTTGAAAATTTAATCTCTTTACAATAGACAGCCTTTAGAGGTTAGAAGCAGTGCGATAATAGCATCTGATTTGTGCTTTTTGAAAGACTACTTTGACTGTGGAGAGTCCTACAAAAGCAAACTACCTGTGTCTCTATGAAGTGCAGAGAGTAAATTTTAAAAAGCCCAATGAGCTCATAAGCAGTTGGTTTACTAACTGTAATCATTTCTCTTAACTAGACTTCATTAATATAAGCTTGGTGACCTTGGGGTCCTGGGACATATTAGATTAGGGAAACCCAACTATTTTCAAATAGTGTGATTTGAAAAATTCTCGAAATTGTTGGGGTTCAGGAAGATTATTTTATTGCTGGGCCTGGATGGGAAGTTTAGAACAAGAAAAGAAATTATGATGGCTGGCTTCCATCTATTCTCCCTTTCTGTGGGAGAAATGATGGTGGGGTGACTACTTTGCTGTTGACCCAATGCTTAAATTTCAGAGCTCGTTCAATCCAGTAAATATTTGCTGAACAACTATTATATGCTAGGCACCTTGCTGAACCTGGGAATATAGAGAATAATTAATAATAAAAGCAGGTATTACTAACAAGAGACAAGCACTGTGCTAATGCTTAACATGCACCATCTCAAGTTACATTAATTTACACACTAACCATATGGGGTAGATACATGTATTATACCATTTTCCGGGTGAGAAATCTAATCCCTTTAAGGGGCTTAAGTTACATCTCCAAGGTTACACAGCTAGTTAGGGGCATAGGCAGTATTTGGACTCAGGTCTGGTATCAGCACCAATTCTCTTAGCCATTATGCTCTATAAGGACCTTACTTGAGAAGTTCAGGATTATACATATATGGGTACAACCAACCCTAAGACCATCTGGCAAAACTGGCTGCTTGAGAAGTCCTGGATTTATGTAAGATGCTCTTGGAATGGAGAAGATCGTGAAGGAGGGTCCCCAAAACACACTCACTATACTAAGGGGTAACAAGAGAGAATTAGCCTACAGCAGTATGATATTGAGGACCAAGAAACAGTGTTTCTTTCTTTTGTGAATAGTTATTAAATTATTTCTACTTAAAAATATCAGAAAGAAATCACAGTACTATGGACAGTTTGTGGAGCCACCCTATCTTAGCGTGCATCCTGGTAGGTGTAGAGTTCATAGTATGACCCTGGCACCTAAGTGTAGTTAAGTAAGCTTTCATTTTTCTTTAGCCTTAAAGGAAAGTAGCTTTCTGATAGGTATAGTTTAGGAAAGTCTTCAAAGAAAATATTTAAAGTCCACTATCTCAGAGAAAAGCAATTTTGCAAAAGATCTGTCAGCAAAAGCAAGGCCAAACACACCAATTATTTAGTGAGACTTGTATTGTTATATCATTGCTCATGTTTTTTCTTTATGCATTTACCTGGAAGGCGGCTTTTAATGTTCAACAATTCTCAAAGAGATAAAGACCCACACTGACATGTCAGAAAGAGCTGTGCCCTGGAATTAGATCAGTTTAGGTTTGGCTACCTACTAGAATTAGGTAACATTCTTAATCTTTCTGAGCCTGTTTCCCATCTGCAAATAAGGATAACACTATCTACTACAGAGGGATGTGGTTAAATTAAATGACACATGTAAATGAAATATATCCTTCCAGACTGAGAACATACCTAGTAAATGTTAAGTGATCTGCAAATATTCTGCTTTCTTGAAATGGATGAAACCTGTTAGCATGTTCTTAACCAATGGTCTAAATATCAAGACAATATTTAGTTAAAAGTTATATTTGTTCTTTCACTGTCCATCTGCATTTTAACATATTCTAACATATTCTCCTTGATCAATTGTGCCAATATTAGTAACATTTGTCATTTAAGCTATTACTGTTCATATGTTTAAAATATTTCAACATGATATAAGTCATTACTCAAAGGGATGCCTAGCTGGCTTTGTCAAAGATTTATTTTAAGTAAAAATAAAAGACACAATTTTCATTTTCACCAAGTTTTATTGAACAGTGTATTCATTAACTGTATGAACTTTCTGGCCAACCCAATACAGTAGCCAAGACATGGAAACATCCTCAGTGTTTTTTTGTGGATGAATGGATGAAGAAAATGGGGTGCATACAACCTACTATTATTCAGCCATGATAAAGAAGGAAATCTGGCTATTTGTGACCACATGGGTGGATTTGGGGAGGCATTAAGCTAAATGAAATGTCAGACAGAGAAAGATAAATACTTTAGGATCTCATATGTGAAATCTAAAATACTGAACTCATGATAGAAAGAATGGAATGATGGTTGCCAGAGCTGGGGGTTGGAGGTGAGGAAAATGAGTGAAGATGATCAAAAGATAAAAACTTCTAGTTATAAGATAAGTGAGTAATGGTGATGTCATGTACAGCTTGGTCACTACAGTTAACAATACCATATTTTACACGTTTCAAAGTTGCTAAGAGAGTAGATCTTGAAAGTTCTCATCACAAAAATAAAATTTGTAATTATGTGAATTAAGGTTAACTAAACTTATTGTGGTAGTCATTTCACACTATACATATATATATCAATCATCACATTGTACACCTTGGACAGATACAATATTATATATCAATTAAATCTCAATAAAACTGGAAAAATGTCATTTATATTTTAGCATAAATATATCAAATTGGGTTTCCTGACAAGATTAATAATAACTATAGATAAAAGGAAATAAGATATTGTTGTTGCTGTTGTTTACTTTTCCAGAGTGCAAAACACTAAAAAGGGGGGAGGTGAGTATGGGCTTGCAAATGCTGCTTCATAGGCCCTAATGCTGTGACACAGACATTTAGTCCAGATCTGAAAGAGAACTTGAGTCATTTCAACAAATCTGCAAAACAGTCGTGTTCAAACATGAAGAGATGAAGAGATATCAGTAAATTCTTTTTCACACTGCAAGAAATCTGCCTTCAGCTTTCAGCAAAACCTCAGTTTTGGGGTTATGAGGGTAACAATTCTTAAGCAAGCGGTACAATGCTTCCACCAGTGCTTTCTCCCTACGATGAATAAGTTTTCAGTCTCCCCACCAGTGCTCATCCCTTCTCCCCTTAATGTCTTGGCCAAAATTCAACCATCAGCCCAGAAAACTCCTTCCCAGTTTCATTGACTGTATGTGACCACATTATTTCAAACACCTTGGCAACATTTATATTTCCTACTTCCTAAGGTAGGTATTATATATATGAGATTTTAAATAAAAGAATGCCTGTAAAGTACTTAATGCTCAATTCCTAGCACAATATGAATATTCCATAACTGCTGACTAGCATTATTATTATATCATTTACATTAAAACTTATCTGTACTTTCTTTCACACACCCATGTTCTTTGTCCCCAACTGGGGTAAAGGAAATAAATGAACATTTATTGATTATCTACAGTGAGAGTATAGAATGCAGTGTAGGCTATAGAATTAGTGGTGTTCAAGACTGAAACTGACCTGGATTTGAACTCCAGACCTCTCACTAGCTTAGACTTTACGACGCCTCAGTTCCCTTACTGATAATTAGAGATAATAGACATTTCAGGGACCACGGTAAGGATTAAAAATATTATAATGTTTGGATCCAGAAAGGGCATTCATTACCTCATTTAATGTACACTGTTAGATAATCTGATTGAGTTTTGAGAATCTGATAACGGCACTGCATCCTCTTGCTAAAAATAATTAGATAGGTAGATAACTATTCATAGCATTTTGCATAGAATTCCAGGGCTTTGCTAATATGAAAATCAATCAAAGGCTTTAGTTGGCACAAAGAACTCAGAGAAATTGTTATGGGGCAAGAATTAGAATTCTTTTTGAAATACAGACTATCATCCTGGAGAAGAAAGAACAACATTTTAATTTGGTTAAATTTGGGTCAAAACTATGCACTTCCTTAATGGTGTTTCTACCAGGTCTTGATTTGACTGGGATTGAAATTTCTGACATTACTGTCCCCATCACAGACTTGAAAACCTGGCAGACAATCAAGTGCAACCTACAGTTAAAGGTCGCTCATCTCAAAAAATGGGTATGTTACTACCATTCTGACAAGAGCGTTATGAAGATTAAGAAAAAGCACAAATAAACTCTCCTAACACCTGACAGCCAAGTAATACATCTTTCAGCTCTTTCAATTCTTTTTCCTGCTTACATGACTTATTTCCTTCCCTGCTCTGAGTTCTCACTGTGTTTCATGTCCCACAATGCTGAAGTCATTGTAATGCTTTTACTCAGGAATCTCATTTAACATTTAGCGTAGTACATAAGAAAGCCTAAGAAGTGTCATTATTGCATCATTCTGATAACCTGATTTGTCCAGAAATGTAACTATGTGATTCTCCTTTACTTCCAGTTGCTCACCATTCATGGGCACAAACTGAGTGTATATCAGATATATTAAATTCCTGGAAAATTATCTGTGGTGTGATTTGGGGTTCTATTTGTGTACTACAGCTTCCCTAAAACTAAACTATTATCATTTCTATCCCTCTTCTGTCTGAAAATCCTCAAAACATAAGTTCTAATTAATAGTTATACTAGTTGGCATTATAGTCATTCTTTTTTGCTTTTTCTCTGATTATAAGTATCTTCTGACTCTTAAGTCAATCAAATGGGTTCTCTACATATGAGGAAGCTCAAAGAGGAAAATAGGATGAGTAGGGTAAGAAGACATTCACACATAGAATTAGTGGAAGCCTTACCAGTAACAAAACTAGTGAAATTAGAGCTAATTAATTAGCAGCCAGGAAAATTTCATTATGTGTTGTCATTAACTAGCCAACTAGGGTAACTAGGCTTACAAACAATAGAAAGCAAAGAGTAGAAAATCTATTGTTTCTGCCAGCTTCTCCTGCTTGTTATCAGCGCAATTTTCTCCTAGTTTATGAAACAATAACAGTTCGGTATTAGAATTTAAATGCCATCAATATAAGATATGGAGATATGTGAAGCCTACTACACTTTCTTCGTAAACTAGTACTATAGCATCATCAATTCCACAGTAGAATGATTCAGTTGAAAGACAAGATTCATGCAGAGTACACTATTTGTTTAAACTTCAAAAAAATCAAAAAAGATTGCTATATCTTGTTAGATATGTTATGAGCCCAAAGATATGTTATGAATCCCAAAGCCAGCCAGGCTATCCCTCTGCATTTCTTTGTCCTAACACAGGCTTTTGTCCACCAGCATCCCCCGTCGGCCCCTATACAGAAGAGAACACCGTCTGTTCATCAAGAGCCCCACGCCGCAGAGTTAGAGGCTCAACGATGAAGCTGGAGGAGAGGCAGGGATCTCCCAGTTGTGTCCGGCCTGGTGGGATTTTAGAGAAGCTATTTCTTTAGGAAGCGTCCCTTTCTTCAGACAGACTGGGGCATTTCCAGTGGCTGGCCACAGTGCCCCGAAAAGGTGGACTCAGATGGACTTGGGCATCAAGGAAGGTTCTGTGGGGGGCTCACGGGCTGTTCTTCCGTGTTTCGAACATACAAATCAAGTTGGGGGCAGGCCACCACTAGTGCAGGGCCGACCACAAGGCACGTTCAACAAAGTGTCCCCTCCCTAACCCCTGCAGCCCCTTCTAACAAAAGGAAGACCACAAGGAAGATGTCCAGGGAAGCCTCATCTAAAAGGTGGAGGAGCAACATTCCTCGGTGCAAGTGTCCTGGCCGTGGCTGCAGCGGGAGGACCACACCATGCCACCCCCTGGCTGGGTGTCATGATGAAATTTGGACATTATACCAGAAGCCAAAGGGTCACTCCATCAAACCCTTAAGAAAAGGATGAGGGACGAAGCATGTGTGCCCTCGAAGCCCCAATCTTCTGGTGCTCCAGTCTTCAAAACTTACACAAGCTGCCTCTTACATGTCTCCTTTAGTTGTCACCTTGGGACAAGGACCTCTGAGCACCTGACTGAGGAAACAGAAAGGCCGCTGCCACAATCATCCTACTGAGCCCTCTCCCCTCCCCTCAAAAAGGGCCAGCAGCCCCCTTCCCTTGAAAGGGCTTTTCTTTAGAAAGGGCGGCCTGGACTTAGCATGAGAGAGGAATGCAGTTTAGAGACACCTGGGACCACGGGGTGCTTTCAAAGCCTCTCCCCGCCCTTCCAGGTCTTGTCTGGTGGGGTTTTCAATATTAACGCCGCACAGAGAAATAACACCCAGTGTCAGGATGAAGTGTTCTTACGTGCACAGGTTCAGATGGAGGGTTGAGGCCCCGAGCGTGGTCCAGTGTCACTGGAGTGGGGGCGGGGCGGGGCGGGGGGCTGGCCGTGAAGAAACAAGAGGAGGAGGGGCAAGGCTCAGTACTGGATCCTGCTGACTACACACACACACACACACACACACACACATAATCTTTAGCTGCCCCATGAACTTTTTGTGAACTGTTTAAAACTGGAGGCTGTTGAACAAACAGCGGCGCCACTGCCAGCCATAATTTCATTGCAACGAGCTAAAGACTCTTTAACTCTTCAGGTTCCAGGCCAAAGGTGGACCTGAGCGGAAAGGGCCAAGGAGCCGGGGGCCCTGCCTGGCGTGAGGCCCTTCTCCAGAGTGACAGCCCAAATCCTGGGCAGGAACACCCTCATCCTGGGCAAAGGCCGTATTGCGTACACCCCACCATCACTGAGAAACGGGCCCACCCCCCATCTCTCTGGGATGTAGAACTAACTAAGGGGATCTTGGGCACAAGGGACACAGAGATAGGGTCAGAGACACTGCCACGCTCACCCCATTCCTCTTCTAGAAGCGGCTATTGAAATAGTTGGGGGTCTTTCTTACTTTCTTCTTCTTTTTTTGTTAACCTCCAAGGAAAAGTTCTTCAAAAGTGACTTCCCTCACCCTTGGCTGTGGGTCACGCTGCAGGGGGCAAATGACGTGATTTAGATGACAGACATAGCAGGCGCTTTGCTGCTGTATATAAGAGGCTCATCTGCCCTTATTTCTCAACGACCCCCCCCCTTTTCTTCCACAGGTGGGTGATGCTTCTGGAAGTGCCAAGATGTGTGAAGTCAGTCATGAAAAGCACTTTACAAGCACCAACATGTTTCCAGTGGGAGCTGCTAAGCTACACCTTGGCTCTGGGTTTTAACCCTTTTTTCCAGCAGTGGAGAGAAGGGGGCAAGGATGTGGGATAGGGATGAAGAGGGAAGGTGGCCAAGAGAAGGGGTCAGCCGGGGAGACGGAGGAGGGTCTGGTTTCTGAAGAACAGACCAGGAATTGTGGTGGCTGCCCGCTGAACACCCAGTTCTGGGAGAGACCCGGCTTGCAAAACGCAGACTCGCCGCGTGGTCTCCGGCTTTCGGTCTGGCCCTAGGGGCAAGCACAGGAGAGCTTGAGTCTCCCTCGACAGACTTGGGCAGTCATCTGGTCCGGGAGCCAAGAGTTATGATTAGCATCCGAGCTTGGCCTGGACGCTGGGGAGAAGAGCCTGATTGGCAGAAAGAGGTCAGAGGGACCAAGATTAGGAGCTGTCCCCCCAACCTCGGCATCCCTGAGTGAGGGCACCTTGGCCCTCTGTGAAAAGACACGAGGGGGCACACGGGTCCCCAGCTGTACCCACCACCGTTCTGCCGATTCCTGCCATGAAGACACCATTATGGAATGAGGAGAAGGAGAGAACGTTTGTTTTGTTTTTTTTCTTTAAAGGCGACTTCCCTTGGCAGGCAACAAACAGATTGCAAAGGAAGGAGCAGTGGCCGTGAGAGGCTGGCGTGAGCGCAGGGAGGAAGGCAGCACCAGGCCACTCCTGCCACCTCTCCTTTCTCTCCACCCCAGCTCCTCCTGGCACCGGGCCACTTTCCACTGCCTCCGCCCTTGAGGCGCTGATGGATTGGTTCAAGTCTGCACAGCACGCTTGTCAAGTGACAGCGACCGACGGAATGGGAAGCAGTGCCACCAAACCATCCCAACTCCACTCCAATACTAACGGTGCCCCTTCCTAGGGCCTCACTCTCTAGGCACCCCATGCCGCATCAGGCATTTATCCAGTTAGTGACCAAGAAGACCTGGACGGGTTTTAGGGAGCTTCCGGCTCAGAAGGAGGGGCAGACGGCAGGGCTCCCAGCCAGCATGCCATGTGCCACGGTCCTCTGTAGGCTGGGGACCTCTTTGGGGAAGGGGTGTCTCTCACTGCACGGGCATGGCTGGTTCTCTGTGGAGGACACGCGCGCGCGCACGCGCAGTCACCACAGCCTCCCAGCTCCCACTCTCATCCACGGCGTGTCTCTGGGCAGATGGCCGGACCTCTTCAACTTTGGCCCCCTCATCTGTAAATCTTTGGCACCGTGTTTTCCAGAGGATTAAACTGCACTATGGACTTGAGTTCTGCCTGGCAATAGCTGGTGCAGGCCACATCTAACCCATTCAACAGCATCTGACTCCACTAAACATTCTACGTAACAAACAAACCCCAGAATGGCTACATAGTTTCCTTGCAGCAGAGGGAAGGCTGAGGCAGGGACACAGAGGGGGCCAGGGAGGGGTGACCTTCTGCAGAGTGTGTGGCTTTCATGGACGCCCAAAACTGATGGCACGGGAGCCCTTCCTGGGACTGCTCCAAGCGCAGACTGAGTCACACACAGGCACTTCTCTACTGGCGTCAAGGAAGGGAGGGATGAAGAAGTTCCTATTTTAGCACTGGGGGCCGCGAGGAGGTGGGAGATGAGAAAAAGCGGTCCAGGGTGTGCAGCGTTGGGGGAAGTCCTCCTGGGATGTTTTCCCCAGTATGTGTAGCAGTGGGGAGGGGGGAACCCCAAGGATGCCCCCAGGTCGGGGGGAGGGTCGCAGGCTTCCTGGGGTGTGGCTGAAGGAGGTCGCCCGACTGGGTCCTGCAGCCGGGCATGGGTGCTGGGGGGGAGTGGGGGGTGGGAGGAGTGATCCAGCCTGCCCAGGCGCTCTCTTGGCACACTCCAAGTCATGGCTGTCGCCGCCTCCAGAGGCGTCCCCACTAACGACCCAAGTTTTGCATTAGTAACAGAGCTGTGGAGCAGGAGTGCGGGTGTGACGGGGTGGGGCACGGGAAACTCACGCGGCTGGCCCTGACCTTTTGAGCAACCAGAACCTTCCCTGCCTCCTCCCAGGGCGCCAGGATAGCGCCGCGAGCCACTCGGGTCAGTCGGGAGTGAACTTGGCCCGCAGCGGCGGCGGCGAGTTGGGGAGGGGCGCCCCCTCGGCGAGTGGGGGAGGGGCGCCCCCTCCCCCGCCTCAGCCCCGAGCACGGATGTCGGCAACAAAGGGATTTTCTCTCCCACCACACACACCCGCGCTGCCGCAGGCTCCTCGCCCCTCCTCCGTCAGGTCCCCGCGCGGGGCCAACCCCGCACACGCACCCGCCGCCCGACCTTCCAGGATCCCCGGCTCTCTCGGCCAGCCCCCGACCCCAGCTCACCCCGCCCGCGCGCTCTTCTGGGCTCCCCCTTCCCAGGCGCCTGCCGCTGAATCTCTGACAAAAAGCAACTTTGGGTGGGCGCACGGAGAACCCAGGATGTGCGGCGGCGCGCCCCAGGGGAGTGGGCACTGACTGGAGACCGCTCCGGCCCATCGTCCTGCGCTCCCTTCGGCCAGTCTGGAGTGTTCTCTCCGTGGACGCCTCCCCCACCTTGCCCGATTCAAAGATGCAAGCCAGGTGTAGCCAACTGTAAAAGGGGGCTCGGGGGCTTGGGGAGGGGGGCACCAGCAAGGATCGACCGGGAGAGCCGCTGCCAAACCGGGGCTGCCCGCCACACACCCCCTTTCCCCAAAACAGAGCCGTGGCCCCCCGTCAGCTCTTGGACCAACCTCAGACACTTCCCCTTCCCCGCCGCCAACCCGCCTCCCCCACCCCCCCGACGCCAGGCCTCGGCTTTTTGTTCCTTTCACTTTCTTTCACGGTTGTGCCACACACAACCACGCGTGTATGCAAGAGGGGGCCCCATTTGGAAGCTGGTGTCCCTCAACAGGAGGCAGCAGCCCAGGACAGGAAACCTAGGTTGAATGCAATTAATCGACCTGACTCAACTCCTCCCCGCCCACCCACCCTCCACAAACCCTCGGGTCTGGTCCCTACAGGCTGGGATCCCACTTGGAGTCTACACAACCTGGAAACAAATCCAGAATAAACGATCCATAGACCACGACTCTAGAGGGGGTGTCACTGCACTGCAGCCTCCATCGGGGCTTTGTAGAAATAAACTGAACTCACTGCAAACTCCTCCCCCCACAAGGAACAAGCTATACCAGAAAGCTATTAACGACAGCTATCATTAGTACACACAGGAAGCACAAAGGAACTTTTTACGAATAAAAGATGCATAAAACACAGGGTCCTGTGATCCGGCTTCCCTGTTGATTGTGTGCAGCCTGGGAGTCCTGGGAAGGCTGGGGATGAGGGTCAGAGGAGGACAGGGGCTCCCACTTTCTTCTTTACGAGGAACAATAGGAACCCCACGTCTGTTCATCTTGGAACCCGGAACACCCCAAACTAAGCTGTGGGGAAACTGCGGTAGACGTGGGGGCCCGTGAATTCTTCTAGCTGTTCAGAGCTTAATTACTCCTCCTTGATCCGTGGGACCAGACACGACACCACCAAGGTTAAAATGCCCCAAACAGCGCCGAGCAGATGTGAGCGAGCTGGCAGACGGGCAAATGAGGCCTGCCTCGGAGCACGATAACAAGAGACTCATACGTTGCATATCGTTGAAAGAAAATTATTTTTCTCCGATTTGCATTTGCTTCGGGGGAAAAAAAAGCCAACCAGAGTCCCTCTTCACAAGCACGAGTCTAATCCTGGAAATGCAGCCCGGCTGCTTTAAGAGAGCTGGAAGGAGGGAAAGACTGCCAGCGCTTTGGCGTTGCAGGCTTGTCTATCTTTCCGCCTTTCCTCCAAGGCGAAACTCGTTTTGCAAGCAACATTCCTACAGAAAATGGCACACGTCATAAAAAGAGACCACTTTATAGAACTGGCACCGAAGTTCATGTATCATTCCAGAAGCATCTCCCAGCTCCCCACTAGGGAACCCAACTAGATGTAGAAGTCCACATTATAACTCAGAGAGTAGATCTGGGGGCAGGGTGGGGCGGAAGTGGACCCATAATTTGCAGATATCCTGCAAGCTGTACACTCAGGGGCCGAAGTCACACAGAAGGGCACGATATAGAGTTAAGTCAGCTCTAAATGATCCTCCAAAGCCCGGGGGCCAGGGCTGCGGAAGCCTTCAACCTTGAGGTTGGGGGGAGTGGTGTTTACACCCAGCTTGCCCCAGGACAGCCCAGGGGCAGGCCCATCTTCTGGACCATCCTGAGGACCATCCTGAGCCCGCCAGCTTGGACCGGCCCAGCGGGGTATTGCTGCCACCCACCAACTGTTCTCCCTCCCACCCTGGCGCCTCCCCGCAGTGCCTGGCAGAGGACCAGGAACTCAGAGAAGGCCGGGCTCTGGGCATCTCGTTGATTAAGTCACACAGTGGGTGGCGCTGTGGGCAGAGCTCAAGACAGCACCGCTGGTCCTGCAGCTGAAAGGCAAGCGCGCTCTAAAAAAGCGGGAAGGCAAAGGGAGGAGGGTGATCGAAAGCCGACTTGCACCCCTCCCCACCCCCATTCACCCCCCTTCGGGTCCTGAACCTACACACTTGTGTTTCCAATCCAGGAAACGGGGCCGAGGGCATAGAACACAGCGGCCGCCTGTCTCTTGAACTTGTCTGAATAACAGGGCCATTTCAGAGGAAGAACAACGGCCTTCAGAGCCTCTGCAATTTCCAGAAAGCCTTCAGTTAATAATACATTCTTTCCAACAGGCTTGCTTTAGGGCGGAAAGTTATTTTCCCAAATCTTAACAACCCGGTCACAAGCCACTGAGGCCCCAGGTCAACAGATCCCGGCCAAACCCCTCCAGACAGTTGACACTCGTGACCCCGCAGGCCTTCTCCTGCCACCTCTGCCTAACAAGTTCCCTAAACCACAGCACACCAGCCAGCGCGCACGTCCACCACGATCCCAGGAGCCAGAAAGATGCGTGTCGCGGGGTGCGGGGGGGGGGCGGGTGCCGCCGCCGAGGGCTCTGTCGCAGCGCATCCGAGGGCTCCCGGGCCAGCAAGGGGCGGCCACCTCTGCAGCTCTCCGCGGGCCTGCATAGTGCGCGCTTTGTGTGAGCGCCGAGGAGGCACAGCGCTGCTCGTGCACCAACAGCTGTCACATTATTTGCACTCGCTGTAAACAGCCTTCACACTCCTCCCTTACCACACAGTTAAAGCCAGACTAACAATCCAGTTAGAGATCAAACCAACAACAGCAGCATTGTGTCTGCCTTCGCACCAAGCCCAGCAGCTGGCAGGTTTCTCCGGAACAAGAGACCCCCCTCCCCCCACCCCTCCAGGCTCCAGCCAAGGCTAGCCGAGGCAGCAATGCGTGTGTCGCTGCTGATTGTTAAAGCAAGAGAACACAGCCATTTCGCGCAGAGTCTGTGCGGTTCATCAGCTCTCCCAGAGTTTCCTCCTCCCAGGCCCCCTCCCCCATTTCCTCAGCTGGGAATAAAGGTTGTTCAGACTCCCAGGGTCGGTTTCTCTGCTCAGCAAAGTGTGGGTCGGCCTGCCCCGGCCAGGCCTGGGGTCCTGCAGCCCTCTCTACCGTGGTCCCAGAGGCTAGGCAGCTCGGCACTTTCTGCAGCCTAAAGCCTCGTGTGTTTCGGAAAACCGTCCAACTCCCTGAATCCTTCCTGGTCGCCCCACTGACCAAAATGTCTCCTTTTATGATTTTTGGTTAAGTCGAACATTTCCATAATCGTCATTATTAGCGCAAATTACATGCTTAATCGGTCCTTAAATAGATTTTAATTAAATAATCATACAAGGCTCATTTTATGACTTAAGAAAGGCATTAGTTTTCGTTATAAACTTTCCACCAGGATATAGAATAATGATAGCAGACAAATACTTATTCTTTGAAAAGCACCAATAACCGATGGGCAGAGTGTTGGGAAAGCAGACCCTGCTTCACACCTTCTGGAATCCAAGTGGAGACTAGACAGACCACATCTGCACAACTTTCCTCCGGAGAAGGGAGAGGGGATTTCTTCCTCCAAAGCATTACTTTTGTCTTCTCTTTGGGGCCAGGAGAAAGGAACCCCAAATGTTCCTTTTCCTTGCCCATCTGAAGAGATTTCTCCAGCTTAGAAGTCTCTTCTAGAGACCACTCCTCGCCACCCCCATCTGTTTTCCACCCCTCAGTCTGCTGAGAGCCGTGGTGGGAAGCAGGCAGGCTGTGCTTGTTAAATGCTGTGTAAAATGCTGTTAATAAAATAATAAATACAAAGGATGGAGGCTGCTGGTTCCATGGGTGTTTTGACTGGAAATGCCTTGGCAATTGTCATGTGTTTATGGGAGGGCAGACAACTCTAGGATTTACATAGTTTGGACATCTCTGTACTTCATTTATTCTTTCCTAATTGACGTAGGCCTAGAGCTATTTCAAGTTTGCATTTGTACACAACTGTTAAATGCCTAAGAGTTTCTCCAATTAAACCAAGTTTTAAATCAGACCCAAGGCTGGAACGTACTCTCGGCCTCGCCCCACTCCACCCCTCTGCCTCTGTGGCTGGAGAAAACAAACAGACACTCAACAACGATCCCCTGTCCTTGCTCTCCCCACCTTCACCACCCCCACCCCCGGTGGGGGCACCTAGGGCAAAGGTTAAGGTGTCTTCAGATTACAGGCAAGGTCCTGGCTACACACACTGGAAAGCACTGCAGTTGGGCGCATCCTGGGCATACTCGAACCTCTAAAATAGTGAGCTAAGATGGGGGGAAAACTGCTGGCCTGGTAAAACCCACTGTTCACAAAACAATGTCAGCAAAGGCTGAAAGGCATTCTTTAGAGAGGTACCAGGGACTCATGCCTACTGAAGCTCTTTCAGCACAAAGGCTTTTAGGGGAAGAAGGGAAAAGGGGGGTGGGGGGGAGGAGAGAAAGGGAGGGCTCCTGTTTCAGAGCAGGCATCCCCAGAGAGTCAAGAACCAAGTGTAGCTTCAATCAAACGCTGACTTCCCCTCTGGGAGTCTAGTAGGAAACCTGATCACAGTAGCTTACTACCGGCCTGGATCCATTCAGGTCTGGTTTTCTTCTCATGCTAGTAATTTTTTAAAATACATATCGATAGAAAAGAAGCAATCCCTGACAGACTTTTATTGAAAACCACACTGAGACCTCATAACATCCAGACTTAATCCCTATCAGACAAACCACAGCACCTCTGGCCTCTGCAGCGGGCCAGACCCTTTCACCTCTTCCCACCAGGTCTCTCCCCTCCAGCCGCTGCTGTTCCCTCTCCCCGAAAGAATGATGGGAGGACTTGCCAAAGAGCACCTAGATACCGGTTCTGGAATCAATTCCTAATTCCTAATAAATGACCCCACTTAGGGGGAGAAAAAAAAATCCCAGCATTTTCATATGGATTCCTTTAAAGCCCAGAATGCAAAGAACTGTAACAAAGGGAAAGAGGAACCCACGGAGGCAGACCTGGAGGAATAGCCTCAGGAATACCCTTGGAGGGGAGCTTAACCCGCAGGTTGGCCCCCAGACACTGGCCTACGCAGGTCTTGGGGGGGGGGGCTCGGGCATCTCAGGGGCAGCAGGGAACGGAGAAGCAACCTATAGGAATCTGACCAGTCATTCAAAGCAATTACTAATCCTCCGGGCCTACTATGTGCCAAGTATTCTTTGATCCTAAAGGTGGAAAATTATTCCCAGTCTTACAAATGAAGAAACTTACTGAGGCTCAGAGGCCATAAATAACCTGCCCCCAAGGTCACACAGCTAGTAAAAATGGGCCACGGTCAAACTCAGTCCTGGAGTTGCGGAGAGGAGCCAATTATTGGTCAAATTGTGCCATCCAGAATCCCCAAGAAGTTCGGAAGGCTTCCTTAGCCCTTGTACTCCAATACAGAGTAAAAGGATAGCACTTAACACCTATGAAATTCGGTCCACAAGGAGCCCGCACCCTAGTTTCTTCTACACCCAGAAATCTCTTGGTCCATGTGAAGTCTTTCGAAATTTCTGCCAACATCCTACCCATCTCCCTACATTGGAACACCCTGGTGTGAGGCCAGGGGTTCCCAACAAGGCTCCACTTTCCCCTCCTCCAGGAGCCCAGAACAGGCAGTGGGAGGTGGGTGCTACTCTTAGGGCTCTATAAAAAGTGCTGACACCTGGAACTAGAAGAAGGCTTGCCACACTAGTTTTGCCACATAAAGCAATAAATCAAATTATCTAGACAGAGCAAAAGCCCTTTGGAAAGACTGCCTACATCTACCTTTCCTAGGACTTTAATGAAAAACCCAGAGACCAAAGTGGGCTGGGGAGGCAACTGAGGGGGAAGCGGCTTGCAAGATGCTGGACCCTCCTGGACTCCTGGGGGTCCCCACAAAAAGCCAAGTCCCGAGACAAGCCGGAGGTTGGGGTTCTCTCTCCTCTCCCCAACTTCTCATCCCAGCAGCGCAGGGTCAGCGCTCCACATGCCCTCCCCACCCCATCCTCAATTTCCTGCTCTGCCCCGGCCTTTCAGAAGCTCCGGGAACCATCCGCACCCGATGCCACAGACGCCACAGGCTCCACGACCGAGGGCCGTCTCCAGCTCAGCTCGGTGGGAAGGGGAACGGGCAGGAGCGCCGGACACTCAGCCGTCCCTGCGGCTTCCCGGCCCCGGGCGGGTGGCTCCTCCAGTGGCCGAGGCTCCGGATGTGTGAAATGGCTCCAGGAGCGCCCGGGGCAGGCCAGGGCCTCCGCAGCGGGAGGGACCGAGGCGATGGCGGAGCCGGGTCCTCACCCCTCTAGTCAGCCAAACACGCCCCGGCGGCCCGGCAGCCCCTGGCTCGCAGCCAGTGGCTTTCTCTCTTTTTTAAACTTTCCGGCCTTGGCGATCACCGCCGATTGGGACAGGATTTCCAGCCCCCGCCTTCCCGCCTCCACACCCTCCGTGCAGGCCCTTCCAACCTCCAGGGAGGTGACCCCCGTCCCCGGGCACCGTGAGTCCCTGGCCCCGGCAGACCCTCCCCCGCCCCCGCCACTTGGGCCACCTGGAGCGAGCCGCTTCCCAAAACGATCAGCGTCCGGCCGAGTCTGGGGCTGCTGCTGCGTCCAGGGAGGAACTCCCGCAGCCTCCAAAGGTCCAGGCCTGCCCTCAGCGGCATGCAGAACCGCCCCCTACTCTCGCTCTCTTCGAAAGACCAGACGCGGGAGGGGGAAGTTTAAGGCCTGTCTTTAATAAAAATTTAACTCTTCAGATGCAAGAATTTGGGTGCCCTTGGCACGGTTATGAGCGCTCAGGTAGAACAATAGAAATGGGGGGTGCCGGAAATGGTGCAGGAAGACCCCTATAACCCTATAAACCTCTCCTCCCCCCTCGCAGTTACTATTAGCATTAAAAGATCCCAGTGCCTTCAATGCAATAGTGCCTGTTTATAACTTTTCCCTGCTGGATCCCCACACCCTAAACAAGCCCCCTCCCTCACGTTTTGAAATCACCAGGGCAAAGATCGCTCCCAAATCTGTGACCTCCCGGAGCTCTTGGGCCTCTCACCTGCTCTGCCCCTGGCACCCTGACCTGACTCACCCTCTTCCCCCCAGTAGTTCCTCTGGTTTGCACCTAGACAAGAAATTTAGTTTCATTTAGCTTCCGGTCTTTAATTTTAGCAGGTCTCCTTTTTGCATGCAAATCAATATGGCAATTACCATCTAAAAGCTCGCCCAGCCCCGGGTCAATGTAAATTGATCATTGTCCGCCTTCCACAAAATAACACCGGGAGTCTGTGATGCATAATGAGATTATACTGGAAACTGTCTTTTAGATCAAATTCTATTTTATGCTGTCAGGATCTTCTCCTAGCGGACTTCCCCGCTAGTCTAATCACGGGGCGCCGGAGCCCATGGGTGCTGAGGGGCGATGGCTGGCCGGGGAGACATGGTTCTAAGAAATAACAAAGTGCGGGGACGCCCCCCCCCCCATTTCCAACACCCTCGACTAGGGGCCGGCGGAAATGAGCCTGCGCTGGGAAAGGGGGCCTTCTACAGAAACGTTGCTGGGGGGAAAAGTTCGTTGGTTAATTCCCATCCAACAGAAAGTCAGCTATCCCTTCCGGAGGAACACATGGGGGGCAACCAGCGGAAGCCGTCGGGCCGGGCTGGAGGTTGGGAGACGTCCACGGCCAAGTGCTCGGGGCACAGGCGGCTTGGCTGCCACGGGGGTGGCCTGAGAAGACCTTCCACTCCTGCCCCGGCTGCTTCTCAAGCCAGCGCCACCATCTAGGCCCCGGCAGCGCAGCCAGCCTTGCAAACAGACGGAATCCTGCTGGCCGTACACTCGGGCGAGGCAGCCCGGTTGGGCCGGGCCCCCTGACTGGGCGAGGCCCCTCCAGGCCCGAACCGTGTGAGCCGAGGGCTGGAGGCCTCCAGCCAGGAGAAGGCTCCCGGGGCACGGGTGTGACCCAGCTTAACAAAGGGCCTTCAGAGCTCCTCGGGCTGGCGGGGGAGCGGTGGGGCCAGCGGGGAGAGAAGCGGTACGGCGGCCCAAGTGAGGCCCCCCGCCCCGCCGGGCTGGGTCTGCCGGGCCCGCCACCCTCGAGGAAACCACCGAGGTGGCATTGCCGGGGCCGCTGGGCACTCCCGAGGACCGTCCTGGGGTTCGGGCGGCTCGGAGGCCGGCGAGCCTCCTGCCCAGCCCCGCGGGCCCGGCTGTCGTGCCCGACCCAGCGCGGGCTCCACCAGAGTGCGGTCTTCCCAATAAAAGCTGGAATTCCCGGCTGGGCTCAGACAAAGAGGGACCGCGGCAAATCGACGCCGCGGGCAAACCAAACCCAAGCCGAGTTTACGCGCGCGTCTGGGGTCACATAGGCGCCTGCTAATCCTCCCTACGCTGGCCGTCCCCGCACGGTGTCCTCAAGGGGGGGAAAAAAAGGGAAAGAAAGCATACCTCCCCTTGATTCCGCCCAGAGGCCGAGCTTCGCACTTCTTTCAGTTCAGTCTCTCTCAGTTCACTAGGCCCTGCGCCACCTTAGCAAACAGGGCTTAGAGGAGCGCAACATCCCTTGCTTCCGACCCAGAATGCAAAGCTATCCCTCTTTTTCCTCCACCATCCATCCTCTCAGGGTCCAGAACTCAAAAATCTTTCAGAAATCCTCCTACCTGCTCAAGACATACTCTCTTCCCCACTCTAGATGGGAAGAAACTATAACCAGAAGCAATCTTAGTAACCAAGGGCCATCCACCCTTAGCTAGGCACCGTCGCCCTCAGTTTCCCTCTAGCCGAAGACACAGTATTTCCCAGTGAATGAGTGTGCGAATGTGGTTGTGTGGCCCACACTTCCGTGCCCTGCTCTGTCTCACCGGGCAGGAAACTCTTCATCAGGCATGGAGGGGTTTTTGTCATTCAGCCTGTGTATCTAAGCATGGATGTATGCATGTGAATGCTTTTTGTGTTTCCAAGTGACCCTCTTCACACCTTTAAATGGGCTTTTGTCTCTCGAACGAACTTACAGAAATTCTGCTCCAGTTTCCAGCTCAACAAAGTCTAGAATCTCGCTCTAGGTCTAGGTATTTGCATACCCATGTTTACATTCCTCGCGGCCAGTTCTTTCTCTCTTCTGTATCTCTTGTTCCATGTGGGCACCAGAGCCCAAGTGTCTTGATTTGTCTCAGCACATGTCATTCAGGCGCACATCTTAATCTGTGCATTCCTGTCTAACACGTACACCTCCCCACGACTTACATTCTTGCTTTGCCTATAATGGGGCTCGTTCCCAGACCAATATGGGTTTGCAGTTTAATGTAACTAGAGGATCCCCTAAGACTACAAACCCTAAAAGGAAGAGGAGGGGGAATGAGAGAGGAGTGTGACTAATGATTCATTTCTCTATAGGGTAACCCACCCACCAATTTCTACCTCAGGGAAAGAACGAGACCAATGCCTGCAGAGTTGTATTAAATTTTTAGACCCATTCAATGTTGACCCCATGGATGTGTATACAAATGATCGATCTTGTACACATCGCTGTCCAACTCCTGTTTGGAGGCTGCCTCTCTGCACATCTTATTTGAACTCTCCACAAGTTCATGGTTAAAAGTGTTTTTATTTACATCGACAACTCAAGGACCCCTTTGCTCTCTCCGACGCATACCTGTACGCACTGGCCAGGCATTTCAGGCTTGGGTCTTTGGTAGGCAACACTCTCGGTCAGAGGCCCCACTGACTAAAGCTCTGAGCAGACCTTCACATACTGGGCCGCTGGGAACGGTAAGGTCTAACCTCTGCATCTCCCCAACTCAGTTCCTTAAGTGAGGGTGCCCACTGTGTGTGTTCACACCTTCCCCAGTGAGAAGTATCGGGTCAAATTAGATCACCTAGCAGCTGCGTTTGGTTCGTCGAAGAATCGAGCCCAATGTACCAGGATGTGAGACTGCATACACAGAAGAGAAAGGAAAACCCTAAGCCAGACTCCCGCCTCCTCTCCCCAGGGGGCTACTTTGCCTCCAGGAATTTCTACTACACTCCCCACCCCCACTCTCCCTATCGTCTTTAAAGGGTTAAGAGAAACCCTCGCAGCCTTCCCTCCACCCTGGTCGCTTGGGCCCGAAGGCTCGCTCGATCACGGGAGTCTGCCGCCGCCTCCGCGGCCCGTTCTTCAGCCGGGAGGGAGCCTGCATGCCTGTCTAGACCCATCTATCACAGGCACATCAACAACACCCGCGAGAGCGCGGAAACCCTACCCAGGTCCCCCTGCCCGCACGGTTCCCGGCGGACAGAACGCTGGAGCGTGACCGCGCCTGCAGGGTCGGGGTGGGACTCTACGGGCTCAGGCTGCCCCGAGCGCACAGCGGGTCCGCCCCGGCCCCGGCCCACAGCGCTCCCGCCGGCCCGGCTGCCGGGGCACAGTCACAGCTCTGCGCGCTGGGCAGCCCTATTTTTATCTTGTCTAATCCCAAACTGGCTGGGGAGCACAGGCGTCGTGCTTAGAGAACAAGAGATAGGCGAGGGAGGCGGGGAGGAGCAGCCAGGCAGCGACGCGAGCGGGAGCGAGTTAAAGACACAGTCGAGGCGAACGAGAACAGGAAGAAAGAGCGGGCTGCGCGGGCCTCGAGGCGCCGCACGCAACGCGCCGCCCGGCCAAGTTACACTCGCCTCCCGGTCGCCCCTCGCCGCCCATACCTCCCCACTTCCCAGAGGCGCTCTCCGCAGCGCGGGCCGCGGGGCCCCGGCCTGTGTGGGAGGCACAGGCCCGGCTGGCCCTGCAAAGGGCTGGAGAGAATCGCTAATGAGCTGTGCGGCCCATTGATCCGGAGAACACTTCCTAATTAACTCTCAGTCACCTACTGGTGACAGCACCTCAAAGGACAGCGCTGGGGCCGTCCGAGCCCCAACCCCGACCTGCCCGCGGAGCGCCTGGCGCCCGAACCCCGCGCGGGCCCCCCCCCCCCACTACCCCAGGCAATCCCGGTGAGTGGCGGCGTAAACCCGCACACTAAAGGCCAGCCTCGGGTTAAACCTGGACGGCATATTCATCATCTCCATCTCCCCCCTTCCTCCTCGCGGTGAAATCATGCCCAAAATAAACACGGGAACCAACACTGCAAAGCCCAGACCAGATAACAGGTCGGGGGTGGAGTGGGAAGGGTCGAGAGGCAAATGTATTTTCCAAGCGTCCACGTACAGGAGTCTCGGAGGCCGACAATTAAAATGACTTCCACACAAGCAATTCTGTTGGCCAAACCGAATCCAACACCTCGTAAGGGTTGATTTCGGCCCGCGGTGTCCGTTTCCAGTGCCACAGGAAGTGTCAGATGGCTACAAATACCCAAGTCTGTCTGCGTTCACCACCCACCACCTTCTGGAGTGGGCCATTTCCTCCTCGTTTTTATTCCCAAGTCATTTTAAGGATTTTTCTCCAGAGACTACCCCTAGAATCAAATACCACTACCCCTCCTCTGGCCTTGTCTCAAAAAAGAAAAAAACAAACAAAAAAACCCAGCTAAAACCCTGAGGTGTCTACTCTAGACACAAGAGGCTGTACGAATACCTATTTGAAGCGCGCTGGTTTCTTTTTTTAAGGTTTGTTTTTAAATACACATAACCCTCCCCACTCCTTCGCTCTTCCATCCCTGCAACCCCCCAACCCTTTAGACGCCGGTGGCGCGCGCCCTCGCGCGCGGGCACTCACAGCCTCTAGCTGGAGATCGCGGACTTTCTGGAAAAGATTCATTAACTGCAAATTAAGCCTCGCCCCGGCTTCGGCCTACACGCGGCCAGGCTCAGCCATCTCAGGGACCCGGGGACGTGCCCACTCGAGAGTGCAGGCGGCGGGAAGCCCGCCGGGACCACGCGTGCCTCGAGCCGCCCTACTCCGCACACGGCGCCCCGGGGCTTGCTTGGTCAACAGCAGGAGCACGTCGCCGCCGCCCCGAGCCCCCTAGTTGGCGGAGGCTCTGCAGCGCAGCCGCCCGCCTGCTCCGAGCGCGGGCCCCGCGGCGCAGCGGCGCCTCGCCCTCCCCGCCTCGGCCGAGGATCGCGCCCGGGTGCGCAAGTTCCTCTTCGCCCTCAGCCTCTGCGCCGCACGCCCTCCGAGTGGGACCAACTTCCTCCGGCCGCAGACTCGCACACGCCCTACAGGGCTTTCCACCAGACTCCACGCTACCCAGAGGAGGACCCAGGTCTCGCCCCCCCGCCCGCCGCCGCCCCCGCCCCCGCACGATCTACCCCCACCCCTGGGGGTAGATCTTAAACTTAAAACCAACTTAAAACCAACCCCACGACGTCGCGGGGAAGGTGGGGGTGGACCAGGGTGGCACATTAAAATTTTTAAAGAACATTTACAAAACAAAGCGTCTGACCTGACTGGCTGGCTGGCGGGCGGGCCGAGTCGGAACCCCTCGCTCTGCTCGATTTCCTAGTATTTTTTAAAAAATCCATGTGATTCACGCTTTGGAGCAATCCAAAAAAAGCCAAAAAAACAAAAAACCGGGACTCCCCTCCCGAGTCGCGCGGCAGCGGCGGCAGGTCGAGCTCGGCTCGGCCCGGGGCGCCCGCCACACACACCCTCGCGCACGCACACGCCGTCGTTCCACGAGCAAGAACGAGCTGCCCCCGGAGAGGTGAGACGAGGCAGCGGCGGCTGGAGGTTTTTACAGTTCTTTCCCGAGTCGAAAAAGAAAGCAGACGGGAACCCGCCGCCCTCCCCTTCCTGCTAACGAGCTAACGCCGAGCCGAGCTTCCCAGCTTCCAGCCCAGCTCACCCCCCCGCCCCCCACGCCCGGCTCGCGGCACTCAGCGACGACCGCGCTCCCGCGCACACAGGCACACACTTCCTGCAAACTTCCAATCCGCGAACTCCCTGCTCTCCTCCCAGCCCCCAGGGGGGCGGCAGCCCACCCCCCCGCCGCGCCCCTCCCTCCCCGAAGCCCACGCCGGGCCGCTTAGGTTGCCTGCATTTTTAATAACTTACAGCTAGGAAATAAAAACGAAAGCGAGCAAAGCAGCCAAAGTGAAGCGCGAGGCACAAGCTTCGAGGGGTACGCCAGAGAGTCAGAGGAGCCACCCGCCGCTAGTCTGGGCCCCGAGGGAGGGGGCCGACTGCAGCCCGCCGCACGCACGCCCGCCAGCCCGCGCGGCCTCCGCGGGGAAAGGTGTTCCGGGCACTGACCTGAAATCCCCAGCCGGGGAGTAAGCAGGGAGCCTGCGATCCGGCGCTTTGAAGTTTTCCCCGGAGCAGAGTCGAGGCGGCGAGGAGGAGCGACGGGAGGTGGGGTGGGTGGGGAGAGGTGTGCGGGGTTGGAGGAAAGTGGGGTGGCGACGTTGGCGATGGGAGAAGGGGCCGGGCCGGGAAAGCGCGGCGAACAGCAAAGTTTGCCGTCCCCCGCTGCCCGCAACCCGCTCGCGGCGCCGCGCTCGCTCGCCTCCCTCGCCGTCTGCTGCCAGCCGGCTGCTGCCCTCGGGGTCGGCCACGCCGAGGGGTGGGCTCTGGGCCGGGTGGGGGCGGGGGCGGGCTCAAAGCCTCCGGGCAGGTGGCGACAGCCCCGCGCGATCCTCCCGGCTCCGGCGGCTGGGCCGGGCTCGGCCGGGCTCAGCAGCTCTCGCGTCGCCGCTGCTGCCGCCCGCGCTCAGGCAGGAGCCCCAGCGCCATGCTGACGATTAGCCGCGAGCGCCCGCTCAGGCTGGGTGTGTGAGTATGTGTGTGTGAGTGTGTTGGCCAAGTCTTCCCTGCGCGGCGACAGCGCGGCTTGGGCTCCCCGCCCGGCAGCTCGCGGGCTCCCCCTCTGCCGCCGCTGCCGCCTCGCTCCCGCTCTCGGTCGCGGTCTGGGCTCCGGCGCGTCTTCCCCGCTGCCGCCGAGCTCGGTCCGCGTTCAGCAAGGAGCGTAGCTCTGCCTCCCCTCGCCGCTGGGAGCCCAGGCTCCGTCTGCCGCCGCACGCCGCGATCCCAACGCGTCCCCCCTCCCTGGTTCCCTCCTCTTCCTCCTCCCCCTCCCTCCCAGCAGCCGCCTCCCCTCCCCCCGCAGGCGCAGCGCTCGGGCGACAGCCAGCCGCCCGCCCGCCGCCGCCTCCAGCTCTCGCAAGTCTGAGCTCCCCCAGCCTCCGCTCACCCTCCGCTCACCCTCCGTTGCAGCGCCTGGGCGGTGGGGTGTCGGAGGGGTGATTCCCCAAAAAGGTTTGCCCGAGTTTCCCCAGCCGTCATCGATTCCCGGCGCGTTTCGCCTATCTGGGTCCGAACCCCAGACCACTTGGGTGGCGTCCCCCTCGCCCCTTGTCCTCCCCTCCCCCGCTTGGACCGAGTTGGCTGCGCACACCCCGCCCGGGCGCGCGTCCTGGGCGAGCGAGAGACCGACTTGGGCGGCGGCGGCGGCGGCGCGGGCGGCCCGTTGATCCTGAGCCGAGGGGATGGGGGGCGGCGGGGGCGGCTCTCCCAGCCGCGCGCGGAGACTCCCCTCGCTACCCAGAAGGCCGGTGGAGGACCGCAATTACCGTAAAGCGCCTAGCACTCGGCTCAGCGAAAGCTGTCAAACCCCAGCGGCAGTCGCCGCTGCCTCCTCTCGCCACCAGCGCTGCGCTCTCCCGGTCGTGCGTCCCCTCCAAGACGAAGCAGAGCCTGGCGAGTGCGCGTCGGTGCCCATCCCCACCCTGGGTCCCCCCTTCCTCCCGGAGAAGCCCTTTACCATTTCGGTGTCAAGAGCTAGCTGAAAACACTACTGTGGGCAACGGTGGCCGTTCCGCCAGAACTCCGCGCCCGAGTTCCCCGGACGTTTCGATTGTGTGGGAATTGTTTGGAGAGGCGGGGGATGGAGGAGGCAGCCCGTGGGGCACAAGGAGGCGGGAGTGGGGGCGGTAGGGGAGTGGAGATCCACCAGAATTTCTCCCCGTTCTCGGGCATTTCACAGTCTGCATCTCAGATGATTAGAGGGTCTGTCCTGGCCCCTCACCCCTGCCTTGGGAGATTATCTCCCGCGTTTTATTTTCCTTGGCAGGGAGCAACTTTTGGCTTACACCGTTCGCTCCATAAATTTCCACTCGGTAACGTCGTGCTGATAGGAGCTCGGCGGCGGCGTACAGCCTGCGCCCGCAGCAGTTCAATTCAATTGACATGTGTTGAGCTTCTCCAGCGCACCCGGCGCGGCGCTGGGCGCGGGGGCGGGGGGCGGGGCAGGCAGGCGAGAGGGGGAAGCGGAGAGGCGAGGTTCCGGCCTCCCCAGAGCGCAGAGCTTCTAGGGCGAGCCGAGAAGCCCCAGTTCGTGAAGCGGGCGGGAAGGGGTGGGAGCGGGGGAGGGGTGTTCCGGCCTAACCGGGCCCGGACACCGCCGCAAAAGGTGACCCCACTCCGTTGCTGGATAGGCTCTTTTTATGCTGAACGTGTGCCGGAGTCCAGCTCCAGCGAGTCCAGGGATACCCGAGGGATGGATAGCGTCGGTGAAGGAAATAATTCTATTACACTTCTTAAAGTATCAGCATTGCATGTTTCTCTTATGTCTTTATTCTTCACAATCACAGGTTTATATATTGTAGTTGATTACATTACCAGGTACGTGGCCAAACAATCTTAGCACAATCAAACCGCAAAATGTTCTATAAAGATTTTTTTTAAAAAAATCCCCTAGTTTCTAGATGTCCTATTAAAATATTTCCCCAAGTTCCCATTAATCACAGGTTATTTCTTAGTAACCAAGCCAAGCAGTTATATGATTATTTCAATTGTAAAAGTTTGAGCTACTTGTTCCTATTTCTCTTCTTGCATGCGCAACCTATTACAATGGTTCCATGAAAATATTTACAATATACCCTGCATGCTCTTTCTCCTTGTTTCCTTCAACTGAGACAGCGTTTTCTCCCTACCCTAGCAACCAATTCTGCTCTAGTCATTTGCTTTTCTATAATTAATCTTCCTTTATAATAGAACCATAAATTTCCTGTGTCATCAGAAACTCCGGCCCATGGCCATAACTCCATACTAGAGGGTGTTTTTCATAAAAACATCCCCTTAGTTCCAGGCTCTTAATTCTTGACCTATTTCCCCGGGGCTTTAGTGGGTACTTCCCATTCTGTGGTAGTTTCAGGAGGGGGAGTCCTAGAGGAATTTTTCTTTCACGTGGAGCAACATCCCCCCAAAATTGCCCCTGTATGTAAATTTATTATCATAAAACATAACAACAGAGCTGTAGTCCACCTTCCTGGCACGGCGCTGCCTTGCAGTTTCGCCTTCCGTTGCTCATGACTTTGTCATGGTGCAATGGCTCCAGGATGGCTTCCGACATCTCCCCCTTTTTTATTTTTTAAAAGTGCAGTATGTAGCTCCACGGAAAGTTGTTTGATGCTTTTAATAATTATTCTGACGATGACTGGGAGTAAAAATATCAGAATTAGTACAACTACTGCAATGATTCCTCCATTGATGAGCATTGAGAATAAGGTTTTATGTGACACAAATGACTTAATACTTTCAAAAAAGTTCTGAGCAGGGCCTCCCTGGTGGCGCAAGTGGTTGAGAGTCCGCCTGCCGATGCAGGGGATACGGGTTCGTGCCCCGGTCTGGGAGGATCCCATATGCCGCGGAGCGGCTGGGCCCGTGAGCCATGCCCGTGAGCCATGCCCGTGAGCCATGGCCGCTGAGCCTTCGCGTCCGGAGCCTGTGCTCCGCGACGGGGGAGGCCACAACAGTGAGAGGCCCGCATACCGCAAAAAAAAAAAAAAAAAAAAAGTTCTGAGCAGACTGTGCCGGAGATAAATCTAAGTTTGTATTTCCTATGTCATGAATCTCTTGAGGTAATTTAGTAAGGTCTAAACTAACATCTGTTTGGTTCCAAACTCCCATAATCTGAGTCTGAATTTGTTCCCAAGAATATAATGATTCATTCACTTTTAGAGGAGTAACACAAATCCATCTATATTTTTTATGACACCTCAAAGCTAATCTTACTTTGAGCGCTGTTAATTCCTGCCCTATGTGTAAAATTGCTTCTTCTAAGGCATCCACCTTTGCTTCTAACTTTCTGTCTATAACTTCCTGAGTAGCCAGAGCTAAAGATACATTTTTTGAAAGCTCATTTACATGTTGAGCTGTATGTACTTGTTGAGCTAAGGAACTTACTGAAAGAGAAAATGATTCTATTACAGCTGTAAATGTAGATATTCCTAGAATCAAAGCTGCAACAACTCTCTTTGAATGTAATAAAACTTCAGTTTCATGCAAAACTTGTAAGCCATAATCATACCAGGCAGAGGATAATTTTACAGGCAACATAATGTATGGTGGTCGTTTATGAATCATTAAAACTCGTACATTCATAGAGGAATTTATACAACTTGTCAAAATACAATCATAGCAATGTGTCCAAAAAGTAGAACCAGAAGTATTATGATAAATATTTAGATCCACATATTTTGGGGCTACCAAGAATACATAAGGCGCTGACATACAACCCTGCATAAAATAAATGCCCATATTTTTAGGTCTATGAAGAATAACTGGCGATGGTGCAGCAACAGCTTTCCAAAGCTGGGTCTGTGCATAATACATATTATCTTGAGCCATAGTTAGGATAGGAGGCACCCATCCTCCAGTGTGCCATCTATTAACACGCATAGAAGCAGGAATGAATGAATTATTCCAATCATAACGTGCATGATGTTGTAAATAAGATCTATAATCCTTAGATGGATCAGGATTACTCCAATCATGCACATTTTTTTGTGGTATCCTGTATGGGAATATCTATTCTTGAAGACTATATACAATAATTCCATGTAGGAAATCCTGTATTGGTATCTACAGCATCCCAGTTACTATCCAATTGGTCTTCCAGAGATTGTAATATAGATGATTGTACTCCTGTACGAATACCATAAGGAGGATTACAAGGAGGAAATTTTAAAGGATGAGAGGAAGGCTGATTATAAGTTGGATCTTCTCCGGGTGCTAGATAAATGAAAGACCAAAGAAGTCTCTTATTAGATTGACTCGAAGGAGAAGCAGTAAGCTGTCCTTTAAGAAAAACCGGTATACATCCATCCTTACGAGAGGCTACAGAAGTATTAATTGATGGAAATATAAAACATATAGGATGGGGCCTCCCTGGTGGCGCAAGTGGTTGAGAGTCCGCCTGCCGATGCAGGGGATACGGGTTCGTGCCCCGGTCTGGGAGGATCCCATATGCCGCAGAGCGGCTGGGCCCGTGAGCCATGGCCGCTGAGCCTGCGCATCCGGAGCCTGCGCGTCCGGAGCCTGTGCTCCGCAACGGGGGAGGCCACAACAGTGAGAGGCCCGCATACCGCAAAAAAAAAATAAAAAAAATAAAAATAAAAATAAAATAAATAAATAAAACATATAGGATGGAACCCTGATTTTCCATGAAAAATAAAATTATTATTTGTTTTAAATTTATTATACGGATAGGAGCTTAGGGCTCCTCCCATTAACCTGGGCATAGTAGTAGATACTGGTATATCCTCATTATCCCAGGCTACAGTTTGTAAAATCGGTGGATCAGGGAGATAAGTCCAATAAGAATTACCCAAAACATTTCCCCTAGTTACCTGGCAGGCCGATATAGCAAGCATAGCAACAAAAAGATTTCCAGGTGTTAAGGTAGCTCCCTGGTCTGTTACCACTTTCTCGGCGTCGTCAGCAAGTCATTTAATCTGACCCCAAGTTGGTGGATTCGAAGTTCTCATAGAGATGGCTTGTCTCTTGCGAGGTCTCGGGCGCGGACGCGGCAGACAAATAATTGGTCTCTCTCCGATGGTGAGGTTTTGTATCTGCTGCAGCAGCGGTTTCTATATGAGGAAATAGCTTAACCACATACTGTGAGTCTGAATATAAATTAAAAGTCTGGTTCTGCAGCTCAGCGAAAGCATGTATTATTGCAATTAATTCTGCTTTTTGAGCAGAAGTTTCCTGAGTTTGAATTACCTTTGGAACATTATTAATAAGTAAAGCAGCTTTTCCATTAGATGATCCATCTGTAAAAACTAAAGCTGCATCTTCTATTGGCTGATCAATGTAGAATTTAGGAAATATAACTGGAGTGTAGCAAAAAATTGTAATAGCGGATGTTTTGGCAAATGAAACAGAATTTGTCCAGTATAAGAACTAAGAGCTATTTGCCAGACTTCATCATTCTGTAATAAAATTTGTAGTTGATCTTTATTATAAGGGATAATTATATTAGTTACATCCTTTCCAAACAACTCCTTACTTCTTTTTCTTCCTTTAGCTATTAAAGTTGCTGTTAACATAGGATAGGAACTAACTATTTTCTTTGAAGTAGCTGGTAAATGGATCCATTCCAAAGGTCCTTCCTGCCAAAGTATACCTGTAGGTGTAACTGGAGTGGGCAAGATTAGCAAACACCATTCTTTTGTGGAATCTATTCTTTGTAAGAAGCAGTTGTTTAAAGCAGATTCAATAGACTGAAAAGCCTTTTCTGCTTCAGGAGTCATATTTCTAGATGAGGTTGGATCTGAATTTCCCTGTAATATGTTAAATAAAGGCTTCAATTCTGCTGTAGTTATTTTTAAATAAGGCCTAATCCAATTAATATCTCCCAATAGTTTTTGATAGTCATTTAATGTTCGTAAATTATCTTTCCGAAGTTGTAATGGTTGATGTGTCACAGTTTATGTATGTATTATTCTCCCTAAATAAGTCATAGGTGGTTTAGTTTGAATCTTTTCCGGAGCTATTTGGAGTCCATTTTTTTGCAATGCCTCTGTTAAATGCTGTAAGACTTATTGTAAATATCCTCTATGTGAATGGGCCAACAATATAACATCCATATAGTGTATCATATATACTTCCGGATTATTAATTCTTATTTCTGTTATAGCCTTATCCACAAATTTTTGACATAAGTTTGGACTATTTTTCATTCCCTGAGGTAATACTTTCCATTGATATCTTTGATAAGGTTGTTTAAAGTTAGTAGAGGGTACACTAAAAGCAAATCTTTTTCTATCTTGAGGGTCCAAAGGAATAGTAAAAAAGCAATCTTGTAAGTCTATAATAATTATATTATAATTTATTGGAACAGCAACAGGAGAGGGCAATCTAGGCTGTAAAGCTCCCATATCTTCCATAGTATTATTAATTGCCGTTAGATCTTGTAAGAGTCTCCATTTTCCTGATTTCTTCTTTATTACAAAAATTGGTGTATTCCATGGACTGTTAGAACTTTCAATATGTCCTGCTTCTAATTGCTGTTGTACCAATTGTCTTGCTGCTGACAATTTTTCCATAGTTAACGGCCATTGTTCTACCCATACAGGAAGATCTGATTTCCAAGAAATGGGGTCAGCAGCACGAGCAATGGCCATATTTATAAATTTGGATAACCCAAACCTTGCCTAAATTTATGTTGTTTAGTTAGTATGGGCAACATATCACCTTGTTGTTCCTTACCTAATCCGTTATTGGGATCATATCTCATATTTAACATTTGAGAAGTAACCTTTTCATCTGGGCTATATAATAGCATTCCCATTTGTGCCAATATATCTCTTCCCCAAAGGGTAAATGGCAAAGAAGGTATTACATAGGGACAAAATTACCTGATTGACCTTCCTCATTGGTCCAATGCAATATTTGTGAAATTTTTGCTACAGATGGAGCTTTCCCCAAACCTGTAAGCTCATTATGAGTACTTTTAGTTGCCAGGCTGGAGGCCAATCCTTACCAGCCACACAGGACACATCTGCTCCAGTATCCAATAATCCTATAATCTCTTTTCCATTAACCCTTAGTGCTTTTGTAGGTCTAGACTGGGTAATTTCCTCTACCCAAAAAGCCATATCACTAGATCCAAAACCTCCTTCATTTCTAGGTTTATCAATTACAGATGGTCCCATCTGATGATATGGGAGCAAAAGCAATTGAGCTATTCTTTGACCTTTAAATATTTGTTGCGTTTTTGTAGGGGGAGCCACCATAATTTGTAGTTCTCCTGTATAGTCAGAATCTATAACACCTGGCAAAACTGTTAACCCTGCAAGAGATGATGAACTTCTTCCCAATATGAGACCCAATACACCTTCTGGCAATGGCCCTTTGATTCCAGTAGGAATTTTTATTGGAGGAGCATCAGGAGTTAATATTGTTGAGGTGGTGGAACACAGGTCCAATCCTGCACTGTCTGGGGTTGCTCTGAAGAGTTCTGAGATGGAACAAAAGGAAGGAAGGGGTTCAGATGTTGGGATGTATTTATTTGTGTTGCCCCTATCATTTTTGGGGCCTGGGGCAGGGCCCCCTGGAAGTTTCCCAAATTCCCTGTGTCAGAATTAGGTGGTAAAAGTTGTCCATTCTTATGAAATTTAGATCTACATTCTTTTGCCCAATGATAACCCTTCTGACACCGTGGACATAAAGTCTTTGCAAGATTGACTTTTGAATTTATAGGTGAAGGAACCGATAGTGGAGGCATGTTAGGTGCTTCTTGTTGGTTATCTGCATTCTTATAAGGACATGCTCTACTAAAATGACCTGGCTTACCACAGGCATAACAATAATTTCCGGGAGTACCCCCAGCCATAATGACAGGAGCTCCTTTTTTCTTTATTATATTTTGTACATATTGTGGTTACATTTCCCCTTTTAATGCAGCTGCTATAGCAACACCCTGTATAAAGGCAGGTCCTACGTCTGCACATTGTTTAATAAAATCAGTTATATTTCCAGTTTTCCTAATAGGTCTCAATAATGCTTGACAGGTACTGTTTGCATTTTCAAATGCCAATTGCTTAACAAGCATATCAGCTGCCTCTTGATTGGTAATTACTCTCTGTACTGCCTGTGTTAATCTTGACACAGTCTTCATATGCTTCATCAGCCCTTTGCTTAATTTCCCCCAAGGTAGTTGCTTTCCCAGCCACCAAAGGAAGAGATTTCCAGGCATTAACAGCACAACTAGTGACCTGCATCAAGACTTCCTTATCTAGGTACATTTGACTTTGTGCAGTATCATAATCTCCCTCACCTATTAACATATCCAACAAGATATCAGCTTTCCTTTGTCTTTTATTAATTGCAGTTTGTTTTCTAGCTAAGTCTTCATATTCTCTTCTCCACAACAGATATTGCCCACCTGAGAGACAGACTCGAGCCGACCCAATCATATGGTGTCATCCATCTGTTAGCAAGAGCATCTAGCAAAGTGAGTGTATAGGGAGCTAGTGGTCCATAATCAGCACATGCAGCCTTTAATTCTTTGAGAATCTTATAAGGCAGAGGTTCCCATGTCACCCCATCATCAAAGGCTCCTTCAAAACCTACAGGGAAACAAGCAGCAAATTCTGGATCATCAGAGACCTGCATTCTTCTGGAATGCGTCTTTGGCTTAATATTAAATGTATTTTTAATAATTTTGTTAGTTGGAGGAGGTGGCGGTGGTCTCAAAGGCATCTCTTGTTTATAATCTGGTAATGCAGGATAACTAATTTTTGGCAAAGGTGTTTTTGTCTCAGAATTAATAACAGGAAAATCCCAAGGATTTGGCTCTCTATGATAAGCAGCAGCAGCCTCCTCCAGGTCTTTTTGGTCCTGAGGTGACAACTCATCATCATCATCATCATCTATTTTACATTTTTCAAATGTAGCTGCCAATACTTTCTTAGGAGGTGGTTTTGGAGGTATTAAGGGAGTACTTTCATCTGGAGTTCCCATATAAGGTATTCTCTGTCTTTCTTGTACTGGATCTAAGGTATCTCTAATGAGATTCCATAGAGCAAAAGTATCTACAGGAACTTTTTCAGGCCCATGAAGTGAATAATATGTTTTTAATTGATCCCCTACCTTAGCCCATGTATCCAAATTAACTGTACCTTCCTCTGGGAACCATGGACATTGTTCTTGAATAAAGTTTAAAAAGTTAGCTAATTGACTAGTAGTTACCTTAATACCTCTTCCAGATAACATATGTTTAATAATATCAATAAATAATTTTCTCTCTTTAGATTCCTTATGACCCATAGTTAACTTACCTTTTATATTACTTATTAGATTATCCACCCTTCACTTACCTTTCCTATACTCTGCAAGGGGGTCGGCAGCACCCTAGGTGGAAGCCTAGCTATCCCGAACTCACTCTATTTACACTTACCCTTCAGGTCCCTGTTCGGGCGCCACTTGCTGGAGTCCAGCTCCAGCGAGTCCAGGGATACCCGAGGGATGGATAGCGTCGGTGAAGGAAATAATTCTATTACACTTCTTAAAGTATCAGCATTGCATATTTCTCTTTCTCATGTCTTTATTCTTCATTCTTCTTCTATTGTTTACAATCACAGGTTTATATATTGTAGTTGATTACATTACCAGGTACGTGGCCAAACAATCTTAGCACAATCAAACCGCAAAATGTTCTATAAAGATTTTTTTTTTAAATATCGCCTAGTTTATAGATGTCCTATTATTTCCCCAAGTTCCCATTAATCACATGTTATTTCTTAGTAACCAAGCCAAGCAGTTATATGATTATTTCAATTGTAAAAGTTTGAGCTACTTGTTCCTATTTCTCTTCTTGCATGGGCAACCTTTTACAATGGTTCCATGAAAATATTTACAATGTACCTGCATGGTCTTTCTCGTTGTTTCCTTCAACTGAGACAGTGTTTTCTCCCTATCCTGGCAACCAATTCTGCTCTAGTCATTTGCTTTTCTATAATTAATCTTCCTTTATAATAGAACCATAAATTTCCTATGTTATCAGGAACTCCGGCCCATGGCCATAACTCCATACTAGAGGGTGTTTTTCATAAAAACATCCCCTTAGTTCCAGGCTCTTAATTCTTTACCCATTTCCCCCGGGCTTTAGTGGGTACTTCCCATTCTGTGGTAGTTTCAGGAGGGGGAGTCCTAGAGGAATTTTTCTTTCACGTGGAGCAACATCCCCCCAAAATTTACCCTGTATGTAAATTTATTATCATAAAGCATAACAACAGAGCTGTAGTCCACCTTCCTGGCACGGCGCTGCCTTGCAGTTTCGCCTTCCGTTGCTCATGACTTTGTCATGGTGCAATGGCTCCAGGATGGCTTCTGACAGGGAAGTAGGACCGGCTAGCAAAAGCACTCGAGGAAAGAGAGAGGGGTCGCCCCAAGATTCTGTTGCTGTTTAGTGGTGTCCTTAGTGGACAGATGTTCCCCCTTTAACTCCCTGGCCTTGCCCCAAGTGGAATGCCTGGTCTGGTGACCGCTGTAACATTTGGAAACAAACAAGCTGAAGCCACATTAACAGGTGGCTGCGTCTCTTTCTTTCCCGAAGGATTTATCAGAATTGGCTTTAAGAATAATATTAGCATATACGTATATAATAAGCCCTTTCCTTCTCTCTTTAAATTGGCACCAGCTATTAACAGGTTTCTCTCTCTGTCTCATCTTCCTCCCTCCCTCCTTCCCTCCCTCCCTCTCCTAAGCTGACCAGATCATCAGTTTCCGGACTTAAGGGGGAAAAAAGGCCAAGGATGTGCTCTCTTTACAGCTGAACCAGGGCTGATTTTCCCAGTGTTGAACCATTCCCAGGTAGAGAGGCTCTTTGACACTAGGGTTCTCTGTGAGTGAACTTCTCACATTCAGCTTGCTTTTGGAATTGCCCATCACTAGGTCCAGGCCAGTTTTATCCTTGGATTTGTCCAGCAACCTAAACAGTATAATTGCACAAGGCCAAGGCAGTACTTTTAATCTAGGAAGAGTTCCCAACTCTCTGTTTAGCAGTTCCAAAATTAGGAGGTAGTGTAGCAAACAGTTTCAACAAGGCTCAGTAAGAATTCTTGACCCTAGAATGCGGGCTTTTTAAAAGCTGGAACAACCTAATTCATCTCTCTGAGTTTCACTTTCATAAAATTAGACCTCACCAAAGAGCAGGGGATTCTTAATATGTATCAAAGTGTATGTGGAATCTGGATGGGAATATTACATCTTTAATTTCACTAACCTCTAGCTGCAATTTAGTATTTAGCATGTCCTTTAAATCTAAATGCAGACAACAAACCACAGTAACATTAGGAGTACCTGTGACTATATCCCCAGCAGATTCCACAGACAATTTCCTAAGGCAGTTTTTATAGATATCTCAAAGTATCACTAGTCTGATGTTACAATCAAATCATCATTACCTTTTTTGTTTTATCTAATAGACTATATCTATTTTAGAATGGTTTTAGATATACAGAAAAATTAAGGGGATAATACAGAGTTCTTATATATCTCATTCCCAATTTCCTCTATTATTGACACCGTACACTAGTGTGGTACCTTTTTTACAATTAAGGAGCCAATATTAATACAATAATATTAACCAGAATCTGTACTTTATTCAGATTTCCTTGGCTTTTGCCTAGTGCCCTTAATTCCATTTCAGGCTTCCATCCAGGACACCACATTACATTTAGTTATCAAGCCCCCTTAGGCTCCTCTGGGCTATGGTAGTTTCTCAGGCTTTTCTTGTTTTTGATAACCTTGACAGTTTCTTTTAAAATTTTATTTATTTAATTTATTTATTTTTGGCTGTGTTGGGTGTTCGTTGCTACGTGTGGGCTTTCTCTATTTGCGGAGAGCGGGGGTTACTCTTCATTGCAGTGCGCCGGCCTCTCATTGCAGTGGCCTCTCTCGTTGTGGAGAACGGGCTGTAGGCGCGTGGGCCTCCGTAGTTGCATCATATGGACTCAGTATTTGTGGCTCACGGGCTTAGTTGCTCCCTGGCATGTGGGATCTGCCCAGGCCAGGGCTCGAACCCATGTCCCCTGCATTGGCAGGCGGACTCTCAACCACTGCGCCACCAGGGAAGCCCCAACCTTGATGGTTTTGAGGAGCAGTGATCAAGTGTTTTGTAGCATACCTCACTAATGTAAACTGTCCAATGCTTTTCTCATGGTAAGACTGGGATTATGGTTTATTGGGAGGACAACCAGATAAAGTGCCTTCTTTATAACATCTTATCAAGGGTACATGCTATCAATGTGGTTTGCCTGTTGATGTTGACCTTGATAACCTGGATGAGGTAGTGTCTCAGATTTCTCCACTGTAAAGTTACTCCTCCACCCCTTCCACACTGCACTTGTTGGAAGGAAGTCACTATGTGAAGTACAAACCCAAAGAGTGGAGAGTTATGATCCACCTCCTTGAGGACAGAGTATGTACATAAAGTATTTGGAATTCTTCCACACAGATTTGTCTATTTTCCCCTAAACATTAATTTATTCAATTATTGACATTTATTTATATCAGTATAGACTCATGGATATCTATTTTATCCTTTGGGTTATAATCCAATACTACTTTATTTTGTTGTTTGAATTGTTCCAGCTTTGGCCATTGGGAGCTTTTGCTTTTGGCGACTGCGCTCCTTTGACATACTCCCTTTGGGGTGTGTGAGTTTGTGTGTGTCTGTGTATCTGTGTGTATCTGTGTTTAGCATGCATTTTTGTGTGTGTGTGTTTAACACTGCCTGACTTTCTGGTACCACAAGATGCTCCAGGCTCATTTTGTGTATTTCCTGCCCCAGTCCTAGAATCAGTCATTTCTCTGAGGAGCCCTGATTCCTTTTATTGGAGAGTAGTAATAGAAACCAAGATCTGGGCTCTAGATGTGCTGTTGCTAATGGGCTATTATTTGATTAGGCTCTCTTAACTGAGAGAACAAAGAAATATATATGTATACTAACCCATGTATATACACATATCAGTAAATATTTCTATATATAACTATCTATATCTATATTGAGCTGAGTGTATACTGATGTCTGCAACTATAATCCATTAACTCTGAGATTAGTTTAGCCTTCTCCTCTTGTTTATCTGTAAATTCATACTTCAATATTGAGAAATGTGGCTACCACCATCCACCATCTATTTAATTGTTCAATTTCAGTACCCATGTATCAGAGTTGTGAACCCATCTCCCCAACATCACTATTTTTAAGTATAGTAGTTAATAGAGTCTCTGTTATATCTTCTTATTTAATGAGTTTAAATACCCATTTGTTTCTATATCACAAATTTGGTTCTTAAAATAGTCTAATGACTGCATTTAAAACATAGTAACTAGTTTCTTTTGAGATTCTATGTATTATATTTTATGAATTTAAAAGTGTTATTTTAAGACTCTTTAAATGGGCTACTCCATATTGTCAAAGGGATCCACAGTAAAAAGAAGGTTAGGACCCCAACCTCACAAAGATTATTGTCAGTTTATAATGAGATGATGTGAAATTGTCTGGTGCAAATGTTGGGAGCTCATGCTTGATAAGTGTTAGCTTTGTCCACTTGGGCAGGCTTCTTTCTCCTTTAAAGTTCTAAATACCTTGGAAGAGAGAACATGCTAAACCTTATGGTTAATAATTTATAATGTAGTGGAAGGATTTGCTAGGTATCAGGGTTGGAGGTAAAGGTCCATATAAGGTTGACGGAGGATGAGTGATTCCACTGCAGAAGTTTGTACTTGATATAAATTAATATAAGTGCAAGCAATGTATTTTAAGTTCATTCTAGAGGAGTAGTTCAGAATAGCTTCATAGAGGAGAAGACCTGAGCTATCTTGGGAGATGTTTAAACAGATGAGGAGTGGAGCCGGAGTTGGGAAGGCAAAGGCAGTGTAGCCTTAGAATGCAAATGTTCACAGACATGATCTTGTGGCTTATTCACCATCCTTACCAACCTAATAAGGACACCTGCTGGTAGCTTCATCATCATCATCATCACCATCAACATCATCACCATCATGTTAATAAAGAATGGATATATTTGCCAGGTAGTCAAACAAGCTCTTTGCACATAGCACCTAGATGTTTTCTACGATCCACCTTATGAGTTCAATCATTGTAATTATTCTCATTTTTCACATACAAAAATGAAGACTTAGAGAGATTAAGTAATTTGTTCAAATTTTGGTGTGTGCCCTCTCAACTCCATGCTCTTTACCTCTGTGCTTAACAGGCTAGGATGATTTGCCCATATTAAGGGCTCAAATATTGGTTGATACGTATAATAATCTCATAAAAGGAAAAGTGAAGTAATCTACTTTGATGTTTATGATGCAGTTTGGTGAATGCACTTAAGTGCCAATAGATGAATAATAAAAGTTAGAAACACACAAAAATAGAGAATAAAAATTCATATGTGTATGTCTGCTGGGAACAAAAAATCCTCCTGAATGTCTAACTTCTTAGTAAATATCAGGATATCACATACACATCATTAGGCAGCATCAATGGAGGATCCTCTGTACCCTGCAAGAGGGCACTGTTATAGATGCACAGAAAGAAAATTCATATTTCCTGTACATTATAAATAAGGACATACTATGATCACTCTTTAAGAATGAAGTAATTTGAATTTTTAAATTTTCCTTATGAATTGGTGTATATGAATCATGTTAGGTGAAGAATTATTGGTTGATTGGACATTTTATGTTTTAATTCTTTACAGAAAACAGTAAACAAATCCTTTTAGGCTTAAAATATCACATTCAGCAAATGAGTTATTATACTGAAGAAAGTGATGAATTCAGTAAAGTGTCTGGAATCTAAAATAAGAAGTAATTGAAGGAACTGGGAATAGATGACATGAAGCAAGACCAGGAGAGAAGTAGGTGGTCGCTCTAAACTATTTTAGGAGTTGTCCTATGAAAAAGGGTTTAGACTGTCCCACACTGAAGATTTCAGAACAAGTAGACAGGTTTAGGTTGATAAAAGTATGAGTATTTTGGGCTTCCCTGGTGGCGCAGTGGTTGAGAATCTGCCTGCCAATGCAGGAGACACGGGTTCGAGCCCTGGTCCAGGAAGATCCCACATGCCGCGGAGTAACTAAGCCCGTGCGCCACAACTACTGAGGCTGCGCGTCTGGAGCCTGCGCTCCTCAACAAGAGGGGCCGCGATAGTGACAGGCCCGTGCACCACGATGAAGAGTGGCCACCACTCACCACAAGTAGAGAAAGCCCTCACACAGAAATGAAGACCCATTACAGCAATAAATAAATAAAAATAAATAAAAACAAACAAACAAAAAAAAGTATGAGTATTTTCACAAGTAGAACCTTTCAACTATAAAATGGACCGACTGCATTTTAAACTCAAGAACTCCCTGTTACTGAAGTGCTTTAACAGAGGTTGAAGTTAAGCAGTTGGAAAAGTAAGAGCCTTTACAGTGAGAAAATTCTATGATTCTATGGTTTTCAACTCATAAATTTGTGTAGTTCATCCATTTTACTCATTGTATACACTTAAATATATTGTTCCTTGAAATGGCCATTCAAAGTTGTTTCCTGTGCCACACACTATGAATGTTAGGGTTGGTCCTGTGTAAATCTTACCCCCATTGAATTAGTATTAGCCCTAAACAAGCAGCTTTCTTACATAAGGAAACAAAAAAAGAGGTTCAGAAATGTCCAAACTAAGTTTTTATAAAACTGTGTTATCAAATCTAATTTATCAAAAAACTTCAAACAGGGGCTTCCCTGATGGCTCACTGGTTGAGAGTCCGCCTGCCGATGCAGGGGACACGGGTTCATGCCCCAGTCCGGGAAGATCCCACATGCCGTGGAGAGGCTGGGCCCGTGAGCCACGGCCGCTGAGCCTGTGCCTCCAGAGCCTGTGCTCCACAACGGGAGAGGCCACAACGGTGAGAGGCCCGCGTACCGCAAAAAAATAAAAATAAAAGGAAGATGCAGACCTGTATGCTTCAGGATTTTCTCACCAAAACCCCACACAATTTCTTTACTATTCCAGCCAAGTATGGCCTAGCCCTACCCTCATCCCTGTTTTTCTTGGTTTAGTAATAAAGAAAGAGATGGAAATAAAGAAGAGATATCAGGTAGAAAGATATAAAATAGTGGGGAAAATAATATAAGTGAAGTCAAGTACCACCATCATTTACTAGAAGTGAACTTTCAGCACCAGCATTAATATTTTTTCCTGTTATATCTGTAAATGATAATAACTAATATGTACATAACAATTTTCAATTTAAACAAATCTCATTTTCATAACTAACTACTTCGCAACAAGTAACATGCTAAGGCAACATCAATAGATGAAAAACGGTAGTCCCTGGCCCCAAGGAACGTGGCCCAGGAGAACACAGATATATGTAAACAACACAATCACAATACAGTGTAGCGAGTGCAACAATCAGGCATGCAGAAGTGCAAGGGTAGCAAAAAGGAGCATGTGATCACAACACTAAAAAGAAGACTGCACAAAAGACATAATATGTAAACTGAGGTTTGAAAAATGAAGTGGGTTTCCCAGGTGCCCCATAGGGAGAAAGGAATTCTTAGAGGAGGGAAAAGCATAAATGAAGACAGTGAATTGTTCATATAATCCAGAAGTGAAGTAGGCAATGGCAGGAGAAATGATTGGACACAGGCGTCATGAATACTTGCATGTCTGCATTTTAGCAAGTCCATTCTAAAGGAAACTTTGAGGATCAACTCGGGGGTGGGGGGCCGCGGGGGGGACAGAACTAGTCATTGCTGCCAGAAACACTGGAACCACTTTCTACCAACCCACCAAAATAACGACTTCAAAGGCAACATGTTATCACAGAAAAGGTTTGTTTTTTTGTTTGTTTGTTTTTAGTTCATTAGGTCTCACTTAAAATTCTGATTCCACAATGCACTTGCTTTGGGATCTTGAACAACACTCATAACCTCTGCAAGTTTCAGTGTAGTAAGTTTATGTGATTACCTTCATCTGTAATATCCCTGAGTTGCAATCTTAATGGAAACTCAAGTTCAGGTCAAAGACAAGTTTCTCTGTGACCTCTCCTCTGAATTGATTCAAAAGCTGTCTCTTCCATCCTCATTTGGCTTCTCTTATGGAATCTCATAAAAACTTCTATGACCTCTTTCGGGTTTTTGTTGTTGTTGTTGTCTGTTTGTTTGTTTTTTAACTTAAGTATAGTTGATTTACAATGTTGTGTTACTTTCAGGTGTACAGCACAGTGATTCCTTTTTCACATTCTTTTCCCTTATACTTTATCACAAAATATTGAGTAGAGTTCCCTGTGCCAATAAGGAGATCCTTGTTTTATCTATTCTATGCCTTATTTGAATGACCGTAGCACTCGTTGTCTGTATCATTTTTATGTCTCTGGTTGCTTTGTGACTGAAAATGAAAAATTTCTATTTGTTCATTTCCTGGCCCTTCCTTAAAAATGTGTTCATTTATGTATTTCATATTTATTGACTACATCTTAGACACCGTGTTAACTGCTGGTTCTAGATGTTAGTAAAATATAGACCTTCCTGCTCAAAAGGTCACAGTATTTGTGGGAAAACAAAAAAATGAACAACCTATATCTCAAAGAGCTTTGTACTTCCCAAAGAGAACACACCTAGTAGGTACAATAAATACATGTATCATACATAAATGTATAAATAGTTAATGGGATTAAAAACTAGAGATAACTGCTTTTCGATTCTGAGGAAATGATGATTATATTTCACCAGGAGCTCAATACCACTCTGAGAATGAGGGCTTAACCCCCGTCCTGACTCACTGCATTGCTTTTCTGTATAAAAATACACAAGTCTGTATATGCGCTCTAGAAAAAGGCTTATCTGGCATGAATTTCAGATAGCAAGAAGAAAACTTCAAGAAGTTCAGAGAAGCATCCAGCAGCTCAGATGATTGACACTAATACAACTTGCTTGACAGGAAAATTGAGCTGTAAATCTCACAAAATTAGATGATCTTTGAAGAATTTCAAAACCTCCTGCTATTAATTGGAAATCCTAGAAGAACCGCTTCTTTTAAAGCATACTGATAATATGCTTTACAGCTTAGTATTCAGAAGCCTATGTTTTGGCTAAGTGAGCTTCAGGAAAGAAGGAAACTTGTGGTTCAGTTCCATCTACTCTGCAACCTCTGGTCAAGACATCTACTTCTGTGCTCAGCCATCTTATCATCTGTAAAATGGAGGCAACTCTAAGAAAACATAGTTACAGAGATGTTGCACAGTTTCATGTGTCATTGTCTTCATTTGTTTCAGAAAACCAATAACATCTAAGCTACTACTGAAAGAGTGCAATGTTACTTGGGGTCATCTAGTGCAGCTCTGTCAAAGTAAAGAAAAGGAAAGGGGCCTAGAATAACTATAATTTTCCCAAGAGGACACTATTATTTTATGGTAAATCTGGGACAAGAACCCTGATCTCTTTGATGCCATTCCATTGTTCTTTCGTTGGGTTCTGAACAACCCGGAGAAAGAAAGAGAAATGAAACTCCTATGTGCTGTGTCACTGGTACAGGACGTGGCAAGATTGGAATTGGAGCACTACATATTAACAGGTATTTGGGGAATTCTTCAAACTAATTAAGATATATACCAGGTCCATAAAAAACAGTATGTTTTCTGAAGATGATTCTGTGGCATGAACAGAACTGGTAACTGAAGGTGTCTGTGTGCTGCAGTTCCAAACAGGATGGATGAATGCTTGTTTTCTGGCACCTTGAAGACTCCATCCCAACATACACATTAAAATAAAGTTAACATTTCAACTGGGTCATATTTAATTATGCATGCCTTTGTAAGTCAGCAAAATATTCCATATATCATTTAAGTTGTCACTCACTTTCTTTTTTATTTTTATTTTTTTGTGGTACACGGGCCTCTCACTGTTGTGGCCTCTCCCGTTGCGGAGCAGAGGCTCCGGACGCGCAGGCTCAGCGGCCATGGCTCACGGGCCCAGCCACTCCGCGGCATGTGGGATCTTCCCGGTCCGGGGCACGAACCTGTGTCCCCTGCCTCGGCAGGCGGACTCTCAACCACTGTGCCACCAGGGAAGCCCCATATCTGATTTTCGTATTAGGACTCTTCTAATTTTTTATATACATTGGAAAATAACTGATGTCTTTCTAAGGTGTATATCTTTGATTATGTTTTCTATTTTCATAAAGCTTCTTGTATTCTCGACTCAAAACAGGAGTAAATAATGGCTGCATATAACTAATCATCATCAGCCATTTTGTCCAGATTTTTAGATGTGTTGGTATAAAGCTACCGTAGTATTCTTTTGTAATTAAAACAAATTCTCTCTGTTTTATAGCTAGTCCCATCTCTATCATATTTGCCAAATATTGCTTATTTTATTGGTGTTTGTAAAGAGCAAGCTTTTGGTTTTCTTTGTCACGTTGACTGCTTTTCTTCTCTAGTTTTGACTTTTCTCTGGATGACTTTTGTCCTTCCACTCTTTGGCAGTTACCTTGTTCCGTCTCTATGTCTCCTGTCCATTTCCTGTAGCTTCAAGAGCCATTTTCCACAACTCAACGAGCTCTGCCGGCTGTGTCGTGGCCACTTCATCATGTGCCATGAAAACTTCATCTCATACACGGGGTGAAGACTCGGCAGTCCTATTTTGCTTTCAAAGTTGTTCTATAGCCTTGGATCCTTCTTCTTCTCCTAAATTAGCACTATCATCAGGGAAAATTCTAGTGGGCCTAGAATTCTAGGCTTCCTTTCCTGCAGTTTCATAATCAAAGAAAAAAACATTTCCACCCTTTTTTTGATGTTGATCGAAAATTTAGCAACACTTCTTTGCACTGTATTCAAATCCCAAAATATAAGCAAGCCTTCATGCACACAGGCTCACTGAAATGTCATAACTTTAAACTATGTATGACCTTGAACAATGACCTTTCCAAATACTCCACACTCTTTCTAGGTGTTCAGACTTTTTCATTCCTACAACATCTTTTACATATGGTCGATTTGTGTCATAAGTTCTTCCTCACTCCCACTTCTGAGTATATATCCAAAGGAAATATCATTATAATTTGAAGAGATATCTGTACTCCCATGTTTATTGTAGCATTATGCACAAGAGTCAAGGTATGGAAACCACCTAAGTGGCCATAGTAGATTAATGGAGAAAGGAAATAGGGTATATATATAGAATAGAATATTATTCAACCTTAAAAAAGAAAATCCTATCATTTAAGTCAACATGGATAAAACTGGAGGCCACGATGCTAAGTGAAATAAGACAAAGACAAATAGTGCATGATGTCACTTATATGTGGACTCTAAAAAAATAGTGAAATAAATCAACTCTTCCCTCCCTGGACATTTTCCTCAGCAGAATCTAGCAGCCTCTACTATGAGTCTTATCTTTTTTCTTTTTATTGTTTGTACCAGATCACAACCCCAGGGAACCTATGTATTTACCGATGTATATCTACATTATAGTTTACCATTGTTCTTTTCCTTTGTAATTCATTCCTTCCACTTCTGGCCTCAGAACCTCATTTTTACTTTGGAGAAGTCCTTGTGATTCAGGTAGGCTGTGTGTCTCCTTCCTAGGCTGTGTGACTTGGGGCTGGCTAGACACAGTGTTTTACATATACTCTATATGTCTTAAGTACTTATTTCTCTGTTTTCCATCATTTTCCCTCCAAATTTTTGTGTAGTTATTTTTTAATTGACATTTGTATTCCTTTCTTTTGTTTGACTAAGGTACTGTTCAACCAATCTTCTGAGTGCTTAATTTCAACTTTTTTAATTCTAGAAGTTTCTTTTGGTTGCATTTCACAGATAATTTTTGCTTAACTTGTACATGTTGCCCTTCTTTTAATACATTAATCATAATTTTAAATAATGGTTTCATTGAGATATAATTTACTTTCCATATTATTTAATTTAATGTGTTATGCATCTACCACCACAATCAATTTTAGAACTTTCATCCACCCCCCAAAAGAAAAGGAATCTATTATAGGTCACTCACTCCCCCATTTCTCCAAACCCTAGGCAGCCACTAATATACTTTGTCTCTACAGATTTGTCTAGACTGGACATTGCATACAAATGGAATCATACAATTACTTAGCATGTTTTCAAGGTTCATCCATGTTGTAGCATGCCTCAGTACTTGATGTCTTTTTATGGCTGAATAATATTCCATGGTGTGGATATTACTATGTTTCATTTATCGATTCACAGTAAATGGCCATTTGGTTATTTCCACTTTGGGGCTCTTATGAATAATGCTGCTGTGGTTGGAGTTACGTGCAAGTTATGCATGCAGGTCTAGATTTGTTTTTTTAATTAACAGACTATTTCGGAGCAGTTTCTGGTTTACAGAAAAATTAAGCAGAAAGGACAGAGTTCTCATACCTCCTTAGCTCTCTGCCCAGTTTCCCCTATTATTAACATCTTACATTAGCGTAAGATGTTTGTTATAGTTAATGAACCCATATTGATACATTATTACTAACTAATGTCCATGGTTTACATTAGACTTCACTCTTTGTTTTGTACATTATATGATTTTTGACAAATGTGCAATAACCTGTATCCACCATTACAGAACCATACACAGGAAGTCTCTTTGCCTTTAAAATTCCGCGCTTCACCCATCCTTTTCTCTCTCCCCGCAACATCTGGCAACCATTGATCTTTTGACTGTCTCCACACTTTTGCCTTTTCCTAAATTTCATATAGCTGCAATCATATAATAAGCATGTAGCCTTTGCAGATTGGCTTTTTTTCACTTAGCAATATGCATTTAAGCTTCTTCCATGTCTTTTCATGGCTTCATAGCATTTTCTCTTTATTGCTCAATGCTATTCCTTTGTACCGATATACCATAGTTTGTTTATCCATTCACCTATTGAAAAACATCTTGGTTGATTTCAAGTTTTGGCAATTATGAAAGAAACTGTTATAATCATCCATGTGCAGGTTTTTATGCGGACATAACTTTTCAGTTCCTATGTGTAAATACCAAAGAGCATGATTACGAGATCACTGTATGGTAAAAGTATATTTAGTTTTGTAAGAAACTGCCAAGTACCCTGCTAGCAGCAAATGAGAATTTCAGTTGTTCTGCATCATCAACAACTTTGGTATTTCATTATTTGGATTTTAGCTATTTGAATAGGTGTGTAGTGGTATCTCGTTATTCTAATTTAAAATTCCCTGATGACATGGAATGTGTAGCATCTTTTCATATGCTTATTTTCCATGTGTCTATTTTCTTTGTTTAATCATAGTTGTTTTGTTTTTTAACCAATGCCTACTAACTCTTGTCCTCCTGTGTCTATTTATATTGTCTTTTTTCTATCTATCTTTCTTTCTTTTTTGAGCTTTTGATCATTTAGCCTTTTTCCTGGTATGTCCAATTATTTTTTATATTAAAATTGGGCTTAACTTATTTTAGGAAACTATAAAGATACCTCCATATTCTGGATGTTGTTATCGTTCTCTTGAAAAGATTTCCTTTTGCCCATGGCAGACAGTTACCATAGGGACTGGAAATCTTAGTCCATTCTCAGTTTGAGCTCAGTCAAAGCTGTTTTTTCAGTCTGTGTGAAGGGTGCTCTATTTCTGTCTTCTCCTTCCTCTATGGGTGTTGCCCTTTGGGATTACCATGTGAAAGTTTGGATTCTCCCTATTCCCAACTACCCTTGTATTTGTTAGGCTTTAAATGTAATGGTTCCCCCAGCCCTGTGAGACTAAGGATACGTGTAGCTTGTCATTCCATTAGTTGTTGCTTTTAGCTTCAGCTCTTGCCGTTTGGCTTCTGTGGTTACAGTCTTTTGAACTCCTTGGCTTTTCAGCTCCTAGGCTGCAACATTTGAATCAGCAAATGCCCCAAGGAGAAAAGCTGCACCAAATGTCAAGCTTTCATCTGTGTTTCCCTTCTCTCCAGAACTTGGCCCACATGTCTTGGTGTCTCTCTAACATTCGGATGCTGGCGAACAGATGTTTTCTTACTGTATCCAGATTTTCTAAAATTTCTTTAGACTTCACCTGATCTTATGTTATTATTGAAGTATCATCTCAATTAGCCCTAGGAAGAAAATTTACAATTTTATGTTTTTTTTTAATTTTTCTATATTACCTCAGTTTCTGTAGAGACCTTTTACCTGATTGTTCAGTCTAGTTCCTGTGTTACCAGTAAGATGGAGATAGGTGGAGTCTAAGAATATGAGGAGGAAAATCACTGATGAATGATATGGCTCGTTCTTTTTGTTTTTCCTCTCCTTATTTACTCTGGCAGCCTACATTTGCCCTTCTTGATTTGACCCAGTTGCCCAGATAAGCAACCCACTCTGGCAAAGACATGACTTTACTCTCATAAATGTCTGAATGTTAGGATAAGTTAGATGATGAACACCATGCCAAAGTTCTTTCTGTGACCAGTCAGAATGGCCATCATCAAAAAATCAACAAACAATAAATGGTGTGGAGAAAAGGGAACCCTTTTGCACTGTTGGTGGGAATGTACATTGATACAGCCACTATTGAGTACAGTATGGAGGTTCCCTAACAAACTAAAAATAGAACTACCGTACGACCCAGCAATCCCACTACTGGGCATATACCCTAATAAAACCATAATTCGAAAAGAGACATGTACCACCATGTTCATTGTGGCAGTATTTACAATCGCCAGGACATGGAAACAACCTAAGTGTCCATCGACAGATGAATGATAAAGAAGATGTGGCACATATATACAGTAGAATATTACTCAGCCATAAAAAGAAATGAAATTGAGTTATTTGCAGTGAGGTGGATGGACCTAGAGACTGTCATACAGAATGAAGTTAAGTCAGAAAGAGAAAAACAAATACCGTATGCTAACACAGATATATGGAATCTGAAAAAAAAAATTCTTCTGAAGAACCTAGGGGCAGGACAGGAATAAAGACGCAGATGTAGAGAATGGGCTTGAGGACACGGGGAGGGGGAAGGGTAAGGTGGGATGAAGTGACAGAGTGGCTTGGACATATATACAGTCCCAAATGTAAAACACAAACTAGTGGGAAGCAGCCACATAGCACAGGGAGATCAGCTCGGTGCTTTGTGACCACCTAGAGGGGTGGGGTAGGGAGGGTGGGAGGGAGACAGAAGAGGGAGGAGATATGGGGATATATGTATATGTATAGCTGATTCACTTTGTTATAAAGCAGAAACTAACACAGCATTGTAAAGCAATTCTACTCCAATACAGATGTCAAAAAAACAAAAAGTTAGAGAGTAAAAAATTCAAAAGAATTGGCCACACGCCTCCAATAGATTCTCTAACATTTAGCAGAACAGAATTCACACTGAATCTGGTTTATGAGTAAAAGACAAGTCAACTTTAAAGTGGATCAGAGATGACAACATTTCTTTTCCATGTGGCTGCTTTGGAGCCATATTTCTGCTGACCACTCAAAACCTTCCTCTTGAGTATTGTGTGATATATTAGAACCAGGAATAAGGGGTGTTAGTGCTGGAAGGGTCACACAGTGGTCTGCGATTTAATTCACATATCCTTTCTGCACCAGACTCTTTAAGATCATTGAGTTATCCTAAGAATTTTGAAGCTGTAGAATTCAAGACAGTACATTACAATATGCCAATATTACTATTCTCCTGCTCTGACATTCTCCACTGATGGACAGATGAAGGAGAAGGAAGGGCAGTCAGCAGTAACTGAGAGTAAATGAAACTGGAATATTATAATTCAGTATCATTTGAGTGACTGAATTGGCTGGCAGAGTGTTCTCCAGTTAAGGGTGAGGGAAGATTAATTCTGCACATGACACCACTACTGTATTTATACAAGTCTACTGGGACAGTTGTTTGCCTTGATTTGTTTTCTTCATTCATTTCAGTCAGACAGTTGTGTTGACTGATTTTCCTTTTTGATTATGAAATGACTGTTTGACTGAATTTACCATTTACTTTACAGTAATGCACTGGAAAAATGATACATTCGTCAAATTGGATTGGCAGGTATGAAAATGTTTACCCCAGAACTAGACAGAAATATAATATTGCCTTCTACAGAAATGTAAGTCATATGCCCTGGATTTTGTGGAAATGTTCCAATTTTAACTATTTTGCCAAATTTCAAAAATGTAGGGTAACTGATCCCATAGTAAAAATAAGAAGATCTGTGAAGTCCAGATAAAAATAGTTTTGTGTGACTCTGACAATCACATAACACAAAAGAAAAAAGTATTATGAGATAAATTTTAGTGATTTTCATACTTATTAAGCGGTGTTTCTATGTTAAACTTTTGAGTCTTATTCTAGAAGTTCTTTAGGAACAAACACTTCAAATATATTCATAGAAAACCCTCTTTATTTATAATTCCATTCTTCCAATATTTATAGTTACTATGACAGGCCATTTCTCCACATCCCATCCCATGATTCTCTGCTCCTATTGAACATTTGGAAATTGGTGGCATGAGCAGGAAAGTGAAGCAGTTTTTGAGATTACTGAATAATGCTGATTTTATAAAGACTGCTTTCTTCCATTGTTGGCAAACTTATTATGGTACCGATGGTTGGATACTACTCTTAGAGATGAAAAAGGTCTTAAGGAATCTTCCATATTCCATTCACCAATCTGTGTTCTTGTTCAAAGCAAAATTAATTCCTTTCAAAATTAACATATTAGCTTAATAATGTTTAATCTTAAAATAATCTATCTGGGAGAATGGGAATTTTTGGTGGGAAAAAGTGACAGAAGATGGGACGAAAAGAGAATTCATAGAAAGACAAAACAGCATTTTTAAAATGGTGGGTACGAACTTCTGTTTCCAACTATATCAGTTTACCTTAGGAAAACATACTAGAAAGGCCAGATAAATCATAAGCAACATTTGACTGTGAGTGTTAGAAAGCTACTGAGGTAGCCATGACCTAGAAAAGTAGAATAGAGAAAGAAACTCACTGAAGTGAGAACAATATTCTGCACATGCTTTTCTAGCCCTGTCATTTAGAAACTACTGATGAAGAGCAAAAGGCTGAGAAACCAAATGTGGCTCCTAAGAGGTAGAAAAGCCAGTAGATCTTAGGACAATGTCATAGGACTAAGGAAACCAGAATTGGAATTGAGAAATAACAAGGCAGCTAGAATTTTAAGGACCAAAATCACAGAGAGAGTAAAGATTCAGAGAACGGAGCTGGATTCAGCAACAGTGTTCCCTTGCAGTATTTTCCATGTATAATAGGTAGACAAGGAAAGATGCTAAGAAGTCAAACAAAAGCTAACTGAAGTCAAAGCAAAGATTTAGTTGGTTCATAATGCTGAAGAGACAAAATTGGGGTTCAGAACCTATGAAAGATTTGTGGCCCAATGGTAAACTAATGATATGAATTAGGACATTGAAATCTCTACATATGTGTGTGTGTGTGTGTGTGTGTGTGTGTGTGTGTGTGTGTGTAAGGAAGGTTGAGGCAACATCTACATTGAACCTTATAAAGAAGGAAAATGAGTATGAAGTTGGTCCAGTGACTGAGGTGATCTTCCCCTCTGCTCCCTACCTAAGAATAGGAAATTCTCTCCTCAAGAAAATACAGTTGACCCTTGAACAATGTAGGGGTTAGAGACACTGACTCCCTGTGCAGTCAAAAATCCACATATAACTTTATGGTCGGCCCTTCTTATCTGTGGTTCTGAACCTGAGGATTCAACCAACCACACATCATGTAGTACTGTATTACTTATTGAAAAAAAAATCCATGTATAAGTGCATCTGTGCAGTTCAAACCCAGGTTGTTCAAAGGGCAACTGTAATGTCATTCAGATTCTATACAACTTGTCATATCCCAAGTCTGGTATTCACTGAAGAGCCACCAAGACTATCAAGAAAAGGAGAATTAGAATAAAAAACAAAACAGAATCAGAATCATAGATGACCTAAACATTAAAGTTCATACATATTTTGGTAAATATTATCAAGTTCAAGAAAATAGATGACAAGGTGGAGAACTTAACTTGACGACTAGAAACTATAAACTGATTGAAGTTGAACTGATAGAATTAAAAACTATACGAAATTTAAAACTCGGTACTGGATTGGACACAGGTAAAGAGAGGTAAGTGAACTGGAAGATAGAGCAGTAACAATATTAAGACTAAAGCATGGGAAACGAAAAGAATAAAAAGTAGACAAAAGCGCATTTGAGACACATGGGCCACAGTAAATATTTTTTATCATATGTGTAAACTAGATTCCAAAGAAAAAAGGAGAGGGAGATTGGGATGAAAACAATATTTCAGAAATATTAACAGCTGAGAGTTCTCTAAAACTAAAAATAATATATGGAGCCATAAATTCAATAAGCACTAAAAAATGCAACAAGAACAAATCCAAAGAAAACCACACCTGAGATCACCACAGTACAATTCATGAATAGCAAAGAAAAACATGACATCTTAAAAGCTGCCCGATGAAAAAGAGAGAGATTACTTTCAAAGGAACAATAGGATTAAGATTACAGCTTTCTTCTCAACGAAACTGACTGGATACTAGAAAATAATGGAATAACATTTTTAAGTGCTAAAGAAAAGAACTGCCCATTGGGAATTCTAGAGGCAGAGAAAATGTTGTTTGGAAGGAAAGATGAAATAAGGAAATTTGCAGACAAACAAAATTTAGAAAATATGTTCTCATCAGAACTGACTGAATTAAATTATACAGGAAGACCCGCAGGCTGAAGGAAGATTATCATAGATGAAAATAAGGACTTTATAAAGAATTATGTATAACAGAAGGAATAAATAAGTGGATAAACCTAAATAAAATCTAACAGCACAAAAAAGTAATAATAAAATATATCAAAAATTAAAATGCATTAAAACAAATGGAAGAGAAAAAGTAGTAAAAGATATTTAAGATCTCAGCATTGCTCGAGAAGCAGTAAAAGAGCTAATAAGTCATGGTACATGTGTAACTGCAACTTATGTAAAAATAACAAGGTAATACAAGGGAAAATGGAATTTGAAGAAATCTAAAAGGAAGAAAGAAGAGCAAAAGGAACATAACAAGGTGGGACAGATAGTAAATGAGGAGTAAACGGTCTACAAGAAAATACATTAACTGTAAGTACTCAAAGGACAAGGATTATTAAAACAAAAAAACGTAATTCTATGCCACCTACAAGAGACAAGAGTCAGATTGAAAATTAAAGGATTCAAAAATTATGTCATAACAACAATAAGTAAAATTGAAGAAGATTTTTTAATGTTAACATAAATTTGAAAGCAAAAAGTATCACTGGCGATAAGGCAGGATAATAAAACCCACTGTTACTTTACAAGGAATATATTATAAATCTAAACTTCAATGCAATAGATGAAGGGAAATTCCAAAAAAACTAAGTAGAAATAGAAAAATCTAAATTACTTAGATCAGTAACATAGAACCACAACAACAAATCAGCAGATTAGAGAAGATCTGAATACCAACATTAAAAACTTTGGCCTAAATTTACATAAAACACTGCAACAACAATGATGGAATATATATATTATGTAGAAAATTTTAGGTGCACATGGCACATTTATAAAATTGACTATATTCCGGTTATAAAACAAGACTCCGAATAAGCAAGAAATTTAAAAATATATAACCAATATTTTACCAAATAGTTGGATATTAAAAACATACTTCTGATCATTATGTAAGTCAAAGATAAAGTCGCAATGGGAATTAGAATTTTATTAATTGAATGATAATGAAAATATGCCATAACAAAACCTGTGGGCTGCAAATAAAGCTGTGGCCACAGAGAAGTTTATGTATTCAAATTATATTTTCTAAATGTAAAAGGGAAAGGAATAAAGCAACTAGAAGATAACCTATCACCCTGAGGTAGGCAGCTCCTGGACTGTACCTGGTGGGGAAGGCAGGGCAGAACTTCAGGAGGCCAGCTGAGAGCACGGTGAACACCACGTCAGGAGCAGTCTCCAAGAAAGAGCATTTAATGTACAAAGGGATGACTAAAATATATTTAAGAGCTAGCACCCTGACTCCTCTTAAGGATGACTTAACTTTGCTGGGGAAAAAATAAGAAGTGCTCGATGTAGAAGGTGAATAGCTTTGTAATTCCCAGGAGAATCTTGGTACCAGGACCACACAATGAAGAACTTGGGAGTCCCCGTGGCTAATCCAGCAGAGAGAAAAGGAGAAACAGAGATGCGAGAGAAAATAAAGGGAACTCTTGGTGCAATTTGGTGCTGCTGCAGGCCCAAGTCCAGGTATGTGCTCTCTAGCTCCCCATCTTAAATAAAAGCCACCATGTTCCTCAGTCTTTCAGGTACTTAGAATTTCTCTTTAGAACCTGAAAATGGGGTCAGGTTTCCTGTCTGCATTGCTACAGTCCAAAATAGAGGCAGGATGGTTGAAATAGTTCTCTATCTGGCAGAGGAGGCCTTGAAGCTGTGAGCCACTCACTGCAAACCAGCAGGACATGAAGGATTCTTGAGCAGACCTGAAGCTACTGGGAGGCCTTTCAGGAGTTAAATCCCATAGTAAATACTGTACCTTCATTGGCCCCTTCTCCCTCTCTGTCCAGTCTTCCTCCACTCCCATGGGGGCCCAAAGGGGTTAAATGAGCACTCTTTGACTTGTACTTGGTGGTCCCAGAACTTGACTTGGGCTTGGAGACTTCCATGAAAAGTCTGCCTTCCACCTACTGGCTTGGGTTTCTTGGTCTCTCTGCTCCAGGCTAATCCCTTCAACCTGCTTTTTCCATTTCTGCCAATAAGCCCCCTCTCCAGACCTTCCTAATGCTCTTCTGGGGCGGGAGGAGACTTACTGAGGGCAATGTTTATTTCTAGAGGGAGAGGTGACCACATGACCTCACAGTGGTCATCCCCTTGATTACTCAGTTTCTGTCTAGATTAGTCGTGGGTGTCTGTGCACCCCAGCCTCACCCCCAGGAGGCTTTAGATCACTATCCTTATCTCAGCCCTGAGCCTCTCTCTATCCTCCTTCCCTCCCTCTCCTTACCCACAGACTCGCAGACTTTCTGGACCTCTGAGGACGACAAGCACTTCACAGAACCTCTGCTACAGAACCAAACAAACTGAAATGACTCTTTACAAAGCTATTGAAACAACAGAAAAAGAATACATGAGGATTGTTTCTCCTGAGGGTTCAATTACCTAGGGGGCCTTTAGCAAACTTTGATTGATAAATCTAACCTTTCCTTCCTTGGCAATAGTTGATCACACTGTGAGGAAAACAAGTTAGAGAAAGGAAAAGTAATATTTGGATTTCAAGGAAATAATAAAGATGCAGGGACTATCTTTGACTTTTGCAAGCTGAGAAGAGGTTTACATTTTGATTATTTGATGGCAGGAATCCCTTTTAAAACAGGGCCAGTCTCCATGATGCATTTAAAAATCAACCTTTTCAAATAGAGCCATAACCCCCACAAGATTTCCTGATTTCTCTGGGGTCAGATAAACCATCACATTTCACAGTGGTGCCCTGTATATGAAAGTGATAAACATAATCTGGAAGCACGGCAGTGGCTAAAAATGTGGAGCTGGAAGGCATTCATTGAAATGATTTTTTGCTTTTAATTCATTGCATAAAATGCTAATGTCCAAATTCAGGCAGGTAGATCTTACCAACCATCAAGAGCGTCAACCCTGCTAACAGCTAACGGTGCACTTTTAAACCCTACTTTGACTGCTCCAGAAACTTACTAGGTTTCTTTAATGCCTCTGTTACTATTTCCTTTGTGTCATTTTGCTTTTTTTAAAAAAAACATAGCTGTGTGACCTTGGGGAAGTTATATTATTTCCTTGAGACTTGGTTGCCTTCTCTGTGAATATCTGGGTATAATTTTAGTATTGCTCAATAGAATTTTTGGTGATAATGAAAATATTCTATATCTGTACTATGCAAAGCAGTATTCAATAGCTACATGGAGCTAATAAACATCGTTGAAATATGGCAAATGCAACTGAGGAACTGAATTTTTAACCTTATTTTAAAATTTGTTTCCATATAAATAATGCCACGTGGCTAGCATCTGTTGACAGTACAGATCTACATAATATTTTAAGAACACTCTCCACTCAAAAACTCTACCATTCATTAAGTCAACCTAAATAATTTTGCCCTCTGACAAACAGAAAATAATTTATGGTTCCCTTGAAATTATCTGTCAAGACCTTTATCAGTTAGGGGACATTATATTCTTAAAATTGACTTTGCTTTATGAAACTTTAATAATGTTGGAGTTCTCTGCCCTTGGTACCACGTTTGTGATGATGGGAAATACTGTGGATGATCAAGGACTATTTCAAGAGATCATGGAGAGAAACCGTCTGGATTTAATTTCATTATGAGGATGTCAAAATGTTAAATTACTTAAAATAAAACCCATACTGTTTCTATGCTAAGTTATATTCTACATGTAGCTGGAAAAATGTTAAAAATATTTTTAAAGAACTACACATCTGGGCTTCCCTGGTGGTGCAGTGGTTGAGAGTCTGCCTGCCGATGCAGGGGACACTGGTTCGTGCCCCGGTCCGGGAAGATCCCACATGCCGTGGAGTGGCTGGGCCCATGAGCCATGGCCGCTGGGCCTGCGTGTCCGAGCCTGTGCTCCACAACGTGAGAGGCCACAACAGTGAGAGGCCTGCGTACCGCAAAAAAAAAAAAAAAAAAAAAAAAAAAAATTAGAAGTATCTGAAATAAGCCTAAATTCAGAGTTAATCAGATTGGCCTGCTTTCTCAGAGGGACTGGAATTCACTGCTCTTTCCCCTCAACTCCCTGATGTCAGTGGCACTTTCCACAGATGAGGTGGCCTTCTCTGCCTACTGCAGAAGCTCAGTTCCCCCAGGCCCACTCCCTGTTTGAATCCCACCCTCGAGGCCAGGTGCCACCCTTCCCAGAACATTCGTGGTCTCATTTCAGTTTTTGACCTGCTCAGATTGAGTCCCTGTAGACTCTTTCTCAGCTTGAAACCTGATCTTCAACCCCTTTCCCTGACCTCGATGGTTACCTTCCTACTTTAAGTCTCAGGTGCTTTAGCTATAAAATGATATAGTTGCCCTTAATTCTAAAGTCTTCTTTCTAAAGCTCTACAATGTGGTGGCTCCTTGAAAATGTTTCTCTTTGCTGGTTTTAATTTTGTAGAGCATTAAAACCACAGCTACTCTAAAAGACAGTATGTTACATTGGATAAGGAAAGTGTGTTTTTGTAGTTAGATTAACAGGGATGGAAGACGACTTAGTATGTTTTAAGATACTCATGATCCATTCTCGTGAGAGTCAGGGGAAGAAGGGGAAGAGAGTTAATAAATACCAAACCATTGTGACAAATTAAGTTAACAAAGATGTAGCTGATTAGTTACTACTTGAATAAGCCACACATATCCAATTCAAGTTTTCCTTTATTTTTCTAAGAAGGGATCCCAGTGAACTGAGTCCCATGTTCAGGAACTCCACGTTCAATGGCTTAGTCTTTAAAAACTGTTATGTTGCTGGAAGAAGAAATATTTCCCATCAAGTCCTAATTGATGTTTAGCTATCATGCACATTTGAAATAAATTTATTACTTTGCCTGATCTCAGTGTAATACATTCCAAAGGGGCAAAGAGCACACGAAAATTTATGGAGTCTCCATCTTCTACACTAAAGTGTGCAATAAATTACATAATATTGGGCCGTGAAATTCACAAGTCATAGAAACCACACCATTAGCAATGTATACAGTGGTAAACAGCAGGTAATGATAATGATATAAAACAAAATAGACTGTGTATGTTGGCACTGCTGCCAATAAAGCAATCATTAAATGCATTCATATGCATCTACGCTAGGTAAGCTCTTTGAGGGCAATTGCTATGAATTCTACATACCTGTCAGGATATTATATATAGCCCAGTTTCTATGGCCTTTATTCAGAGACGCTGAGAAACGGTTACTGTGGGTAAATTCAGACCTTTTCTCAATATAGAATTTGGTCAACATGCATTCTGAACAGCAAAATTTCACACTGCTTTCAATTTTCCTACAGTACTTGCCACCTCAACAAATGCAGGATTAAGTATAATGGATTATAAGAAGTTAGAAAGGAAAGATGGAAGAAAAGAAGGAAGGTAGAAAAAAGTTGCGTATGGAGTACATCAACATTTACGTAAAGAGTGGACCTAAAACTAACCTGAGGTTACCCTAAACTATTAGCATATGATATAGAAGCGTAAATGAAAAAATAAAAAAACAGCAAGGAAAACTCAAAGATTCTTTGTTTTTTCACTTGACTGCATATACACGTCCATCTTAAACAATCTATATGCTTATATCCAATAAGAGAGCATTGTTTTGCAAGGCTATTTGGGTTCTATCAGCATGTAAAGGTCGGACAACTCAACTTTAGCAGAGTTAGCCTTCAGGTGAATAATTGCTTCTTTCAGGTTGTGAGCATTTCAATTTTCCAGAAATGTTTCCCAAAAAATGAAAACTAAAAGAGTCCTAGGACAGCATCCTTTAGAAGTTTTATAGTATCAAGGTTTTTGGAGGAAGAGTATTCTTGTCGATCATCAACACAATGATTCCAAGCAGGTCAATTTATGCTGAGAATATTATATAACAGAACCCACTTCACCTCCATTATACTGACAATGATCTTCCTTACTTCAACCTTGTGCTTCTTAGTAAAGTTGAAACTACTGAGCCAAGAACAGACAGTGACAATGCCAGAGACTCAGATGTTCCTATAGGTGCCTTCAGACAACATCAGCCACCCAGGCTAAAGTCCTGGTTTTAAAACATCCCAACATGAATGAATCTCAAAAACCATATGCTGAGCAAGTGAAGCCAGATCAAAAGGGCACCTACTGTATTATTCAACTTACATGAAATTCTAAACTGGGCAAAATTCATCTCTAAAGATAAAAATCAGATCCGTGGTTGCCTTGGGGTGGGAGATAGGGATACTTTTGCAAAAGCCTAGGAGGAAACTTTCTAGGGTTTTAGAATTGTTATCGATCTTATGGGGGTGGTAGTTATACAAATGTGTACATTAATTAAAAGTCATTGAACCGTTGACTAAACATATCTGCATTTTATTGTGTGTAAATGATACCTTAATAAAGTTGATTACAAAATGAACCAAAAACAAAACAAAGAAGAAGAAAAACCTCTCAAGACCTCAAAGGAAATACACTGTTTTCTTCCAGGGTACCAGATTGGAAATGAGGCACTGGTCTGTTCTACCCTCAGATTATCCCGAGGATTATCTAGTCTATTTTTAAGCACTAGAGTCCCCTATCAGAAAAACTCACCCCATGTTTAATTACTTTGATTTCTTCTCTGCCTCTTCTCCCACATGGTGAAGTCATTTACGGAAGAAAAACCAGCTTTTTCCAACTTTGCATCATCACATATTCTTCCCAAAGCTACTATTTATGGAACAAAATTTGGCTACACTTTGTAAAAATCTAGTTTTCTGAGCCTTACAAATCTTAACAGTTAACCTATTGCCTCCTTTGGAATTTGGAAAAAAAATTATTTTGAAAATGAATAGCTGAGATTTGACATTTTTGTGTTTTGTGATTTTCTCTTCCCCTAAGAGAGAAGTGAGTAGGAATGAGAAACACATACATAAAGAAAAAACAAATTATCTTGCTGCCTTTGCATGGTTATAATTTATAGGAGGCCCTTTTCAACAATAATCTATTATCAGAATCAATAAAAATAAGCTCCATGAAGGCCAGGCCAGGATATTTGTCTCTTTTTCAGCAGATTGCAATACAAACCACATTCATGGATATGCTTCTTCATGATCTTTGTAATACTGTAACAGCTGACCATTTCCTCATGCCTCTTCACCTTAACTTAAACCTGGTTTTTCACTAATGACCTCACATTTCCTTCTCTATCACTTGGTTGTCGGCCTCTTTTCCAACTCCAACTCCAACTCGCATTTCACTCTGGAACCAAAGGAAGACTCACACCTTCCTGCTTTTTAGTGGTACCTTAAGGTCATTACCATATTGTGATCAACCTGAAGAACAGCCAGACAATTGTTATTGCAGAGCCATCTGAGAGTTTGTAGCTCTAAAAATTAACTAAGGACCACATTTGTCAAAAATACCCTAGTTTAAGATTTTGGTAATATAGCAACAGTAATTCCGAAGTCATTTATGACGATCAGTGTGGGAAGCACCCTCCTTCGGGAAGATCCTTTGCCATACAATACACTTTCCCTGTCAGGTAATAAGGAAGCACGACTGTGGAAATTAAACTTTTGTGGAAAGAAATACGTGGCTTCGAGAAGGCTTGAAGTTCATACATTTTTCTTGAATTAGATTCCCCATTAATTACATTACCCACAGAGAGGTAATTATCAGAATTATGTAAGCAATTAAGGAGATGCTACTCCACATTCTTTCAGCTTGTTGACCTTTCTCACTTTATTTCATGTGGCTATCTGAAACATCAGTGATTTACATGTCTTTCTTTTTTTTTTAACAGATTTCTGTGTGTGTGTGTGTGTGTGTGTGTGTGTCCCCATGATGAAAACATCATGAAAATAAAATATCATGAATAGACTCTTAAGAAGCAGAGTCTACTTAAAGTCCTGGAAAATGTGAAAGCACTAATATTCATGGACAACTCTACACTCTGAACGCTACTCCAAATTTTATTGATCTCTATTTTGTCTAGGAGTTTTTCAAATTTTCTACCATGATCATTTGTTAGTTTTATAATTACATAATAAAGGCATTACATCATACAATCTTTTTTTATCCATTGCAGTTTTAAAACTATTCCTTTCCTTGTCCTCAGCAGATATGTCATAGATTATTAGTACACAAGCAAAGACTTTCAATGTAACAGTACTTTATAGTGAGAAGAACTATACTGAGCTATCTCTATCCTAAGACAATGCACTAGGAAAGCACTAGGAATTCTTAAGCACTAGGAATACAGAGACAATCAAGGGGCAAGTTCCTTGCCTTCGAGTATACATAATCATTATAGCAAATGCTTAAATAGCACTTAGTATATAACTCACCACAGCAGTCTTATTATACTCCTTTTAAATAGGTGAGCAGAGGAAGCCACAGGGAAGTCATAGGGTAAAGCCAGAATTTGAACCTAGGTAGACTAGTACACTGTCCACGGCTTTAACTACTCTGATATATATATATATATATATATATATATATATATATAATTCCAAGTATTCTGAAGTTACAAAACACTTATCTACCAAAACTCAAAAAGGAGCACACAAAATTGCATAGAAAATAAACATGTAAAAGGTCATAAATAAACCACAATATAACCTGCTCCACATAATATACTGACTGCAGTGTCCTGGGCCTCTCCCATCCTTAGGTAGCTGGAAATTACAACAAAATAATACTTTTCACTTTTGGAAGCCACACTATCTCTCATACCAACCAACTAATTACTTCCTTATAGAGAATAGGAAATTAACCTGAATATCAGAAAAAAACCATATATATATATATATAGCATTACTGATGTAGAATCTTTATTTAAAGACAATAACTTCAATAGCAGAGGGAACTTTACCACTGCAGGCTTCAGATAACCTCTATATTTCTCAGATTTTATGCTAAATCAGAAAATGCCATATTGTGTCTGAAGCTATTTTTTCAATAGTCCATTTTCTTAAATGGAGTAGCAAAGCAGTAAATACTGAGGAACATTTTGGCTCCCAAATCCTAAAGCCATTCTGATTATGCCTGGGTCATCACGGGGACATCATCGGAACTACCAGAGGACTGGCAGAAATACCAGTGGTCTAGCCAGCTTATAAATTAGAAATTATACAGAATCCAATTTTATTTTTTGTTAAGTAATTCCTATGAGGTTTTTGGGATGTCAATGTAAAGTCCTTTGATGTGTAATCTTTATCCATTAGATAGGGAACAATGCCAATCCCCATCATAAATACGTTCCCAATCTGACACTGAAAATCCACTCTAGAGCATAGGACCTGCAAATAGGATATGAATCACACACATCCATCCACTCATTCAGACAATCCACAAATATTCATTTTTAAGTCTACTATATGCCAATAATGTACCGGGCTCTAAGATGCTAAACCATGCTAAATGCTGAAACAGACATACTCAGTTCTGGCCCTCCTGGAACTTATGACCTACAGAAGTGCCTTCATTGTAAATGGTCAGGACTCAGCCAATGCTATTATCATCAGCAGGTGACCAAATGATAGAGCTTGCTTTCTAAACAAGCTCCACACTCTTTGCTTTCAACATTTTTGCTTTCCTTCAAGCCACATAATCCAGTGGTCAGTTTCTCCCAGTTAGTGAGGTTTGGAGAAAATGTACCCAGTGAACAATTCCTTGTGGCCTCACTCTTTCCTCACACTCTCCTCTGTGCTCTTGAGCTAAAGAGACCTGGATTCAAGTCACTTGCTCTAACCTTGTTATTTTAAAATAGGGCTGCTCCTGCTTTGAGGATTTCCACGGGATCAACACAGTAGCAAAGCGGCACTGAATCAGAAGCAGGTAAATTTCAAAATGACAGCTCTAAAAATATCCACTCTCCTTTTGTTCTCCTCCTATCCCTTTGCTCTGAACACCTCTGCTCTGAGGCTTTGCCTTTACCCTTCTCTGATTACTGCTCCAAAAGGGTTTCCAAGAACCGGGAGTATTTATGGTTTCACTTGCTCCCAAGTCCTTGGTGGAAAAGGATGCTTGCTTTCTGATTCTTACTAATTCCACACTCACATTGTTAACACAAAAATCATCATTTTAAAAAAAAATTTCCTCAGCTTCATATTTCATCTGGGCCAATACTGAAAGAATATTTTCAAAGAAACAATATCCTCTCTCCTTTGCTCTTCTGAGTTTCACGTTTTTACCTCCAGTCTCATTTTCAACCCTTATTACGGGATGCATCACCAAAATAGAAGAAAGTTCTTTCTGCTTTCCCTGTACCAGCCAATTATTCTACTTTGTTCTGTCTCTAACGAACAGAATGCGAAATCAACACAAAGCCTGATTATGCGACCTCTTCCAAGGGAAAGGTCTGAGAGTTGTCTATTTACTAATGAAGCTCAGTGTGTATTAAGGGTTGACTGAAGCAATCATCAGGAATTTTCATCCCTTAAATTAGTGTTTTCCACCAGATGCACATCGTTCATTTCAGATAATATAACTTTTAAGTTCAGGATACAACTGGACAAAAGAAAAGAAAAAAAAGTAACCAACACAACATTTGCAGTAATAACACAGTAACAGCTATCATCCTTCCCTGAGGAATTCAGCCTACTTTATGGACACAATTTAGTACAAACTCATAAGAAAGCTAACAAAGCCCAAAACCACTTCACAAGAGTGTAGAGAGGTAAAGGTCAAAACTTATTACTGCCAGGCCCAGCAGACAATGGCACCTACCCGAAAGAGCACAGGACGGGAAAACCTGGAAGCCTGTGTTCCAGTTTTGGTTATTCCTGTAAGCATTGGTATGATCTGAGTGAACTCAGCCTGCCCTGCTTTTTCCGTTTATAAAAACCTACATCATCCTCTCATTAGAATGAAATGCCACATCTGAAAAGTTGCAGATCTCTTTAGGAAAGAAACAAAACTCATGTTTCTAACCAAAATGGAATAATTCAGTCAATGGAGACATAATAAAAATCTGCCATAAAGCAACTGTTTACTTGAAATCTATCTTTTGTGGTGTATTTATATGGGTAAGGAGTGTAAGGATATCATAAGTAGAGTTACCAATTCTTCCAGATATCAAGGTCATTGAGTTCAGATTCCAACTTTGACCTTGACCCAGGCTTACAGAGATGTAGCATGTGCCAATACCTCATATCCACCATACATGGGAGAAACAAGGTATGCAGACAGATCTTCTTCTAAGTATCCCATATGTAGTGGTTTTAATACAAGGTCTCAGATTCGTTGCCATTCTTCACATCCAGATGTGGGCATTTCCCCTTGAATTTGGGCAGGCTTTCCATGGCTTCAAACAATAGAGCAGGGGTCAGTAAATTATGGCTGGTGGGCCAAATCTAGGCCTCTACCGGCTTTTATAAATGAAGCTTGATTGGAACACAGCCATGTTCCTTAGTGTATGTATTGTTTGTGTCTGTTTTCACATCACAGCAGCGGAGCTAAGTAGTTGCAAAAGAGACTGTATGGCGTGTAAAGCCTAAAATATTGACCGTCTGATACTTTATGGAAAAAGGTCTCCAACACCTGCAATAGTATAAAGTGATGCTATGTAACATCTAAGACTAGGTCATAAAAGGTCATGCACCATTTGCATGATTCTCCTGGAATGCTTCAACCCTGAACGCTCATTCTTGGGATACTCTAGCTTGAATCCTAACTACCACGTTATGAGAAGTCCAAGCCACATGGGCAGCCATCTGTAGGCACTCCAGGCAACAGTCCTTGTTGGGCCCAGTCTTCAAGTCATCCCATCTCAAGGGCCAGACATGTGAATTAAAATTATCTAGATGATTGCAGCCCCAGCCATTTGAATCCTCATGAGCTGAGGTTTCAGACATCAGTCACAGAGTAGAGACAAGCCATCTCCTCTGCGTACTGTTTGAATTGCTGACCCACAGAATCTGGGCACATATTAAAATTTTTGTTTATTTCACCACTAAGTTTGGACTTCTTTATTATGTAGCAATAGATAACTACAGCACTGTGTCTGTACACAGGAGATCTACATTTCACAGAGCACATACTTTTAGATGTGAATGTTGACTGCTCAATTTCTAAGAAGAACGTATACACACATATAGGTACAAAATATTTATGTATATGTAAATATTAGACCTATATAAACTAATCTATATTATCCATAAAATGAGGGGCCCTTGATAATGGCTAACATTTCTTTTCAGTATTTATTGTGTTCCAAGAACTGATAAATTCTTGCATTGTATGAATTTTCTTTTTTAACCCTCATAGCAACTCGCTGAGAGAAGTAATGTTATCTCTATATTATAGATGAGAAAACTGAGGCAAAAACAGATAACATGCTCAAGAGTACTCAACAAGTAAATTTTAGAGTCAAGATTGGAACCCAAGTTCTCAAGGTTTAGATCCCTTACTCTTAGTCACCAAGCTATATACTGAGTAAGGAGATGAAAGCTGAAGCCATTACCTCATGCTCAAGAAGTTAGACAGAACCTTAGCAGGCATGGTTGAAAGAAAACAGGACTTGGAGTCGTAAGTCCAGAGCCTGAGTTATGAAATGAATTCTCTCATCTAGATATAGGTTTGTTTTTAGAAAATGAAAAAGATCACTGCATATTTTGATGGTTAATTTCTGTACTTAATGATTACAAAAGAATGGAATTTTACCAGGGAGCTATTTTGCAATGACATAACTTATTGATTCAAAATCAAACCTTTATTATAAATTCTTGATTCAAAAGCAAATCTTTATTAAGTCTCCGTTGCATCAGAAGTCTTTCCCATTCTTCATTTCTTTTAAAACCCTTTCCTGTCTACTCTTGGCCAAAGCTTGAAGCCTAATTTAACATTTGGAAATAAAATAATGAAATAGTCATAACACAGCAATTCCAATGCCTACTGAAATGGAAGCTCTAAATAATTTTTCAGATAATTTAGGAAATTAAAAATATTTACATCATAGATGCAAAGAGAGAAGTTACTTGTGTAATAAAATAAATGGTGAGACAAAAAGTTTCTGGTCAAGTAGATTTGTTTAAATATGAACACTAATTTGAGCTCTATCCCGGTGCTAAAACCCAGTGACAGGTTGCATACAGTTTCTAAAGGGATAGTTCAGTGCATTGGGTCAAATTCATGCCATAAAATGTGGTATTATTAGTAGTACTAGAAGACAGAGTGTGACTGTCTTCTTTGGGACATAGATGAAGACCCCAAGCTAGACAATATCAAGGACAAGTTATGTAGAATAAGATATTATCTCAGTCCTTGGAACATGTCATCCAGGATTGAACAAGAGATAGATTTATTATGAAGTACATGAAGCCAGAGACAGTAAGCAATGAGTGGTAGTTGGTTAAAATAGACAGGTTTTAGAAGTAGAGGCAGGGATGTAGAAAACAAACTTAGGGTTACCAGGGGATTGTGGTGGGGAGGCTAAATTGGGAGACTGGGGCGGAAATATACACACTGCTATACATAAAATAGATAACTAATAAGAACCTGCTCTTCTTATTAGCACAGGGAACTCCACTCAATACTCTGTAACGGGCTATTTGGAAATGACTCTAAAAAAAACTAAAAGTGGATATATGTATATGTATAACGGATTCACTTTGCTGTACACGTGAGATTAACACCACAACACTGTAAATCAACTATATTCCAATATTTTTTTTTTAAAAATAGGTTTTAAGAACCATAGTCAGGGAGCAGTGTGGATTGGAAAGACCTGGCAAGAAATATTTCTGCATCCTCAGACAATGCTCCCCAAGCTGGCTATTGCAAGGGTGAGCATTTAAGAGATCTTTGACCTAAGGAGGACATGAGATTAACAATCAACCCCAATGTGCATGAATTATTCTCCTCTGTGTTATCAGAAATCAGATGGCATCCTAGAGCAAGGGTCAGCAGATCTTTTCTGTAAAGGGTCAGATAGTAAATATTTTGGATGTTGTGTACCATATCTTTCCGTTGCAACTGCCTATCTACTGCTGTAGCACAGAAACAGCCATGCACCATACGTTAATGAATGGGTGTGGCTGTGTTCAAGCAAAATGTTATGTTATGTTAAAACCAGGAGTCAAGCGAGATCTGATCAGTGGGCCAGAGTTTGCGGACCCCAGTTCTGGGTCAGTGTTCACAGCTGAATGAGTCATGAGGCCTTAAGTTCCAGTTCTCATTGTACTACTTTCTACCTGGGTGAACTTGGGTTCATCCTTTTATTTATATGGGCCACTATATTAGTCAAGCTTCTCCAGAAAAACAGAACCAACAGCATGTGTATACAATGTGCCCATATATATTGATAGATATAGATATCAATATTGATACCTAGATCTATATCCATATCTATATAAAGATAGAGAAAGAGAGAGAGAGATTTTAAACAATTGGTTCACACAATAATAGAGGCTTGGTCAATTCAAAATCTGCAGGTTAGGCTGTCTAGAGACTCTAGGAAGAGTTGCAGTTCAATTTCTGTAAGTCTTCTGGCAGAATTCCTTTTTGCGACAGGGAGGTCAGTCTTTGTTTTATTAAGAGCTTCAACTGATTGGATGAGGCGCACCCATACTATGGAGGATAATCTGCTGTACTCAAAGTCCAACACCAATTTAAATATGAATTTCATCCAAAAACACCATCACAGTGACTACCCTGGTGGCGCAGTGGTTAAGAATCTGCCTGCAAATGCAGGGGACACAGGTTTGAGCCCTGGTCTGGGAAGATCCCATGTGCCGTAGAGCAAATAAGCCTGTGCACCACAGCTACTGAGCCCGTGCACCTAGAGCCCATGCTCTGCAACAAGAGAAGCGACCGCAATGAGAAGCCTGCACACCACAACAAAGAGTAGCCCTCGCTTGCTGCAAATAGAGAAAGCCCACGTGTGACAATGAAGACCCAACGCAGCCAAAAATATAAATAAATAAATAAATAAATAAATAAATAAATAAATAAATAAATAAAATTGTAAAAAACACGAAAACACCATCACAGAAATATCCAGAATAATATCTGACCAAATAACTGGGCATGGTGGCCCAGACAAATTGACATAGAAAATTAACCACCTAAGCCCTAGTTTTGTCATCTTTTACTGAGAAATTTGACTTATCTGAACTATTTTGATAACTAGAAGATACCGTCTAGAGGTAACACCCTCAGGTTTTTACATGGTAGGCAGCAGAGGGAAAGAGCCCATTTGTCCAGTCAGATGACACCTAAAGATAAAATTCTGTCTTCTCTTTCCAACCCACAAGGATGAATGCCAAAAATACATCACTTATATCTGCTTTAGCTAACATAGGATAGGTCTGGAACAGACCTATGCTCCCAGTAAGCCTCATGAAATGCTATTTCATTAAGGGGAGACTTTACTTGCTAAGATTAGAAGCAAAAGAGGGTGGTGGATGAAACACTGCCCAAGGATATAAGTTCATGCAAGGAAGCAGGAGAGAGAATGGGTATCCGAAGATGTGCGCTCTAAGCCAACACTAATTCCACAGCATCAGGTTATAATTCAGGGAGCACAACTGCTGGGGTTTATTTCCCCCTCTTTTCTCCCCCAAAGAGGGACAAATCAAGCATACTGACAAAGGAAGAGCATTAGTCACCACAGATAAATTCCTTTTTAGAGGTGATCTTGCAAATAATTTGGCTCAGTGTAGACTATGTTTTGGTTCCAAAAACCATAAGCTAGAGCATTTCATTCCAGGTCCCTCCTCAAATATCCATGATAGGTAGAAATTTGGCATCAGTAGTCCTTGAAATCTCCCCAGGTGATTATAATATGCAACCAGGGCCGAGAATCTGGAGATGTAGAGAGAATTTAAATTGAACTTTAGTTAAACAGTAACACGAGCTCTGACTCTACTGGCTGGAGCTAGAAAAGGGATTTGCATTTACTGGGATGAGAAGATAAAGAAAACCAAGGAGTAAATCAAATGCTTTACACCTGTGCTTAGCTAATTGTTACTCAGATAATTCAGACAATCTTACAGCACCTGAACCCTGAAATTCCTTAGTTCTGTTTTAAAAAAAAGTAACTCTTCAAGTAACTGAACTCTGAGAATCATGTAAATCATAAAGAAAAAGAAGAAATCTTATTTTTTGAATTAGTTGATTTCATATATACTGTTTCACTTTCATGATGTTAATTAGTTAGCTTTCTTTCCATTTTATGTTTGAGGAAAGTAAGGCTTTAAAAATCTCAGTAATTTTCTCAAAGTCACTTGTTAAGGGTGTGGTAGGGAGCATAATGGCTCCTAAAAATGCCCTCACCCTAATCCCTAGAACCTATTAATATGTTACCTTACATGGTGAAGAGGACTTTGCAGATATGGCTGAAGTTATAGACCTTGAGATAGAAAGATTATCCTGGATTACCTCATGGAACAAATCTAATTGCATGAGTCCTTAAAAGTAGAAAACCATTCCCAACTGTAGAAAGAGAAAGAGAGAGATGTCCTAATAGAAGCAGAATCAGAGAGATTCAACATTTTGGGTTTTGTAGGTGGAGAAAGGGGACTCTGAGTCAAGGACTACAAGTGACCGCTGGAAGCGGATAAAGTCCAGGGAACAGAAACACCCCTAAGAGCCTCCAGAAAAGAATGTAGCTCTGCCAACACTTTTTTTTCTTTTTTAACCATCTATATTGGAGTAGAACTGATTTACAATGGTGTGTTAGTTTCTGCTTCATAACAAAGTGAATCAGCTATACGTATACATATATCCCCATATCTCCTCCCTCTTGCATCTCCCTACCACCCTCCATTCCCGATCGCACCCCTGTAGGTGGACACAAAGCACAGAGCTGATCTCCCTGTGCTTTGCGGCTGCTTCCCACTAGCTATCTATTTTACATTTGGTAGTGTATATATGTCCATGACACTCTCTCACTTCATCCCAGATTACCCTTCCCCCTCCCTGTGTCCACAAGTCCACTCTCTATGGCTGCGTCTTTATTCCTGCCCTGCCCCCTAGGTTCTTCATAACCATTTTTTCTTTTTTTTAGATTCCATATATATGTGTTAGCATACGGTATTTGTTTTTCTCTTTCTGACTTACTTCACTCTGTATGACAGTCTCTAGGTCAATCCACCTCACTACAAATAACTCAATTTCACTTCTTTTTATGGCTAAGTAATATTCCATTGTATATATGTGCCACATCTTTATCCATTCATCTGTCGATCCTGCCAACACTTTTACTTTACTCAATTGAGACCAATGTCAGACTTGTAAGGTAATAAATTGACATTGTTTTGAGTCACTATATTTGTGGTAATTTGTATGAAAGCAATAAAAAACTATTACAGGGGTCCTATAGGAGCCAGGCTATATATTTATACTTAAGTATTTCTGAAATGAATTTAACCTTGTGATTGACAGCAGCTTCCAAGGGATTCCACCACACACCTGAGGCAAAAGCAGCCTAATACAAAGCAGTGACAGCAGCAGGTCACTGCCCCACACTTGGGGTAGAGGGGGACTTGATCTACTGTAGCAGCAGCATAGCCTGAATGGGAACCCATCCTCCTGTGGCACTAGTCCCATCAACATTAGTCTAATCTGCTAGCACCTGCTGCACCAACAGGCCCAACATATACAAACCCTCCAACTCAGCAGCATTAAGTGAGCCAGACTCAGTGTTTCCTGAAACTCATATCCAATGGCACTGGAAAGCCCAGATATCACCTAATGTTATGAAAACATAAAAAAAAAACAATAACAGAAGACTGGGAACTTCAGAAAGAAAAGGGGAACAATGGAATGGGTGAAAACAAATGGGGTATATATAAGAGAATATCATTAGCCTCATGAGTTTCTTAAATACTATATAATGGTCAAAGCAAATATTATGACACCATCTGATGTGGTTCTCAATGTAGAGAAAGGAAATACTACAGAAAATCATACTTTAAAACTGGGGAATATTAAGAGACTAAATGGAAGTAAAATTTTGGAACTTCACTTGAAGTAATAAAACACTGATTCCAGTAGGCTATGGTAAGTTACATATGTATACTGTGATGCCAAAAGTAAGCACTAAGAAAACTATACAAACAGTATACACAAATGATTATAAATAAATTAAATTAAAATGGACTTATTAAAAAATGTTTAAGTAACCCACCAGGCAAAATAAGAGAAACACAGGATTGAGAAACTAAGGTAAAAGACAAAACAAAAAATAAAATGGTAGACCTAATCTTTAACATAGCAATAATTACATTAACTGTAAATGATCTAAATAACCAAGTCAAAGACAGAGATTGGAAGAGTAGATTAAAAATTCACAAGCATGATCCAACTATATACTGTCTATAAGAAGTTTACTTTAAACATCATGATATAGGTAGTTCAAAGTAAAAGGAAGATAATGATATATCATGTGAATGTTAATCAGAAAAAGTAGGAATGGCTATATTAATATCAGATAAAGTAGACTTCAGAGCAAAGGAAATTATTAGGGGCAAACAGGGTCATTACATAAAGATAACAGGAATAATCCACCTAGATGACCTAATGATACTAAATGTGTGTGCACCAAACAACAGAACTTCAAAATATATGAAGCAAACACTGAAAAAAGTAGTAAAAGGAGAAAATTTTAAATCTACAATTATGATTTGAGACTTCAGCACAGCAATTTATAGAACTACCAGAGAGAAAAATCAGCAAGAATATGGAAGAAATGAAAACATCATCAATCAATAGGATATAACTGACATTTAAAGAACACACTCAGTGACAGCAGAATACATATTCAAGTGTCCATGGAATATTCACTCATATACTATATACTGGGCAATAAAAAGAACCTTAGCAGATTTAAATTGTAATGTGCCTAAGTGTTGGATGCTAAGACTCAGAGGTTTTCTTATTTCTTTCATTTATATATTCATAAAAAATTAGCAGATTTAAAAGAATTAAAATCATAGAGTATGTTCTCTAGCCATAATGGAATCAGACTAGAAATCAATAACAGAAAGACAACAGGAAAGTCTTCAATCACATGAAAACTAAACATCACAATTCCAAATATCTCATGGGTAAAAAAGACAGCATCAAGGAAATATTGTTTAATGCATAGAATAAAAGAAAATGGAGATATAACAGATCAAAGTTTGCAGAATGAAGTGAAAGCAATGCTGAAAGGGAAGTTTATAGCACTAAATTGGGAAAGAAAGTGTTTCAAAGCAATAATCTAATTTTCTATATTACAACAGTAAAAAAGGAAGAGGAAAAAAACACTAAACAAGCAGAAAGAAGGAAATAATAAAGATGAAATAGAAATCCATGAAACTGAAAACAGGAAAATAGGGGGGAAAATCAATGAAACAAAAGGCTGGTTCTTGGAAATAAACAATCTAATCAATAAAGATCTAGCAAAACTGATAAAGATAAAAAGATGGATGGCACAAATCACAGGTATCAGAAATGCAACCAGGGATACCATGACATATCCTGCAGGTTAATAAGGGACAAGTTGTTATGAACAAGTCTACACTATAAATTCAAAAATGTAGGTGAAATGGGCCAATGCTTCTACGCTCAAAACTACCAAAACTCAGCCAAGATGAAATAGATAATCTCAATTTTCCTGTAACCATTAGAAACACTGGTTTTTCATTTAAAAACTCCCAAAAGGAATATTCAGGTTTAGATGTTTCACTTTTACCCAAGACATAAAGAATTAACACCAATTTTACATGATTTGATAAGAAAGAGAAGTAGAAGGAACAGTTCCTAATTAAATTTATGAAGCCAGTATTACCTTGATACCAAAACCGGACAGGGATAGTATAGAAAGAAAAAAACTACAGACCAATATTTTTTTTATGAAATTGGCTGTAAAAATCCTCTGCCAAATATTAGCAAATTAAATCCAGAAATATATAAAAAGAATAATATACCATGACCAAGTGGCATTTATTCTAGTTATGCAAAGTTGGTTAAATATTTGAAAATCAAACAATATTATCCACCATATCCAATAGATTAAAGGGAAAAGTCATGTGATCCTATCCAATAATGCAGAGAAAGCACTTGACAAAATCCAATCTCATTCATGATTTTAACAAAAGAAGAAAAAAGAACTCCAAGCAAACTAGGAATAGAAAAAGAACATACTGAAACTCATAAAGATGATCTACAAACAACCTATACCGACATTATATTTAACTGTGAAAGACTGAATGTAATCTCTGTAAGATCAGAAACAAGGCACGGATATCTGCTCTCACCACTTTTATTAAATATATTACTGGAGGTTCTAGTAAGAAAATAAAGCAAAAATAAATAAATACATACATTTAAAAGTTAAATTTTTAAAAAGTTCATTTAAAAGATAAAAGGACTATTCCTACTATGTTGAATAGGAAGGAATATATCCTACTGAATGTTGAAGAGTAATATATCCTATTATATTGCCTAAGGAAAAGTAAAACTCTCGGTGTCTGAAGAGGAGATGATAATCTAAATGGAGAAAATACCAAGGAATCCACAAAAAGCTTGAGAAATAATATTAGTCTGTAAATGTTTTAGAGTACAAGATCAACACAATTTTATCACATTATATATTAATAACAAATGTGTAGAAGCTTAAATTAAAATATGTGATGCCATTGACAACTGACCTAAATAAATACTTAAATACAAGCCCAATAAGACATTTATAGGACCTCTATACTGAAAATTACAAAATGCTGATGAAGAAAACATTTAAAGTCCCAAACAAATAGGGAGACATACCTTGTTCATGGATTAGAAAACACAACATAATAAAGATGTCAATTCTCCCCAAGTTAAGAGGCTTAACACAATTACTCTTAAAATGCCCTCAAGGTTTTTGCGGATATAGACAAGCTTTTTCTAAGATTTATATGGTAAGAAGAGGCTGAAGAATAGCTAAAACAATTTGTAAAGGAAGATTAAAATGGGAGGAATTAATCCACCCAATTTCAAGACTTTGCAGCAATTTTGGAGGGTAGATACATAGATCAATGGAATGGAATAGAGAACCCAGAAACAGACTGACATAAATACATTTAACCTGTTTTTGACAGCAGTGCAAAAGCTATCAAGGAAGAATAGACATTTCAAAAAATGGTACTGAAACAGTTGGACATCCCTCGACAAAAACAAACAAAAAATGAACCTTAACCTAAACCTCCACACCTTACACAAAAATTAAATCAAAGTGGATCATAGTCTTAAATGTAAAAGCAGGACATTTTTTGAAAAAAAAATAGGAGAAAATCTTTGGCATCTAGAACTAGGTGAATAATTCTTAGACTTGACACCGAAAGTATGATCAATAAAAGCAAAAACTGATACATTGGATCTCATCAAAATGAGTTAAAAATGCTTCATAGAAGATCCTTTTAAGTGGATGAAAACTCAAATTACACAGTGGGAAAACATATTTGAAAATCCCATATGAGACAGATGACTTGTATCTATAATATACAAAGAACTCTCCAAACAACTTAAAAAAATCCAACTAGAAAATAGGCAGAAGACAGGAACAGACATTTCATGGAAGAGAATATACACATGGCAAAGAAGCACATGAAAAGATGCTCAACATCATTAGCATTAGGGAAATGCAAATTAAGACCATAATGAGATATCAGAGAATAACTAAAATTATAGTGACAACATCAAATGCTGGCGAGTACGTAGAAAAGTTATATCACGTCACTGGTGGGAAAATAAAATGGTTTAGCCACTCTGAGAAACAGCTTGACAGTCTCTTTTAATCCTAAAAGTAGATTCACCCTACAATGCAGTAATTGTACTCTTGAGCATTTATCCAAAAGAAACAAAAACTTAATTAAGTTCCCACAGAAACTTACACATAAATGTTCAGAGCAGTTTTATTTATAATAGCCAATAACTGGCAACTACCCAAATGTCTTTCAATGGATGAATGTTGAAACAAATTGTGATAAAATCTTATGATAGAATACTACCGAGCAACGATAAGGAACAAATTATTAATATATGCAAAAATTAAAATGAACTTCAAGGGAATGATGCTGAAGAAAAAATTTTTAAAAGCCAATCTCCAAAGATTAAGTAATTCATGATTATGTTTACATATTATTCTTAAAATAACAAAACTGTGGAGATGGAGAACAGATTAGAAATTGCCAAGGGTTAGAGATGGGGGTAGAAGGTACAGTGGGGAAACTTTGTGAGGTTTTTGTGGTCCCAGTACAAATAATACAGCACTCTTGGTTTTAATCCCTAAAGATGTTTAAAAACAATTCCTAATAAGAGTTGTCCAGATATTTAGCAATGGCAGCAGATTACAGGTATAGCTCCCCAACATGACAACTTCAAAAGAGATTGTACTAATTCAATGCATATGTTAATTTTAAAAAGGCCAGTCACAGTACTTAAATGGTATATATCTTAACGATATTATTCTAAGTATCTAGCTATACCAGATGGACTAGCAGGATTTTCTGTCCATTCATTCTTATTTAAGACAGTAAATCTTATAATAAGAGAGTTAAAAAAAGAAAAAGAAAAAAACAACAAACCTCAACTACAGTTGGGTATTCTCATAGGAAGATGAGGTGAAAAAAGTAGCAGTGGTTCAAAAGCTTAAGCAGTGGCACCTAAATTTGGCTGCATATTAGAATCATCTGAAGCACTTTTTAAAAACCCTCACACTGACTGTTGGTCATCCTAGACCAATAAAATAACTTTAAATCTCCTCAGACGATGCCAGTGTCTAGCCAGAACTGAGAACCAGAGGACTAAGCAGAAGGGGATGTTTCTACAAAGATTTCTTAACAATAAGTCCTTTCACCCAATCAGATTTACCTTCCCACAAAGGGGTAAAGAAGGCTAGATGTTGTCCATACTTGCTTCGCTTTAATTAGCACTTGTGACTTGCCCAAATCCTAGATCATGTTTCCCCTAAATTTCATGTTATTCCCTAAGTTTTTCAAATCCAGGGCTAAGGGGTTTGCCAGGATGAGATTTTAAGTGTTCACACAGGGGAAGTCCCTGGCAAACCAGGAAAGTGGTCACTCTACATTGAATTGTAAAGTATCCTAAATAACCCTGCCACTGCTCCCAGATACTAGTCTGTGCCAATCAGTGGAGAAAAGGCATTCTCCATTACTACCACGGCAAATGCTGCTGTACTTGCCTTGGCTACTCCCTATCTTTTCCAGGCGTCACTCCCCTTAACCTGCTGGTGGACGCTTTGGCAGCTGACAAGGCAGATATTTTTAAACTTTAAGGTGAATAAAAATCATCTGGAGGGCCAGTTATAACAGAGATCACTGAGCCCCACTAGAGTTGCTGATTCCATAGGGCTGGGATAGGGCCCTAAAACTTGAATATCTGACACATTATCAGGGGATGCTGGTAAAGCTGGTCAGGTTGTTACTGAATGCTGGTTCGTGTGTCTGAAGCACACTGAGGCCAAACAAACCTAAAGGTTGGAGTCTGGAGAAGAGAAAGGTTTATTGCAGGATCGAGCAAGGAGAGGGGTGGTCCGTGTTCCAAAACCCCTGAAATCTCCAAAGGATTTCAGCAAAGCATTTTTAAAGGCCAGGTGAGGGAGGGACATCCCAGGGCATGTGATCAGCTCGTGCACAATCCTCTGATTGGCTGATGTTGAGGCCACAAGGCAGGTAACATTATCCATCCTTAGGTGCCAGAAGGTCTGGGGGCTACATGCTCTTGATCATCAAGGAGTTCATTTCTTCCATTGGGTGGTGGTTTTTAGCATCTGAAAACTCAAGAAATATGCCTGAGATACTATTATCTGAGTACTTCAGAGAGAAACTACAATAGAGGATATGGTGGATGGGTCTGTCCTAGGAAGGCCCCATAGGGTACTGCTTGGTTACAAGGTGACCATACTTTGAGAACCACTGCTCTAGTGGCTTGGAATGTTAGGAAAGTAATGGAAGAATCCCTTCCCAGATCTAGATTCTAGTATCACCAGCTATTTTGGTGGGAGGAAGGGTAAGTTTTGTCCTTGCTTGGACTTCTTGTTCATTTATATCAAAGCCTATTTGAGGCAGTGCGTTCGGCAGTCCTGGAGATCTGTCTTTTGCTTCAACAGTGTTTGGAATGAACAGACCCAGGGACGCTCCTTGCTCCAGCCCCCGACCACCCTCCAACCTTTTTTCCTTTCGCAACCTTTGGAATCAGACACTCAGCTATCCTCAGCCTCCAGGACAGGCCAACACCAGTTTTTGAGCTTAGCTCCTTATCCCTGATCAACCACGAGTTCCCAGGTTCGTCAGAATTATTCCACCGAGGTGGAGGCTCCCGTCCACCGCCTGTTCATCTTGCATCTGTGGACACTTACCTCTCTCTGAGCATCTATTTCGACAGCAACAATGGGACTCTGGACAGTATGGGCCACATTTTTCGCCAGCTGGCTGAGGAGAAGTGTGAGGGCGCCCAGCGCCTCTTGAAAATGCAAAACCAGTGCTGCGGCCGCGCCCTCTTCCAGGATGCATGGAAGCCTTCTCAGGATGAGTGGGGTAAAACCCAGGATGCTGTGGAAGCCGCCATTCTTAGGGAGAAGAATCTGAACCAGGCACTATCGGATCTGCGCGCCCTGGGTCCTGCCTTGCAGACTCCCAGCTCTGTGACTTCCTGGAGAGCCGCTTCCTGGAGGAGCAGGTGAAACTCATCCAGAAGATGGGCGACCACCTGACCAACCTCCGCAGGCTGGCTGGTCCGCAGGCTGTGCTGGGCGAGCATCTCTTTGAAAGGCTCACCCTCGAGCCAAACAGGAGTCTCTGAAGTCCAGCCGCATCTGAGGAGACCCTCTGGCGTCAGAGCTTCTGCCTGAAGCCCCGCTCTGAAGCCACTAGGCAGCTTTGTAACTGCCCTGGAGCCCTCTCCCAAGACTTGGACCAAATGGAAACAATAACGCTTTTTGAAGAAGGAAAAAAAAAAGCCTATTTGAAATACAAACAGAATAAAGCGAAAAAAAGAAATATATACATATATTCACGTTCTTTTAACATATGAATTGCCCCACTTTATCTGTGTGAAGTAAGTTTGTTCCAATTATTGGGCTGGTTCTCAAGCTTTGCTGCTCGTTTGAATTACCTAAAGAGCTTTGAAGAAAAACATTGGTGTCTGGGTCCCAGCCCCAGAGATTTTGATTCAGTAGGTCTAGGCAGGAGCCTGGGCACCGGGAGGTCTCAGAGTTCCCCAGGTGATTCTAATGTGCAGCAACTTTGTGAACCACCTCTTGGCTTCAATGCAGCTAGTCATCAGATATTAAATCTAAGACACATGGACTACTAGTGTGTGAGCTCTGTTGCTAGGTGTATTCCATTTTCTTCCTCCTGGAAGATTCGTGCCAGGGAAAATGATTGATAGTTGTGTTACTTCTCTGAAATGGATGGAAATTTCCAATTAGCGTGAACAGGGGAGGGCGAATGGGTGAATGCAATAAGGTGTATCATTTACGTATTGCCCTATGTGTATGGCTAGAAGCTTTTGCAACTGAGGTCTGCCCTACTTTTCATGCTAATGGTAATGCTTGTCTTCCTAATGCAGGTGTAAACCTTATAAGCCCATAGGTAGACAGCATCACAAAATATTTACCCCTCCCCACTGGCCCACTCTCAAGCTTCACTCCCCTTCCCCAATACACAAATGTACATCAATGCACTTGAGACCAATACCAACATACTGACCTTCAATTCTTCTACTTTGCAGCTTCCCTCTTATCAGGAGATGTCAGCATTTAGTGCAAGGACAAATGCTTGCCTCTTGAGGAGTAATGTAGACAAAGCCTCCAAGAGACAAATAGCCCTTAGGGAGAGGGAAATAGTCTTTCAAAAAGGTTGATGCCCAGAGGAGGCATTTTCAGTCATCTCACCTTAGAGGTCAAATATCCAAAATTAAAAAGGTTAAAAAAAAAAGAAGAAAGCAAGGAAGAAAAGAAGGAAACAATTTTCTTATCTCATAGTAATAAGGCAGTTTTCCTTAAAAAAAAGACTCAAGCCTTAAATTCTCTTTCCTAATCAAAATGTGCTTTTCCATCTTTAGACTATTCCTCTTATATCGTGTATTATTCATGATGTTTAATTCTTGAAATAGCACATGGCTGAAAACAGAAGCTAACCTCTTGTTCACTATGAATTAAATCTTCTTTTCCTAGGACCCGTCTACAATGTACAATTTGGGGTTGGCCAACATAATTATTTTCTCTGAAATACGTTACAGCATTTTGCCTTTTCAATATATAGTTATACAATACATTGTTAACACAACATATTTAATATAGTCAATATAGTAAATACAACTATAACACACATGATATGATGTCACTTTGGTGATTTTCTTCATCCATGTAATTCTGAAATTTGACAGTATAGTTTTCATATTCTAATGAGCTGAGTATTACCTTTGCAAGGATAGAAAAATAAAATAAATTCATAATATTCTTGTGTGGTTTGCCCCTGGGGTGGATTACCATAATGGGGGGATATTTGAGCCTTTCCCCAAGTCATTAAAAATCCTCCAGCAAGCAGCCCCTTGTCCTCTCCAGGGAGTGGGGGGAAAGGATCTTTAATCATAATAATCCTGGGGGGAGAAATCTCGGAAATAAGACATCTGCTTCTGTGCCTTGTTGTTTTGCAGAATAGCAATGATTGCCTTAGCAGCTTCTATTGCCATATGTATACAATAAGTAAATGAACATAAAATTGAATGAACGCATAAAAGAAGGATAAACCCACCCACCTTAACAACCCCACTCTCTCAAATGCTGTGCCCTGAAACATGAAAGAAAGAATCACGGGATCATAAGGATTAATAAAATAACAGTCTCTGTTAACAATATTGACAGGAGGTATAAGGATAATTTGTCTGATGTGGGACCAACAGCTTAACTAACTGCTTAATTCTTTTTTTTAAGGGCAATTCATTCATTTATTGTTTAAAGATTGCAAGACAACATCTGAATTTTTGTAGCACAATTTAAATGTTTTACTTTTTTGATAAAGCAGAGTATAATAGCAAAAACAATTAGTTTCCAGTAATATCTATATCTCTATTCAGAATTAAGTCTTCCACAGACATGTAACCTGGAAACAAAAGCCTGTTACAATAAGCAAAGCTTCAACGGAGTGGCTACTTTTCAGGCCAGGGAAAGGTTCATCCCTATAGGAGGATGATGTGCTATGTAAAATGGCTGCAAGGTCACAGCCTTGAGGGCGTTGGAAGTCTAGTATCCTTTTCCACATTAAGTAGTTCGGGGAACTTCAAACGTCCGTTCATCTGCAACCAAGCTGGCAACCTTTAACTGATATTTCAAGCAGGTAAGAAATAAATGAAAAGAAATCCCTACATTGATGTTCCTTGATTTACACTGTTAAATGGTTCATTAACATGTAATTCTGGCTAAGAATTACATTTGAGACTCCTTGCCCAGATTTTGGTGAACAGTACAAATCTTTCAGAAATTCATGTTTTCATTAATCAATAATTTGTCAGCTAGGATACATTCAGGCATCAGCTACAACTTCAAAATAGGTGCACTGCCTCAGCGCTTTGGAAAGACATAATCTAAAACACTAATAGCAGACAAAATATCTGTTACTAGACAGCATAGGTGCAGTACAGCAAGACAAAAACATATTCATATGTGCCACGGACCAGCCTCAGAAAGAGGATTTCACCGCCCAGGGTCAGAAGGGACGGGGTAAGGAACTGAAGTAGCACCGTCGAATGGGGTCAGAAGGACCAAGACAACTGATGGTTGCAAGGCAAGTTTTATTATGCTACAGTTGCAGATTATATAGACTAGAAAAGGGAAGGTTGCCAGACGGTGGTTTACATGATCTAATGACTGTCTCGGCTCAAGGTTAACTTCCCTGGGAGAAAACCCATAAACCCAGAATCATCCAAAATAACCTGCACGTGCAGGGTGGAGACAGATTTGCTTGTCTCATTTTCCATTCTTTCTGATTTCTGGGCCCTGGTGATTTATCTCCCATGGAATGGATCAAGGAGGGGAACAAGTAGGGACAGTCCCTTCGAGCAGTGGCGGCATGCCTGGCATGTCTGTAGCCTGCTCTCAAGGCTGACTGCTTCCCACAGGTCCCCCTTTTTTATTTTTTTAATTTTTGCTGCAAAATAATTCCATGAACCTTAGTGCCGAGAGTAGTATACTGTTGCATGAGGATACGAAACAGACATGAGAAGATTATTATCAATAATAGGCAAATTATGGCCAGGGTAATAAATCCTGACAACCCTCTAGTAATCCACGACTAAGGGTTTAACCACTTTAAATGATCCAGTAAACTTTGAATTACATCTTCTGGTGAAATATCATCAAGATGTGCATTTTGTATATCCTGAATTTCAGCATTTAATTTCTTAAGATCAAGACTAATATTATCTGACCAAACACTCAGCAGATGCATTTCTACTTCTTCCCATTCCCAAATACAGTCATTGTACTTGTAAGGAATAACACAAATCCACGTATACTTTGCATGACAAGCTAAACGCATCCTCAATTTTAATGCTGCCATCTGATCTCCAATCCTCAAAATTGCATTTTTAAATTCATCTAACTTGTTATTAATCTGTAAATCTATGTGACTTTGTAAAGATTAAGCAAGACTGGTATTTTGAGATAATTGATTAGCAAAGTGAGCATGATTAATACTCTGTGAAAGAGCAAGACGGGCAGTAGCCGCAGTAGCAGACAGAGCAGCCAAGGCAAGTAAACTTACTATTAGCCACCCAATAAAGCATCTCCTTCTCTGTAAGGCTTTAGAGAGTTCCACCCATGCCTGCACTCCAGTATCTTCATACCAAGGTTCTCTCAGATGTACAGGCACCATAACATATATGGGTTGCCTTAGTATAAGCGCAGATTGTGTTCCTGCAGAAGGGAACATACAACTGCTAAAAATACAATGAACACAGCTAATATTATATCCTCCTTTGGAAGAATTACCAATGTTAATAGAACCAATCAAAAGTGTATATGGAGGAGCAACACAAGTTATAACAGGTGTATTGGAATAAGTTAGAGCTAGTTTCCATATATCCCAGTTCTTTTGAAATGTGATAAACCTATCTATGATGGGAATAGAAGAGAGAAGAATTGACCTCTTGGTATGATCTGTAGTACACCATATTTGGTTATTATTCCAAGATGCATTGCAACATTCAAAATTGGATCCAGCAAAGTTAATGGTCATAAAAGGAGGAAATTGAGTTTTTGATTTTCTGTTAAGAATAGTAACCTTATGTCCAACTATAAGTATCCCTTGTCCTCCAAGAAAATGCTTCATACAGAAATAATTTCCTGAATCTTCACCTGGAACCTTGGCTATAGTAATAGCGGAATCCCGAAGTGGTGAGGCATATGAGATTCGACCTCTAATATTAATAGCTTGCCCATTTTTATACCAAATGATGGTATCCTTAAGATCCTCTCGTCGGCTGGTAGCCGGGCCTGTAAGAGTAATGTTGGTTCCTGTAAAATGAAGGTTCATGAAAGCAAAACAGTGTAATAAATGAGTGATAACATGTTTAGTAGCTTCTCGGGTCTGTGCTGTAGCACAGAGGAAACCAGAATAAGTATCAATAGTGACATGAACAAATTGTAATTTCCCAAAAGACGGGATATGAGTAACATCCATTTGCCATAAATGACTAGGTAATAATCCACGAGGATTAACACCATAATGTGGAACAGGAAGGTGAGGTAAGCACTGTGGGCATTGCTTAACAATTTGTCGGGCGCCTTCACGAGTAAGGGAAAATTCTTTGCGTAACGTAGCCGCCGACTGATGGTGTAAAGCATGCGATTGCTGTGCTGCTTGTGAAGCAGTTTGATCATAATTTACCATAATATGAGGGTGTCCAGGACATGGACCATGAGTATCAACAGTATGAAGATAATGAATGCAATACCTTAGCCATTCTTGACAGCATGACGAACGGAAAGGAGGAGGACGGTAAATTGGGATATGTCCTGCTTTAGGGAAAAGAGATTGAGGAGGAAGAGGAACTTTAACTTTATTTTTGGGAGGAAAACGCACAGGATAAAGATCACGTTTAGATCGAGTTAAAACATCTGCAGTCGCATTAAGTTTAGACAATGGACCAGGCAAGTTAGAATGAGCACGGATATGCAGAGCTGCAACACGACCATCGTGGGAACGAATAAGCTGTTGAAGCAAACGAAAAGAGGATGATAATTCAGGGTCATTAGTATGTCCTCTGGTCGCAGTCTCCAGAAGAAATAATAAGCTGATAAGATATTTACTATCAGAAAACAAATTAAAAGATATAGAAGGCAAATGTTTAAAAGCCATAATGACAGCATACAGTTCAACACGTTGAGCTGAAGTCAAGGAAGTTTGTTTAATGAGCTTGGTTCCGTCGTCAATGATTACAGTAGCCACTCCTGAAGAAGAACCGTCTGTAAAAACCAAAGGTACATGAGGAATAGGCTGTTGCCTAATTATAGAAGGAAAGATGTAACAGTTAACTTTGTCGAATTGGATCAATTTATCAGCAGGGTAATGGCATTCCAAGCTACCTGAAAATCCTGCAAGAGCAAGACCCCATTCATTACTATGTTGAAGAAGCCAATTTTGTTGACTAACTGAATAAGGGATAATAATTTGAGAAGTTTCTATACCCAGAAGTTGTAAGCATCTAGTTCTACCTTGCATTATTAGCTTACTACTAAGTTCAAAATAAGGGTTAATAACCTTAGAGGATGTAGTTTTCATATGAATCCATTCAATAATTCCAACAGTTTGCCAGAAGATGGCAGTAGGCACATGAGGTGTTGGACAAGCAATTAAAGAAATTGGCAGGTGAGTATGCATTCGAGTTAATTGTGCAGAGCTGATAGCTCTATTAACTATTTGTAAAGCTTGAAGTGCTTCTGGAGTCATAGAGCGTGAAGTAGAAGGATCTGAGTCACCTTTAAGAATATCAAACAAAGGCTCTAATTGAGCAGTAGTAAGTTTTAAGGAAGGCCTTGGCCAATTAATATCTCCAAGTAATTTTTGAAAATCCTTTAATGTTTTTAAATTATCAACTCGAATTTGCAGTTTTTGAGGCCTAATGGTAGTGTTATCAATATATTTTCCCAAATAGAAAAATGGAGATTGTCTTTGAATTTTTTCTGAGGCAATGACCAAGCCAAATGATTGTAAGGATTGTTGTAAAAATTGAAAAGCAGTCTCTAATAAAGAAATATTATCTGTGGCTAAAAGTATATCATCCATATAATGTATGAGATATAACGTTGGAAACCTTTTTCTCACAGGAGTTAAGGCCTGAGCCACATAGTTTTGGCATAATGTAGGACAATCTGCCATGCCCTGAGGCAATACTTTCCATTGAAATCTCCTCATGGGTTCCTTAAAATTTAAGGAAGGCAAGCTAAAAGCAAAATGTTTTCTGTCTTCAGGAAACAAAGGAATAGTGAAAAAAACAATCTTTTAAATCTATAACTAAAAGATGATAATTGTGTGGTATGGCTGTTGGAGAGGGTAGACCTGCTTGAAGAGCTCCCATTATTAGCATAGTTTTATTAACAGCTCTTAGATCCGGTAATAACCTATATTTTCCAGATTTTTTCTTGGTAATAAAAATAGGAGTATTCCAAGGACTATTGGAAATTTCTAAATGCCCTAATTGCTCCAGTACTAATTGCTCTGCAGTTTCTAATTTCTCCTTTGTGAGGGGCCATTGGCCCACCCATACAGGGTCATCACTCAGCCAAGTAATTGGATCAGCAGTGAGTGGAGGAGAATCCAAGGCCCCTAAGAAAAACCCAAACCTTGTCTATCATTTTTTATTTTCACATCAATAGGATAGACAGTTCCTTGTTGATTTGTCCCCAGTCCTTTTGTGGGAAGAAATCCTTGATCCAACATCATATTAGAGACTTGAGAATTTGGACTATAAAGTAATACTCCCATTTCTTTTAATATATCTCGGCCCCAGAGGTTTAAAGGCAGCCTAGGCAAAACATAAGGCTGGAAGTATCCTGAATGGCCCTCACTATCTTGCCATAATAATAACTGACTACTTTGCATAGGAGAAGAACTCTGTCCTATTCCTTGAAGTTCTGTAATAGTAGGACTAACGGGCCAATGTTTATGCCAGTGAATCTGTGTCATAACAGAGACATCAGCTCCAGTGTCTAACAAACCTGAAAAAACCTTTCCATTAATGGTTCATTTCCTTTCTGGACGTTCTTTCCCTATCTTCTGAATCCAGTAGGCAGCATTAGATGATCCAAAAGCCTTTGTGTCTCTCTTTTGATGTTGTAAAATTTGTCCATGAGGTACAAAGGGCAAAAGTAGCAATTGTGCAATTTTATCCCCAGGAGAAATCATTATTATATTTTTAATAGTTTGTGCCATGATTTTTATTTCTCCTTCGTAGTCACAATCTATGACTCCTGGCATAATAGTTAAACCCTTCATGGTGACACTACTTCTTCCCAATAATAGTCCCATCAAACCCTTGGGTAAAGGTCCATAGATGCCCATAGAGAAGGCCTGAGGACCCATTTCAGGAGTTAATACATATCAGGCGGAGGTACTGTGGTCCAGTCCTGCGCTTCCTGCTGTATCTCTGGAGAGCAAAGATATTGTATGTTTTTGTTTTTGGTTAATGTCTGATTGATAGTTTGAGGAGGATACACAGACATTGCCCCTATTATCTGTTGGGGCCGGGAAAGGCCCCGGGAGGAGTTTCCCGACAGTGGTGTTCCATCCTTGTGGGCCACTGAGCGACAATCTCGTGCCCAACGTTTTCCCCTATTGCATTTAGGGCATAAACCAGGGATTTTCTGACCATCTGGAGGGTTTTGAGTAGGGAAGGAAGGACCAGGGTTACAGTGAAAAGATCTACATTCTCCAGAAAAATGACCTGCCTTTCCGCATTTAAAACTAGTCTTTGTTCTCTTTGGATTGTTTTTAAACCCCACTTTAGTTAATGCTGCAGCCATAGCAGCACCCTGTATATAAGCAGGCCCAATGTCTGCACAAAGGCGAATATAATCCTTCAATGTTCCCCGTTTTCTCCAAGGTCGAATCGCAGCCTGACATGCATTATTAGCATTTTCAAAAGCAAGTTGCTTAACTACAATTGTACCAGTGAGTCCATCCACAATGAGCCTCCCCACCGGCTGTAACAATCTATCTACAAAATCAGCATATGGTTCATCAGGTCCCTGTCTAATTTTTGAAAGATCCTCAGTTTTGTGTGTAGAAGATAATTTCCTCCAGGCTTGTAATGCCAAATGATTTATTTGAGGATAAGCAACAAAGGGATAAGTTAATCGATCTTGTAAAGAGATATATGGTCTTTCCCCAATCAACATATGATAATCAACTGGAATATCATGGATAGCATTCTTTTCTGCTTGTTCAGCAGCCCGTTCATAAAAATCAAACTTCCATATTAAATAATCTCCACCATTTAAACAAGCTCGTGCAATAGACTGCCAATCAGCAGGGGGAAGAGCTTCTCCTGTAATAGTGTCAACCATAGCAGTAGTAAAAGGAGCAGTGGGCCCATATTGAGCACAAGCAGATTTTAAATCTTTCAAAACTTTAAAAGGAAGAGCCTGATGCTCCCTAATAGCCTGTTGAGGATTATTAGGATCAGGTCTTTCCGTGACAGGACAACAGAAAATAGGATCTTCTCCTCGTTTTATTGCTGCTTGTACAGCACGTTGCAAGGGACTGAGCATTTTTACAGATGGAGAATTTTGAGGAAGACAGTCCTTACTAATTTGCAGCTTTTGCAGTGACTTATCTATTATAGCCATTAGAAAATCATCCTCAGGATATTTCTCTCTTTTATGTTTAAAAGCCTCATCTGTTAAGTCAAAATGTTCCTCTTCATCTGAAATATTTAAATTAATTAGCTCTTTTGGTTTAGGAAGTGGCGACACAGTAGCTGATAATACAGTCTTTTCTTCTGTCAGAGGCTTATGTTTTTCTGACTTTACATTCAAATCAACACTATCATGAGAAGAACCTAAACATATTTTTATCAGATTCCACAAACTAAATGTAACAACGGCAGTATGAGTAGGCCCTCGAGACTCATAATAATTTTTTAAATCTTCTCCAACTTTCTGCCAGATTTCTATGTCACAGAGCCCCCATCAGGAAACCAGGGAGATACATCATGGATATGCTGCAAAAATTCAGTCAACTGTGAGGTAGAAACTTTATTACCCCGAGCTTGAAGCATCAAAAGTAAAACCGGAGCAAATAATTCACGCTCCTTTGAGCCCTTTTGCCCCATCTTATTTTACTTCTGACTGTTGCCTTATGCCTCTATTAGTTTCACTTTTACTCGTGTCCACACATATTTTGCATAAGGGTTCTCTTACCTGCACTTTCTTTTTCTTTTCATTGGCTTCATGCTTCAGGTCCCTGTTTGGGTGCCACTTGCCGCGGACCAGCCTCAGAAAGAGGATTTCACCACCCAGGGTCAGAAGGGACGGGGTAAGGAACTGAAGTAGCACCGACGAATGGGGTCAGAAGGACCAAGACAACTGATGGTTGCAAGGCAAGTTTTATTATGCTACAGTTGCAGATTATATAGACTAGAAAAGGGAAGGTTGCCAGACGGTGGTTTACATGATCTAATGACTGTCTCGGCTCAAGGTTAACTTCCCTGGGAGAAAACCCATAAACCCAGAATCATCCAAAATAACCTGCACGTGCAGGGTGGAGACAGATTTGCTTGTCTCATTTTCCATTCTTTCTGATTTCTGGGCCCTGGTGATTTATCTCCCGTGGAATGGAACAAGGAGGGGAACAAGTAGGGACAGTCCCTTCGAGCAGCGGCGGCATGCCTGGCATGTCCGCAGCCTGCTCTCAAGGCTGACTGCTTCCCACACATATGTTGGCTTGTTTAAGCCTCAAGCCCTCGATCCTTTGTTGAAATACAATAATTTCATTCCTATGGTTTTCAATACCAAAAACTCAACCTCCAGGAGGGCTAAAGTCTAATTTGTACTCCAAACCAAGTAGCAGTGCAGTTCGCTACTACTGAGGCTGAATCCATAAAGACTTCAAGACCACAACCAGAAGACAAGTTATTATATATAATACCCTAGAAGGCCTGAAACATAATTATCATATACATAGCTGGTCCTTCAGAGCTTTTTACCTATAACATGTTTTTTGATGAAAGTTATTTAATGTACTGGAGATAACTGTGACTTACTGATCAAATATTTGAATACTTATACTTACCTGGGATTTCATTTCTGCTGAAAGAAAAAGGAAGAACAGGACTCACCTAAAAAAAAAAACAAACTTTAGAAATGAAAGTAAAAACCGTATCACACAGTCTCACTTTTGGAAGCAGCATAGAGGGGCAGTCAACGGTAAAACACTGGTGAAATAGGTCAAAACTCTAGGCCAAAAATCCATTATTATTATCGTCAGTGACAGTACCACAACTGTGCCCTTTATAATTAATAAGTACTCCTAAGAATCTTCATTTGGCACCAGATGATGTGTTGAAGAGAAACACTCTGGGAGGTTGTGAATCACACTTGGTATTTTGTTAGCCAAGTTACAGGATAATTTTTAAAGTGGGGGGAAGGGAAGAAGGAAACGGACCAGAAAAAGAATTGAAGCCATCATCTACAAACCAACAAAGCACTGAGAGTTCCAAACGTTATGTCAGACACTAAAGTGACTGATATAGGCTCAAGTGGTTTATAAAACCTATAAAAAGACTACACCAGCAAAGTCCCCATTTATCGGTAGAGTTCAGAAACTAAAACAAGGAATATTTTAGCTTAAAACCTTATCTCAAGAGAATCATATACACTTCACATGAATAAAAATACCTGAAACCAAACATTTTTAAAAGCTCCAATACCCAAGATATAAAGAAAAAAAATAATTCAGAAGACTCAATCAATCCATGATAATCACAAAACGGCTGGGCAATCTCTATCTCCCTTCCACACTAACCATCCATCCCCTGGGAGACCAAGGGAGATCAGACCTTCCAGACTTACCTTCCAGACCCTCCAGACACCTGGCTGCTGCAAAATTCGATGGAGACTCCTTGTGGAACAGCAGTTTCGCATCTCTTGGGTCTCTCCCTATCGTGATCATGCAGGAAGCAAGTCTGGCTGTGCTATTTCTTATCATTGTCTGTCACCCATCTGCACCATGATATTGAAAAAGTAGTTCCCTTTCCCCCAGAAGGTTGAGGCTCAGCTACAGGGATAATTCTCCTGGGCACACAGTCGTTATTTAGGCCGACTCAGTGACTTCAACAGGCTTAATCATGTGATCAGGTTTGTTGCCAGCTGCATAATGCTCCCACATCTGTAGATAGAGCCGCTCTAGTTCCATTGTGTATTGTTTGGTGTTGAACAGAGGGCTAGATGTTCTCTGCTTCCAGACTTTGCCACGAATTTTCTTCAGGTATTCGAGATCAGTTCCCAGTTTCACAGCTATCTCTTCATATTCTTGCCTATTTTTAGCAATCAGCTCAAGACAGCCTAAACAAGTGAGCTGGGAACCTGCAACTCGGGAAGCAAGAGTCTCTCCTGGCATAGTCACCATGGGGGTCCCTGCCCAAAGGACATCCATCCCTGTGGTGTGGCCATTACAGAGTGGAGTGTCCAAGCAGACATCAGCCAGCTGGCCTCTCCGAACATGTTCCTCTTTAGGAGCAACAGGGGAAAAAATGATACAGTTTGGGAGAAGGCCCACATTTTGTGTGTACTGTTGAATATTAGCTTCTCCTGCTGCTGGAAAACGCAACAGCCACAGTACACTATTGGGAACACGCTTCAGAATATTTGCCCACATCTGCAAAGTAGATGGGTCAATTTTGTATAACTGATTAAAGTTACAGTACACAGTGGCATCTTCCGGTAACCCACACTGAGAACGTGTGGTTACAATAATGGTACGGGGAACCTCCTCTCCAGTGGCAGCCTTATTGTTGATCAGGGTAGTTGCCAGGCCATTGCTAATACTGAATCCATTCATTGTAATCTGAATTTGTCCTCTGTTAATCATTTCAATAACTGCTTCTGCAACAGTATTCATAGGAATGACAGGCATATTAAGAGCTGTATTACTGCTGTCTGCACTGTCTTCTCCATCAGGACATTTCATCTTGACTATTTGCACATCTGATAGACTATCAAGAAATGCTTGGAGGTCGATGCCATTCAGCACAATCCGATTGTCATATAGGTGCCCATTGGACTCAAAATCGATGACGGCTTTTTTCTTCAGGTGAGGGAACATATTAGCATGATCACCAATAAAGAATGTATGGGGCATATAAGCCAGTTTCTCAGAATACTGCTCAGCAACTTCAGCAGGTGACGTTTCCTGATCAGTGATGATATAATCCATGAAAAGCATGCCACTAGTCCCAGGGTACCCCAGCCACATTGCCTGAATAGGAGCTGGCCTGAGAGCAAAGAGTTCATTTCGAGCACCCCTGGTATAACCATTCATATTTACAAGGATGTGTATACCATCTTGATGGATGCGATCAGCTGCTTTCCCATTGCATGGAATCTGAGAAAGATCAGTGAAATGATTGGCTTCTGCCATCACCTTCGCTCGGAAGTTTGTGCCATCATGTGGGCTCAGGGCATAACAGAATATCTCAAATTTATCAGGATTGTGCATGCCTGGAATAGACTGCATAAGGTGAGAAGTAGGATGATTCCCAAAGTCAGAACTCACGTATCCTACACGCAGTCGACCATCACTGAGCTTCAAGTCTTTTGGATGTTCATACGGTGGTTTATGAAGGACACTTATATTAGCCAAGCAGAGGTTCCCATGCCTCTCAGCAATAGCCTTCCTGAAGCCATGAGGAAGAGGATAGAGCATACTATGTTGAGGCTGCACAGAAGGCAACCTATTCTTCTCCAACTGGTCAGCCACAATGCTGACCAACTTCTTCATTCGCTCATCATAGTCTGTCCAATCACAGACAACCTGCAGGCAATGAGCCAAATGACAATAAGCATCAGGAAAATCAGGTTGAAGCTTCAGAACAGTGCGATAAGAAGCAATTGCTTCTGGAATATTCCCTGAATCCTGGTGAATGGAAGTCAGATTGCTGTGGGCATCCGCAAATGCAGGGTTGATCTGAACGGCACGAGTATAACACTGCAAGGCTCCCTGAACATCCTGCATCTCCCATAGAGTGTTTCCCATATTACAGTACGCATCAGCAAAGGTAGGACTGATTCGAATAGCCTCCTTATAATGCATCAGAGCTTCGTGCCGTTTCCCCTGCTGCTTCAATACACTTGTTAAATTTGAATGGGCATCAGCAAAGTCTGGGCAGAGCTCTAATGCTTTACGATACAAGCGAACTGCCTCTTCACTGTTTCCCTGTTCTCCTTTGATATTGGCTAGGTTATTCAGAGAGTCTGCATGGGTGGGACACAGCCGGAGAGCTGTATGATAACAATCTTCTGCTTCAGCAACACTGCCCTTCTCTTTGAGAGCGTTGGCTAGGTTGCAGTAAGCATCAGGGAAATGTGGTTGCAATTCAATAGCTCGCCTGTAGGTGTCTATTGCCACATCCATCAGGCCTTGCTCGTAGTATACACAAGCCAGGTTGTACCACTGCATGATTTGGACTCAAGCTTAGGGCACGAAGGTAAGCTGCCACAGCTCTGTCAAAAATCCGTGCCTCATTGAAGACATTTCCTAAATTGATATAAGCATCCAGAAAATTGGGGTCAAGGGTGACAGCCTTTTCAAAGTGATGAATTGCAAGCCAAATCTCCCCTTGTGCGTTGAAAACACAGCCAAGATTACTCCAAGCTACTGCAAAGTTCGGTTGCATCTCAATTGCTTTCAAATAACATGCCTTGGCTTCTTCTAAGCCACCCAGGGCTTTGAGCAGGTTCCCCAGGTCACTGCGAACACAGTACAAAGAAGGATTGTACTGAAGAGCAGAGATTTAAGCTTGTACTGCCCCTTCCATGTCGCCTGCTGCTACCAAAGCGGCTGCCAGGTTAATATAACCATCGATGAAATCTGGTTTGAGACGCAATGCATGCCGGTAATGCTCAGTTGCTTCCTGCAACTGCCCTCTTTCCTTGTACACATTCCCCAAATTTGAATAGGCTTCTGCCAGAAGAGGGTTCTGTTTAATTGCCAGAGTACTAAAGTGGGCAGATCTGTCCAGCCTTCGACACTGGAAGTGTATAGGTGAAAGTAATAAAAGTACACCAGTATTGCCTGGCTCTTGTCTCCAGAGCTGCATGCAGTGTCTCTCAGCTGTCTCAAAATCTCCTGCCTGATATTCTCGATGTGCCAGCTCAGCTAACCCTTGGAAGGAAAGCATACGTTTTGTTGGTTCTGTGCTGTCGGCCACGTTACCCACGGAAGACGCCACCTGGAGTTTCTGGAGAGAGTGAAAAAAGGGGGTAATGGAGTCCCGCTGCCGCCACTACTGGCAAGAATGTTTCTAGTGGTAGCAAACACGAGCGCAGCAGCCGTACCACTGCTTTGGCATGCGTAAGCGGCGGCAACAGTTACAGGCACTGAACCTTAGGAACTGTGGTTGGCCATCTACCTCTCATGCTCTTGAAATCTTAATTCTTAACCCTGCCCTCTTCCACCATTTTTCTTCTAACCAGGGAATAAAAATTACCTATCCATTTGCCTTAGAAGAAATCAAAAATCAGTAGGCCAAACACTTTTTAAAATATTGTTTTCTGTCCAGTTGGAAATGAAATACATGATTGACTTTTCTTCATCATTCATATAGTCAACGTGGACAACATTAGGGCCGTGAATTCCAATACAGTAAGATGAGAAAATTTTAAATTGGCCTTCCCAAACCAATAATAAGTAACTGATGTTGTATAGAATGCTAAAATCTTAGAGACTGAGTTTGATATTTTAAAAGTTCTGCAAACATTAGCTAATTTCTCCTCATCAAATTTCTCATGCCTCAAACCTGAGTATTACTTTTTAAAAGATAAATTTATTTATTTTTATTTATTTATTTTTATTTTGGCTGTGTTGGGTCTTCAGTGCTGCGTACAGGCTTTCTCTAGTTGCGGCGAGCGGGGGCTACTCTTTGTTGCGGTGCCCAGGCTTCTCATCGCAGTAGCTTCTATTGTTGTTCCACAACTCTATGGGTTCCTTTTGAGGTCCTACGAAGAACCCTAGAAATTAGTTCATGTAATTATAGGTTTTTGAAAAATTGTCAAATGTGAGATATTTTAATTTCCATCAGGTAAGTCCAGCGTCTATTTCTTTGTCAATTTTCCTTCTATCATATTCTGCTATGTTGGATCATCTTGGATTGGTCACAGGCTTTTTTGAAATCTGGATAAGGAGATGTTTTAAGTGAGGCTATTATGTGATTTTCAGACAGCACCATATGTAATTGACTATATAATATCCCATTACAGGAATAACTTCCAGTACTCTTACTGACTACCCTACTGACATAACTAGCACAAGACACAGAAGCGTAAGGACAAAAACCACCTTACAGTATAGCCATGTCTTGCACTTCACAGCTCTCAAAGCATGTGCGTTTGAAGAAGAAAAAAAGAACTGAAAAGTATAAAACCAGAAGTTATTCTGTGGAAAATTATTTCAATCATCAGGCATGTGAAAGATAAGTCAAAGATTCAGTTTTCTTCAATGCTTAGTCAAAACGGAAATTTCCTTCTGTCAAGAATATACTCCAGGGCTTCCCTGGTGGTGCAGTGGTTGAGAGTCTGCCTGCCGATGCAGGGGACACGGGTTTGTGCCCCAGTCAGGGAAGATCCCAAATGCTGCGTAGTGGCTAGGCCTGTGAGCCATGGCCACTGAGCCTGCATGTCCGGAGCCTGTGCCCCACAACGGGGAGAGGCCACAACAGTGAGAGGCCAGCATACTGCAAAAAAATAAATAAAACCAATATACTCCAGGGGCTTCCCTGATGGCACAGTGGTTAGGAAGCCACCTGCCAATGCAGGGGACACGGGTTCGAGCCCTGGTCCGGGAAGATCCCACATGCTGCGGAGCAACTAAGACCGTGTGCCACGACTATGGAGCCTTTGCTCTAGAGCCCGTGAGCCACAACGACTGAGCCTGCGAGCCACAACTACTGAAACTTGTGTGCCTAGAGCCTGTGCTTTGCAGCAAGAGAAGCCACCGCAATAAGAAGCCTGCACACCGCAACAAAGAGTATCCCCCGGTCGCTGCAACTAGAGAAAGCCTGCGCACAGCAACGAAGACACAACACAGTCAAAAATAAATAAATAAAAGAATATACCCCATCAATAATGTGTGTAATGGAATGGTGTGAATGAGTATTTTAGCAGAATTCCTGTAATGCACAAACCTATAGCAGTACTGAAATCAGTAATGCATTTATAATAGTAAATATTTATGAAGAAGTAATCCATAGAGGTTTTCTCAAAGTTAACAATGAACATTAATGCGACATTATCAATAATAAATTGTGACGCTGAAATAAACTTTTCTAAACTATTAATAACTAAAAGCAAACTCTAATCAACCATGTGAAAAGAAATCTATGTCTATAAACTACAAAGTTTATTTCTTAAAATTTTATTTCTAAAACACATAAACTGTCATATGAGGAGGCAGTTAAAGAATATATAGCTACAAGAGTGGGGAAAAAGTTTTATAGAGACACATCTGGCAGCAGTTCATTTTCAAATGTCATTTTTCTAGATTTTGTGACACCTACAGTATTGATATTTGAAAGCATTAAAAAAATTGTATTTTGAAGATTTGCTACTTCCAGGTAGAGTAAAATATTTTGAAGCAAAACAACATTTACACTGAGAAAAATTTAAAAAGCCAAATAAAATAGTCAGCATTCAATCAAAAAGTTCTAGACATACCAAGAGATAGAATCATATGACTAAAATTCTAAGAAAAGAACAGATAATACACAAATATTTATATAAGATATTGTGTATATGTATCAGGAAAAGTCTTTATCAAGAAAAGACTTTAAAATCATCAGAATTAATATTACATTTTATTTATTTGTATATTTTATTTATATATAGATATTTATATATTTATATAAAGAACTTAAAGATAAAGCCCTAGTTAAGGCAGTGACCAAAGCAGTAGCAGTGGGAGTGAAAAGAAATGGTTATATTCAAGGATATTTTGTCAGTAAAAGTCCAAGATCAAATGTCTGACTGCATACATGGGATGGATAGACGGAGTGGGAAAAATCAAAGTGAACTATAGAGGTTCTAGTGAAGATGGGGTTGCCATCACCCAACCCAAGGGGTTGCGATCATCCCCAAGGTCTAGGAGACTCAAAGGGAAGGTCATGGTCGAGGAAAAGTTAATTGCTGGGAAAATAAGACTCCCAGTCTCTCCATCTCCTTATACTAGTTTTTTTTTTTAAACATCTTTATTGGAGTATAATTGCTTTACAATGGTGTGTTAGTTTCCGCTTTCTAACAAAGTAAATCAGTTATACATATATATATGTCCCCATATCTCTTCCCTCTTGCATCTCCCTCCCTCCCACCCTCCCTATCTCACCCCTCTAGGTGGTCACAAAGCACAGAGCTGATCTTCCTGTGCTATGTGGCTGCTTCCCACTAGCTATCTATTCCTTACACCAGTTTTGTTTTTCTGCTCATATATGTAGCAGCATTTCATTCAAGGGGAAAGTCATTGATCTGCCTGGTCAAATTAAACACCATAGTTCAAGGCACATTTACAGTGGTTAGTTCCTCCACAATTTAGAAAGTAACGTTCACAGTTTCCCTCTTCCTACACTGTGGAACACATTGGCCATTCCTCCAAAGTTTCCACTCCATAGAGTGGACCAGAGATGACGTTAGCCCAGAACTGAGAGCTTGGCATGAGATGATGTCAACCCCACCTAGAGCTCTGGCATAAGTTATGACCCAACCCAGCTCTACAGAGAGTTCTGCATGGAATCTTGTCTCAGCCATAATAATGTGATTCTGTTTTTCATTTGGTTTTCTTCTTTGCTTAACTTTCCCTGGCCACTCTGACAAACAAAATTTCAGGCAATCCTGGGCCACTCACTAACTTTATTCCATCAAATGTTATCCAGATTCCCAAGAAAATTACTAACAATAAAGGGGGAAATTTGGAACATGGTGAGTTTTAGGTGCCTGAAATATACAGGTAACTGAATCCAGTTAAGTAGCAAATTATTTGGATCTCAAATATGCCAGTAGAAGAGCAGACTAAGCTCAATTTAATGTACTCTTACTGGAGACACATGTAAATTCTGGGTCAGTTTTGAAAATGTTAAAAGCACATAGCTGAGATTAAAAGAAAGAAAGGAACACCTGCATGTTTCAGAAAGTAACAGAGAAATTAAATCCAGAGAAATAAGAGCAGACTGATGTGTATGGGTTCCGTTCCCTAGTATAGGCCTTATGTACATAGGGGCTGGAGCTAGAAATCTAACATTACCTTGAGGCCAGGAATTTAGACTCAGGATGGAACAATATGGAGAAGTTAGTACAGATATCCTACAGAACTTTCATGAGGAACTGCTTAGTCCATTAAGAGGGCCAAGGGAGGTGGTGAGGAAGATTGATATCTCTTGAAAACCTTCAGGTACAGAAAACATCAACACCTCTGAAAAGTAGGCCTGTCCTTCCCAGAGTTGTGATGGCCAGGTTGTCACTAACCTGTAAGGCCCTGTATGAATCAGAAACTGCAAGGAGAGTAATTCAAAGAAAACCAGATGCAGGATGGGTGTGGCAATAAATCCTAGGACCCTATCAGAAACAAAATTAAAACCACTCTAGAGGGAAATTTTAACAAACCAGGGCAGAGAGTATCCTAACCAGAATAAAATAATAATTCTGAGGAAGTTACTTTACTTATTTAAGTAAGATTCAATGCATTCCCATGGCCAGGCCCTTTTGAAGAATTCTAAAACATATACAAACAATTCATTTACATCTTATATATACCACCATCCAGAGCAAAATTCACTTAAGAACTGTACTGGTGGAAATTGGGCAGCACTATGGAGAAAATAAAATGTGTTTACCATCAAAAAACATGAAGGTAAGAAAGATAATGTCTAATTTTTTAATTATCCTGTGGTTTCTTGAAATCTTTTGGAAACCCAAACTAGAGAAACCTAGGAGGAAATGAAGATTCAAATATTTAGAGATTTATCAACTCATCTATAAAAGCTTTATTAATCTCTTCTTTTAATAACATTCCTGAGAGGTATAAATGTGTCCAGTGATAGGGTTGAATAAGCCTGAGAGAATTTCAGTTGTTTACTATTCTTGGTCAGCTCTTAAGACCTTTCAGGAGCATTTTGATTTTCATGGCCTCATCCAACAAAAGCAGGATATTTTACAGAAAGTCCTGGTCCACTTTTCGGCTTGCTTTTGTGTTTATGTTTTTGGTTTTTTCACATCGGGCGGTACATTAGGCTACCTATTGCGTACTCCGTCATTCATGCATGCATTCATTCAAACAATATTGACTGAGTTGAGACATTTAATTAACACTCAATAAATGATGTTTAGATGAATGAATGCGCTTTCTATCAAAGTAAGTGTAAGTACTGAGAAAAATTACAGAATGTATGATCCCAGCCCCACAAAAGCTTATAACTGTGTTGAGGATATAACATATGCTGATGAAATAACTAATATATCATATTGGACAGTGTCTAAGTTCAAAAATGAGTTTTTATAACTAATCAGAGCCTAAGGAGCACAAAGAAGGGACAGTTCATTATGGGTTGAATCTATCAATAAATGTACATTTCAGATGAGGTTTGAGATTGACCTCAAAGAAGAGGACTTAGATATATGAACAGAGAACAAAAAAGGCATAGTGATAGCATGTGCATAGATAGTGTGGCCAATATTTATGTTCTTCATTAAAGACAGTCAGAGATAACCCAAATGTAACTGTTTCCATGGGTCCATTCTCAGTATCCAAAGAAAACGGCAAATCCTATCTTAGTAAAGCTAATGAAATACACAGTCTTTAACAAAGAGATTGTGAAGGAAAGGGGGAGAGAAAGGCTTGCATCCCACACCACACAACAAAACTTATTGAATTATTTGTTTAATTGTCTCCCTCTGAAAATTTCCTCTCCCTCTCTCTGTATGTATCTCTTCTCCCACATCTGGCCACACTCTACCAGCCATCTTTCCAGATCTTTCCAGAACTCTCCATCCTAGTTTCATTAGGCCACAATTTAAACATCTCACAGGTCTCCAGGATGCATCCCCATCACTTATTCCACAAAGACAAACAAAGGACACTTCTCAGGATCACGTTTCTTTGAAGGAAGAGGTCATGAGGAGTGATTATAAATAATATAAGGTGGAGAGCAGTGACTTAAAATACCATTTTTCACCTTAGAATGTGAATACAGGGAACTTTGGGAAACTAGAAAATCTAGAAAGGATTCACTGATAATTACTTATGTTCAATGAATAAAATAAAATGTAAGAATATGGCTAAACTCTGACAGATTCACTTTTTCAAAAGTTGCTTTCACACACCTTCACTATTGGGATGTTTGATAAACACACCTTTCCTTCTTTACTTTCTTCTTTCTTTGCAGATACTGGCACCAAACTTTCAAACAATAACAACCTTCCCATAAGTCCCTTGCCAGGCAAGATTAAGGTATAACAATCCAAACAAAGTTTTGAAGAAGATAACTGGTTGAAAGCACAGGAAAAGAGCTGGGTTTCTCTTATTCAACAGTCACATAATGAGTAATGTGCGAATTGGTTTAAAATGTCTCTCTGCGTGAGGGGCTAAGGTTAAGATTAGAACTTCTGAGGCCAGAAGAGCAAAATGACTACGACAATCCACATATTTTCAAGAGCTGCCCTTTGGATGTGAGGCATTGATTTTTTCCCACTATTTTTTCAGCAACCCAACAGGTGTCTTTATTAAACGACATAAGGGAATACAGTGTGGCCAAGAAGGCTTAGATTTCCTTAGCCCCAAGTCAGATATTCTCCAGTGACTGTCCACTCAAATGAAAAAGAGAGATTTACAAGAGGAAACTGGATACAACTGAGTGTACTTTAATTTTACCTGAATTATTTGTTTTGTTTTCAATTCTCCGCTGAAGTGTCTACATTAATATATTTTTAAGAACATTTCCTTAAGTTGAAGTATTCATTCAGTATATTCATTTACTATAATTTAGAAAAGCCAAATGATTTAGGCAAATTCATTTCTATATTGCCACAACAGTGTATTGTGAACTAAATGACACCTGGCAGTTCTTTACTCAGATACTAACTCAATTAGAAGGCAGAACAAGGATACCTACCCATTCAGGGAAGGAAAGGTCACTTAGCCTCTGTAGCTCTCTTAGGTCTCTTATCATCACAGTAACAAGTTGAAGACTAAAAACCATATGATCATCTCAATAGATGAAGAAAAAGCTTTTGAAAAAAATTCAATATCCATTCATGGTAAAAACTCTCCAGAAAGTGGGCATAGAGGGAACATACCTCAACATAATTAAGGCCATATACGACAAGCTCATAGCTAACATACTCAATGGTGAAAAGCTGAAAGCATTTCCCCTGAGATCAGGAACAAGACAAGGATGCCCACTCTCACCACTTTTATTGAAGGTCCTTTTGGAAGTCCTAGCCACAGCAATCAGACAAGAAAAGTCAATAAATAAAAGGACTCCAAAATGGAAAGGAAAAAGTAAAACTGTCACTGTTTGCAGATGGCATGATACATAGAAAATCTGAAAGACACCATCCAAAAATTATTAGAGCTCAAAAATGAACTTGGTAAATTTGCAGGATACAAAATTTATATCTAGAAATCTACTGTATTTCTATACACTAACAGTGAACTATCAGAAAGAGAAATTAAGGAAACAATCCCATTTACAATCGCATAAAAAAGAATAAAATACAGAAGAATAAATCTGCCTAAGGAGGTAAAAGACCTCTACCCAGGGAACTATATGACACTGATACAAGAAGTTAAAGATGACACAAACAGCTGGAAAGATATACCATGGTCACGGATTGGAAGAATTAATATTGTTAAAGTGACCATCATACCCAAGGAAATCGACGGATTCAATGCAGTCTGTATCAACATATCAAGGGCATTTTCCACAGACCTAGAACAAATAATTTTAAAGTTTGTATGGAAACACAAAAGATCCTGAATAGTTAAAACAGTCTTGAGAAAGAAGAACACAACTGGAGGAATCATGCTCCCTGGCTTCAGACTGTGCTACAAACCTACACTAATCAAAACAGTATGGTACTGGCACAAAAACATCGATCACTGGAACAGAATAGAGAGCCCAGAAAGAAACCCATGCACTTATGGTCAATGAATCTATGACAAAGGAGGCCAGAATATGCAGTGGAGAAATGTCTGGGCTTCCTTAGGGATGGTTTCATCAATTAATTTGTTTTCTTAAATGGACCATACTTTTCCATGTCTTTGTATACCTTGTGATTTTTTTGGTTGAAAATTTGTCTTTCAAATAGTATAATGTGGTATCTATGGAAATCAGATTCTCCCACTTTCCCAGGGTTCCCTGGGCTTTTGCTTGTTGGAGGCTGTAGTAGTCTGTTTGTTTAGGGACCTTTCCAAACTATTTTTGCAATGACTGTTTTCCTTATCGTATGTACGCACTGAAGTCTCTGTTCCTTTAGTTCATGTTTAGCTAATGTTTTGACAGAGATTTCCTTGAATTCCTGCACCTAAAACAAACAAAAATAAATACACACAAGCACATCCACATGCACACCCAAAACCACACACCTCTGCCCATTGTGCAGATTGCTGGATCACTCCTTCAACATTTAGCTGACCTGCATTGAGTTCAGGGCTCAGCCCACGGTAAAAGCTTAGAGACTCCTCTGGTGTTTTCAGAACATGCATCTTATCTCGAGTATGCATGTGGCTTTCCTAATTTCTCTGGACACATGTGTACTTTATGTAGGTTCTAATTTCCCAAAGAATCTCCCCCAACTTTGGCTCCTGCATCTTCTGTGGTCTATTGTATTTCAATGCACAGTCTTCTGCCCCAGCCACCTGTGCTTTGTTAGTTCACCTTGCACTTTTTTTGAGCATTGACCACTGCTTTTCCAGACTGTGTTCCAAGTTAGCTAAGACAGAGATAAGCATCTTGTGTCAGTCCTTCAGGTAGCTCCCAGACAGGTTAGAACAGATACACATAATAATCTGAGAGTACGGTCTCCTCTGCTCCCTCCTGAAGCAGGATTGAGGGTCCCATACTAGGAATGGTCTGCTGCTACTTTAAGACTATCACTGCATTAAGACTCCACCACTTTAACACCATCACTACACTAACAGTGGATGGGGCAAGGGCAAGTAAAAATGCCACAAAGCTTTCCTGCCATTTTCAAATTGCCTCTTCCCTGGTTCACTATGTGTTTGGTTGCTATAAATCTTTAGCTGATTTCAGGACTAAGAGAAACTCAAAGAACCCCACAGCAAAAACCAGTATAATCAAACTCTCAGAAGCCAAACGACACAGAAAGAATCTTTTCTCCCAAAGGAGAAAGAAAAAAGAAATTTGTTACAAAGCAGGGATCCTCAAAAAGATTAGAGCTAATTTCCTATATGAAACCACGGAAGCAAGAGGCCAGACATATTTAAAGTGCTGAAAGAAAAAAGAATTGTCCACCAAGAATTCTATATTTGGCCAAACTGGTTTCAAAACGTAGGGAGAAATTAACGCATTCCCAGATGAACAAAGGCTGAGGGCATTTATTTTACAACTTCCTACCACTGCCCTATGAGAAATGCTAAATTGAACCTTCAGGTTGAAATGAAAGGATACTAGACAGCATCTCAAAGCTGTAGAAAGAAATAGAAATCTCCAGTAAAGATAAATACATGGGCAAATACTAAAGCCAGTATTGTGTTATTGGCTTGTAGCTCTACTTTTTATTTCTTACATGATTGAAAACACAAATGTATAAAATAATCATAAATCCATGTTATTGAGCTCACGAAATATAAAGGTGTAATTTGTGACAATAATAATGTAAAGAGGAGGAACGGAACTGTAGAGGAACAGAGTTTCTGTGTGCTACTGAAGTTGGTTTCAACTGAAATTATATTGTTTTAACTTTAGAATGGTAAATGTCATCTTCTTGATAACCACAAAGAAAATATCAATAGACTATATGCAAAAAGAAATGAAAAGGGAATCAAGAGTTCACCACAAGAAAATCGGCTAAGCACAGAAGTCAGTAATGGAGTAAATGAGGGGCAAAAAATGCATAAGACATACAGAAAACAAGCAGGAAATAGACAGAATTAAGTTCTTCCTCATCAGTAATTTTTGAAAAAGTAAGTGGATTAAGCTCTCCAATAAAAAGATAAACATTGGCAGAATGGACTTTAAAAACAACCATAATCCAAGTATATGCTGTCCGCAAAAAACTCACTTGATTTCAAAAGACACAAGTTGCTTGAAAGTTAAAGCATAGAATAAAATATCCCATGCAACTAGTAACAAAAAAGAAAGAAAGAGAGACAGAAAAAGAAAGGAAGGAAGGAAGGAAGGAAGATAGATCTGGGATGGCTATGTTACTATCACACAAAATAAACTTTAAATCAAAAACTATCACAAGAGGAAAAGGAGGCCACTATATGTTGATAACAAGTTCAATCTATCAAGAAGATAGAACACCTATAAACATATATGTACCAAACAACCCCCAAATATGTGAAGCAAACATTGACAGAATTGAAGGAAGAAATAGATAGTTCTAAAATAATAGTTGGAGATCAATACCTTGCCTTCAATAATGGAAAACACATCTAGACAGAAGATCAGTAGAGAGGTAGGGGGACTGAATAACACATTTAACCAACTAAACCTAACAGCCGTATATAGATCACTCCACTCAACAACAGCAGAATACACATTTTTTCTCAAGTACACATGGAATACTCTCCGGGAAAGACCATATGTTAGGCCACAATACAAGTACCAATACATTTTTAAGAAATTGAAATCATACAAAGTATCCTCTTTAGCCACAATGAAATGAAGGTAGAAATCAATAACAGAACCATTGATAGCCATTTCCCATCATGCCTGCCACACATGATATAAAGCAATGAAGGGAAAAACATAATTTCCCACTTAGAAAAGTGGGAAAGAGGATATACCATTGACACAGAGTGTGTGCTGTTTCCCATTGTCAGGGCTAGAAATAAATTAGCATCATTTATTCATTAGTGTGTTAATTTCTTGGTCAATCATTGGGCAGCCAGTGTTTCTGCCTGATGGGAAGATTTCCTATACTCAGTGTTGAGTGGAGCCAACCTTGAAAGGGACATTTTAAAGGATTATACTGTGATGGGCTTCGCAGTACCCTTCCTCCTATGCCAGTATTTAGGCTGGGGTATTTCCATGGAGTGTGTACAATCGTAGGCCCCAGTTCACCAGAATTTAGTTTGACTTGTTCTGTTAATACATTCCCTCAGTACTTTGTCTTTTGTATCCTTTTGCATTTACTTCATTCTTTATTATCACTGCGAAACAACTTTGTTTCCTGTTCAGATGCCAAAAAGTGGATATCAATACGTCCTGAGTTTTACACATCACAGATCAGTTTTGGATATCAGGGACAGAGACAACAGCTATTTGCAATGACTTTGAGACATACTTTGAACATGTGGTTAACATGTTGAGTGTTGAAATGTCTGTCGAGCTCATTATACGTGCTCTAAAAGGTTTCAAACTGCAAATATTTAAAAATCTCTATCTTTGAATAGTTTTCCTGTGCTGTCCCTTTGTGTCAGACTGTTAATGTGCAGTCTGGCACCTTCAAATAATGTGGCTTTGTAACCAATTATTTACATGTTGTTTTATCCACGGAGAATCTTTTTTTAAAATAAATTTATTTATTATTTATTTTTGGCCATGTTGGGTCTTTGTTGCTGCACACAGGCTGTCTCTAGTTGGGGCGAGTGGGGGCTACTCTTCATTGTGGTGTGCAGGCTCCTCATTGCTGTGGCTTCTCTTGTTGCTGAGCACGGGCTCTAGGCGCTGGGGCTTCAGTAGTTGTGGCACGCGGGCTTCAGTAGTTGTGGCTCATGGGCCCTAGAGCACAGGCTCAGTAGTTGTGGCACACGGGCTTATTTGCTCCGCGGCATGTGGGATCTTCCCAGACCAGGGCTCGAACCCATGTCCCCTGCACTGGCAGGCGGATTCCCAACCACTGTGCCACCAGGGAAGTCCCCACACAGAGACTCTTAAGGTCAAAGCATACAACTCGATTAACTACACTTCCTCCTGTTCACATTTCCCTCATCTTCTGTCTATGTTTCCTTGGCCTTGTTTATATTAAGTGCTTTTGCCATTATATTTGATTGTATGTATTCCGGTGAGTTACCACAATGCTTTATGGGACATGCTAGGATATAAATGCATTTAAGTTATATGTATATATATATATATATATATATATATATATATATATATATATATATATATATATATATATATATATATATATATACACACACACACACACATATATATGTAGTTTGCTTGAGTGCAGTGTTTTTTGTTTTCTGTACTGAATTCATTAGCATGGGTCGGTATAATATTTAGCATAGGTCGATATGTAATTTGTAAACTAATAAAGTCTTAAAAGTGAGGAAATAAGTCTTTCAAATTTAATTATTTATTTTAAAGAGTAGAATAGCATACATAAACAGGTGCCTAATGAAAACTTGTATTCTAATTTGGAACTCTCATGAACACCTATTTTTTTGTTCTTCTAATGGTATGATCGTAGGCCAGTTGATTATTTTTATTTTTATGGCTTTAACTTTGGAATAATGAAATATTCATAAATTTTAAAAAGTATTTTTCTTTATTTGATGGGGGTGGGATACTGGAGAAATGAAAGGTCAAACACCTATTGAGGAATCCATACTTGTCTATATAGTGTGTACTTTTATTTCAATAACTGATTTAAAATTCCTAAAAGGATGCTATAATAAGTTATTATGCCATTTTACAGACTGAATTAAGTGAATTTCAGGGAGGTATGAAACTTGCCTAAGGCTATCCAGCTGCGAAGTGGTAGAAGTGAGAATTAAATCCAGGTATACCTATCGCCAAAGTTTCTGCTCATCTCTTTACATCATCCACTTTTAATAGCCAATGCTTTTCTGCTTACAAATATGACTGAGGTTTCCAGACAGTCAACATTGCTTTTTAATCAGATAGAAAAATTACTGTTGCTTCTCTAAAGACATATTCCTTTTCCATTAAGTGACTTTAGTTGTTCAGATAATACTTCCAGACAGTAGTCATCATACAGTTGGAGACTAAGAACAGAACTCAGGGATGTGTCTAGCACTCAGTAAAGACCAACTGGGCTCACTGATGGTACTTACGGTCATTTCCTCTAGACTAACATAATCTTATTAATAAGACCCTAATAAGTCACAGTACTGCCTTTGCCTGATTATTTGTTCTTCTCCCTCTATCACTCTCTCTTTCCCCATATGATTATTATTTTTGACAATTTTTGGTGAATTAAATTCAGGGATTAGTATTCAGGAGCGCTAGTCACAAAAGCAGAGAATCTTAGCTCACACCAAAGGAAGAAAATAGAGAAAAAGTATAAATTATATGAATACACACATATCACACATGTATCAACTATATGTTGCACTTCTCCAAAATCTATTCGGTATCTGCACATTTATTGTATCTTAGCAGTAAGACAAGAAATGAGTGTAACGCTCTGTTTACAAGATACAGAAAACAGACCCAAATATGGAAATTACTAGTGATGAGAATGGGGAAGAAAGACTACAACAAGGAATGTAGATGATATTTTTGTTTCTTAGCTATGATGCCAAATATTGAACTTTCAACTTGAGACAAGGAGGCCATAAAAAGTTGTATTAGTTTCCTAGAGCTGCCATGACAAAGTCCCAGAGACTGAGGGGGTTAAACAACAGAAATTTACTCACTCACGGGTGTAGAGGCTAGAAATCTGAGATAAGGTGTCAACAGGATTGATTTCTTCTGAGGTATCTCTTCTTGGTTTGTAGATGCCATGTTTTCCTTTGGTCTTCACATGGTCTTCTCTCTGTGCATGTCTGTGTCCTAATATTTTCTTTTTATAAGGACACCAGTCATATTGAATTAGAGCCCACCCATTTGACCTCATTTGACCTCAGTTACCTATTTAAGGGCCTTATGTCCAAATACAGTCAGATTACGAGGTATTGGGGGTTAAGACTTCCACATATTAACTTGAGCAGGACACAGTTCAGGTGATAATAGAAGATAAGAGTAATTTAAGCAAGTAAGTAACTATTGTTTACAGTGAGTTGCTTAAGGATATGTATTTACTCAAGAAAAACAAGAAGAAATTACATAACACTGTGTGTTATACAAAGATATTAAATTAATCATCATAACATCCTGTGAGATGGGCATTAAATTAGACTAAGCAAGAGTAAGCAACTTATCCAGAATTGTACAGTTGGTACTTTCCAGAATTTAAACCAGGTATTTTCCCAGTTCCATTCTATGTTATATATTCATTTCATTATTTGAAATGAATTTTGAGTCTTCATTTTGCTTAGTTCCTGAAGTTATATGGGGATAGAATGGAGTTGGATATTTTCAGTGACATTCACACATGGGGAAGGAAATTGAATCCAGAAGCTTCAGCAATGTTTCCATGGAGAACGCTAACAACAGAACCAGAAACACCGTTATCCTTTTGGTTCAGTGATCTTTCCTATAGCACTACAAGAATCAATTTTAAGAAGCCCCATGTTTTCCAAACTTTCACCAATGGGCTCTGTAGGGTCCTCTAACAATATCTAAGAGACTAACTAGTTTCACATTCCAAGCCACTTAAGACAAGGAGTTCTGATTGTTCTCTGTGAGGAAATCAAGTGACAATCATAGCTGGTAATTTAGGATAGTTTCTTCAGGGCCCAGGCAAAACCTAATACACAAGTGATAACCATTGTTAAGTGCATCTTTGACAAGGACTCATCAAGTATCAAAGAGGTCTATAAATTGGGAGAAATTATGATCAAAGACAAACATAGACCACAGATATTTAATTAATGCTCAATTATTTATGAGTTTAACTTTGGTTAACCTCATTTTCCTTCTTCTAGGCAATTTCCAATTCATCTCCACAAAGAGACCAGAATACTTACCTTCAAAAACAAGATTTATTGTGTTCCTTTAATTCAAAGCATACAGTGACTTCTACATTCACTCCACCAAGTTTTGCTAGGAGAGAAAAGGAGACATTATATTTTGTCTTGAATTACATATGCCACCATACTTGACTTAGCTCATCCTACTGGAAGCACTTCGACGGCAGATTCTACAGTCTTGTCTGACATCCTCTACGGAGTCAAGCCAAGGGAATCACACATAGCTACAGCTGGAAAAACGTTTGTTCTGGGTTGATACTTTTAGCCTTTACCACCAAGTCTTTATCACCAAGATCTATCTTGACAGTCTCTAAACAGGAGACCTTCTTGCCTTCCGTTTTCATATTGACAAGGAAGGTAAAGGGAAGAAATGAGAAGTACCCAAAGTCAGCTAGCAGACAGCACAGATAAATCATCTGTGGAGATATTGTTTCTTTCAAAAGATATAAACATAAGAGGAAGTCCTAGTGTTTGAAACAATTGTGCATAATAAAAAATTCCATGAAAACCTAGAAATCCAGATGCAGATCAGAAACATATTGGCTAAATAAGCTGTTATGTTCATGCAATGGACAAGTGTACAGACATTAAGAAGAACGAGATACTCTTTTCTATGAGATTCTCTTTTCACTGAACTCATCAGTGCTGCAAAAACAATGTTACATAATACTTTTTCTTTAACATTATATCAGGCATCCTCATCTTGTCCTGCATTTATTGCCAGTGTTACTAAAGTTTATCATTTACCTCTTTCTCTTGTAGACATATAATTTCTTCTTATTTTGGAAGCATTCATCAATCCCTATTTTACTCTTTCTTTTAAATTACAAATGAATATTGAATTTTATAAACTATCTTTTGCGGGATATTTCAAGTGATTGTATAGTATTGCTCTCCTTGGACCTTGTTATATGGTAAATTATATTTTGTTATTTTATATATGCTATTTATTATATATCGTATTATGATTACTAATTACATTTATTATATTATAATTACATTATAATTGAGGTAGCATTTTGTTTTAGATAGGCAAACAACCAGTGGAATAGGAAGCATCTTAAAATTAGATGCAAGAGCATAAAGGAATTGAGTTTAAAATAAAATTCACGTTTTGGATCAGCAGCAAAAATTATTCAACAAACGTGGGAAAATATGGCTATCATTACTAAATTCTAGATACAGCAAGTAGCTAAAAGTTAAAAAATAATGAAACTGTAAAAGTATCAGAAACCTGGGAGACATGAAATAAGGTATTCATGAGGAATACCTTTCTCAGATACAAAGAAAAAAGGATACATTTAATTATATAAGAAATAAAATTTGCCTCATGGCAAAATGCACTACAAAGGTCAGAAAACAAGCAAAAGAAATTGGGAAATATATTAAGAAATGGATATGCTTTCTTTACAACTTTTGAGGAAGCACATGTTTCTTTTTCCTTTAACCTGTTATGGGGGTATTAATCTATAATGTAAGTGCATGGTTCCTTTCCTTTAACCTGTAATGTGAGACTTAATCTATATGGTAAGTGCATGGTTCCTTTCCTTTCATCTGTAATGTGAGTGTCAACATGGGGCGCTGTTTCCAAGCACAGACTTTGGATGTTCCTGTACTGGTCCCATCACTGACCATCCACAAAAACTTACAAATGTTGCTTCACTTTCCTGGGGGTAAGAGTCTTAGCTAAGAAATGGAAGCAAAATAGAACTTTCCCGCAGGGATGATAGAAGGTTTAAAGGAGTAAATATGTAAGTGACTTAGCACAGTGCCTAGTACAAGAGAAATCAATATAAGTACTTATCATTTTTTAAAGAGACAGATGAAATAAATAAAATGTGGTGTTTTCAATCTATTGATATATATCCTTGACATTAAACTACCTTTTCATTCATTGGATTACCTAACTTGCTCATGCTTTTTCTTACTCTAGTGAACTTGGGTAGCTAATATCATAGTTTAACATTTTTGCTTTTATATTTACAAGTAAATTTGACCTGTAAATTTCTTTTTCCTTACAGTCCTAATCTATTTTCAGTATTAGGATTTTATAGACTTCATAAGATGAATAAAGGAGAATTCTTCCTTCGCTATCTCTAGAAGTTTTTCTTTGTTCATATTGATGTTATCTGTTTAATAGAAGTTCCATAGAATTCACCTCCCAAATGATCTGGCTGGGTCTGGTATTTTCTTGGTGAAAGATTGTGAACTATTGACATAATGCCTTTACTGGTGAAAGAACTCCAGCTATAGATTTCCTCTTGTGTCAGTTTTGGTAAACTTTAGGAGCTAGGAAATTGTCCACTTTACAGAAATGTTCAAATTTACTGGCATTTCATATATTCTCTGCTCTAACATTGTCCTGATTCTTTCTGTATATTATTTACTTATGTTTTTGTTTTGCTTAATCAAAGTGTGTTTTTTAAATCTTTTCAAAGAATATTCTTTTGACATACTAAATCACCTCAATTTTATACTTTTTTCTGTTTTATTAAGTTCTGCTCATATATTTATTATCTATTTTTTCTATGTTCTCAGGGTTTATTGTTTTACTCTTCTGATGTCAATTAAAACACTTGGTTATTAATTTTAAGAAATCTTTTTAGTTATAAATAGTTGAACTTTTTGAAGATTCCAGATTAGTTGTAAGTATCTAAGGGTCAGCTCGTCCACACTGTTGCTAGCCTAAGGCTTAGTTCACCCTACCGCAATGTATATATTGACATTTTTTCCCCTCGACTTTCTGTGTTTTGCTACTTCTCACTCTTCTTTGGAGAGAAGCCCTTTGAAATAACCTTAACTTATTTTACAGCCAATAAGTCTTTAAAATAATGTGTATTTTTAAAGATAAATCTACTTATATAATTAGGCAGAAAATCTGACCTGCCATATTTTTAAAAACAGCATAAATTCACACTTCTCCATGATTAATCTGCTGTATTACACAACCTTCGAGTTTTTAGCTTTATCAATGACATGTACTTGAAAAATGTTTTAAAGATCCTACCCAGTCTTTTAAAACATCCTTGTTCCTTGTTTCAGTTCCAGTTTTATGTATATTTTCTGCCTTGCACCTGATTATTCCAACATCTGATGGATGGCCTTGGGAATATAATTCTGGTATTGATTGCTTTTTGCTGATTCTCTCCACTTCTAGCTGATTTCTTCATTATTGTGTAAATTTAGATCATGAGCTCATGTTTAGCTAAACTTTATCTGTGGGAATGCTATAGGCCTGTGTTGAAGGTCTACCTCTCCAGAAAGGGTTTAGTTTTGTGTTTGGAATACCACCGATTTGGGAGCATTTTAAGTTAATTTCTTAGCTTCTGTTTGCAAGACCGCACATAAATTTGCAACCCAAACACAGGGAACACAGATCTGGGGTTCAGAATTCTCAAGATTTCCTACCTGTTTCCTACCCAGAGCAGAGGCCAAGAGAATTTGGTCTTAGTCTCCTTTTGCCAGCAGATATTTTTTTTCTCCTGGCACACCCTTTCATTGAAGGTGAAGCTAGGGATAGATAGGTTTAGTTCTAACTTCCCATCTAGTAGGGATGGAGTCTTACCTCCTGCCTCTCACGTGGTTATGGCCATTTATAAACAAGTCTCTATGTCAGGTGTGTCATTAAACTATGGCCTGTATTACAAATCCAGACAGATGCCTATTTCTATGGCCTGTGAGCTATGAATAATTTTCACATTTTAACTGGTAACATTTTAAATGGTTACCTAAGTACCTAAATAATATCCTCAATTTTGCTCTTTGGTCTACAAAGCCTAAAATATTTGCCACTTGGCTCCATAAAAACAGGATTTCCAGCTTCTGTTCTAAGCTATCAAGATCTTCAATCCACTCCTAATATAGCTATAACTCTCATACATGTACCACCCTTCTTTCATGGGTCCTGGAAATTTCTACTGCATACTTCAAAAATCAACCACGCACTTAAAAATAAGTTGTGTACATTTAACCTAGCATACCTAACCGTTTTCCTTCAGGAGAGTTTTTCAAGTAATCTTGCCCACCGTATTCTTTAGAGCTTCATTAATCATGGCAAAAAATTAAAACAACTTAACATTCAACAAATGGGAATTGTTCATAACAATTATAGAAGCACATACAGTAGAAAACTATACACTCTTATTGAAACAGTGAGACATAACTAGTTTTATTCTTAGAGAACTATGTTTATTTAGGTCCCTTTTGTTTAAATAAGTATATTTCTGTGTATGTATGTGTATAGTCATGTATTTATATACACATACATTATTTGTATGATATAGTTATATAAACGTATGAATTACATACCTATACACATACCTTTGATTTATATTTGTATACATACACAGGAATATAATTATATATATTATATAGTTATATACATTGAACTGAAAACTGGTAGTATACATATATATCGTGTATAAATGTGTGTCGTCTATGTGCATGTGTAGAAAAGCAGGTTGAGAGATATGGAAGCATGAGTTAGACAGGGCCCATGATTATAAGAGTAGTTATGTGTAGGTAGTGAGGTAAAGGCCCATTTGATTGAAAATATTGCATATTTTTACATCAATTGTTAGGATGAACAGATTCCTATGTAAATAAAATTATAAATAGCTATACATACTTGTATGTGTAATATATAATTAAAATATATATAGTTTTATAGATGTATTATATTTATATTACATAATATAATTGTCTTATACTAATACATTATGTATTGTGTTATATAGAATATATTAACTATAGTGTATTATATCAGATAATAATAATTATATATTTATAATATATAAAAATATATATATTTATAATTTATATATTATGATATAATTGTTTTATAATCAATTTTACAGGATATATCCTATTAATATTATGAACATTTTAACCATATAAATACATTTCATTACCCATATATTTTGTATATAATATACGCTAGGCAAAAATATATATTAATATAATACATAATTGTTATACATTAATATAAATATTAGTATATTAAATTTATATATCAATATAATATTTAATATTGGTATATTTATGTTGTATTTAATATATACATAGCTAATGCTCTTTAAATCCATCTGCTACAAGTAGAATAAGACCAGGAGTATGGCAAAAGCAAATTCTAAAAATATTAGATTACTTATATTCATTTATATGTCATTTTCCTGGAATCTGCATCTGGCTATTAGAGAGAACACACAGCAAAATCAACAAAAAGTGCCCAGGAGGACATAGGATCCTTTATTTATCGGAACCTCAAATGAAACACAGTGCTATCCAGTCCCCCATCAAAGAGCCAAGAGCAAACCTTGAAGCACCCAGTAAAAGCCCATTCAAACAAAAAAGCTTTCCCACTTAAACTGGAAAAAGTTAAGTTCCCAAGAGACCCCCTACACCAACCACCGAAGCTCATTTGGCAGTAAAAACAAAAATGTTCACCGAACAACAAGAAACCCAAAACAATAGTTGTTTTAGCACAAACAAAAAAAAAAAGCAGCTAATTTAGTGTCTCTCCTGTTTGAAAGAAGGGGGTGGGAAGTGGGCAGAAGACCTGATAGGAAAGATAAAAAGAAAAGGAAAAGGAAAATAAGTTTCCAGTTTGACACTCAAGCTGTCTTCTGCATCCATTTTGTCAAGACCACCAAGTCAATGTGGAGGCTTTTTCCTCTTTCCCTTTTCTTTTCATGAGACTGATCACAACCAGTACTGCAGATTCCATCGAATTAAGGAATGCTGTTGCCTACATGTGTGAATGAGCTGTGAGTAAAGTACTGAAGTAGAGGACATCTGAAGTGAAACGTCTTCATGAATGTCCATGTGGCTGAGCAGGAAGTTAACCTTTCATAGATGTGCTAAAGAAGAAGAGTTGGCTTTTATTTTATTTACTTTTCCCTGCACTGTGTTGAATGACTATCATCTACAAGTTCAGGCTACTTTTTGCTGAGGATTAACACACTGGGAGAGCTGAGAGAAAACTGAACAGTAGAGCTGTCTTTTTCTTGACCAGTTCACCTTACTTTCCCAAACTCTAAGTCTTTCCCTAATTCTTTCTCCTTTTTATTGTAGTAAAATGAACAGAACACAAAATTCACCATTTTGATCATTTTACAATTCACTGTACCATTCAGTGGAATTTAGTACTGTCACAATGTTGTGCAACTATCACCGCTGTCCAGCTGAAAAACATTTTCATCACCCCAAGAGGAAACCTACACCCATTTTAAGGAGTCAGTCCCTATTTCCCTCTGTTCCAAACCCCTGGCAACCACTAATGTATAATAGTTGCCATATGTATGGATCTGCCACTGCTGGACATCTGGCATAAATGGAACCAAACCATATGTAGCCTTTCGTGCCTGATGAGAAGTTGTGCAGTGGTAGGAAAAACTAAAATGCGATGTACTGTATGATGTATGTTTTACTGAAGTGGCTTGGTCAGATTATAATGATTTATGATAAAATCATGTAAAGCAAGCATCACAATTCTCCAGGAATGGTCTGAAGAATGCTAATGTTAATTATGAATATGTGAATCCTAAATCTTTCATTTGTATTGACCTTATCTCATTAATTCTTCTCCCAACACTGCTATAACTAGAGTTGAGTTCTAAAATGTACCTTCCTCTTTTCCCATAGAAATTGTCCCACAATTTCAAAAAGTTCTCAAAGGTGAAAAAGTGCACACGACGTTTATCACGTTTGCAAATGCCAATGGAAATGCTAAGCTAACACCGTCCAAAATGCAATATTCTTCTGTGAGAGCACCCAACTTTAAACAAATACACATATTCTAAATACAGCTTAGATCTGTGACATGTTTTGGCCACTGAAGTATGAGCAGACATGTTGGCCTTAAATGAGCAGAAGAGGCCTTAAATGGGCTTGTGCGGTTGGGCTCACCTCTTATGTTTCAGTGAACTTTTAGAGAAGACAGGGCCTGGGAGCTGCGGCCTCACTGTTGGGCTCCAGACAAAGAGGTGTGTGACAGACCTCAAACTGACCCAAAACACGGAGCAAAACTAGCCATCTAGAGGTCTAAAAGAGAGCCACTGCAGCTAGCCCATAGGTCCAAGAGAAATAAATTCTTGTTTATGTAACTGACTTTGGTGTGATTTGTTCCAAAGCATTATCACAGCAAGAGCTGACTAACACAACATCCTCCAAATCATTGTTATGTAAATGGATGCTACCATGCCTACATTTAAGGCAACTGTGTACTCAAATTGTGAGAATTCTTGAACTCTTGGTGCCTCTCCAACACAATGTACATGGCTAAATTTCCACAAATAAGTTCACTAATATACCACAAAGATCTCTCTAAACTTTTATTAAATGTAATGCAAAGTTCTTTCTTTTCATTTTCTGCTTCTCCATAGTTAAAATGCTGTTTATCAATGTAAAACGGTTCTTGCCATTTGGCTTCTGTCGTTAGAGTCTTTCGAACTCTTTGGCTTTTCAGCTCCTAGGCTGTAACATTTGAATCAGCAAATGCCCCAAGGAGAAAAGCTGCACCAAGTGTCAAGCTTGCGTCTGTGTTTCCCTTCTCTCCACAACTTGGCCCACATGTCTTGGTGTCTCTCTAACGTTCAGACGCCAGTGAACAGAAGTTTTCCTACTCTATCCAGCTTTTCTAAAATTTCTTTAGACTTTGCCTGATCTTATGTTATTATTCAACTATCATCTCAATTACCCCTAGGAAGAAAATTTACAATTTTTAGAGAAAATGGAACCCTGGTACATTGTTGGTCGGAATGTAAACTGGTGCAGCCACTGTGGACAACAGTATGGAGGGTTCTCAAAAACTAAAAATAGAACTACCATATGACCTCGCAACTCCACTCCTGGGTATAAATCCAAAAAGAACAAAAACATGTGTTTTCAAAGACACGTATTTGAAAAGATACATGCACCCCAATGTTCAGAGCATCAGTATTTACAATTACCAAGATAGGAAGCAACCTAAGTGTCAGCAACTGATGACTGGATAAAGAAGATGCGGTACCTATAACCAATGGCATACTACTCAGCCTTAAAAAAGAAAGAAATGTTGCCATTTGCGGCAACATAGATGGACTTGGAGGACATTGTGGTAAGTGAAATAAGTCAAACAAAAACAAACACTGTAGGATATCACCTATATATGGAATCTAAAAAATACAGCAATCTACCGAATATAACAAAAAGAAGGGGAGACACAGATATAGAGAACAAACTAATGGCTGCCAGTGTGGAGGGGGAGGAGGGGGCAATACGGGGTGGGGAAGTGAGAGATGTAAACTACTGGGTGTACGATAGGCTCAAGGATGTATTGTACAACACAGGGAATATAGGCAATATTTTGTAATAACAGTAAATGTAAAGTTACCTTTAGAAAGTATATAAAAATGTTTTAAAACAGAAATCATACTGAAAATTGGAAACAATTTAAATGTCCATCAACAGGAAAATGCACATATAAGTTATTGTACTTCCCTACATGGGAATCCTACATTGTGAGGAAAGTACATGAACTAGACAGATCTTTACGTGTCAGCATGGATGAACCTAGCAAAGATAACACTAAAAAAAGCAAGTAAGAAGAGAAAACATAGTAGAATACTATATGAGGTTTAAGAATACTTAAAAATGTAGCCTAAATTAGAAAGACATCCATGCAGTGATGGAGACCAAGTTCAGAAGAGTGGTTACCCAGGGTCAGCTGGGGAGTGGCTGTGTTTGGGAAAGTGGTCACAGCAGGCTCTTCAACAGGAATGGTAATGTTTCAGTTCACACGCTGGCTGGAGGACGGAGGAGTGTCTGCGATATTATAATGTGAGCATGCTGCATGTGAAAGCCATTGCTGACCACATCTAGGGGATCTGATACGTGGGAGCTGGTAGTGGGTGGAGGCATCCAGAAGGTGGTGGTAGAAGAGGAACGTTGTATGCATATCGCCTAAGGCCTGATCAGAGAACGACCACTGTTCTAGAAACTGGACACAAATCCAACTTCTACGACCAATGTTAAAAGACAAACTGAGGCATATTTAAAATAAGACTTTACATGAGCAAAAATAGATTCAATTCAGGCACCACCAAAGCAGAAATGGTGAGGAGCACTCCAGCCACAGGAGCTGCAGAGATGTTTATTTTAAAAGGGCAGAAGCAAAGCAAGGTAATGACTGACTTGTTATAACTTTAAAGCCTAGTTGGTGATTTGTGACTCGTTGTCCTCAGCAGTGTTCGCCACCCTGAGGCGTTGACAGGCTTAGATTTTTGTTGGTTTACATAGGCGGCCGCATCACTAGAGCCACCACAGGCTAACGGCCTCCTTGCAGGGTTAATTTACTAACACCGGTTGTCTGAGTCCTTACTCTTACTCAGTCACTTCACTTCCTACGCCTCAGTTTCTCTTCTGGAAAGTGGATATTCAGTAGTAAATTCTCTGTGGAGTTGTCAGTACCAAACAAAGTGATTATTAGTAACCACGATCATGTCCTGAATGCATGGAACACGTCACCATTTGCCAACTACTGTGTCAAATTAGCAGAAACTACAGAAATTAAGAGTTCTCCGCATAAATTCACACACCCGTGCACCAGGTAAGGGACCACAGGCAGACGTTCACTCAGCCTTTCGTGTGTCCCTCACGGAGTGCAGGCTCTCTCCTGGGTGGGGGGAGCACAGACACTTACGGGAGTTTACTTTTAAAATGCGTCGATACAACCAGGTCTCAGTTTTGTTTGGATGAGTCAGCAAACGCTTTTTGGAAACCCCAAAGTCTCCACACCTTGTATGTTTCACGCTGCCTGAGTCTCAGAGCTCAAGCCCACCATGGGAGACAGGGCTGCGTGCGGACGCACGGCGAGCGTGCTGACGTCCTCGAGCCCCGCCCCAACGGTCCCGCCCACTGACGTAAACCCCAGCTCCGTGGCATGGAGGCCCTAGATGCCTGCGCCAACACCAGGCCGCGCAGGGTCTCTGGAGCGCGGCATGGGGGGGTCGGCGTAGCTGGGTCCCGTGGCCCTATGTCTTCTGGCTGTGACGCCGGTCCTGCGCAGGTTGCGGGGCCGCAGCCGCCAGGCGGTGGGCGGCCGAGGGGCCGGGGCCCCCAGGCGGGTGTGGCCATCGTGTCCGCAGCCAGCGTTCCCGAGGCCGTGCTCGGGCCATGATCACTCGGTGAAGCTGTGCTGGGACAGCGCGGCCGACTTCTTTCCGCCCTCTGAGGACCTGTGTGCGCTGCAGGACTTGGTGCCTCTGCCCTCTGTGCGCGCTTCCCTGCGGGATATCCGCTGGACTTAAGGCCGACCGCCTCCGCGGGGTGCACTTGGCGCCGCTCCTGAGCACCCGCTGCCCCTGATTTGTATCCAGAGCTTCTTCCAGCCACGGCTTGTCGAGACAGGTTTGTACTTCCTGCTTCCAGGGCCCCTCGTTTTGGCGCTGAGAAGCGGGGTTTTTGATGGTGCAATGTGGAGGGTGGGCACTAGAACCAGTGCCCAGTGCCCATGGCCCGGGTGTGCGTGCACTAGACGGGGCGTGTGGCTTAGGACTCCTGCCAGCTCGGTGACCCCGGCCGAGTGCCTTAAGGCTTCTAGGTCTCAGTGTTCTCATCTGTAGCGTGGGCTTAACAGGTCCCAGTCTCTGTGGTGGTTACAAGGATGCACTGTATTAATGCTTCTAGCCTCTACAAAGTAGAACACTTAGCACAGTTTGGAGCATCGTTAATTGTTGCACAGATGTTTCCTGGTCTGTTGAATGACTTTGCCTGGTACACACCAAAGCGATTAGGAAATGGATATATGCCAGCTTCATTTCCTTTCCATTCAAACAGGGTTCAGGAAAAAAAATTTTTCAATAGTCGTATCATATAGTGCAAAGATCACTGGTGTGAAGGCAGCTTAGGGTTTGAATTACAGGGCTTATGCTGTCTGTGGCCTGGGCAGGTTTCTTATGGACTACAATCCCCACACTTGTAAAATGACATTAATAACCACTCTTTCTGTGGGTTCTTAGAATTAATTAAGCAGGTTATGTGTGTAAAGTAGCCTGGCACTTGAATGAGTTGTCAGAACCAAGGGCTGCTGGAGACGATGCTTCTGCCCTAGGTAATCTCCCCTTCTACTGGGCGGCAGGTAAACACAAGCACAGTAGTCAGTGCTCTGGAAGAAGTGAGTTCTGGTGCTATAGAGCATAGAATTTTTTTTTTAATTTAATTATTATTTTATATTGGAGGTTAGTTGATGTACAATATTGTGTTAGTTTCAGGTGTACAGCAAAGTGATTTAGTTATTCATGTATCCATTCTTTTTCAGATTCTTTTCCTGTAAAGTTTGTTACAGGATATAGAGTAGAGTTCCCTGTGCTATGCAGTAGGTCCTTGTTGATTATCTGTTTTATATAGAGTCGTGTGTCTATGTTAATGCCAAACTCCTAATGTATCCCTCCCCCCGATCTTTCCCCTTTGCAGAGCACAGAATCTTGGAAGGGAAAGTTCAGGGTAGGCTTCTTGGAGGAGGTGCCATCCTTTCTAAGGATATGTAGAAGCTCCTGGGGTGGCAGGAGAGAGCAGTGTGTGTTGATGTTTGAGAAATATAAGAAAATATGGCAAAACTAATGTACAGGACTGGAACTCAGGGTTTGGGAAAGAAATGAGAGTTGATACTGGAAACTTAGTGGGGCCCAAGAGAAGGGGGCCTTGTTTGTCCTGTCAGAAGTTTGGGTGTTTATCCTGAAGGCTGTGGGAAACACCAAAGAAGAGTGAGATGGACTTGTGGTTCAGAGGTTCACTCGGACCTCCATGTGGAAGGCAGTTGATTTGGTGCAGGCTGAGTTGTAATCTGAGGGTCCCACTTAAGTTATAAAAGGTGGGACTGGATTTTGCAGATCTGAGAGAGAATGGGTGAGGCCTGGTGACCAGTTAGAAAAGGGAGGGCAGCAAGCGTGGGTGACAGTTTACAGCTGCATCTTTTTGAGAGATACAGAGCACAGTAGAAAGGGATTGGGGGTGGCGAGAGGATCTTACTTCATCTTCAGTGCTTTAGAGGGGCCTGGTAGACGGGTCTGGACCCAAGGTACAGATCTGGGCTTTTTGGGAGGACAGGTGTTTGAAGGCATGGGAGAGACTTAGGTTACCCACAAGAAGATCCAAAGAATCATAGGTCTTAATCATAGACTTAATAACTAACAGTTGCAGCCTCTTCCAGGGATGTAACTTTAACCAGTTACTCTGGAATTACCTGGTTAGTTCTAGTGAGATAATCTGCCTCATAGACAGGTGACATCCCCCCCAAAAAGGTGACCTTGCTTGAAATAATACTTTGTTAGAAACTTCTTTTTGCCCCCTTCTGTGTATAAAAGCCTTCCATTTTGTACAGCTCCTCAGAGCTCCTTTCTGCTTGCTAGATGGGATGCTGCCCAATTCATGAATCATTGAATAAAGCCAATTACATCTTCAAATTTACTCCATCAAATAATGTTTTTTAACACAAGAATTAATATTGAAAATGTAATCATGTTGGTCAAAGCTATTTGTGAGTATATGAAAATATAACATTTACATCTAATGCTTATACTTATAAATTATAGTAAGTCCCCTACATATGAATGAGTTCCATTCTGAGAGCTCATTCATAAGTCCAATTTGCTCGTAAGTCCATCAAAGTTAGCCTAGGTACCCAACTAATACAACAGCTATATACCATTGCTTTTACGCTTGCTTCCAAACATCCTGGGCTTGAAATAAAGATACTGTATTATTATACTGTATACAGTAGTGTACAGTAAAATACACAAAAGCACAACCACTTGTAGAGGACGCATGCACGTGACAATGGAAGCCAGACACATGAAGTAACTTACATGATTGGACACGCGAACGCACGTTTGCATCTTTGAAAGTTTGCAACTTGAAGGTTCATATGTAGGGGGCTTACTGTATTGCAGAAGTAAAGTAAAAACTATGTCAGGATAAAATATTGGAATTAAAGAATTCTGGATTTATTATATAATTTGGAAAGTAATAATTAACATTTTAACATGTACTATTTTATAAAGTAGCCATTGTAAGATAAAAACAGTATATAATATCTAAAATAGTGTGACCAAAACTGCAAGAACTGATCAATTAATTTAGCAAGGTAGCATGATACAGGATTAACATACAGAAATCTGTTGCATTTCTTTACACTAATAATGAAATATCAGAAAGGGAAAGTTAAAAAAAAAATCTCTTTGAAAATCATATAAAAAGAAAAATACTTAGGAATAAACCTGACCAAGGAGGTGAAAGACCTATATTCTGAGAACTGTAAAGGAATTTGAAGATCATTCAAAGAAATGAAAAGATATGCCATGTTCTTGGATTGGAAGAACTAATATTGTTAAAATGGCCATACTGCCCAAAGCAATCTACAGATTTGATGCAGCCCCTATCAAATTACCAATGGCATTTTTCACAGAACCAGAACAAATAATCCTAAAATTTATATGGAACCATGAAAGACCCAGAATTGCCAAAGCAATCCTAAGGAAAAGCAACAAAGTGGGAGGCGTAACTCTCCCAGACTTCAGACAATACTACAAAGCTACAGTAAACAAAACGGTGTGGTGTTGGCACAAAAACAGACATACGGGTCAGTGGAACAGAATAGAGAGCCCAGAAACAAACCCACACACCTATAGTCAATTAATCTCTGACAAAGGAGGCGAGAATATAAAATGGGAAAAGGACAGTCTCTCTGCAAGTGGTGTTGGGGAAGTTTGACAGCTGCATGTAAATCAATAAAGTTAGAACACACCCTCACACCCTACCCCAAAATAAATTCAAAATGGTTTAAAGACTTAAATATAAGACATCACAGAATAAAACTCCTTGAAGAGAACTTAGGCAAAATATTTTCTGACATAAATTATACCAATGTTTTCTTAGGTCAGTCTCCCAAGGCAATAGACATAAAAGCACAAACAAACAAACAGAACACAATCAAACTTAGAAGTTTTGCTCAGCAAAGGGAAACATAAACAAAATGAAAAGACAACCTATGGAATGGGAGGACATATTTGCAAACAATTCGGCTGACAAGGGATTACTTTCCAAAATATACAAACAGCTCGTACAATGCATAACAACAACAACAACAACAACAACAAATCCAAAAATGGGCAGAAGACCTAAATAGACATTTCTCCAAAGAAGACATACAGATAGCCAAAAGGCACATGAAAAGATGCTCAGCTTCACCAATAATCAGAGAAATGCAAATCAAAACTACAATGAGATATCACCTCACACCAGTCAGAATGGCCATCATCAAAAAATTCTACAAATAATAAATGTTAGAGAGGGTATGAAGAAAAGGGCACCCTCCTACACTGTTGGTGAGAATATAAATTGGTGCAGCCACTATGGAAACTTGTATGGAGTTTCCTTAAAAAAATAAACAATAGAACTATCATATGACCAGCAATCCCACTCCTGGGCATGTAGCTGGAGGAAACTCTATTTGAAAAGATACATGCACTTCTGTGTTCATAGCAGCACTATTCACAATAGCCAAGACATGGAAGCAACCTAAATGTCCATCGACAGATGAATGGATAAAGAAGATGTACATATATGCAATAAAATACTACTCAGCCACAAAAAAGAATGAAATAATTCCATTTGCAGCAACATGGGTGGACCTAGAGATTATCATACTAAGTGAAGTAAGCCAGACAGAAAAAGACAAATATCATATGATATCGCTTATTTGTGAAGTCTGAAAAAAAAATGATACAAACTAACTTATCTACAAAACAAATAGACCCACAGACCTAGAAAACAAACTTATGGTTACCATAAGGGATAACAGGGAGAGGAGTGGAGGGATAAATGAGGAATTTGAGATTAACATATACACACTACTATATATAAAATAGATAATCAACAAGGACACATTGTGTACCACAGGGAACTGTATTCAATATCTTATAATAAACGATAATTGAAAAGAATATTAAAAAGAATATATACATATATATATATATATATATATATACATATATATATATATATAACCAAATCACATTGTCAGAAAATAACACATTATAAATCAACTATACTTCAATCAAAAAAATAAAATAGTTGTGTGAAATGGAATTAGAGTAGTATATAAGTGAAATCAATCCAAAATTGAAAAGTTACACTAAAACACACACACACCCAAGTATATGCACCTACATGCTAACCAACAAAACAAATGTTGAAAATCAGATAAATAGAAAACATTAAATAAGTAAAATAAGATTGTAAGAATGAATCAATATATATGAAATTAAATGTGCCAAAGAAATAATCCAGGTTAAAAAAATCAATAAGTCAATTTAAAAATAAAGTTATATGCTTTTTTGCAAGGGGATAAGTTTTAGGCCCTAAGTAAATTAAAAAAAAAAACTTAGAATTTGAAATTAAAAGAGCATAAATTTATAAGCAAACCAAATATTTAAAATATCAATGATGTATTTGTGTTCATGTCAAACAAACAATACGTTAAATGGTAGTATTAAAGTCATCAGGATGATAAAAATCATACTGAGTATAAATTATAAATATGTATGCATCTAATAATAGCACCACATATATACAAATGTAACAATGTAGAAATGCTAAGAAGAAAAAAAAAACTTAAATCCAAGCCAGGAATATTAACAAGATGTTAAGAATTGATAAAGATATAGAAGATTTAAACTAAACAAGATCTTGATATAATGAGTATAGATAGAACATGACACCTAACAAATGTAGAATGCATGTCATTTTCAAGCAAACATAGCATATCCATAAAAATTAATCAGCTACAAGGTAATAAAGCAAGTTTTATTATATTCCCAGAACCAGTATCCTAAAGAACACATTCTTGACCAGAACGCAATTAAGCTGGTATTTGATATAAAGGGATTACTAAGGAACAACCACATCTGAAGTTAGGGAGAAATAAACTTACTCTTGTAAGTAACCCTTAGATGACAGAAGAAATAATAAAGTTTAAAATAATATGACTGAATAGTAACAAAAATACTGCAGAGTGAAACTTCTCTGTGGAAGCTGAAGGGGTACTTTGCACAAAATAAAATACACTTAATTTAAAAATAAAGATAGTGACAGAAAATGCTGCAAAAAGAAGAAAGTGTTATAGCCGACAAGCCTACAAGTACAGGAAGGAAAATAAAAATCTTATTTATTGTCTAACCATCAGCGAGTGTGTGGAAGCCAGGAGAAATCTGGCTCCTTTCCCAGCTGAATATAAATGAAATTAAAGGAATTACAAGGCACAGGTTACTGATCACCAATAGACTTGCGTGCAGTATCAATCACATGAGAAAATGTATAATTGCTCCTACTGGGATGCAAAATTATTCCAACCAACATGTTCCTTCTCTCAAAGATGAGAATTATGAAGAAAAATGGAAGACGTTAAGCTAGCTCTCATGAGAAATAGAATGGTAGTCAGTTAACTGAAGTTTTAAACCCAGCAGGAATCAACAAAATTCCTCCAAGTGAACTGCTTATACTTGTAAAATGGACTCACAAACCAGATGAAATGTTACCAAAATGTTCATTCAAGATTAACGGGTTTATAAATCAAGGGAAACACATTATTTTGCCATGGTACCCTTTATTTTACTAAGTCTATTTCTTAATTTTTTATCATGCCTTTTATCTAATGGATTTGAGATCATTTATTAGGTTACCATATAATATAATTAGGGAATCACATAAAACAGTTTGAAGTGCAAACATTGCAATGGGTGTTACAAGTCACCTGGATTGAGCTATTTATTATTATTGGGCTCTAAATTTGATTTATATCTTCATGGCACTAGAGTGTGGGCACCTTGAAGGCAGAACCAATGTAACATAACCTGTAGTTATTTTCCTAATTAGTAAAATATTTTCTTAAAGGAGTATTTAGTCCTTAATATGAATATTAGTCATACTATTTTTCCTCCTTACCTTTCTCACAGCCAAAAGTAACAAATAAAAATATTTGAATTACTGATTTTTGAAAATAAAATAAATGTCTTCATGATAAAAGTAAGAGTAACTGATAAAAAGACAGTGACAAATTGGAAATATACTTGCAATACGTGGCAAAAATATTAATTTCTGTGAGGAGAAAAACCGAATTTATAGGACACTAAGAATACAACTGGACATTAGACATGAAAACTTAACTTTGTTTATAATAAGATTAAATCTTACATTTTAAATTATTTTATCTAGAAAAGTGTGGGGAGGAAGAGTAGAAATGGGTGGAGATTGTAATAGGGGCGGGGCAGGCGTGAACCTACCCCCCCACCCCGTCCCTGCCTCGGCGACCTAATGGCAGCAGCGGTCCCCATGGGTCGTGGTGCACAGAGGCCTCAGCACCTGCAGTACACGGACACTGTCATCCAGGTAAGAGCTTCAACCGGCTTCAGACTCTCTGCTCAAGTTTCAAAACTTGGTCCAGCTTTGATCAGTTGTCCACCCCAGGAAGAGGCCAGAGGTCAAGGTTCAGCTGCAAGGACTTTACACATCATTACTTCAGGTCCGCCTCTGTGGTTGGGCTGTTCTCGTCAAAGGGCAGTTGTTGGCAGCTGGGAATTCACCTGACTGGTATTTGCTACAAATGATTCTCTCCAGTTTAAAGGAAAAGCCTGAGGGCCGGCAGGGTTCTGGGCGCCTGGCTCCCTCAGTGATGAAGGCTGGGCAGGGTCTGGGGACCTGGCCTGGAGGGCACCGCCACCTGAGATCTGCTTCTTCAAGCAGACCTGGGCACTGGTGGGAGAACCCAGACTGGTTGATGGACGGACACTCCCGGGCAGGGTAACCAGCCTGCACACAGACCCCCTCCTCTTGGCCAGGACCTGGACTCTGGAGAGCAAGAGTTGAGCCTCGGGACCTTGCCCTTTCTTGTCAGTACAGAGAGTAACATTTGTTTTGGTGGAGGCTTACAGGAACATCATGACCTGACCATGACCTGACCTCAAGAAAAGAGGATCTGACCTTAGAAGTTTGAAGCAACTAACCACACCCCTCCCTTACCTTTCCCATGAAAGGGCTTTGCTGAAAGCTTTTGGGGAGTTCAGGGTTTTCTAAGGCATGAGCCGCCCATCTCCTCACATGGCCCTGCAGTAAACCTTTCTCTGCTCCAATGCTCCAAGCTCGACATGTTGGTATTGTTTGGCCTCACTGTTTGTCAGGCACATGGACTTGCGTTCAGCAACAGGATGATATTTCAGTCAAGAATAGAACCTCTTTTTATTCCCAACGTGTTACCTTTGTCCATCTTCACCCTGAAATGTGCACTATCAACTGTATTTGGGGGGGCAGATCATTTTCTCCCATATAAATTATTTTCTTAATGAGAGAGTAAATTGTGCGCCTGAGATTCAACTTCGGAAATAAACTGTTTACTCTGAAGAGCCAAACTTGTCCTTGGAAACACACTTTCTAGACAACAGCAGTTGGACCCATCCTGTGCAGAGTCCAGTTCATTCTGAAAGTTCTATTGTGACCTGTCACTATGGTAATATGATAATGCACATCTTGGCATTCCATTCCAACTGCCATTCTGTGAACTGAGAGGTTCACATATGGTGACAGATGAGAAGCTCTCACTCTCACCCCTTGAGACTTTGAAAATGGACAATCTGAATTGTTCTGGAGGTAGGTTCATATTCATCCTCTGAAGGCTGTTCCTTCAAATGTGCTGGTTAACTTTTACTGATATATGTTCCTCATCTTTTTTGTTTTCTTTTTTGATTTCTACCACATTTATCTACAGTTATAAATATATTTTATAGTTTGTTATATTACTTAAGTTATATTTTTGATTCTTCTATCAAGCCAGCTGCCTTAAATATTTTCCTAAATTTAGAAAAACATACTATCTCCAAATGCCAATTTTGTACACACTCTACCAGAGAACAGATAAAGGGAACTCACTCATTATGCTTTTACTGAAGCAGGAGAATCTTCATATCTCCTCAGCAATGGTCATTATAGGAGGAAAGGGGAATTACAGCTCAGCTCTTCTAAATGTAGCTGTCAATCTGAAACCAAATACTCAAGGTCTAAATCCAGAGAGTTTTATAAAGGAAAGAACCTGGGATTCACTGGTTGGATTTCCATGGGTTGCTGTGGACAAGATCACTGGCTGTTTGGCGGCTGCCAGGGAGTTTGGTGAGAAGGGCCAGTGCCATCACATTAGTGGAATGAACATTTGGTCACTGAGGGAAGGAGGGTCTGTCTGGTGATTCTCAAGGAGAATCCTGGGGTGGGGTCTCCAGCCTCTGAGTATGGAGATGACTTTCAAAAAGAATGTGGGATTCTATTGCCTTCCACTACAGGGTCTAGAAAATGATGAGTTTATAGAGCCGGAATATTAGTGAGGAAAGACTTGAACGCTTGCCCATTCTTAGCAAGCCCTTGGTCCAGGCTGCTCGAATGGGTGCTCAGATCAATTGTCAGGGAGACTTTGAGCATCACAGACTTAACTAAGCCACCAAAGCCCAGCAGAGATGGCCACCTCCCCAGTTAATTCATGGTAACTATTCATCCAAACGTGGTCAATTGAAGGGAAGCTGATTCTTGGTAGAGCCATCATGTGGCCTTTTGCTTAGAGGTTTTGGGCTCTGAGGCAACCTAGGAATGTAACAGACCACTGGTCACTCAGCATGGTGAGCTGGTCATTGTGAAGGATGCTTGTGAGATAGTTGATGGTATGAAGAGGCTGGGGAGAACGGACACAGTTGGAATTCCTGTGGTCCTTCAGGGGAGCTTTGTTCGTAAGAAACTGATGTATTTTGAATGAGGGATTGAAATATAGAGACGAAAAGTAGGGTAAGGATTTGGGTTCCTTTCTAGGCTCAGGCAGCTCCTTCAGGACATCAGCTCTCACCCACAGAAAACTTGGGGCAGGAGAATTTGAGAGAGAGAGTGAGGGGAACTCCTGGCTCAGGGGTCCAGGGGTCTGTCCTGTCCCAGATCCATCATTCATCATGGTTGTGATTCTTGGACAGTCACTTATCTCTAAATTTCCACACCCTCCACCATAACATATGGGTTACAGCCCCCACTTTGCCCTCCCCTTCACCCCAAACAGGGCTGGGTGTCAGACATGATAATGGATATTCTCCATGAGCTGCAAAGCATTGTTCCCATAAAAAGCTGAAGAGTAAGCTTGAATCCCCCTTTACTTGGAGCCGTCAAATCACTTCTCTGCTTTCAACAGCTACGAAATGTCCAGCTTCTTCTTGCCATCATTCAGGATTGAACACTTATAGCGCATTTGTGAAGCACCGGTCCTTTATTTTTCAAACATTTTACCTATATTCAATCATTTTTGGACACATGACATAATGCTAAACTTAGGCAATATTAACATTCCTACATCTCAGAACAGGGAACTGAGGCAAAGAGGGATCTACATATCTTTCCCAAGTACATGCTTCTTCTAAACGGGATTTGAATCCAGTCCATCATTCATGGTCCCAATGGATTGCTGAGTTTCTAGACATTATCAGTTAAATAAAGATATTTGCCCACAAAACCTGTCTGTTGGGTGTTTTAACTGCATACCAAACTGCAAGATCTTCCTAAGTCCAACTTTGATTCAGGAGGCTCTGCTGGGCAGCTGGTGAGGAAAGGGACCAAAGGATTGAACTGTGAATAAATTATTGCTAATTTCCCCATGGTCTTCTGCCAGCAAGATGTCAATAGTTGTCTCTATTGTAATGCATTTCCCAGGATGCTGCTCCCAGAATGCGAGAAGAAGAAACACTCATCAGAGGTCAAGAATATCAACCCCAGGCTGGCTGAAAAAGATCCACATCCGGCCACATTTTAGGATGCACCATACAAATGACCCAGCTGAAGGTACTGTGGAAAATGTCTCATTTGGTTCACTCAAGAATAATTATTCTAGTTGATTCAGTGCCTCATATTGAAGAAAAAGCTATGAAATATTAAGCAGTATTCTTCTTTTATTCCATGTGTTCAAATTGAAACTTACTAAGACAGCTGGTACTGTTTTAACCATGGAAGTAAACATGCATTTATTTATTTATTTATTTATTTTTTGAATTTTATTTTTTTTATTAGTTTCTGCTTTATAACAAAGTGAATCAGTCATACATATACATCTGTTCCCACATCCCTTCCCTCATGCATCTCCCTCCCTCCCACCCTCCCCATCCCACCCCTCCAGGCAGTCACAAAGCACCGAGCTGATCTCCCTGTGCTCTGCGGCATGCATTTAAAATTCAACATTTGGTTCATGTTTAAGAGGGAAGATGGTCTCTAGTTATGCTTTAGACATCAACTGAATTTTGAACGTCAGCAACAACACATCCCTCCCTGAAACCATGTTTTGAGATTTCTTTAAATTATTAGACATTATTTAGAACAGGATTATATTGCCATAAAAGTTGTACAGGCAATACAGAAAATTCCTGTATCCTATCACTCCAGTTTCAGCTATTAATAATATATAGCATAGGTGAAGTACATTTGTTACAATTAGTGAAACAATGTAAGTATATTTTTACTAATGGAAAGTCCATAGTTCACCTCAGAGTCACACCTTGTGTTGTTATATTCAATAATATTTGAAATATGTACAATATTATTTGTCACCATTATGGTGCCATACAGAAATGTGTACACTAATGTTCATAGTCGCATTATTCTTAGTAGCCAAAAGATAGAAACAATCCAAAGTCCATGAGGTGATGAATGGATAAATAAAATGTGATATATACACCGAATGGAATAATTTTCAACCATAAAAAGGAATTAAAGATTGACTTATGCTACAAAATGAATGATCCAAATAATATAAAAAATACATTATTGTTAGTGAAATAAGGCAGGCGCAGAAAGACAAATATTGTATGATTCCACTTGTATGAGGTACCTAGTGTAGGCAAACTCACAGACACCGGAAGTAGAAATTACCAAGGTCAGGAGGCAGGAGTAAGGTGGATTATGATTTAATGGGTACAGAGGTTACGTTGAAATGATGAAAAAGATTAAGATGTAGATTGTGTTGATGGGTACACAGCATTGTGAAAGTAAGAAATGCTAGTGAACTGTATACTTCAAAATTATGAAAAGCATAAATATGTATATTTCATCACAATAAAATAAGTCAAAAATCCAACAGAATGGACGATGAATGAAGGAGCAACATATTTGATTAGAAGGAAGCTGAAAGAGTCTTGTAACATTTCAAGAAGAAGGGGGATTTGGAGGGACTTTGAAATGGGCAGAGGGGCCGTGGGACTCTATACTGAAACATAGTGCAATGTTAGTGTTTAAGCTTTTTCAGACTGACACTTTCAAATTGATTAGGTTCCCTACAGCTAGAAAGCTAAAGGTTCTCTTCCTCATTTCTGAAATGTTCCTCCCCTTTGCCTTCCTCCACCCACCAGCGAGGTTTGTCCAACAGCACCTCAGTCCACACTCAGTAACCACCTGCATCCATACACTCCCACCCTGTGTCCACATTAATGAGGCTCTCTGAGTAATTCCTGAGCAGCATCACCAGTGTCCTGACACTTACTCTGTGTCCTCCTAGAGCCCCCTGAGGACCTGTTGGAGAAACTGCCCCATGTGAGGACAATTAAAGTGGCTCCTGCTACCTCCAGGGTAAGCTCCCCTTATTTATCAGAGATTAAAAGTTTGTTTCATTTCTTTCTTTTCCAATTGATTTCAGATCTGAAGATCTACAATGTTCAAGACAGCTGATGGATACAATTTTGCTTGGTTGGATGAATGCTGAGTGAAGGTCTTTCCCAACAGATAACTCATTCAAAAGGCCATTTAAAAAATGGCAACATCAGTTAGAAACTGTAGAGTCAGACACACTTTCCTCAGCAGAAAATTTCCCTCCTTGAAATAGACTTTTGTATTTGCTCCTCAAAGTGGACCTGAGAGATCTTCCAGGCAAAGCTCCAGCCTTTCCCACAGCTGTCTTCTCTGGTTTCTTTTGGGGCCATTGACTCAACAACCGTTTCCCATTTGGTTTTCTGAGGAGAAAAAAAAGAGATGAAATACCTGTGTCCACAGAGCACAGGATGCTGAGATCCTTACACTGTTTTCTCTTCTCTAATCACAGGTGGATTGGACAGCAAACAAAAACGGTATGTATTCAGAGTTCACCCCTGTGCTGAGGAACAATCTAGATGATGAAGAAGGTGGGACTCTCTTGCTGGCTTTGCTTGGAGAGACACCCTGATTCAGGGTCCCTACAGGAATGAGGGCTGGGGGTGTAGAGCTAGAGAGTGATTTCCCAGTAAAGAGCCATGCCCAAGTTCTATGGTCTTGGAAGTAACTGCATCATTTAGATGATGTGGGTTTGTGTGTATCAGGGTTGGGGTGGGGTCCATGTGTGAGCCTATGTGGTGTGATTGTGAACCTGCATGCGTGAGCGTGTGTGTGTTTCCTGAGGAGATATTTCCCTCTTACACAGCACAATTCACCTGTCAACAAAGCTCATCACCACTGCACACTGTCTGTACACTACCTTGTTCTTCCCTCAACACCGCTGTTGCCCAGATTTGGTTAATATTTTTTTTCCGCAGAAGGAGATGGTGCAGAGATCAATGTTCTAAGCTCTTGACCTCCTGAGTGGAAAAGCCAAACTGAGAACCCAGGGGTGGGTCCCAATGTGGGTGCTCTGGATCCCTGACCTGCACTTACCACTCAGCCAAGGGATCCTCAGTCATGGAGCAAGGGAGTCCCTGCATCCGTATCCTTGGCTGGAAGTCCTCGCACCTCCAAAGGTCCAGACCTTGCCCATCAGGTGGCCTTAGTGGTCACAGAATCCAGGGCAGCTATGGGTGGGCTTATCAGTTGACTTTGGCACAGTCATTAATGTGAAATTCACCTCAGGACCTGCATTCTCCTGGTCAGCTCACAGATTCTGAGAGGTGTGAGACCCCATGTACACAGTACAGGTCATATCTGTCAGTGCTGGTGTCATTGCTTAAACAAGGCCAAAAGCAGATAAGAATCAGGGAGCTATTTTATTGTATTGGATAACATTACCATAAGCCTTAGTATTGGTCAATTCCTGTAGCCCACACCCAAGGACTCAAAGTGGAACCTGACTGTAGCCTGTACACTTCTCCTGCACAGCTGGGTTAGAGACAGGCTGTGCTCAGTCCGGGCTCCCTCTTCATAACGAAGTGTCCCACTTATGGAACAGCTCCCTAGAGTATGGACAGCCCCTGACTCAGTGGGCATACGTACATTGTATAGAAAACAAAGACTGGGAGAAAAATATGATACGATTGATAGTGGCTGTATCTAAATGGGAGGACTTCAGGTTTGTCAAATCTTGTGTATTTGATTTTCTTTAAAACGAGTGATTAGTGAATAAATGTAGCATATTTTGTCTAGGATTGAATTCAGTCCTTTAATGGAGGTTGCTGTTAATCAAGTATAAAATATCATACAACAGAAGACATGATAAATGCTGTAGCTGGCATTGTGGATGCTGGGGAAAGAGTGATCTGGGAAAAATCAAGAGACAGTGGCAATTGAGCAGAAGCTCAAAAGAGGCAGGATGTGTCATGGGTCTGTGTCATTGAAACAGAGCATGCATTTTAGTGTTTACCATTTTTTAGATCGACCCTTCCCTTCTGATGAGGCTCCCCTTAGCTAGAAAGCCAAAGCTCTGTTTTCACTTCCTTCCTCTTGTCCTTTGCCTTCCTTCATCCCCCAAAGAGGATGGCCCAACACCAGCTCAGCCCACACTTACTAACCTCCCACATCCATACACACCACCCCATGTCCTCATCGAGAAGAAAGCCCCTGAGTAATTCCTGAGCCGCATCACCAGTGTCCTGACAGTTACTCTGTGTCCCTGCAGCTCTCCCTGAGGATGTGGTGGATGACCTGCACCGTGATAGGAAAGAAGAAAAGCCTCCGTGGATCATCAAGGTAAGCTTGATTTTTTCTGTTCTGAGATAGAATTATTGCTTTATTTCTCTTTCAATAGAATTAAGTTATGAATATTTGAAGGTATTCCTTCCAGATACATACAATTCCCTTGGTTGGGAGAATGTGGAGTGAGAGTCTATGACCAACTCATGGTGCCTGATTCCACAGGACATTAAAATTGACAGCATCCATTACAGCCTGTAGAGTACGGAGCTCTCTCTCCTGCAGCGATTTTTCCTCTAGGAAAAGAATTCTGTAATTTCCAACCTAAATGGACTTGGAAGTTCCATCCTCCCAGCAAAGTTCTTGCCTTTCAGCCTGAGTAGGTTTGCTCTGATAACCCTTGCTGGGTACCCTGGACCACTGTTTCTTATCAGGTTTTCTACTGTCAACAAATGAACAAAAGACCTGAGCATCACTGTGATCTTATCCTCATAGTGTTTTCTCTTCTGTAATTGCAGGTGGCCTTCCCAGAACGTGAAAACGGTATGTATTCTGGAATCAGTCACTTAGGGAGGAAGAATTTTGAAGATGAGAAAGTGGGACATTCTTGCTGGTTTTAGTGTAGAGGGCAAACAGATTCCAAATATGTGCTGGGAATGAGAGTAGGGGTCCTGGTGATAGAAAGTGATTTACAAGTAATGTGACCAATTACTATAGTCCCAAGAAGAAGCTGTATTACGGTTAAGTGGTGTAGGTTTGTGTGCATGAGACTGGGTGTGTCTGTATGTGAAATGAGTGGTATGATTCTGTGTGTGTATGTGAACTTTTTATGTTGTTTTTCCCTTGATTTATGTTCCCATAAAGTTTTGAAATGTCCAGGCAGTCCTGTTGACTACATGCACCTTGTTGTACAGCAAGTGTCTAGGACTTTTCCAATTTGCAAATAACACATTCTAACCTTGAACAGAGACTTCCCATGTCAACCTCCTGCCAGCTCTTGGAACCACCATTGCACTCTCTGATTCTCAGAGGTTTCTTTCAGTTTTTGACCTTCTGTGACTGGCTTATTTCACTCTTACAAATGTCCTCCAAGTTCTTTCGTGTTGCTGCAAATGGCAGGATTTCCTTCTTTTTCAGAGACTGAATGACATTCCTCTGTAAGTATACACCACATTTTCTTTATTAATTCATCTTCCCATGGACACTAGGCAGTCTTCCTATGTTGTGTGTTGTGTATTGTGTATAATGCTGCAATGGACTTTAGATTGTAGATATCTCTTGGACATTCTTGTTTTATCTCCTTTGTATATAAACCTAAATGAGTGACTGCTGGATTTTATGCTAGTTCTCTTAATAATTTTTAGGGGACCTCCATTCTGTTTTCCATAATGGCTACACCATTTTACATTACTACAGGGTACAAAACAGGGTACATAAGTTCCACTTCTTCACATTTTTTCCAGCATCCATATATTTTCTTTCTTTTCTTCATTTTTTTTTTTTTTTTTTTTTTTTGCAGTACACGGGCCTCTCATTGTTGTGGGCTCTCCCGTTGCGGAGCACAGGCTACAAACGCACAGGCTCAGTGGCCATGGCTCATGGGCCCAGCCGCTCAGTGGCATGTGGGATCCTCCCAGACCGAGGCACGAACACGTGTCCCCTGCTTCGGTAGCTGGACTCTCAACCACTGTGCCACCAGGGAAGCCCTAATTGTCTTTTTATAATACACATCCTAACAGGTGTGAGTGGTATCTCTTTGTGGCTTGATTTCCATTTCCCTGATGCTTAGCGATGTTGAGCAAATTTTCATATGTAGATTGAGCACCTGTATGTCTTTATGGAGAAATGTCTAGTAAAGCTTTTTACCCATTTTTAAACACACTTATTTGCCCGCTGTTTTTCTGAAATTGACTTGTAGTAGTTTCTTATATATTCTGGATATTGGTCCCTTGTTCAGATACAAGGTTTACACATATTTCCTCCCATCCTATAGGTTGCCTTTTCATACTGTTGATTGTTGAAGAGACTATCCTTTCTTCACTTGGTAATCTTAGAACCTTGGCCAAGATCAGTTGGCCATATATACGTGCATTTATTTGGGGTCTCTCTATTATATTTCATTGGTCTATCTCACTGTCTTGATGCCAGTAGCAGACTGTTTTGACTACTGTGGCATTCTTATGTGTTTTGAGTTCAGGAAGTGTTAATCTCCATCATTGCTCTTTGGTCTCAAGATTGTTTTATCTCCTTGGGTGCGGTTCCATATGTATTTTAGGATTCTGTCTACTTCTATAATAATGACATGGAATTTTGTGGGTTATTGCGATATATGTGTACATCACTTTATGTAGTACAGAAATGCCAACAGTATTTAATAATCCAGTCTATGAACATGGTATGCCATTCCAATTACTTGTCTCTTCTTTAATTTCTTTCCTCAATGTCCTGTAGTTTTCAGTATACAAATATTTCACCTCCTACGGGGCCTTTTCCACTGCCTTCCTCAGGTCTTCTAGAGTCAGAGTTGAGAAAGATGGACTCATGGAGAGAGTGAAATCCCTCCCTCCCCTCTGCACCTACTCTCTGATTATGTCTAATACAGGTGTACTGGGCCATGCCCTTCACCTCTGTCTACAAGTGGGCCCCTTGCTGGGAATTCCTCTTGGATCTGAGTTTTGACTGTACTATTTCAGTGTCCACAAGGACTCTCCCAATGCCTGGTGTGTGTCCAAGAGCCCAAGATATACCTACATATGAATGATCAGATCAGGCCAAGAAATTTTCTGCAGTAAAGAACAACCAGGAGAGGGGTGGCTGGTTGCCTCTTTCTCATCTTTGGATTTCTTAGAGCTGAGCTTTCCAGTGTGATAGCCACTAACCAAACGTGTCTATTTATAATTAATTTAGTTCAAACAATAATTAACTCATTCTATTAAAAAATGCAAAAAACACACAATTGCTTGGTCACACTAGCCATGTTTCAAGTGTGTCTGTAACATCTGGAATTTCAGGTTGGTAAGGTTGACGGTGAAAGCTCTAAATGTGTCTATAGAAGTGAGGGGTCGAAAGGTGATTTTCTCAGCATCTCTCCCTCATTTGCAATTTTCAACTGTGATCAATATGTTATTGAAGGACTCTGTCTGCACAGAGCACAGGGGAGGTCTGAGAACCTGGAGGGAATACCAGGGTGATGCTGTGTGAGCCAGCAAGTCGAGTAGAAGAAATGGGTGGGTCAACTTGTATAATAACTTTATGCTCATGGTTGTGTTTGTACAGAATGCATTTTGGAGAGCATACATAGCAGTGATGCTGATGACGATTCACATAGCGAACAACTCTCAGTTAGGATCTAAAGCAAGACAATTCCTAGAACACTTGGGTTCCACCCACTTCTTTAGAAACTAAGGAAGGTGAATATGAAATCAGGAAGCAGAAGGAAATATGTGTAGAATTCTGATTTGTTCTTTCCCAATTTTAATGATATAATAGAGTTATTGTATCCATGTCCTTTGACTGTACTGTGCTTATAGTCATCTTTTCTTGCTTTGCCATTCAGAAATTTGCTTTCTCACAAGACTACTCTTTCATTGCTTTTTCACTGCCAAAGATGAAAGCTTCATTTCTGTTTGGTACCTGGAGGGTATTTTGCACCAGGGATTTTGGTTTCCTTTTTACATTCACGTATGATGGCCATATCCTAGTGGGAACAAAACTCTCATAGTCACTTGACACTGGAGAACAAGTTCTTATAGTGAGTGTCAGGTGGTGGATGAGACTTGAACTCTCTCCCTCTACACTTTCAGGACTTGTAGCTTCACCTTACTTTTGTCCTCACTGTTTATTCCTCATGGAAAGCGCACTCCCAGAGATGGATGAGTCACAGAACACATGCTTTGGGATCACTGCATGTGCTCAGTCTCCTCATTTCAGCCTCAGCACCTCCCAAGGCTGATGTGCTGACGTGCTTCCATTTGAGAGGGCTCCACGTCCAGCTGCCCCTAAAGACCCTTCATGGCCGGCAGGAATTCTAGAGGACTATGTGAAGGGGCTGCTGGGTTCGCTTCACACACTGGCTCTCACAGCCCTGCTAACCTGGTCTCCTGGAATTGACCAGGCCCAGGACAGAGACTCAGTGCAGCAGGACCCAGGGTCACTCCGCTTCTTACAACCCACTGCTCCATCCAGACAGCCCTGCCCCTGCTCCCCTCACTCCAGGCCTGCCTACCCTTGGACCTTTCCTCAGGCCTGCCTTGGTCTTATCCTTCCCAGTTCTTCCAAGGCTGGGGTAAACCCTGGCAGGTGCTATGTGTTTAGGAGGCTTCCCCTGCTGTAGAACTTTTGTTTCAGCATTCCAGACTAAGGGAATTGGTACAAGTTACTTCTAACTCTAATATTGCTTTCATCCTCTCTAAGGGGCTAAGAGCCTTACGGAGTGGTTTTGAAGTACCTAAGGTTAGCTCAGGCACAGGACACTTACTTGTTTTGTGAAGTTGGTTGCATATCTAGGCTATTGTGGAGAATGCTGCAATGAACCTATGTTCATCTCATTGTGATACTGATTTAATTTCCTTTGGATATATACCGAGAACTGTGATTGCTGAATCATATGATATTTCTGTTTATAATTTTATAAGGAACCCCCATACTCTTTTTCATAATAGCGGCACCATTTTACATTCCCACCAGCAGTGTACAAAGTTTCCAATTCCCCACATCTTGGCCTTAGACTGTTAATTTTTTTCTTTATAATACAAAGCCTAACAGGTATGAGGTGTTGATTTTCATTGCCCTGATGATTAGTGAGGTTGAGAACATTTTCCTCTATTTGTTAGCCATTTGTATGTCTTTTTCAGGAAATGTCTTATTTAAATCTTTGCACATTTCTGAACCCAGTTATTTACCCTTTTGAATTTTTTAACTTACTTTGCATTTGAGTTGTAGTGTTTTTCTTAGATGTTTTGGACATTAGCTCCTTTTCTGATATATGTTTGTAATCTTTCTGTAAGTTATATTTTCATCCTATTGACTGTTGAAAAAACTATACTTTCCCTATTTGTTGTCTTAGAAGCTTGGTGAATTTCATTTGGCCATGTATCTATGAGTTTTCTTGGGGGTTATTTATTCTGGTCTTTAGGCCTATGTATCTGTTTCTATGTCAGTACCATACAGTTTTGATTCCTGTGGCTTTGTAATGTGTTTTGAAGTCAGGAAGTGAGAAGCCTCCATCTATGTTCTTTGTTCTCAGGATTGATTTTTCTGTTTGGAATCCTTAGTGGTTCCATATGTATTTTAGGATTCTTTTTTCTTTTACTTTGAAAATGACATTGGGATTTTGATAGGTATTACGATGAATTAATACTTACCTTTGGGTAGTGTAGAAATGTCAACAATAATAAGTCTTCAGTCTATGAATATGATATGTCATTTCAATGATTTGTTCCTTGTTTAATTCTTTCGGCAGTGGTTTGTAGTTTTCAGTGTACAGGTCATTTACTTTCTAAAGGCATTTTGTCCCTTCCTTCCCTGGATTTTTCAGAGGCAGTGGTGAGAAGGATGGCCTCATGAAGTGAGTGAATGTCCCTCCCTCCCTTCTGCACCTGCTCACTGATTATGTCTAGCACAGGTGCACTGGGCCATGCTCATTACCTCTCCCGTCAAGTGGAACACCTGTCGGGAATTCCTCTAGGATCTGGGTGTTGACATTACTGTTTCAGTGTCCCCAAGGTCTCATGAGTGTCTGGCAAGTGTGCATGAGCCTAGGAAACACCTACAAAGGAATCATCAAATCTGGCCAGCAAACTGCCCTGCAGAAGGTGTTGTGCTGCACCTCTCACGCCTGCAAGCCCTGTACTTGCTCAGCCTCAGGGCTAAGGAAAGAGCCCGGAGTCAGGGACAGAGACATTCATGGTTTAATAGATGGGAGATATTTCACATCAGAAGCAAAGTGGTCCTGGAGAGACATCCCACTGTAGATAGGCGATGGCAGGCAGAACGCAGCAGCAGCAGTAGCAGCATTCTTCACTCTGGGCGGAGTAGGCAGGCTACCAGTTAAAGGGGGAATTGACAGCAGATGGGATTATCGGTTACCAGGGAAACCAGCAGAGGGACACATCCCTCTTACCCCTTGGGCTAAGTACCTTCACGGGGCAGAGGATTTTCCTTTGGTAAACCATCAGCAAACAGCCATCTTGAATGGGGAGACCATACAGAGGGGAATAACCAGGGGAGCCGTGGTAACATCCTCCATATACTTTATACATATATATATATATATATATATATATATATATATATATATATATATGGAGAGAGAGAGAAAGATGGATGTGTATTACAGTGTGGTAGCCACTTGCTAGATGTGCCTGTTATAATTTATTTAATTCAATCAATGATTAACTCAGTGTATTAATATAAAACAAAATAAAATATCCAATTACTCCGTCTCATAAGTCACATTTTAAATGTATCCATAAGACTTGTAAATTCATATTCGTGTTTCTACAGAATCGACTTTGGATAGCATTTGTGGCCGTGATAAGGAAAAGGATACAGGTAGGAACAACACTTAGGTAGGATCTAATGGCAGAGGGTTCCTGGAACTTTAGGGTTATATCACCTGCTTTGGAGACTGAGGAAAGTGGATATGAAATCAGAAAGAAGAATGAAATATGTGTAGAGTTCTGACTTGTTTTTTTTACATTTTAATGATACAATAGAGAGAAATTGTGTCCTTAGACGTGACTGTGCTCTATAATCACTTTTCCTTGATTTGCTTATCAAAAGTGATCTTTTGCACATGAGCTGCTCTTTCTTGTGCTTGTCACTGCCTAATATGGAAGTTTGTGTTCTGCTTAGCACATCTAGGGTATTGTGCACAGGAGAGTTTGTTTTCTTTTGCATATTGACCTATGATGTATCCTAAAGAACACATTCTTGACCAGAACGCAATTAAGCTGGTATTTGATATAAAGGGATTACTAAGGAACAACCACATCTGAAGTTAGGGAGAAATAAACTTACTCTTGTAAGTAACCCTTAGATGACAGAAGAAATAATAAAGTTTAAAATAATATGACTGAATAGTAACAAAAATACTGCAGAGTGAAACTTCTCTGTTGAAGCTGAAGGGGTACTTTGCACAAAATAAAATACACTTAATTTAAAAATAAAGATAGTGACAGAAAATGCTGCAAAAAGAAGAAAGTGTTATAGCCGACAAGCCTACAAGTACAGGAAGGAAAATAAAAATCTTATTTATTGTCTAACCATCAGCGAGTGTGTGGAAGCCAGGAGAAATCTGGCTCCTTTCCCAGCTGAATATAAATGAAATTAAAGGAATTACAAGGCACAGGTTACTGATCACCAATAGACTTGCGTGCAGTATCAATCACATGAGAAAATGTATAATTGCTCCTACTGGGATGCAAAATTATTCCAACCAACATGTTCCTTCTCTCAAAGATGAGAATTATGAAGAAAAATGGAAGAAGTTAAGCTAGCTCTCATGAGAAATAGAATGGTAGTCAGTTAACTGAAGTTTTAAACCCAGCAGGAATCAACAAAATTCCTCCAAGTGAACTGCTTATACTTGTAAAATGGACTCACAAACCAGATGAAATGTTACCAAAATGTTCATTCAAGATTAACGGGTTTATAAATCAAGGGAAACACATTATTTTGCCATGGTACCCTTTATTTTACTAAGTCTATTTCTTAATTTTTTATCATGCCTTTTATCTAATGGATTTGAGATCATTTATTAGGTTACCATATAATATAATTAGGGAATCACATAAAACAGTTTGAAGTGCAAACATTGCAATGGGTGTTACAAGTCACCTGGATTGAGCTATTTATTATTATTGGGCTCTAAATTTGATTTGTATCTTCATGGCACTAGAGTGTGGGCACCTTGAAGGCAGAACCAATGTAACATAACCTGTAGTTATTTTCCTAATTAGTAAAATATTTTCTTAAAGGAGTATTTAGTCCTTAATATGAATATTAGTCATACTATTTTTCCTCCTTACCTTTCTCACAGCCAAAAGTAACAAATAAAAATATTTGAATTACTGATTTTTGAAAATAAAATAAATGTCTTCATGATAAAAGTAAGAGTAACTGATAAAAAGACAGTGACAAATTGGAAATATACTTGCAATACGTGGCAAAAATATTAATTTCTGTGAGGAGAAAAACCGAATTTATAGGACACTAAGAATACAACTGGACATTAGACATGAAAACTTAACTTTGTTTATAATAAGATTAAATCTTACATTTTAAATTATTTTATCTAGAAAAGTGTGGGGAGGAAGAGTAGAAATGGGTGGAGATTGTAATAGGGGCGGGGCAGGCGTGAACCTACCCCCCCACCCCGTCCCTGCCTCGGCGACCTAATGGCAGCAGCGGTCCCCATGGGTCGTGGTGCACAGAGGCCTCAGCACCTGCAGTACACGGACACTGTCATCCAGGTAAGAGCTTCAACCGGCTTCAGACTCTCTGCTCAAGTTTCAAAACTTGGTCCAGCTTTGATCAGTTGTCCACCCCAGGAAGAGGCCAGAGGTCAAGGTTCAGCTGCAAGGACTTTACACATCATTACTTCAGGTCCGCCTCTGTGGTTGGGCTGTTCTCGTCAAAGGGCAGTTGTTGGCAGCTGGGAATTCACCTGACTGGTATTTGCTACAAATGATTCTCTCCAGTTTAAAGGAAAAGCCTGAGGGCCGGCAGGGTTCTGGGCGCCTGGCTCCCTCAGTGATGAAGGCTGGGCAGGGTCTGGGGACCTGGCCTGGAGGGCACCGCCACCTGAGATCTGCTTCTTCAAGCAGACCTGGGCACTGGTGGGAGAACCCAGACTGGTTGATGGACGGACACTCCCGGGCAGGGTAACCAGCCTGCACACAGACCCCCTCCTCTTGGCCAGGACCTGGACTCTGGAGAGCAAGAGTTGAGCCTCGGGACCTTGCCCTTTCTTGTCAGTACAGAGAGTAACATTTGTTTTGGTGGAGGCTTACAGGAACATCATGACCTGACCATGACCTGACCTCAAGAAAAGAGGATCTGACCTTAGAAGTTTGAAGCAACTAACCACACCCCTCCCTTACCTTTCCCATGAAAGGGCTTTGCTGAAAGCTTTTGGGGAGTTCAGGGTTTTCTAAGGCATGAGCCGCCCATCTCCTCACATGGCCCTGCAGTAAACCTTTCTCTGCTCCAATGCTCCAAGCTCGACATGTTGGTATTGTTTGGCCTCACTGTTTGTCAGGCACATGGACTTGCGTTCAGCAACAGGATGATATTTCAGTCAAGAATAGAACCTCTTTTTATTCCCAACGTGTTACCTTTGTCCATCTTCACCCTGAAATGTGCACTATCAACTGTATTTGGGGGGGCAGATCATTTTCTCCCATATAAATTATTTTCTTAATGAGAGAGTAAATTGTGCGCCTGAGATTCAACTTCGGAAATAAACTGTTTACTCTGAAGAGCCAAACTTGTCCTTGGAAACACACTTTCTAGACAACAGCAGTTGGACCCATCCTGTGCAGAGTCCAGTTCATTCTGAAAGTTCTATTGTGACCTGTCACTATGGTAATATGATAATGCACATCTTGGCATTCCATTCCAACTGCCATTCTGTGAACTGAGAGGTTCACATATGGTGACAGATGAGAAGCTCTCACTCTCACCCCTTGAGACTTTGAAAATGGACAATCTGAATTGTTCTGGAGGTAGGTTCATATTCATCCTCTGAAGGCTGTTCCTTCAAATGTGCTGGTTAACTTTTACTGATATATGTTCCTCATCTTTTTTGTTTTCTTTTTTGATTTCTACCACATTTATCTACAGTTATAAATATATTTTATAGTTTGTTATATTACTTAAGTTATATTTTTGATTCTTCTATCAAGCCAGCTGCCTTAAATATTTTCCTAAATTTAGAAAAACATACTATCTCCAAATGCCAATTTTGTACACACTCTACCAGAGAACAGATAAAGGGAACTCACTCATTATGCTTTTACTGAAGCAGGAGAATCTTCATATCTCCTCAGCAATGGTCATTATAGGAGGAAAGGGGAATTACAGCTCAGCTCTTCTAAATGTAGCTGTCAATCTGAAACCAAATACTCAAGGTCTAAATCCAGAGAGTTTTATAAAGGAAAGAACCTGGGATTCACTGGTTGGATTTCCATGGGTTGCTGTGGACAAGATCACTGGCTGTTTGGCGGCTGCCAGGGAGTTTGGTGAGAAGGGCCAGTGCCATCACATTAGTGGAATGAACATTTGGTCACTGAGGGAAGGAGGGTCTGTCTGGTGATTCTCAAGGAGAATCCTGGGGTGGGGTCTCCAGCCTCTGAGTATGGAGATGACTTTCAAAAAGAATGTGGGATTCTATTGCCTTCCACTACAGGGTCTAGAAAATGATGAGTTTATAGAGCCGGAATATTAGTGAGGAAAGACTTGAACGCTTGCCCATTCTTAGCAAGCCCTTGGTCCAGGCTGCTCGAATGGGTGCTCAGATCAATTGTCAGGGAGACTTTGAGCATCACAGACTTAACTAAGCCACCAAAGCCCAGCAGAGATGGCCACCTCCCCAGTTAATTCATGGTAACTATTCATCCAAACGTGGTCAATTGAAGGGAAGCTGATTCTTGGTAGAGCCATCATGTGGCCTTTTGCTTAGAGGTTTTGGGCTCTGAGGCAACCTAGGAATGTAACAGACCACTGGTCACTCAGCATGGTGAGCTGGTCATTGTGAAGGATGCTTGTGAGATAGTTGATGGTATGAAGAGGCTGGGGAGAACGGACACAGTTGGAATTCCTGTGGTCCTTCAGGGGAGCTTTGTTCGTAAGAAACTGATGTATTTTGAATGAGGGATTGAAATATAGAGACGAAAAGTAGGGTAAGGATTTGGGTTCCTTTCTAGGCTCAGGCAGCTCCTTCAGGACATCAGCTCTCACCCACAGAAAACTTGGGGCAGGAGAATTTGAGAGAGAGAGTGAGGGGAACTCCTGGCTCAGGGGTCCAGGGGTCTGTCCTGTCCCAGATCCATCATTCATCATGGTTGTGATTCTTGGACAGTCACTTATCTCTAAATTTCCACACCCTCCACCATAACATATGGGTTACAGCCCCCACTTTGCCCTCCCCTTCACCCCAAACAGGGCTGGGTGTCAGACATGATAATGGATATTCTCCATGAGCTGCAAAGCATTGTTCCCATAAAAAGCTGAAGAGTAAGCTTGAATCCCCCTTTACTTGGAGCCGTCAAATCACTTCTCTGCTTTCAACAGCTACGAAATGTCCAGCTTCTTCTTGCCATCATTCAGGATTGAACACTTATAGCGCATTTGTGAAGCACCGGTCCTTTATTTTTCAAACATTTTACCTATATTCAATCATTTTTGGACACATGACATAATGCTAAACTTAGGCAATATTAACATTCCTACATCTCAGAACAGGGAACTGAGGCAAAGAGGGATCTACATATCTTTCCCAAGTACATGCTTCTTCTAAACGGGATTTGAATCCAGTCCATCATTCATGGTCCCAATGGATTGCTGAGTTTCTAGACATTATCAGTTAAATAAAGATATTTGCCCACAAAACCTGTCTGTTGGGTGTTTTAACTGCATACCAAACTGCAAGATCTTCCTAAGTCCAACTTTGATTCAGGAGGCTCTGCTGGGCAGCTGGTGAGGAAAGGGACCAAAGGATTGAACTGTGAATAAATTATTGCTAATTTCCCCATGGTCTTCTGCCAGCAAGATGTCAATAGTTGTCTCTATTGTAATGCATTTCCCAGGATGCTGCTCCCAGAATGCGAGAAGAAGAAACACTCATCAGAGGTCAAGAATATCAACCCCAGGCTGGCTGAAAAAGATCCACATCCGGCCACATTTTAGGATGCACCATACAAATGACCCAGCTGAAGGTACTGTGGAAAATGTCTCATTTGGTTCACTCAAGAATAATTATTCTAGTTGATTCAGTGCCTCATATTGAAGAAAAAGCTATGAAATATTAAGCAGTATTCTTCTTTTATTCCATGTGTTCAAATTGAAACTTACTAAGACAGCTGGTACTGTTTTAACCATGGAAGTAAACATGCATTTATTTATTTATTTATTTATTTTTTGAATTTTATTTTTTTTATTAGTTTCTGCTTTATAACAAAGTGAATCAGTCATACATATACATCTGTTCCCACATCCCTTCCCTCATGCATCTCCCTCCCTCCCACCCTCCCCATCCCACCCCTCCAGGCAGTCACAAAGCACCGAGCTGATCTCCCTGTGCTCTGCGGCATGCATTTAAAATTCAACATTTGGTTCATGTTTAAGAGGGAAGATGGTCTCTAGTTATGCTTTAGACATCAACTGAATTTTGAACGTCAGCAACAACACATCCCTCCCTGAAACCATGTTTTGAGATTTCTTTAAATTATTAGACATTATTTAGAACAGGATTATATTGCCATAAAAGTTGTACAGGCAATACAGAAAATTCCTGTATCCTATCACTCCAGTTTCAGCTATTAATAATATATAGCATAGGTGAAGTACATTTGTTACAATTAGTGAAACAATGTAAGTATATTTTTACTAATGGAAAGTCCATAGTTCACCTCAGAGTCACACCTTGTGTTGTTATATTCAATAATATTTGAAATATGTACAATATTATTTGTCACCATTATGGTGCCATACAGAAATGTGTACACTAATGTTCATAGTCGCATTATTCTTAGTAGCCAAAAGATAGAAACAATCCAAAGTCCATGAGGTGATGAATGGATAAATAAAATGTGATATATACACCGAATGGAATAATTTTCAACCATAAAAAGGAATTAAAGATTGACTTATGCTACAAAATGAATGATCCAAATAATATAAAAAATACATTATTGTTAGTGAAATAAGGCAGGCGCAGAAAGACAAATATTGTATGATTCCACTTGTATGAGGTACCTAGTGTAGGCAAACTCACAGACACCGGAAGTAGAAATTACCAAGGTCAGGAGGCAGGAGTAAGGTGGATTATGATTTAATGGGTACAGAGGTTACGTTGAAATGATGAAAAAGATTAAGATGTAGATTGTGTTGATGGGTACACAGCATTGTGAAAGTAAGAAATGCTAGTGAACTGTATACTTCAAAATTATGAAAAGCATAAATATGTATATTTCATCACAATAAAATAAGTCAAAAATCCAACAGAATGGACGATGAATGAAGGAGCAACATATTTGATTAGAAGGAAGCTGAAAGAGTCTTGTAACATTTCAAGAAGAAGGGGGATTTGGAGGGACTTTGAAATGGGCAGAGGGGCCGTGGGACTCTATACTGAAACATAGTGCAATGTTAGTGTTTAAGCTTTTTCAGACTGACACTTTCAAATTGATTAGGTTCCCTACAGCTAGAAAGCTAAAGGTTCTCTTCCTCATTTCTGAAATGTTCCTCCCCTTTGCCTTCCTCCACCCACCAGCGAGGTTTGTCCAACAGCACCTCAGTCCACACTCAGTAACCACCTGCATCCATACACTCCCACCCTGTGTCCACATTAATGAGGCTCTCTGAGTAATTCCTGAGCAGCATCACCAGTGTCCTGACACTTACTCTGTGTCCTCCTAGAGCCCCCTGAGGACCTGTTGGAGAAACTGCCCCATGTGAGGACAATTAAAGTGGCTCCTGCTACCTCCAGGGTAAGCTCCCCTTATTTATCAGAGATTAAAAGTTTGTTTCATTTCTTTCTTTTCCAATTGATTTCAGATCTGAAGATCTACAATGTTCAAGACAGCTGATGTATACAATTTTGCTTGGTTGGATGAATGCTGAGTGAAGGTCTTTCCCAACAGATAACTCATTCAAAAGGCCATTTAAAAAATGGCAACATCAGTTAGAAACTGTAGAGTCAGACACACTTTCCTCAGCAGAAAATTTCCCTCCTTGAAATAGACTTTTGTATTTGCTCCTCAAAGTGGACCTGAGAGATCTTCCAGGCAAAGCTCCAGCCTTTCCCACAGCTGTCTTCTCTGGTTTCTTTTGGGGCCATTGACTCAACAACCGTTTCCCATTTGGTTTTCTGAGGAGAAAAAAAAGAGATGAAATACCTGTGTCCACAGAGCACAGGATGCTGAGATCCTTACACTGTTTTCTCTTCTCTAATCACAGGTGGATTGGACAGCAAACAAAAACGGTATGTATTCAGAGTTCACCCCTGTGCTGAGGAACAATCTAGATGATGAAGAAGGTGGGACTCTCTTGCTGGCTTTGCTTGGAGAGACACCCTGATTCAGGGTCCCTACAGGAATGAGGGCTGGGGGTGTAGAGCTAGAGAGTGATTTCCCAGTAAAGAGCCATGCCCAAGTTCTATGGTCTTGGAAGTAACTGCATCATTTAGATGATGTGGGTTTGTGTGTATCAGGGTTGGGGTGGGGTCCATGTGTGAGCCTATGTGGTGTGATTGTGAACCTGCATGCGTGAGCGTGTGTGTGTTTCCTGAGGAGATATTTCCCTCTTACACAGCACAATTCACCTGTCAACAAAGCTCATCACCACTGCACACTGTCTGTACACTACCTTGTTCTTCCCTCAACACCGCTGTTGCCCAGATTTGGTTAATATTTTTTTTCCGCAGAAGGAGATGGTGCAGAGATCAATGTTCTAAGCTCTTGACCTCCTGAGTGGAAAAGCCAAACTGAGAACCCAGGGGTGGGTCCCAATGTGGGTGCTCTGGATCCCTGACCTGCACTTACCACTCAGCCAAGGGATCCTCAGTCATGGAGCAAGGGAGTCCCTGCATCCGTATCCTTGGCTGGAAGTCCTCGCACCTCCAAAGGTCCAGACCTTGCCCATCAGGTGGCCTTAGTGGTCACAGAATCCAGGGCAGCTATGGGTGGGCTTATCAGTTGACTTTGGCACAGTCATTAATGTGAAATTCACCTCAGGACCTGCATTCTCCTGGTCAGCTCACAGATTCTGAGAGGTGTGAGACCCCATGTACACAGTACAGGTCATATCTGTCAGTGCTGGTGTCATTGCTTAAACAAGGCCAAAAGCAGATAAGAATCAGGGAGCTATTTTATTGTATTGGATAACATTACCATAAGCCTTAGTATTGGTCAATTCCTGTAGCCCACACCCAAGGACTCAAAGTGGAACCTGACTGTAGCCTGTACACTTCTCCTGCACAGCTGGGTTAGAGACAGGCTGTGCTCAGTCCGGGCTCCCTCTTCATAACGAAGTGTCCCACTTATGGAACAGCTCCCTAGAGTATGGACAGCCCCTGACTCAGTGGGCATACGTACATTGTATAGAAAACAAAGACTGGGAGAAAAATATGATACGATTGATAGTGGCTGTATCTAAATGGGAGGACTTCAGGTTTGTCAAATCTTGTGTATTTGATTTTCTTTAAAACGAGTGATTAGTGAATAAATGTAGCATATTTTGTCTAGGATTGAATTCAGTCCTTTAATGGAGGTTGCTGTTAATCAAGTATAAAATATCATACAACAGAAGACATGATAAATGCTGTAGCTGGCATTGTGGATGCTGGGGAAAGAGTGATCTGGGAAAAATCAAGAGACAGTGGCAATTGAGCAGAAGCTCAAAAGAGGCAGGATGTGTCATGGGTCTGTGTCATTGAAATAGAGCATGCATTTTAGTGTTTACCATATTTTAGATCGACCCTTCCCTTCTGATGAGGCTCCCCTTAGCTAGAAAGCCAAAGCTCTGTTTTCACTTCCTTCCTCTTGTCCTTTGCCTTCCTTCATCCCCCAAAGAGGATGGCCCGACACCAGCTCAGCCCACACTTACTAACCTCCCACATCCATACACACCACCCCATGTCCTCATCGAGAAGAAAGCCCCTGAGTAATTCCTGAGCCGCATCACCAGTGTCCTGACAGTTACTCTGTGTCCCTGCAGCTCTCCCTGAGGATGTGGTGGATGACCTGCACCGTGATAGGAAAGAAGAAAAGCCTCCGTGGATCATCAAGGTAAGCTTGATTTTTTCTGTTCTGAGATAGAATTATTGCTTTATTTCTCTTTCAATAGAATTAAGTTATGAATATTTGAAGGTATTCCTTCCAGATACATACAATTCCCTTGGTTGGGAGAATGTGGAGTGAGAGTCTATGACCAACTCATGGTGCCTGATTCCACAGGACATTAAAATTGACAGCATCCATTACAGCCTGTAGAGTACGGAGCTCTCTCTCCTGCAGCGATTTTTCCTCTAGGAAAAGAATTCTGTAATTTCCAACCTAAATGGACTTGGAAGTTCCATCCTCCCAGCAAAGTTCTTGCCTTTCAGCCTGAGTAGGTTTGCTCTGATAACCCTTGCTGGGTACCCTGGACCACTGTTTCTTATCAGGTTTTCTACTGTCAACAAATGAACAAAAGACCTGAGCATCACTGTGATCTTATCCTCATAGTGTTTTCTCTTCTGTAATTGCAGGTGGCCTTCCCAGAACGTGAAAACGGTATGTATTCTGGAATCAGTCACTTAGGGAGGAAGAATTTTGAAGATGAGAAAGTGGGACATTCTTGCTGGTTTTAGTGTAGAGGGCAAACAGATTCCAAATATGTGCTGGGAATGAGAGTAGGGGTCCTGGTGATAGAAAGTGATTTACAAGTAATGTGACCAATTACTATAGTCCCAAGAAGAAGCTGTATTACGGTTAAGTGGTGTAGGTTTGTGTGCATGAGACTGGGTGTGTCTGTATGTGAAATGAGTGGTATGATTCTGTGTGTGTATGTGAACTTTTTATGTTGTTTTTCCCTTGATTTATGTTCCCATAAAGTTTTGAAATGTCCAGGCAGTCCTGTTGACTACATGCACCTTGTTGTACAGCAAGTGTCTAGGACTTTTCCAATTTGCAAATAACACATTCTAACCTTGAACAGAGACTTCCCATGTCAACCTCCTGCCAGCTCTTGGAACCACCATTGCACTCTCTGATTCTCAGAGGTTTCTTTCAGTTTTTGACCTTCTGTGACTGGCTTATTTCACTCTTACAAATGTCCTCCAAGTTCTTTCGTGTTGCTGCAAATGGCAGGATTTCCTTCTTTTTCAGAGACTGAATGACATTCCTCTGTAAGTATACACCACATTTTCTTTATTAATTCATCTTCCCATGGACACTAGGCAGTCTTCCTATGTTGTGTGTTGTGTATTGTGTATAATGCTGCAATGGACTTTAGATTGTAGATATCTCTTGGACATTCTTGTTTTATCTCCTTTGTATATAAACCTAAATGAGTGACTGCTGGATTTTATGCTAGTTCTCTTAATAATTTTTAGGGGACCTCCATTCTGTTTTCCATAATGGCTACACCATTTTACATTACTACAGGGTACAAAACAGGGTACATAAGTTCCACTTCTTCACATTTTTTCCAGCATCCATATATTTTCTTTCTTTTCTTCATTTTTTTTTTTTTTTTTTTTTTTTTGCAGTACACGGGCCTCTCATTGTTGTGGGCTCTCCCGTTGCGGAGCACAGGCTACAAACGCACAGGCTCAGTGGCCATGGCTCATGGGCCCAGCCGCTCAGTGGCATGTGGGATCCTCCCAGACCGAGGCACGAACACGTGTCCCCTGCTTCGGTAGCTGGACTCTCAACCACTGTGCCACCAGGGAAGCCCTAATTGTCTTTTTATAATACACATCCTAACAGGTGTGAGTGGTATCTCTTTGTGGCTTGATTTCCATTTCCCTGATGCTTAGCGATGTTGAGCAAATTTTCATATGTAGATTGAGCACCTGTATGTCTTTATGGAGAAATGTCTAGTAAAGCTTTTTACCCATTTTTAAACACACTTATTTGCCCGCTGTTTTTCTGAAATTGACTTGTAGTAGTTTCTTATATATTCTGGATATTGGTCCCTTGTTCAGATACAAGGTTTACACATATTTCCTCCCATCCTATAGGTTGCCTTTTCATACTGTTGATTGTTGAAGAGACTATCCTTTCTTCACTTGGTAATCTTAGAACCTTGGCCAAGATCAGTTGGCCATATATACGTGCATTTATTTGGGGTCTCTCTATTATATTTCATTGGTCTATCTCACTGTCTTGATGCCAGTAGCAGACTGTTTTGACTACTGTGGCATTCTTATGTGTTTTGAGTTCAGGAAGTGTTAATCTCCATCATTGCTCTTTGGTCTCAAGATTGTTTTATCTCCTTGGGTGCGGTTCCATATGTATTTTAGGATTCTGTCTACTTCTATAATAATGACATGGAATTTTGTGGGTTATTGCGATATATGTGTACATCACTTTATGTAGTACAGAAATGCCAACAGTATTTAATAATCCAGTCTATGAACATGGTATGCCATTCCAATTACTTGTCTCTTCTTTAATTTCTTTCCGCAATGTCCTGTAGTTTTCAGTATACAAATATTTCACCTCCTACGGGGCCTTTTCCACTGCCTTCCTCAGGTCTTCTAGAGTCAGAGTTGAGAAAGATGGACTCATGGAGAGAGTGAAATCCCTCCCTCCCCTCTGCACCTACTCTCTGATTATGTCTAATACAGGTGTACTGGGCCATGCCCTTCACCTCTGTCTACAAGTGGGCCCCTTGCTGGGAATTCCTCTTGGATCTGAGTTTTGACTGTACTATTTCAGTGTCCACAAGGACTCTCCCAATGCCTGGTGTGTGTCCAAGAGCCCAAGATATACCTACATATGAATGATCAGATCAGGCCAAGAAATTTTCTGCAGTAAAGAACAACCAGGAGAGGGGTGGCTGGTTGCCTCTTTCTCATCTTTGGATTTCTTAGAGCTGAGCTTTCCAGTGTGATAGCCACTAACCAAACGTGTCTATTTATAATTAATTTAGTTCAAACAATAATTAACTCATTCTATTAAAAAATGCAAAAAACACACAATTGCTTGGTCACACTAGCCATGTTTCAAGTGTGTCTGTAACATCTGGAATTTCAGGTTGGTAAGGTTGACGGTGAAAGCTCTAAATGTGTCTATAGAAGTGAGGGGTCGAAAGGTGATTTTCTCAGCATCTCTCCCTCATTTGCAATTTTCAACTGTGATCAATATGTTATTGAAGGACTCTGTCTGCACAGAGCACAGGGGAGGTCTGAGAACCTGGAGGGAATACCAGGGTGATGCTGTGTGAGCCAGCAAGTCGAGTAGAAGAAATGGGTGGGTCAACTTGTATAATAACTTTATGCTCATGGTTGTGTTTGTACAGAATGCATTTTGGAGAGCATACATAGCAGTGATGCTGATGACGATTCACATAGCGAACAACTCTCAGTTAGGATCTAAAGCAAGACAATTCCTAGAACACTTGGGTTCCACCCACTTCTTTAGAAACTAAGGAAGGTGAATATGAAATCAGGAAGCAGAAGGAAATATGTGTAGAATTCTGATTTGTTCTTTCCCAATTTTAATGATATAATAGAGTTATTGTATCCATGTCCTTTGACTGTACTGTGCTTATAGTCATCTTTTCTTGCTTTGCCATTCAGAAATTTGCTTTCTCACAAGACTACTCTTTCATTGCTTTTTCACTGCCAAAGATGAAAGCTTCATTTCTGTTTGGTACCTGGAGGGTATTTTGCACCAGGGATTTTGGTTTCCTTTTTACATTCACGTATGATGGCCATATCCTAGTGGGAACAAAACTCTCATAGTCACTTGACACTGGAGAACAAGTTCTTATAGTGAGTGTCAGGTGGTGGATGAGACTTGAACTCTCTCCCTCTACACTTTCAGGACTTGTAGCTTCACCTTACTTTTGTCCTCACTGTTTATTCCTCATGGAAAGCGCACTCCCAGAGATGGATGAGTCACAGAACACATGCTTTGGGATCACTGCATGTGCTCAGTCTCCTCATTTCAGCCTCAGCACCTCCCAAGGCTGATGTGCTGACGTGCTTCCATTTGAGAGGGCTCCACGTCCAGCTGCCCCTAAAGACCCTTCATGGCCGGCAGGAATTCTAGAGGACTATGTGAAGGGGCTGCTGAGTTCGCTTCACACACTGGCTCTCACAGCCCTGCTAACCTGGTCTCCTGGAATTGACCAGGCCCAGGACAGAGACTCAGTGCAGCAGGACCCAGGGTCACTCCGCTTCTTACAACCCACTGCTCCATCCAGACAGCCCTGCCCCTGCTCCCCTCACTCCAGGCCTGCCTACCCTTGGACCTTTCCTCAGGCCTGCCTTGGTCTTATCCTTCCCAGTTCTTCCAAGGCTGGGGTAAACCCTGGCAGGTGCTATGTGTTTAGGAGGCTTCCCCTGCTGTAGAACTTTTGTTTCAGCATTCCAGACTAAGGGAATTGGTACAAGTTACTTCTAACTCTAATATTGCTTTCATCCTCTCTAAGGGGCTAAGAGCCTTACGGAGTGGTTTTGAAGTACCTAAGGTTAGCTCAGGCACAGGACACTTACTTGTTTTGTGAAGTTGGTTGCATATCTAGGCTATTGTGGAGAATGCTGCAATGAACCTATGTTCATCTCATTGTGATACTGATTTAATTTCCTTTGGATATATACCGAGAACTGTGATTGCTGAATCATATGATATTTCTGTTTATAATTTTATAAGGAACCCCCATACTCTTTTTCATAATAGCGGCACCATTTTACATTCCCACCAGCAGTGTACAAAGTTTCCAATTCCCCACATCTTGGCCTTAGACTGTTAATTTTTTTCTTTATAATACAAAGCCTAACAGGTATGAGGTGTTGATTTTCATTGCCCTGATGATTAGTGAGGTTGAGAACATTTTCCTCTATTTGTTAGCCATTTGTATGTCTTTTTCAGGAAATGTCTTATTTAAATCTTTGCACATTTCTGAACCCAGTTATTTACCCTTTTGAATTTTTTAACTTACTTTGCATTTGAGTTGTAGTGTTTTTCTTAGATGTTTTGGACATTAGCTCCTTTTCTGATATATGTTTGTAATCTTTCTGTAAGTTATATTTTCATCCTATTGACTGTTGAAAAAACTATACTTTCCCTATTTGTTGTCTTAGAAGCTTGGTGAATTTCATTTGGCCATGTATCTATGAGTTTTCTTGGGGGTTATTTATTCTGGTCTTTAGGCCTATGTATCTGTTTCTATGTCAGTACCATACAGTTTTGATTCCTGTGGCTTTGTAATGTGTTTTGAAGTCAGGAAGTGAGAAGCCTCCATCTATGTTCTTTGTTCTCAGGATTGATTTTTCTGTTTGGAATCCTTAGTGGTTCCATATGTATTTTAGGATTCTTTTTTCTTTTACTTTGAAAATGACATTGGGATTTTGATAGGTATTACGATGAATTAATACTTACCTTTGGGTAGTGTAGAAATGTCAACAATAATAAGTCTTCAGTCTATGAATATGATATGTCATTTCAATGATTTGTTCCTTGTTTAATTCTTTCGGCAGTGGTTTGTAGTTTTCAGTGTACAGGTCATTTACTTTCTAAAGGCATTTTGTCCCTTCCTTCCCTGGATTTTTCAGAGGCAGTGGTGAGAAGGATGGCCTCATGAAGTGAGTGAATGTCCCTCCCTCCCTTCTGCACCTGCTCACTGATTATGTCTAGCACAGGTGCACTGGGCCATGCTCATTACCTCTCCCGTCAAGTGGAACACCTGTCGGGAATTCCTCTAGGATCTGGGTGTTGACATTACTGTTTCAGTGTCCCCAAGGTCTCATGAGTGTCTGGCAAGTGTGCATGAGCCTAGGAAACACCTACAAAGGAATCATCAAATCTGGCCAGCAAACTGCCCTGCAGAAGGTGTTGTGCTGCACCTCTCACGCCTGCAAGCCCTGTACTTGCTCAGCCTCAGGGCTAAGGAAAGAGCCCGGAGTCAGGGACAGAGACATTCATGGTTTAATAGATGGGAGATATTTCACATCAGAAGCAAAGTGGTCCTGGAGAGACATCCCACTGTAGATAGGCGATGGCAGGCAGAACGCAGCAGCAGCAGTAGCAGCATTCTTCACTCTGGGCGGAGTAGGCAGGCTACCAGTTAAAGGGGGAATTGACAGCAGATGGGATTATCGGTTACCAGGGAAACCAGCAGAGGGACACATCCCTCTTACCCCTTGGGCTAAGTACCTTCACGGGGCAGAGGATTTTCCTTTGGTAAACCATCAGCAAACAGCCATCTTGAATGGGGAGACCATACAGAGGGGAATAACCAGGGGAGCCGTGGTAACATCCTCCATATACTTTATACATATATATATATATATATATATATATATATATATATATATATATATGGAGAGAGAGAGAAAGATGGATGTGTATTACAGTGTGGTAGCCACTTGCTAGATGTGCCTGTTATAATTTATTTAATTCAATCAATGATTAACTCAGTGTATTAATATAAAACAAAATAAAATATCCAATTACTCCGTCTCATAAGTCACATTTTAAATGTATCCATAAGACTTGTAAATTCATATTCGTGTTTCTACAGAATCGACTTTGGATAGCATTTGTGGCCGTGATAAGGAAAAGGATACAGGTAGGAACAACACTTAGGTAGGATCTAATGGCAGAGGGTTCCTGGAACTTTAGGGTTATATCACCTGCTTTGGAGACTGAGGAAAGTGGATATGAAATCAGAAAGAAGAATGAAATATGTGTAGAGTTCTGACTTGTTTTTTTTACATTTTAATGATACAATAGAGAGAAATTGTGTCCTTAGACGTGACTGTGCTCTATAATCACTTTTCCTTGATTTGCTTATCAAAAGTGATCTTTTGCACATGAGCTGCTCTTTCTTGTGCTTGTCACTGCCTAATATGGAAGTTTGTGTTCTGCTTAGCACATCTAGGGTATTGTGCACAGGAGAGTTTGTTTTCTTTTGCATATTGACCTATGATGTATCCTAAAGAACACATTCTTGACCAGAACGCAATTAAGCTGGTATTTGATATAAAGGGATTACTAAGGAACAACCACATCTGAAGTTAGGGAGAAATAAACTTACTCTTGTAAGTAACCCTTAGATGACAGAAGAAATAATAAAGTTTAAAATAATATGACTGAATAGTAACAAAAATACTGCAGAGTGAAACTTCTCTGTTGAAGCTGAAGGGGTACTTTGCACAAAATAAAATACACTTAATTTAAAAATAAAGATAGTGACAGAAAATGCTGCAAAAAGAAGAAAGTGTTATAGCCGACAAGCCTACAAGTACAGGAAGGAAAATAAAAATCTTATTTATTGTCTAACCATCAGCGAGTGTGTGGAAGCCAGGAGAAATCTGGCTCCTTTCCCAGCTGAATATAAATGAAATTAAAGGAATTACAAGGCACAGGTTACTGATCACCAATAGACTTGCGTGCAGTATCAATCACATGAGAAAATGTATAATTGCTCCTACTGGGATGCAAAATTATTCCAACCAACATGTTCCTTCTCTCAAAGATGAGAATTATGAAGAAAAATGGAAGAAGTTAAGCTAGCTCTCATGAGAAATAGAATGGTAGTCAGTTAACTGAAGTTTTAAACCCAGCAGGAATCAACAAAATTCCTCCAAGTGAACTGCTTATACTTGTAAAATGGACTCACAAACCAGATGAAATGTTACCAAAATGTTCATTCAAGATTAACGGGTTTATAAATCAAGGGAAACACATTATTTTGCCATGGTACCCTTTATTTTACTAAGTCTATTTCTTAATTTTTTATCATGCCTTTTATCTAATGGATTTGAGATCATTTATTAGGTTACCATATAATATAATTAGGGAATCACATAAAACAGTTTGAAGTGCAAACATTGCAATGGGTGTTACAAGTCACCTGGATTGAGCTATTTATTATTATTGGGCTCTAAATTTGATTTATATCTTCATGGCACTAGAGTGTGGGCACCTTGAAGGCAGAACCAATGTAACATAACCTGTAGTTATTTTCCTAATTAGTAAAATATTTTCTTAAAGGAGTATTTAGTCCTTAATATGAATATTAGTCATACTATTTTTCCTCCTTACCTTTCTCACAGCCAAAAGTAACAAATAAAAATATTTGAATTACTGATTTTTGAAAATAAAATAAATGTCTTCATGATAAAAGTAAGAGTAACTGATAAAAAGACAGTGACAAATTGGAAATATACTTGCAATACGTGGCAAAAATATTAATTTCTGTGAGGAGAAAAACCGAATTTATAGGACACTAAGAATACAACTGGACATTAGACATGAAAACTTAACTTTGTTTATAATAAGATTAAATCTTACATTTTAAATTATTTTATCTAGAAAAGTGTGGGGAGGAAGAGTAGAAATGGGTGGAGATTGTAATAGGGGCGGGGCAGGCGTGAACCTACCCCCCCACCCCGTCCCTGCCTCGGCGACCTAATGGCAGCAGCGGTCCCCATGGGTCGTGGTGCACAGAGGCCTCAGCACCTGCAGTACACGGACACTGTCATCCAGGTAAGAGCTTCAACCGGCTTCAGACTCTCTGCTCAAGTTTCAAAACTTGGTCCAGCTTTGATCAGTTGTCCACCCCAGGAAGAGGCCAGAGGTCAAGGTTCAGCTGCAAGGACTTTACACATCATTACTTCAGGTCCGCCTCTGTGGTTGGGCTGTTCTCGTCAAAGGGCAGTTGTTGGCAGCTGGGAATTCACCTGACTGGTATTTGCTACAAATGATTCTCTCCAGTTTAAAGGAAAAGCCTGAGGGCCGGCAGGGTTCTGGGCGCCTGGCTCCCTCAGTGATGAAGGCTGGGCAGGGTCTGGGGACCTGGCCTGGAGGGCACCGCCACCTGAGATCTGCTTCTTCAAGCAGACCTGGGCACTGGTGGGAGAACCCAGACTGGTTGATGGACGGACACTCCCGGGCAGGGTAACCAGCCTGCACACAGACCCCCTCCTCTTGGCCAGGACCTGGACTCTGGAGAGCAAGAGTTGAGCCTCGGGACCTTGCCCTTTCTTGTCAGTACAGAGAGTAACATTTGTTTTGGTGGAGGCTTACAGGAACATCATGACCTGACCATGACCTGACCTCAAGAAAAGAGGATCTGACCTTAGAAGTTTGAAGCAACTAACCACACCCCTCCCTTACCTTTCCCATGAAAGGGCTTTGCTGAAAGCTTTTGGGGAGTTCAGGGTTTTCTAAGGCATGAGCCGCCCATCTCCTCACATGGCCCTGCAGTAAACCTTTCTCTGCTCCAATGCTCCAAGCTCGACATGTTGGTATTGTTTGGCCTCACTGTTTGTCAGGCACATGGACTTGCGTTCAGCAACAGGATGATATTTCAGTCAAGAATAGAACCTCTTTTTATTCTCAACGTGTTACCTTTGTCCATCTTCACCCTGAAATGTGCACTATCAACTGTATTTGGGGGGGCAGATCATTTTCTCCCATATAAATTATTTTCTTAATGAGAGAGTAAATTGTGCGCCTGAGATTCAACTTCGGAAATAAACTGTTTACTCTGAAGAGCCAAACTTGTCCTTGGAAACACACTTTCTAGACAACAGCAGTTGGACCCATCCTGTGCAGAGTCCAGTTCATTCTGAAAGTTCTATTGTGACCTGTCACTATGGTAATATGATAATGCACATCTTGGCATTCCATTCCAACTGCCATTCTGTGAACTGAGAGGTTCACATATGGTGACAGATGAGAAGCTCTCACTCTCACCCCTTGAGACTTTGAAAATGGACAATCTGAATTGTTCTGGAGGTAGGTTCATATTCATCCTCTGAAGGCTGTTCCTTCAAATGTGCTGGTTAACTTTTACTGATATATGTTCCTCATCTTTTTTGTTTTCTTTTTTGATTTCTACCACATTTATCTACAGTTATAAATATATTTTATAGTTTGTTATATTACTTAAGTTATATTTTTGATTCTTCTATCAAGCCAGCTGCCTTAAATATTTTCCTAAATTTAGAAAAACATACTATCTCCAAATGCCAATTTTGTACACACTCTACCAGAGAACAGATAAAGGGAACTCACTCATTATGCTTTTACTGAAGCAGGAGAATCTTCATATCTCCTCAGCAATGGTCATTATAGGAGGAAAGGGGAATTACAGCTCAGCTCTTCTAAATGTAGCTGTCAATCTGAAACCAAATACTCAAGGTCTAAATCCAGAGAGTTTTATAAAGGAAAGAACCTGGGATTCACTGGTTGGATTTCCATGGGTTGCTGTGGACAAGATCACTGGCTGTTTGGCGGCTGCCAGGGAGTTTGGTGAGAAGGGCCAGTGCCATCACATTAGTGGAATGAACATTTGGTCACTGAGGGAAGGAGGGTCTGTCTGGTGATTCTCAAGGAGAATCCTGGGGTGGGGTCTCCAGCCTCTGAGTATGGAGATGACTTTCAAAAAGAATGTGGGATTCTATTGCCTTCCACTACAGGGTCTAGAAAATGATGAGTTTATAGAGCCGGAATATTAGTGAGGAAAGACTTGAACGCTTGCCCATTCTTAGCAAGCCCTTGGTCCAGGCTGCTCGAATGGGTGCTCAGATCAATTGTCAGGGAGACTTTGAGCATCACAGACTTAACTAAGCCACCAAAGCCCAGCAGAGATGGCCACCTCCCCAGTTAATTCATGGTAACTATTCATCCAAACGTGGTCAATTGAAGGGAAGCTGATTCTTGGTAGAGCCATCATGTGGCCTTTTGCTTAGAGGTTTTGGGCTCTGAGGCAACCTAGGAATGTAACAGACCACTGGTCACTCAGCATGGTGAGCTGGTCATTGTGAAGGATGCTTGTGAGATAGTTGATGGTATGAAGAGGCTGGGGAGAACGGACACAGTTGGAATTCCTGTGGTCCTTCAGGGGAGCTTTGTTCGTAAGAAACTGATGTATTTTGAATGAGGGATTGAAATATAGAGACGAAAAGTAGGGTAAGGATTTGGGTTCCTTTCTAGGCTCAGGCAGCTCCTTCAGGACATCAGCTCTCACCCACAGAAAACTTGGGGCAGGAGAATTTGAGAGAGAGAGTGAGGGGAACTCCTGGCTCAGGGGTCCAGGGGTCTGTCCTGTCCCAGATCCATCATTCATCATGGTTGTGATTCTTGGACAGTCACTTATCTCTAAATTTCCACACCCTCCACCATAACATATGGGTTACAGCCCCCACTTTGCCCTCCCCTTCACCCCAAACAGGGCTGGGTGTCAGACATGATAATGGATATTCTCCATGAGCTGCAAAGCATTGTTCCCATAAAAAGCTGAAGAGTAAGCTTGAATCCCCCTTTACTTGGAGCCGTCAAATCACTTCTCTGCTTTCAACAGCTACGAAATGTCCAGCTTCTTCTTGCCATCATTCAGGATTGAACACTTATAGCGCATTTGTGAAGCACCGGTCCTTTATTTTTCAAACATTTTACCTATATTCAATCATTTTTGGACACATGACATAATGCTAAACTTAGGCAATATTAACATTCCTACATCTCAGAACAGGGAACTGAGGCAAAGAGGGATCTACATATCTTTCCCAAGTACATGCTTCTTCTAAACGGGATTTGAATCCAGTCCATCATTCATGGTCCCAATGGATTGCTGAGTTTCTAGACATTATCAGTTAAATAAAGATATTTGCCCACAAAACCTGTCTGTTGGGTGTTTTAACTGCATACCAAACTGCAAGATCTTCCTAAGTCCAACTTTGATTCAGGAGGCTCTGCTGGGCAGCTGGTGAGGAAAGGGACCAAAGGATTGAACTGTGAATAAATTATTGCTAATTTCCCCATGGTCTTCTGCCAGCAAGATGTCAATAGTTGTCTCTATTGTAATGCATTTCCCAGGATGCTGCTCCCAGAATGCGAGAAGAAGAAACACTCATCAGAGGTCAAGAATATCAACCCCAGGCTGGCTGAAAAAGATCCACATCCGGCCACATTTTAGGATGCACCATACAAATGACCCAGCTGAAGGTACTGTGGAAAATGTCTCATTTGGTTCACTCAAGAATAATTATTCTAGTTGATTCAGTGCCTCATATTGAAGAAAAAGCTATGAAATATTAAGCAGTATTCTTCTTTTATTCCATGTGTTCAAATTGAAACTTACTAAGACAGCTGGTACTGTTTTAACCATGGAAGTAAACATGCATTTATTTATTTATTTATTTATTTTTTGAATTTTATTTTTTTTATTAGTTTCTGCTTTATAACAAAGTGAATCAGTCATACATATACATCTGTTCCCACATCCCTTCCCTCATGCATCTCCCTCCCTCCCACCCTCCCCATCCCACCCCTCCAGGCAGTCACAAAGCACCGAGCTGATCTCCCTGTGCTCTGCGGCATGCATTTAAAATTCAACATTTGGTTCATGTTTAAGAGGGAAGATGGTCTCTAGTTATGCTTTAGACATCAACTGAATTTTGAACGTCAGCAACAACACATCCCTCCCTGAAACCATGTTTTGAGATTTCTTTAAATTATTAGACATTATTTAGAACAGGATTATATTGCCATAAAAGTTGTACAGGCAATACAGAAAATTCCTGTATCCTATCACTCCAGTTTCAGCTATTAATAATATATAGCATAGGTGAAGTACATTTGTTACAATTAGTGAAACAATGTAAGTATATTTTTACTAATGGAAAGTCCATAGTTCACCTCAGAGTCACACCTTGTGTTGTTATATTCAATAATATTTGAAATATGTACAATATTATTTGTCACCATTATGGTGCCATACAGAAATGTGTACACTAATGTTCATAGTCGCATTATTCTTAGTAGCCAAAAGATAGAAACAATCCAAAGTCCATGAGGTGATGAATGGATAAATAAAATGTGATATATACACCGAATGGAATAATTTTCAACCATAAAAAGGAATTAAAGATTGACTTATGCTACAAAATGAATGATCCAAATAATATAAAAAATACATTATTGTTAGTGAAATAAGGCAGGCGCAGAAAGACAAATATTGTATGATTCCACTTGTATGAGGTACCTAGTGTAGGCAAACTCACAGACACCGGAAGTAGAAATTACCAAGGTCAGGAGGCAGGAGTAAGGTGGATTATGATTTAATGGGTACAGAGGTTACGTTGAAATGATGAAAAAGATTAAGATGTAGATTGTGTTGATGGGTACACAGCATTGTGAAAGTAAGAAATGCTAGTGAACTGTATACTTCAAAATTATGAAAAGCATAAATATGTATATTTCATCACAATAAAATAAGTCAAAAATCCAACAGAATGGACGATGAATGAAGGAGCAACATATTTGATTAGAAGGAAGCTGAAAGAGTCTTGTAACATTTCAAGAAGAAGGGGGATTTGGAGGGACTTTGAAATGGGCAGAGGGGCCGTGGGACTCTATACTGAAACATAGTGCAATGTTAGTGTTTAAGCTTTTTCAGACTGACACTTTCAAATTGATTAGGTTCCCTACAGCTAGAAAGCTAAAGGTTCTCTTCCTCATTTCTGAAATGTTCCTCCCCTTTGCCTTCCTCCACCCACCAGCGAGGTTTGTCCAACAGCACCTCAGTCCACACTCAGTAACCACCTGCATCCATACACTCCCACCCTGTGTCCACATTAATGAGGCTCTCTGAGTAATTCCTGAGCAGCATCACCAGTGTCCTGACACTTACTCTGTGTCCTCCTAGAGCCCCCTGAGGACCTGTTGGAGAAACTGCCCCATGTGAGGACAATTAAAGTGGCTCCTGCTACCTCCAGGGTAAGCTCCCCTTATTTATCAGAGATTAAAAGTTTGTTTCATTTCTTTCTTTTCCAATTGATTTCAGATCTGAAGATCTACAATGTTCAAGACAGCTGATGGATACAATTTTGCTTGGTTGGATGAATGCTGAGTGAAGGTCTTTCCCAACAGATAACTCATTCAAAAGGCCATTTAAAAAATGGCAACATCAGTTAGAAACTGTAGAGTCAGACACACTTTCCTCAGCAGAAAATTTCCCTCCTTGAAATAGACTTTTGTATTTGCTCCTCAAAGTGGACCTGAGAGATCTTCCAGGCAAAGCTCCAGCCTTTCCCACAGCTGTCTTCTCTGGTTTCTTTTGGGGCCATTGACTCAACAACCGTTTCCCATTTGGTTTTCTGAGGAGAAAAAAAAGAGATGAAATACCTGTGTCCACAGAGCACAGGATGCTGAGATCCTTACACTGTTTTCTCTTCTCTAATCACAGGTGGATTGGACAGCAAACAAAAACGGTATGTATTCAGAGTTCACCCCTGTGCTGAGGAACAATCTAGATGATGAAGAAGGTGGGACTCTCTTGCTGGCTTTGCTTGGAGAGACACCCTGATTCAGGGTCCCTACAGGAATGAGGGCTGGGGGTGTAGAGCTAGAGAGTGATTTCCCAGTAAAGAGCCATGCCCAAGTTCTATGGTCTTGGAAGTAACTGCATCATTTAGATGATGTGGGTTTGTGTGTATCAGGGTTGGGGTGGGGTCCATGTGTGAGCCTATGTGGTGTGATTGTGAACCTGCATGCGTGAGCGTGTGTGTGTTTCCTGAGGAGATATTTCCCTCTTACACAGCACAATTCACCTGTCAACAAAGCTCATCACCACTGCACACTGTCTGTACACTACCTTGTTCTTCCCTCAACACCGCTGTTGCCCAGATTTGGTTAATATTTTTTTTCCGCAGAAGGAGATGGTGCAGAGATCAATGTTCTAAGCTCTTGACCTCCTGAGTGGAAAAGCCAAACTGAGAACCCAGGGGTGGGTCCCAATGTGGGTGCTCTGGATCCCTGACCTGCACTTACCACTCAGCCAAGGGATCCTCAGTCATGGAGCAAGGGAGTCCCTGCATCCGTATCCTTGGCTGGAAGTCCTCGCACCTCCAAAGGTCCAGACCTTGCCCATCAGGTGGCCTTAGTGGTCACAGAATCCAGGGCAGCTATGGGTGGGCTTATCAGTTGACTTTGGCACAGTCATTAATGTGAAATTCACCTCAGGACCTGCATTCTCCTGGTCAGCTCACAGATTCTGAGAGGTGTGAGACCCCATGTACACAGTACAGGTCATATCTGTCAGTGCTGGTGTCATTGCTTAAACAAGGCCAAAAGCAGATAAGAATCAGGGAGCTATTTTATTGTATTGGATAACATTACCATAAGCCTTAGTATTGGTCAATTCCTGTAGCCCACACCCAAGGACTCAAAGTGGAACCTGACTGTAGCCTGTACACTTCTCCTGCACAGCTGGGTTAGAGACAGGCTGTGCTCAGTCCGGGCTCCCTCTTCATAACGAAGTGTCCCACTTATGGAACAGCTCCCTAGAGTATGGACAGCCCCTGACTCAGTGGGCATACGTACATTGTATAGAAAACAAAGACTGGGAGAAAAATATGATACGATTGATAGTGGCTGTATCTAAATGGGAGGACTTCAGGTTTGTCAAATCTTGTGTATTTGATTTTCTTTAAAACGAGTGATTAGTGAATAAATGTAGCATATTTTGTCTAGGATTGAATTCAGTCCTTTAATGGAGGTTGCTGTTAATCAAGTATAAAATATCATACAACAGAAGACATGATAAATGCTGTAGCTGGCATTGTGGATGCTGGGGAAAGAGTGATCTGGGAAAAATCAAGAGACAGTGGCAATTGAGCAGAAGCTCAAAAGAGGCAGGATGTGTCATGGGTCTGTGTCATTGAAACAGAGCATGCATTTTAGTGTTTACCATTTTTTAGATCGACCCTTCCCTTCTGATGAGGCTCCCCTTAGCTAGAAAGCCAAAGCTCTGTTTTCACTTCCTTCCTCTTGTCCTTTGCCTTCCTTCATCCCCCAAAGAGGATGGCCCAACACCAGCTCAGCCCACACTTACTAACCTCCCACATCCATACACACCACCCCATGTCCTCATCGAGAAGAAAGCCCCTGAGTAATTCCTGAGCCGCATCACCAGTGTCCTGACAGTTACTCTGTGTCCCTGCAGCTCTCCCTGAGGATGTGGTGGATGACCTGCACCATGATAGGAAAGAAGAAAAGCCTCCGTGGATCATCAAGGTAAGCTTGATTTTTTCTGTTCTGAGATAGAATTATTGCTTTATTTCTCTTTCAGTAGAATTAAGTTATGAATATTTGAAGGTATTCCTTCCAGATACATACAATTCCCTTGGTTGGGAGAATGTGGAGTGAGAGTCTATGACCAACTCATGGTGCCTGATTCCACAGGACATTAAAATTGACAGCCTCCATTACAGCCTGTAGAGTACGGAGCTCTCTCTCCTGCAGCGATTTTTCCTCTAGGAAAAGAATTCTGTAATTTCCAACCTAAATGGACTTGGAAGTTCCATCCTCCCAGCAAAGTTCTTGCCTTTCAGCCTGAGTAGGTTTGCTCTGATAACCCTTGCTGGGTACCCTGGACCACTGTTTCTTATCAGGTTTTCTACTGTCAACAAATGAACAAAAGACCTGAGCATCACTGTGATCTTATCCTCATAGTGTTTTCTCTTCTGTAATTGCAGGTGGCCTTCCCAGAACGTGAAAACGGTATGTATTCTGGAATCAGTCACTTAGGGAGGAAGAATTTTGAAGATGAGAAAGTGGGACATTCTTGCTGGTTTTAGTGTAGAGGGCAAACAGATTCCAAATATGTGCTGGGAATGAGAGTAGGGGTCCTGGTGATAGAAAGTGATTTACAAGTAATGTGACCAATTACTATAGTCCCAAGAAGAAGCTGTATTACGGTTAAGTGGTGTAGGTTTGTGTGCATGAGACTGGGTGTGTCTGTATGTGAAATGAGTGGTATGATTCTGTGTGTGTATGTGAACTTTTTATGTTGTTTTTCCCTTGATTTATGTTCCCATAAAGTTTTGAAATGTCCAGGCAGTCCTGTTGACTACATGCACCTTGTTGTACAGCAAGTGTCTAGGACTTTTCCAATTTGCAAATAACACATTCTAACCTTGAACAGAGACTTCCCATGTCAACCTCCTGCCAGCTCTTGGAACCACCATTGCACTCTCTGATTCTCAGAGGTTTCTTTCAGTTTTTGACCTTCTGTGACTGGCTTATTTCACTCTTACAAATGTCCTCCAAGTTCTTTCGTGTTGCTGCAAATGGCAGGATTTCCTTCTTTTTCAGAGACTGAATGACATTCCTCTGTAAGTATACACCACATTTTCTTTATTAATTCATCTTCCCATGGACACTAGGCAGTCTTCCTATGTTGTGTGTTGTGTATTGTGTATAATGCTGCAATGGACTTTAGATTGTAGATATCTCTTGGACATTCTTGTTTTATCTCCTTTGTATATAAACCTAAATGAGTGACTGCTGGATTTTATGCTAGTTCTCTTAATAATTTTTAGGGGACCTCCATTCTGTTTTCCATAATGGCTACACCATTTTACATTACTACAGGGTACAAAACAGGGTACATAAGTTCCACTTCTTCACATTTTTTCCAGCATCCATATATTTTCTTTCTTTTCTTCATTTTTTTTTTTTTTTTTTTTTTTTGCAGTACACGGGCCTCTCATTGTTGTGGGCTCTCCCGTTGCGGAGCACAGGCTACAAACGCACAGGCTCAGTGGCCATGGCTCATGGGCCCAGCCGCTCAGTGGCATGTGGGATCCTCCCAGACCGAGGCACGAACACGTGTCCCCTGCTTCGGTAGCTGGACTCTCAACCACTGTGCCACCAGGGAAGCCCTAATTGTCTTTTTATAATACACATCCTAACAGGTGTGAGTGGTATCTCTTTGTGGCTTGATTTCCATTTCCCTGATGCTTAGCGATGTTGAGCAAATTTTCATATGTAGATTGAGCACCTGTATGTCTTTATGGAGAAATGTCTAGTAAAGCTTTTTACCCATTTTTAAACACACTTATTTGCCCGCTGTTTTTCTGAAATTGACTTGTAGTAGTTTCTTATATATTCTGGATATTGGTCCCTTGTTCAGATACAAGGTTTACACATATTTCCTCCCATCCTATAGGTTGCCTTTTCATACTGTTGATTGTTGAAGAGACTATCCTTTCTTCACTTGGTAATCTTAGAACCTTGGCCAAGATCAGTTGGCCATATATACGTGCATTTATTTGGGGTCTCTCTATTATATTTCATTGGTCTATCTCACTGTCTTGATGCCAGTAGCAGACTGTTTTGAGTACTGTGGCATTCTTATGTGTTTTGAGTTCAGGAAGTGTTAATCTCCATCATTGCTCTTTGGTCTCAAGATTGTTTTATCTCCTTGGGTGCGGTTCCATATGTATTTTAGGATTCTGTCTACTTCTATAATAATGACATGGAATTTTGTGGGTTGTTGCGATATATGTGTACATCACTTTATGTAGTACAGAAATGCCAACAGTATTTAATAATCCAGTCTATGAACATGGTATGCCATTCCAATTACTTGTCTCTTCTTTAATTTCTTTCCGCAATGTCCTGTAGTTTTCAGTATACAAATATTTCACCTCCTACGGGGCCTTTTCCACTGCCTTCCTCAGGTCTTCTAGAGTCAGAGTTGAGAAAGATGGACTCATGGAGAGAGTGAAATCCCTCCCTCCCCTCTGCACCTACTCTCTGATTATGTCTAATACAGGTGTACTGGGCCATGCCCTTCACCTCTGTCTACAAGTGGGCCCCTTGCTGGGAATTCCTCTTGGATCTGAGTTTTGACTGTACTATTTCAGTGTCCACAAGGACTCTCCCAATGCCTGGTGTGTGTCCAAGAGCCCAAGATATACCTACATATGAATGATCAGATCAGGCCAAGAAATTTTCTGCAGTAAAGAACAACCAGGAGAGGGGTGGCTGGTTGCCTCTTTCTCATCTTTGGATTTCTTAGAGCTGAGCTTTCCAGTGTGATAGCCACTAACCAAACGTGTCTATTTATAATTAATTTAGTTCAAACAATAATTAACTCATTCTATTAAAAAATGCAAAAAACACACAATTGCTTGGTCACACTAGCCATGTTTCAAGTGTGTCTGTAACATCTGGAATTTCAGGTTGGTAAGGTTGACGGTGAAAGCTCTAAATGTGTCTATAGAAGTGAGGGGTCGAAAGGTGATTTTCTCAGCATCTCTCCCTCATTTGCAATTTTCAACTGTGATCAATATGTTATTGAAGGACTCTGTCTGCACAGAGCACAGGGGAGGTCTGAGAACCTGGAGGGAATACCAGGGTGATGCTGTGTGAGCCAGCAAGTCGAGTAGAAGAAATGGGTGGGTCAACTTGTATAATAACTTTATGCTCATGGTTGTGTTTGTACAGAATGCATTTTGGAGAGCATACATAGCAGTGATGCTGATGACGATTCACATAGCGAACAACTCTCAGTTAGGATCTAAAGCAAGACAATTCCTAGAACACTTGGGTTCCACCCACTTCTTTAGAAACTAAGGAAGGTGAATATGAAATCAGGAAGCAGAAGGAAATATGTGTAGAATTCTGATTTGTTCTTTCCCAATTTTAATGATATAATAGAGTTATTGTATCCATGTCCTTTGACTGTACTGTGCTTATAGTCATCTTTTCTTGCTTTGCCATTCAGAAATTTGCTTTCTCACAAGACTACTCTTTCATTGCTTTTTCACTGCCAAAGATGAAAGCTTCGTTTCTGTTTGGTACCTGGAGGGTATTTTGCACCAGGGATTTTGGTTTCCTTTTTACATTCACGTATGATGGCCATATCCTAGTGGGAACAAAACTCTCATAGTCACTTGACACTGGAGAACAAGTTCTTATAGTGAGTGTCAGGTGGTGGATGAGACTTGAACTCTCTCCCTCTACACTTTCAGGACTTGTAGCTTCACCTTACTTTTGTCCTCACTGTTTATTCCTCATGGAAAGCGCACTCACAGAGATGGATGAGTCACAGAACACATGCTTTAGGATCACTGCATGTGCTCAGTCTCCTCATTTCAGCCTCAGCACCTCCCAAGGCTGATGTGCTGACGTGCTTCCATTTGAGAGGGCTCCACGTCCAGCTGCCCCTAAAGACCCTTCATGGCCGGCAGGAATTCTAGAGGACTATGTGAAGGGGCTGCTGAGTTCGCTTCACACACTGGCTCTCACAGCCCTGCTAACCTGGTCTCCTGGAATTGACCAGGCCCAGGACAGAGACTCAGTGCAGCAGGACCCAGGGTCACTCCGCTTCTTACAACCCACTGCTCCATCCAGACAGCCCTGCCCCTGCTCCCCTCACTCCAGGCCTGCCTACCCTTGGACCTTTCCTCAGGCCTGCCTTGGTCTTATCCTTCCCAGTTCTTCCAAGGCTGGGGTAAACCCTGGCAGGTGCTATGTGTTTAGGAGGCTTCCCCTGCTGTAGAACTTTTGTTTCAGCATTCCAGACTAAGGGAATTGGTACAAGTTACTTCTAACTCTAATATTGCTTTCATCCTCTCTAAGGGGCTAAGAGCCTTACGGAGTGGTTTTGAAGTACCTAAGGTTAGCTCAGGCACAGGACACTTACTTGTTTTGTGAAGTTGGTTGCATATCTAGGCTATTGTGGAGAATGCTGCAATGAACCTATGTTCATCTCATTGTGATACTGATTTAATTTCCTTTGGATATATACCGAGAACTGTGATTGCTGAATCATATGATATTTCTGTTTATAATTTTATAAGGAACCCCCATACTCTTTTTCATAATAGCGGCACCATTTTACATTCCCACCAGCAGTGTACAAAGTTTCCAATTCCCCACATCTTGGCCTTAGACTGTTAATTTTTTTCTTTATAATACAAAGCCTAACAGGTATGAGGTGTTGATTTTCATTGCCCTGATGATTAGTGAGGTTGAGAACATTTTCCTCTATTTGTTAGCCATTTGTATGTCTTTTTCAGGAAATGTCTTATTTAAATCTTTGCACATTTCTGAACCCAGTTATTTACCCTTTTGAATTTTTTAACTTACTTTGCATTTGAGTTGTAGTGTTTTTCTTAGATGTTTTGGACATTAGCTCCTTTTCTGATATATGTTTGTAATCTTTCTGTAAGTTATATTTTCATCCTATTGACTGTTGAAAAAACTATACTTTCCCTATTTGTTGTCTTAGAAGCTTGGTGAATTTCATTTGGCCATGTATCTATGAGTTTTCTTGGGGGTTATTTATTCTGGTCTTTAGGCCTATGTATCTGTTTCTATGTCAGTACCATACAGTTTTGATTCCTGTGGCTTTGTAATGTGTTTTGAAGTCAGGAAGTGAGAAGCCTCCATCTATGTTCTTTGTTCTCAGGATTGATTTTTCTGTTTGGAATCCTTAGTGGTTCCATATGTATTTTAGGATTCTTTTTTCTTTTACTTTGAAAATGACATTGGGATTTTGATAAGTATTACGATGAATTAATACTTACCTTTGGGTAGTGTAGAAATGTCAACAATAATAAGTCTTCAGTCTATGAATATGATATGTCATTTCAATGATTTGTTCCTTGTTTAATTCTTTCGGCAGTGGTTTGTAGTTTTCAGTGTACAGGTCATTTACTTTCTAAAGGCATTTTGTCCCTTCCTTCCCTGGATTTTTCAGAGGCAGTGGTGAGAAGGATGGCCTCATGAAGTGAGTGAATGTCCCTCCCTCCCTTCTGCACCTGCTCACTGATTATGTCTAGCACAGGTGCACTGGGCCATGCTCATTACCTCTCCCGTCAAGTGGAACACCTGTCGGGAATTCCTCTAGGATCTGGGTGTTGACATTACTGTTTCAGTGTCCCCAAGGTCTCATGAGTGTCTGGCAAGTGTGCATGAGCCTAGGAAACACCTACAAAGGAATCATCAAATCTGGCCAGCAAACTGCCCTGCAGAAGGTGTTGTGCTGCACCTCTCACGCCTGCAAGCCCTGTACTTGCTCAGCCTCAGGGCTAAGGAAAGAGCCCGGAGTCAGGGACAGAGACATTCATGGTTTAATAGATGGGAGATATTTCACATCAGAAGCAAAGTGGTCCTGGAGAGACATCCCACTGTAGATAGGCGATGGCAGGCAGAACGCAGCAGCAGCAGTAGCAGCATTCTTCACTCTGGGCGGAGTAGGCAGGCTACCAGTTAAAGGGGGAATTGACAGCAGATGGGATTATCGGTTACCAGGGAAACCAGCAGAGGGACACATCCCTCTTACCCCTTGGGCTAAGTACCTTCACGGGGCAGAGGATTTTCCTTTGGTAAACCATCAGCAAACAGCCATCTTGAATGGGGAGACCATACAGAGGGGAATAACCAGGGGAGCCGTGGTAACATCCTCCATATACTTTATACATATATATATATATATATATATATATATATATATATATATATATATGGAGAGAGAGAGAAAGATGGATGTGTATTACAGTGTGGTAGCCACTTGCTAGATGTGCCTGTTATAATTTATTTAATTCAATCAATGATTAACTCAGTGTATTAATATAAAACAAAATAAAATATCCAATTACTCCGTCTCATAAGTCACATTTTAAATGTATCCATAAGACTTGTAAATTCATATTCGTGTTTCTACAGAATCGACTTTGGATAGCATTTGTGGCCGTGATAAGGAAAAGGATACAGGTAGGAACAACACTTAGGTAGGATCTAATGGCAGAGGGTTCCTGGAACTTTAGGGTTATATCACCTGCTTTGGAGACTGAGGAAAGTGGATATGAAATCAGAAAGAAGAATGAAATATGTGTAGAGTTCTGACTTGTTTTTTTTACATTTTAATGATACAATAGAGAGAAATTGTGTCCTTAGACGTGACTGTGCTCTATAATCACTTTTCCTTGATTTGCTTATCAAAAGTGATCTTTTGCACATGAGCTGCTCTTTCTTGTGCTTGTCACTGCCTAATATGGAAGTTTGTGTTCTGCTTAGCACATCTAGGGTATTGTGCACAGGAGAGTTTGTTTTCTTTTGCATATTGACCTATGATGTATCCTAAAGAACACATTCTTGACCAGAACGCAATTAAGCTGGTATTTGATATAAAGGGATTACTAAGGAACAACCACATCTGAAGTTAGGGAGAAATAAACTTACTCTTGTAAGTAACCCTTAGATGACAGAAGAAATAATAAAGTTTAAAATAATATGACTGAATAGTAACAAAAATACTGCAGAGTGAAACTTCTCTGTTGAAGCTGAAGGGGTACTTTGCACAAAATAAAATACACTTAATTTAAAAATAAAGATAGTGACAGAAAATGCTGCAAAAAGAAGAAAGTGTTATAGCCGACAAGCCTACAAGTACAGGAAGGAAAATAAAAATCTTATTTATTGTCTAACCATCAGCGAGTGTGTGGAAGCCAGGAGAAATCTGGCTCCTTTCCCAGCTGAATATAAATGAAATTAAAGGAATTACAAGGCACAGGTTACTGATCACCAATAGACTTGCGTGCAGTATCAATCACATGAGAAAATGTATAATTGCTCCTACTGGGATGCAAAATTATTCCAACCAACATGTTCCTTCTCTCAAAGATGAGAATTATGAAGAAAAATGGAAGAAGTTAAGCTAGCTCTCATGAGAAATAGAATGGTAGTCAGTTAACTGAAGTTTTAAACCCAGCAGGAATCAACAAAATTCCTCCAAGTGAACTGCTTATACTTGTAAAATGGACTCACAAACCAGATGAAATGTTACCAAAATGTTCATTCAAGATTAACGGGTTTATAAATCAAGGGAAACACATTATTTTGCCATGGTACCCTTTATTTTACTAAGTCTATTTCTTAATTTTTTATCATGCCTTTTATCTAATGGATTTGAGATCATTTATTAGGTTACCATATAATATAATTAGGGAATCACATAAAACAGTTTGAAGTGCAAACATTGCAATGGGTGTTACAAGTCACCTGGATTGAGCTATTTATTATTATTGGGCTCTAAATTTGATTTATATCTTCATGGCACTAGAGTGTGGGCACCTTGAAGGCAGAACCAATGTAACATAACCTGTAGTTATTTTCCTAATTAGTAAAATATTTTCTTAAAGGAGTATTTAGTCCTTAATATGAATATTAGTCATACTATTTTTCCTCCTTACCTTTCTCACAGCCAAAAGTAACAAATAAAAATATTTGAATTACTGATTTTTGAAAATAAAATAAATGTCTTCATGATAAAAGTAAGAGTAACTGATAAAAAGACAGTGACAAATTGGAAATATACTTGCAATACGTGGCAAAAATATTAATTTCTGTGAGGAGAAAAACCGAATTTATAGGACACTAAGAATACAACTGGACATTAGACATGAAAACTTAACTTTGTTTATAATAAGATTAAATCTTACATTTTAAATTATTTTATCTAGAAAAGTGTGGGGAGGAAGAGTAGAAATGGGTGGAGATTGTAATAGGGGCGGGGCAGGCGTGAACCTACCCCCCCACCCCGTCCCTGCCTCGGCGACCTAATGGCAGCAGCGGTCCCCATGGGTCGTGGTGCACAGAGGCCTCAGCACCTGCAGTACACGGACACTGTCATCCAGGTAAGAGCTTCAACCGGCTTCAGACTCTCTGCTCAAGTTTCAAAACTTGGTCCAGCTTTGATCAGTTGTCCACCCCAGGAAGAGGCCAGAGGTCAAGGTTCAGCTGCAAGGACTTTACACATCATTACTTCAGGTCCGCCTCTGTGGTTGGGCTGTTCTCGTCAAAGGGCAGTTGTTGGCAGCTGGGAATTCACCTGACTGGTATTTGCTACAAATGATTCTCTCCAGTTTAAAGGAAAAGCCTGAGGGCCGGCAGGGTTCTGGGCGCCTGGCTCCCTCAGTGATGAAGGCTGGGCAGGGTCTGGGGACCTGGCCTGGAGGGCACCGCCACCTGAGATCTGCTTCTTCAAGCAGACCTGGGCACTGGTGGGAGAACCCAGACTGGTTGATGGACGGACACTCCCGGGCAGGGTAACCAGCCTGCACACAGACCCCCTCCTCTTGGCCAGGACCTGGACTCTGGAGAGCAAGAGTTGAGCCTCGGGACCTTGCCCTTTCTTGTCAGTACAGAGAGTAACATTTGTTTTGGTGGAGGCTTACAGGAACATCATGACCTGACCATGACCTGACCTCAAGAAAAGAGGATCTGACCTTAGAAGTTTGAAGCAACTAACCACACCCCTCCCTTACCTTTCCCATGAAAGGGCTTTGCTGAAAGCTTTTGGGGAGTTCAGGGTTTTCTAAGGCATGAGCCGCCCATCTCCTCACATGGCCCTGCAGTAAACCTTTCTCTGCTCCAATGCTCCAAGCTCGACATGTTGGTATTGTTTGGCCTCACTGTTTGTCAGGCACATGGACTTGCGTTCAGCAACAGGATGATATTTCAGTCAAGAATAGAACCTCTTTTTATTCTCAACGTGTTACCTTTGTCCATCTTCACCCTGAAATGTGCACTATCAACTGTATTTGGGGGGGCAGATCATTTTCTCCCATATAAATTATTTTCTTAATGAGAGAGTAAATTGTGCGCCTGAGATTCAACTTCGGAAATAAACTGTTTACTCTGAAGAGCCAAACTTGTCCTTGGAAACACACTTTCTAGACAACAGCAGTTGGACCCATCCTGTGCAGAGTCCAGTTCATTCTGAAAGTTCTATTGTGACCTGTCACTATGGTAATATGATAATGCACATCTTGGCATTCCATTCCAACTGCCATTCTGTGAACTGAGAGGTTCACATATGGTGACAGATGAGAAGCTCTCACTCTCACCCCTTGAGACTTTGAAAATGGACAATCTGAATTGTTCTGGAGGTAGGTTCATATTCATCCTCTGAAGGCTGTTCCTTCAAATGTGCTGGTTAACTTTTACTGATATATGTTCCTCATCTTTTTTGTTTTCTTTTTTGATTTCTACCACATTTATCTACAGTTATAAATATATTTTATAGTTTGTTATATTACTTAAGTTATATTTTTGATTCTTCTATCAAGCCAGCTGCCTTAAATATTTTCCTAAATTTAGAAAAACATACTATCTCCAAATGCCAATTTTGTACACACTCTACCAGAGAACAGATAAAGGGAACTCACTCATTATGCTTTTACTGAAGCAGGAGAATCTTCATATCTCCTCAGCAATGGTCATTATAGGAGGAAAGGGGAATTACAGCTCAGCTCTTCTAAATGTAGCTGTCAATCTGAAACCAAATACTCAAGGTCTAAATCCAGAGAGTTTTATAAAGGAAAGAACCTGGGATTCACTGGTTGGATTTCCATGGGTTGCTGTGGACAAGATCACTGGCTGTTTGGCGGCTGCCAGGGAGTTTGGTGAGAAGGGCCAGTGCCATCACATTAGTGGAATGAACATTTGGTCACTGAGGGAAGGAGGGTCTGTCTGGTGATTCTCAAGGAGAATCCTGGGGTGGGGTCTCCAGCCTCTGAGTATGGAGATGACTTTCAAAAAGAATGTGGGATTCTATTGCCTTCCACTACAGGGTCTAGAAAATGATGAGTTTATAGAGCCGGAATATTAGTGAGGAAAGACTTGAACGCTTGCCCATTCTTAGCAAGCCCTTGGTCCAGGCTGCTCGAATGGGTGCTCAGATCAATTGTCAGGGAGACTTTGAGCATCACAGACTTAACTAAGCCACCAAAGCCCAGCAGAGATGGCCACCTCCCCAGTTAATTCATGGTATCTATTCATCCAAACGTGGTCAATTGAAGGGAAGCTGATTCTTGGTAGAGCCATCATGTGGCCTTTTGCTTAGAGGTTTTGGGCTCTGAGGCAACCTAGGAATGTAACAGACCACTGGTCACTCAGCATGGTGAGCTGGTCATTGTGAAGGATGCTTGTGAGATAGTTGATGGTATGAAGAGGCTGGGGAGAACGGACACAGTTGGAATTCCTGTGGTCCTTCAGGGGAGCTTTGTTCGTAAGAAACTGATGTATTTTGAATGAGGGATTGAAATATAGAGACGAAAAGTAGGGTAAGGATTTGGGTTCCTTTCTAGGCTCAGGCAGCTCCTTCAGGACATCAGCTCTCACCCACAGAAAACTTGGGGCAGGAGAATTTGAGAGAGAGAGTGAGGGGAACTCCTGGCTCAGGGGTCCAGGGGTCTGTCCTGTCCCAGATCCATCATTCATCATGGTTGTGATTCTTGGACAGTCACTTATCTCTAAATTTCCACACCCTCCACCATAACATATGGGTTACAGCCCCCACTTTGCCCTCCCCTTCACCCCAAACAGGGCTGGGTGTCAGACATGATAATGGATATTCTCCATGAGCTGCAAAGCATTGTTCCCATAAAAAGCTGAAGAGTAAGCTTGAATCCCCCTTTACTTGGACCCTCAAATCACTTCTCTGCTTTCAACAGCTACGAAATGTCCAGCTTCTTCTTGCCATCATTCAGGATTGAACACTTATAGCGCATTTGTGAAGCACCTGTCCTTTATTTTTCAAACATTTTACCTATATTCAATCATTTTTGGACACATGACATAATGCTAAACTTAGGCAATATTAACATTCCTACATCTCAGAACATGGAACTGAGGCAAAGAGGGATCTACATATCTTTCCCAAGTACATGCTTCTTCTAAACGGGATTTGAATCCAGTCCATCATTCATGGTCCCAATGGATTGCTGAGTTTCTAGACATTATCAGTTAAATAAAGATATTTGCCCACAAAACCTGTCTGTTGGGTGTTTTAACTGCATACCAAACTGCAAGATCTTCCTAAGTCCAACTTTGATTCAGGAGGCTCTGCTGGGCAGCTGGTGAGGAAAGGGACCAAAGGATTGAACTGTGAATAAATTATTGCTAATTTCCCCATGGTCTTCTGCCAGCAAGATGTCAATAGTTGTCTCTATTGTAATGCATTTCCCAGGATGCTGCTCCCAGAATGCGAGAAGAAGAAACACTCATCAGAGGTCAAGAATATCAACCCCAGGCTGGCTGAAAAAGATCCACATCCGGCCACATTTTAGGATGCACCATACAAATGACCCAGCTGAAGGTACTGTGGAAAATGTCTCATTTGGTTCACTCAAGAATAATTATTCTAGTTGATTCAGTGCCTCATATTGAAGAAAAAGCTATGAAATATTAAGCAGTATTCTTCTTTTATTCCATGTGTTCAAATTGAAACTTACTAAGACAGCTGGTACTGTTTTAACCATGGAAGTAAACATGCATTTATTTATTTATTTATTTATTTTTTGAATTTTATTTTTTTTATTAGTTTCTGCTTTATAACAAAGTGAATCAGTCATACATATACATCTGTTCCCACATCCCTTCCCTCATGCATCTCCCTCCCTCCCACCCTCCCCATCCCACCCCTCCAGGCAGTCACAAAGCACCGAGCTGATCTCCCTGTGCTCTGCGGCATGCATTTAAAATTCAACATTTGGTTCATGTTTAAGAGGGAAGATGGTCTCTAGTTATGCTTTAGACATCAACTGAATTTTGAACGTCAGCAACAACACATCCCTCCCTGAAACCATGTTTTGAGATTTCTTTAAATTATTAGACATTATTTAGAACAGGATTATATTGCCATAAAAGTTGTACAGGCAATACAGAAAATTCCTGTATCCTATCACTCCAGTTTCAGCTATTAATAATATATAGCATAGGTGAAGTACATTTGTTACAATTAGTGAAACAATGTAAGTATATTTTTACTAATGGAAAGTCCATAGTTCACCTCAGAGTCACACCTTGTGTTGTTATATTCAATAATATTTGAAATATGTACAATATTATTTGTCACCATTATGGTGCCATACAGAAATGTGTACACTAATGTTCATAGTCGCATTATTCTTAGTAGCCAAAAGATAGAAACAATCCAAAGTCCATGAGGTGATGAATGGATAAATAAAATGTGATATATACACCGAATGGAATAATTTTCAACCATAAAAAGGAATTAAAGATTGACTTATGCTACAAAATGAATGATCCAAATAATATAAAAAATACATTATTGTTAGTGAAATAAGGCAGGCGCAGAAAGACAAATATTGTATGATTCCACTTGTATGAGGTACCTAGTGTAGGCAAACTCACAGACACCGGAAGTAGAAATTACCAAGGTCAGGAGGCAGGAGTAAGGTGGATTATGATTTAATGGGTACAGAGGTTACGTTGAAATGATGAAAAAGATTAAGATGTAGATTGTGTTGATGGGTACACAGCATTGTGAAAGTAAGAAATGCTAGTGAACTGTATACTTCAAAATTATGAAAAGCATAAATATGTATATTTCATCACAATAAAATAAGTCAAAAATCCAACAGAATGGACGATGAATGAAGGAGCAACATATTTGATTAGAAGGAAGCTGAAAGAGTCTTGTAACATTTCAAGAAGAAGGGGGATTTGGAGGGACTTTGAAATGGGCAGAGGGGCCGTGGGACTCTATACTGAAACATAGTGCAATGTTAGTGTTTAAGCTTTTTCAGACTGACACTTTCAAATTGATTAGGTTCCCTACAGCTAGAAAGCTAAAGGTTCTCTTCCTCATTTCTGAAATGTTCCTCCCCTTTGCCTTCCTCCACCCACCAGCGAGGTTTGTCCAACAGCACCTCAGTCCACACTCAGTAACCACCTGCATCCATACACTCCCACCCTGTGTCCACATTAATGAGGCTCTCTGAGTAATTCCTGAGCAGCATCACCAGTGTCCTGACACTTACTCTGTGTCCTCCTAGAGCCCCCTGAGGACCTGTTGGAGAAACTGCCCCATGTGAGGACAATTAAAGTGGCTCCTGCTACCTCCAGGGTAAGCTCCCCTTATTTATCAGAGATTAAAAGTTTGTTTCATTTCTTTCTTTTCCAATTGATTTCAGATCTGAAGATCTACAATGTTCAAGACAGCTGATGTATACAATTTTGCTTGGTTGGATGAATGCTGAGTGAAGTTCTTTCCCAACAGATCACTCATTCAAAAGGCCATTTAAAAAATGGCAACATCAGTTAGAAACTGTAGAGTCAGACACACTTTCCTCAGCAGAAAATTTCCCTCCTTGAAATAGACTTTTGTATTTGCTCCTCAAAGTGGACCTGAGAGATCTTCCAGGCAAAGCTCCAGCCTTTCCCACAGCTGTCTTCTCTGGTTTCTTTTGGGGCCATTGACTCAACAACCGTTTCCCATTTGGTTTTCTGAGGAGAAAAAAAAGAGATGAAATACCTGTGTCCACAGAGCACAGGATGCTGAGATCCTTACACTGTTTTCTCTTCTCTAATCACAGGTGGATTGGACAGCAAACAAAAACGGTATGTATTCAGAGTTCACCCCTGTGCTGAGGAACAATCTAGATGATGAAGAAGGTGGGACTCTCTTGCTGGCTTTGCTTGGAGAGACACCCTGATTCAGGGTCCCTACAGGGATGAGGGCTGGGGGTGTAGAGCTAGAGAGTGATTTCCCAGTAAAGAGCCATGCCCAAGTTCTATGGTCTTGGAAGTAACTGCATCATTTAGATGATGTGGGTTTGTGTGTATCAGGGTTGGGGTGGGGTCCATGTGTCTATGTGGTTGGGGTCTATGTGGTGTGATTGTCAACCTGCATGCATGAGCGTGTGTGTGTTTACTGAGGAGATATTTCCCTCTTACACAGCACAATTCACCTGTCAACAAAGCTCATCACCACTGCACACTGTCTGTACACTACCTTGTTCTTCCCTCAACACCGCTGTTGCCCAGATTTGGTTAATATTCCTTTTCCTCAGAATGAGATGGTGCAGAGATAAACGTTCTAAGCTCTTGACCTCCGAAGTGGAAAAGCCAAACTGAGAACCCAGGGGTGGGTCCCAATGTGGGTGCTCTGGATCCCTGACCTGCACTTACCACTCAGCCAAGGGATCCTCAGTCATGGAGCAAGGGAGTCCCTGCATCCGTATCCTTGGCTGGAAGTCCTCGCATCTCCAAAGGTCCAGACCTTGCCCATCAGGTGGCATTAGTGGGCACAGAATCCAGGGCAGCTATGGGTGGGCTTATCAGTTGACTTTGGCACAGTCATTAATGTAAAATTCACCTCAGGACCTGCATTCTCCTGGTCAGCTCACATATTCTGAGAGGTGTGAGACCCCATGTATACAGTACAGGTCATATCTGTCAGTGCTGGTGTCATTGCTTAAACAAGGCCAAAAGCAGATAAGAATCAGGGAGCTATTTTATTGTATTGGATAACATTAACATAAGCTGTAGAATTGGTCAGTTCCTTTAGCCCACACCCAAGGACTCAAAGTGGAACCTGACTGTTAGCCTGTACACTTCTCCTGCACAGCTGGGTTAGAGACAGGCTGTGCTCAGTCCGGGCTCCCTCTTCATAACGAAGTGTCCCAATTATGGAACAGCTCCCTAGAGTATGGACAGCCCCTGACTCAGTGGGCATACGTACATTGTATAGAAAACAAAGACTGGGAGAAAAATATGATACGATTGATAGTGGCTGTATCTAAATGGTAGGACTTCAGTTTTGTCAAATCTTGTGTATTTGATTTTCTTTAAGACAAGTGATTAGTGAATAAATATAGCATATTTTGTCTAGGATTGAATTCAGTCCTTTAATGGAGGTTGCTGTTAATCAAGTATAAAATATCATACAACAGAAGACATGATAAATGCAGTAGCTGGCATTGTGGATGCTGGGGAAAGAGTGATCTGGGAAAAATCAAGCGACAGTGGCAATTGAGCAGAAGCTCAAAAGAGGCAGGATGGGTCATGGGTCTGTGTCATTGAAACAGAGCATGCATTTTAGTGTTTACCATTTTTTAGATCGACCCTTCCCTTCTGATTAGATTCCCCTTAGCTAGAAAGCCAAAGCTCTGTTTTCACTTCCTTCTTCTTGTCCTTTGCCTTCCTTCATCCCCCAAAGAGGATGGCCCAACACCAGCTCAGCCCACACTTACTAACCTCCCACATCCATACACACCACCCCATGTCCTCATCGAGAGGAAAGCCCCTGAGTAATTCCTGAGCCACATCACCACTGTCCTGACAGTTACTCTGTGTCCCTCCAGCTCTCCCTGAGGATGTGGCTGATGACCTGCACCGTGATAGGACAGAGGAAAAGCCTCCGTCAATCCCCACGGTAAGCTGGATTTTTCCAGTCTGAGATAGAAATATTGCTTTATTTCTCTTTCAATAGAATTAAGTTATGAATATTTGAGGGTATTCCTTCCAGATACATACAATTCCCTTGGTTGGGAGAATGTGGAGTGAGAGTCTATGACCAACTCATGGTGCCTGATTCCACAGGACATTACAATTGACAGCATCCATTACAGCCTGTAGAGTATGGAGCTCTCTCTCCTGCAGCGATTTTTCTTCTAGGCAAAGAATTCTGTAATTTCCAACCTAAATGGACTTGGAAGTTCCATCCTCCCAGCAAAGTTCTTGCCTTTCAGCCTGAGTAGGTTTGCTCTGATAACCCTTGCTGGGTTCCCTGGACCACTGTTTCTTATCAGGTTTTCTACTGTCAGCAAATGAACAAAAGACCTGAGCATCACTGTGATCTTATCCTCATAGTGTTTTCTCTTCTGTAATTGCAGGTGGCCTTCACAGAACGTGAAAACGGTATGTATTCTGGAATCAGTCACTTGGGGAGGAAGAACTTTGAAGATGAGAAAGTGGGACATTCTTGCTGGTTTTAGTGTAGAGGGCAAACTGATTCCAAATTTGTGCTGGGAATGAGAGTAGGGGTCCTGGTGATAGAAAGTGATTTACAAATAACGTGACCAATTACTATAGTCCCAGGAAGAAGCTGTATTATGGTTAGGTGGTGTAGGTTTGTGTGCATGAGACTGGGTGTGTCTGTATGTGAAATGAGTGGTATGATTCTGTGTGTGTATGTGAACTTTTTGTGTTGTGTTTCCCTTGATTTATGTTCCCCTAAACATCACTGTTACTGGTGCCAACTTTCTAGAAAATATTCCCATCACCACTGCATCATGAATGGGTATGGATATAAAAGTAAATAAACTGTACACTTTCAATGTGTGCATTGATTTTATACCAAGTGAGCCTCATTTAACCTGGAAAACAAATCCTATCACCACCCAGGCAAATGTTTACTGGATTCTTTTTTTTTTTTTTTTTTTTGGCTGTGTTGTGTCTTCGTTGCCCTGTGCGGCCTTCTCATTTCGGTGGCTTCTGTTGTTCCAGAGCGCGGGCTCTAGGTGCATGGGCTTCAATAGTTGTGGCACGTGGGCTCAGTAGTTGTGACTTGCGGGCTCTAGAGCACAGGCTTAGTAGTTGTGGTGCACGGACTTAGTTGCTCCATGGCTGGGTTCTTAATGAACACAACTGGGTTTCAGCATGCCTACTACTGTGTCAATTACAACTTCATTTAATAAGAAATCTCATCTCTTAGTAGGTCTCATAGCATTCTGAATGGTTATGATACATCTCTCTGCCACTTCCCTCATTCTAACTGTTTCCTATTAGAGCCTCGGGATGAGTCCTCCCCCCTTACCTGAAGCACCTAGTGCTAGGCAGGCCTCCTTCCTTTTGAAGGGAGCCCATGCTTGTACCCACATGCCACACCCAGTTCTGGAGGAATCCGAGAAAGAAGGAGCCTCCAGGAGTAGATGGAGGAAATTCACTCCACCTTTCTCCTTTGAGGCTAATATTCACTATCGGATTCTGTGCTAAGGAAACGAAATGCCCTTCTCCTGTGGAAAGTCTGTCTTCCATCACTTGTGCCGGCCCTGTTTCTGTGTGCTGGGCAAGGAACACTGCATACAGTGAAGACACAACCGAGAAATCTACCCCAGGGATTAAGCTCAGGGTAGGCACTGGCTCTGTCTGTCCTGTCCGTGATCCATCATTCATCATGGTTGTGACTCTTGGACAGTCACTTATCTCTCTAAATTTCCACACCCTCCACCATAACATATGGGTTACAGCCCCCACTTTGCCCTCCCCTTCACCCCCAACAGGGCTGGGTGTCAGACATGATAATGGATATTCTCCATGAGCTGTAAAGCATTGTTCCCATGAAAAAGCTGAGGAGTAAGCTTGAATCCCCCTTTACATGGAGCCGTCAAATCCCTTCTCTCCTTCCAACAGCTACAAAATATCCAGCTTCTTCTTGCCATCATTCAGGATTGAACACTTATAGAGCATTTGTGAAGCACCGGTCCTTTATTTTTCAACCATTTTACCTGTATTCAATCATTTTTGGCCACATGACATAATGCTAAATGTAGGCCATATTAACATTTCTACATCTCAGAACAGGGACCTGAGGCAAAGAGGGATCTACATATCTTTCCCAAGTACATGCTTCTTCTAAACGGGATTTGAATCCAGTCCATCAGTCATGGTCCCAATGGTTTGCTGAGTTACTAGACATTATCAGTTAAATAAAGATATTTGCCCACAAAACCTGTCTGTTGGGTGTTTTCACTGCATACCAAACTGCAAGATCTTCCTAAGTCCAACTTTGATTCAGGAGGCTCTGCTGGGCCGCTGGTGAGGAAAGGGACCAAAGGATTGAACTGTGAATAAATTATTGCTAATTTCCCCATGGTCTTCTGCCAGCAAGATGTCAATAGTTGTCTCTATTGTAATGCATTTCCCAGGATGCTGCTCCCAGATTGTGAGAAGAAGAAACACTCATCAGAGGTCAAGAATATCAACCCCAGGCTGGCTGAAAAAGATCCGCATCTGGCCACATTTTAGGATGCACCCTATAAATGACCCAGCTGAAGGTACTGTGGAAAATGTCTCGTTCGGTTCACCCAAGAATAATTATTCTAGTTGATTCAGTGCCTCATATTTAAGAAAGAGCTATGAAATATTAAGCAGTATTCTTCTTTTATTCCATGTGTTCAAATTGAAACTTACTAAGCCAGCTGGTACTGTTTTAACCATGGAAGTAAACATGCATTTATTTATTTATTTATTTATTTTTTGAATTTTATTTTTTTTATTAGTTTCTGCTTTATAACAAAGTGAATCAGTCATACATATACATCTGTTCCCACATCCTTTCCCTCATGCATCTCCCTCCCTCCCACCCTCCCCATCCCACCCCTCCAGGCGGTCACAAAGCACCGAGCTGTTCTCCCTGTGCTCTGCAGCATGCATTTAAAATTCAACATTTGGTTCATGTTTAAGAGGGAAGATGGTCTCTAGTTATGGTTTAGACATTAGCTGATTTTTGAACGTCAGCAACAACACATCCCTCCCTGAAACCATGTTTTGAGATTTCTTTAAATTATTAGACATTATTTAGAACAGGAATATATTGACATAAAACATGTACATGCAATACAGAAAATTCCTGTATCCTATCACTCCAGTTTCAGCTATTAATAATATATAGCATAGGTGAAGTACATTTGTTACAATTAGTGAAACAATGTAAGTATATTTTTACTAATGAAAAGTCCATAGTTCACCTCAGAGTCACACCTTGTGTTGTTATATTCAATGATATTTGAAATATGTACAATATTATTTGTCACCATTATGGTGCCATACAGAAATGTGTACACTAATGTTCACAGTCGCATTATTCTTAGTAGCCAAAAGATAGAAACAATCCAAAGTCCATGAGGTGATGAATGGATAAATAAAATGTGATATATACACCGAATGGAATAATTTTCAACCATAAAAAGGAATTAAAGATTGACTTATGCTACAAAATGAATGATCCAAATAATATAAAAAATATATTATTGTTAGTGAAATAAGGCAGGCGCAGAAAGACCAATATTATATGATTCCACTTGTATGAGGTACCTAGTGTAGGCAAACTCACAGACACCGGAAGTAGAAATTACCAAGGTCAGGAGGCAGGAGTAAGGTGGATTATGATTTAATGGGTACAGAGGTTACGTTGAAATGATGAAAAAGATTAAGATGTAGATTGTGTTGATGGGTACACAGCATTGTGAAAGTAAGAAATGCAAGTGAACTGTATACTTCAAAATTATGAAAAGCATAAATATGTATATTTCATCACAATAAAATAAGTCAAAAATCCAACAGAATGGATGACGAATGAAGGAACAACATATTTCATTAGAAGGAAGCTGAAAGAGTCTTGTAACATTTCAAGAAGAAGGGGGATTTGGAGGGACTTTGAAATGGGCAGAGGGGCCGTGGGACTCTATACTGAAACATAGTGCAATGTTAGTGTTTAAGCTTTTTCAGACTGACACTTTCAAATTGATTAGGTTCCCTACAGCTAGAAAGCTAAAGGTTCTCTTCCTCATTTCTGAAATGTTCCTCCCCTTTGCCTTCCTCCACCCACCAGCGAGGTTTGTCCAACAGCACCTCAGTCCACACTCAGTAACCACCTGCATCCATACACTCCCACCCTGTGTCCACATTAACGAGGCTCTCTGAGTAATTCCTGAGCAGCATCACCAGTGTCCTGACACTTACTCTGTGTCCTCCTAGAGCCCCCTGAGGACCTGTTGGAGAAACTGCCCCATGTGAGGACAATCAAAGTGGCTCCTGCTACCTCCAGGGTAAGCTCCCCTTATTTATCAGAGATTAAAAGTTTGCTTCATTTCTTTCTTTTCCAATTGATTTCAGATCTGAAGATCTACAATGTTCAAGACAGCTGATGGATACAATTTTGCTTGGTTGGATGAATGCTGAGTGAAGGTCTTTCCCAACAGATAACTCATTCAAAAGGCCATTTAAAAAATGGCAACACCAGTTAGAAACTGTAGAGTCAGACACACTTTCCTCAGCAGAAAATTTCCCTCCTTGAAATAGACTTTTGTATTTGCTCCTCAAAGTGGACCTGAGAGATCTTCCAGGCAAAGCTCCAGCCTTTCCCACAGCTGTCTTCTCTGGTTTCTTTTGGGGCCATTGACTCAACAACCGTTTCCCATTTGGTTTTCTGAGGACAAAAAAAGAGATGAAATACCTGTGTCCACAGAGCACAGGATGCTGAGATCCTTACACTGTTTTCTCTTCTCTAATCACAGGTGGATTGGACAGCAAACAAAAACGGTATGTATTCAGAGTTCACCCCTGTGCTGAGGAACAATCTAGATGATGAAGAAGGTGGGACTCTCTTGCTGGCTTTGCTTGGAGAGACACCCTGATTCAGGGTCCCTACAGGGATGAGGGCTGGGGGTGTAGAGCTAGAGAGTGATTTCCCAGTAAAGAGCCATGCCCAAGTTCTATGGTCTTGGAAGTAACTGCATCATTTAGATGATGTGGGTTTGTGTGTATCAGGGTTGGGGTGGGGTCCATGTGTCTATGTGGTTGGGGTCTATGTGCTGTGATTGTGAACCTGCATGCGTGAGCGTGTGTGTGTTTCATGAGGAGATATTTCCCTCTTACACAGCACAATTCACCTGTCAACAAAGCTCATCACCACTGCACACTGTCTGTACACTACCTTGTTCTTCCCTCAACACAGCTGTTGCCCAGATTTGGTTAATATTCCTTTTCCTCAGAAGGAGATGGTGCAGAGATAAACGTTCTAAGCTCTTGACCTCCTAAGTGGAAAAGCCAAACTGAGAACCTAGGGATGGGTCCCAATGTGGGTGCTCTGGATCCCTGACCTGCACTTACCACTCAGCCAAGGGATCCTCAGTCATGGAGCAAGGGAGTCCCTGCATCCGTATCCTTGGCTGGAAGTCCTAGCATCTCCAAAGGTCCAGACCTTGCCCATCAGGTGGCCTTAGTGGTCACAGAATCCAGGGCAGCTATGGGTGGGCTTATCAGTTGACTTTGGCACAGTCATTAATGTGAAATTCACCTCTGGACCTGCATTCTCCTGGTCAGCTCACAAATTCTGAGAGGTGTGAGACCCCATGTATACAGTACAGGTCATATCTGTCAGTGCTGGTGTCATTGCTTAAACAAGGCCAAAAGCAGATAAGAATCAGGGAGCTATTATATTGTATTGGATAACATTACCATAAGCCGTAGAATTGGTCAGTTCCTTTAGCCCACACCCAAGGACTCAAAGTGGAACCTGACTGTTAGCCTGTACACTTCTCCTGCACAGCTGGGTTAGAGACAGGCTGTGCTCAGTCCGGGCTCCCTCTTCATAACGAAGTGTCCCACTTATGGAACAGCTCCCTAGAGTATGGACAGCCCCTGACTCAGTGGGCATACGTACATTGTATAGAAAACAAAGACTGGGAGAAAAATATGATACGATTGATAGTGGCTGTATCTAAATGGTAGGACTTCAGTTTTGTCAAATCTTGTGTATCTGATTTTCTTTAAGACAAGTGATTAGTGAATAAATATAGCATATTTTGTCTAGGATTGAATTCAGTCCTTTAATGGAGGTTGCTGTTAATCAAGTATAAAATATCATACAACAGAAGACATGATAAATGCAGTAGCTGGCATTGTGGATGCTGGGGAAAGAGTGATCTGGGAAAAATCAATCGACAGTGGCAATTGAGCAGAAGCTCAAAAGAGGCAGGATGGGTCATGGGTCTGTGTCATTGAAACAGAGCATGCAATTTAGTGTTTACCATGTTTTAGATCGACCCTTCCCTTCTGATTAGATTCCCCTTAGCTAGAAAGCCAAAGCTCTGTTTTCACTTCCTTCCTCTTGTCCTTTGCCTTCCTTCATCCCCCAAAGAGGATGGCCCAACACCAGCTCAGCCCACACTTACTAACCTCCCACATCCATACACACCACCCCATGTCCTCATCGAGAGGAAAGCCCCTGAGTAATTCCTGAGCCGCATCTCCAGTGTCCTGACAGTTACTCTGTGTCCGTCCAGCTCTCCCTGAGGATGTGGCGGATGACCTGCACCATGATAGGACAGAGGAAAAGCCTCCGTCGATCCCCACGGTAAGCTGGATTTTTTCTGGTCTGAGATAGAAATATTGCTTTATTTCTCTTTCAATAGAATTAAGTTATGAATATTTGAGGGTATTCCTTCCAGATACATACAATTCCCTTGGTTGGGAGAATGTGGAGTGAGAGTCTATGACCAACTCATGGTGCCTGATTCCACAGGACATTACAATTGACAGCATCCATTACAGCCTGTAGAGTATGGAGCTCTCTCTCCTGCAGCTATTTTTCCTCTAGGAAAAGTATTCTGTAATTTCCAACCTAAATGGACTTGGAAGTTCCATCCTCCCAGCAAAGTTCTTGCCTTTCAGCCTGAGTAGGTTTGCTCTGATAACCCTTGCTGGGTTCCCTGGACCACTGTTTCTTATCAGGTTTTCTACCTTCAGCAAATGAACAAAAGACCTGAGCATCACTGTGATCTTATCCTCATAGTGTTTTCTCTTCTGTAATTGCAGGTGGCCTTCACAGAACGTGAAAACGGTATGTATTCTGGAATCAGTCACTTGGGGAGGAAGAACTTTGAAGATGAGAAAGTGGGACATTCTTGCTGGTTTTAGTGTAGAGGGCAAACTGATTCCAAATTTGTGCTGGGAATGAGAGTAGGGGTCCTGGTGATAGAAAGTGATTTACAAGTAACGTGACCAATTACTATAGTCCCAGGAAGAAGCTGTATTACGGTTAGGTGGTGTAGGTTTGTGTGCATGAGACTGGGTGTGTCTGTATGTGAAATGAGTGGTATGATTCTGTGTGTGTATGTGAACTTTTTGTGTTGTGTTTCCCTTGATTTATGTTCCCCTAAACATCACTGTTACTGGTGCCAACTTTCTAGAAAATATTCCCATCACCACTGCATCATGAATGGGTATGGATATAAAAGTAAATAAACTGTACACTTTCAATGTGTGCATTGATTTTATACCAAGTGAGCCTCATTTAACCTGGAAAACAAATCCTATCACCACCCAGGCAAATGTTTACTGGATTCTTTTTTTTTTTTTTTTTTGGCTGTGTTGTGTCTTCGTTGCCCTGTGCAGCCTTCTCATTTCGGTGGCTTCTGTTGTTCCAGAGCGCGGGCTCTAGGTGCATGGGCTTCAATAGTTGTGGCACGTGGGCTCAGTAGTTGTGACTTGCGGGCTCTAGAGCACAGGCTAAGTAGTTGTGGTGCACGGGCTTAGTTGCTCCATGGCTGGATTCTTAATGAACAAAACTGGGTTTCAGCATGCCTACTACTGGGTCAATTACAACTTCATTTAATAAGAAATCTCATCTCTTAGTAGGTCTCATTGCATTCTGAATGGTTCTGATACATCTCTCTGCCATTTCCCTCATTCTAACTGTTTCCTATTAGAGCCTCGGGATGAGTCCTCCCCCCTTACCTGAAGCACCTAGTGCTAGGCAGGCCTCCTTCCTTTTGAAGGGAGCCCATGCTTGTACCCACATGCCACACCCAGTTCTGGAGGAATCCGAGAAAGAAGGAGCCTCCAGGAGTAGATGGAGGAAATTCACTCCACCTTTCTCCTTTGAGGCTAATATTCACTATCGGATTCTGTGCTAAGGAAACGAAATGTCCTTCTCCTGTGGAAAGTCTGTCTTCCATCACTTGTGCCGGCCCTGTTTCTGTGTGCTGGGCAAGAAACACTGCATACAGTGAAGACAGAACCAAGACATCTACCCCAGGGATTGAGCTCAGGGTAGGCACTGGCTCTGTCTGTCCTGTCCGTGATCCATCATTCATCATGGTTGTGACTCTTGGGCAGTCACTTATCTCTCTAAATTTCCACACCCTCCACCATAACATATGGGTTACAGCCCCCACTTTGCCCTCCCCTTCACCCCCAACAGGGCTGGGTGTCAGACATGATAATGGATATTCTCCATAAGCTGTAAAGCATTGTTCCCATGAAAAAGCTGAGGAGTAAGCTTGAATCCCCCTTTACATGGAGCCGTCAAATCCCTTCTCTCCTTCCAACAGCTACAAAATATCCAGCTTCTTCTTGCCATCATTCAGGATTGAACACTTATAGAGCATTTGTGAAGCACCGGTCCTTTATTTTTCAAACATTTTACCTGTATTCAATCATTTTTGGCCACGTGACATAATGCTAAATGTAGGCCATATTAACATTTCTACATCTCAGAACAGGGTACTGAGGCAAAGAGGGATCTACATATCTTTCCCAAGTACATGCTTCTTCTAAACGGGATTTGAATCCAGTCCATCAGTCATGGTCCCAATGGTTTGCTGAGTTTCTAGACATTCTCAGTTAAATAAAGATATTTGCCCACAAAACCTGTCTGTTGGGTGTTTTCACTGCATACCAAACTTCAAGATCTTCCTACGTCCAACTTTGATTCAGGAGGCTCTTGGGCCGCTGGTGAGGAAAGGGACCAAAGGATTGAACTGTGAATAAATTATTGCTAATTTCCCCATGGTCTTCTGCCAGCAAGATGTCAATAGTTGTCTCTATTGTAATGCATTTCCCAGGATGCTGCTCCCAGATTGTGAGAAGAAGAAACACTCATCAGAGGTCAAGAATATCAACCCCAGGCTGGCTGAAAAAGATCCGCATCCGGCCACATTTTAGGATGCACCCTATAAATGACCCAGCTGAAGGTACTGTGGAAAATGTCTCGTTCGGATCACCCAAGAATAATTATTCTAGTTGATTCAGTGCCTCATATTTAAGAAAGAGCTATGAAATATTAAGCAGTATTCTTCTTTTATTCCATGTGTTCAAATTGAAACTTACTAAGCCAGCTGGTACTGTTTTAACCATGGAAGGAAACATGCATTTATTTATTTATTTATTTATTTATTTATTTATTTTTTGAATTTTATTTTTTTTTATTAGTTTCTGCTTTATAACAAAGTGAATCAGTCATACATATACATCTGTTCCCACATCCCTTCCCTCATGCATCTCCCTCCCTCCCACCCTCCCCATCCCACCCCTCCAGGCGGTCACAAAGCACCGAGCTGTTCTCCCTGTGCTCTGCAGCATGCATTTAAAATTCAACATTTGGTTCATGTTTAAGAGGGAAGATGGTCTCTAGTTATGGTTTAGACATTAGCTGATTTTTGAACGTCACCAACAACACATCCCTCCCTGAAACCATGTTTTGAGATTTCTTTAAATTATTAGACATTATTTAGAACAGGAATATATTGACATAAAACATGTACATGCAATACAGAAAATTCCTGTATCCTATCATTCCAGTTTCAGCTATTAATAATATATAGCATAGGTGAAGTACATTTGTTACAATTAGTGAAACAATGTAAGTATATTTTTACTAATGAAAAGTCCATAGTTCACCTCAGAGTCACACCTTGTGTTGTTATATTCAATGATATTTGAAATATGTACAATATTATTTGTCACCATTATGGTGCCATACAGAAATGTGTACACTAATGTTCACAGTCGCATTATTCTTAGTAGCCAAAAGATAGAAACAATCCAAAGTCCATGAGGTGATGAATGGATAAATAAAATGTGATATATACACCGAATGGAATAATTTTCAACCATAAAAAGGAATTAAAGATTGACTTATGCTACAAAATGAATGATCCAAATAATATAAAAAATATATTATTGTTAGTGAAATAAGGCAGGCGCAGAAAGACAAATATTATATGATTCCACTTGTATGAGGTACCTAGTGTAGGCAAACTCACAGACACCAGAAGTAGAAATTACCAAGGTCAGGAGGCAGGAGTAAGGTGGATTATGATTTAATGGGTACAGAGGTTACGTTGAAATGATGAAAAAGATTAAGATGTAGATTGTGTTGATGGGTACACAGCATTGTGAAAGTAAGAAATGCAAGTGAACTGTATACTTCAAAATTATGAAAAGCATAAATATGTATATTTCATCACAATAAAATAAGTCAAAAATCCAACAGAATGGATGACGAATGAAGGAACAACATATTTCATTAGAAGGAAGCTGAAAGAGTCTTGTAACATTTCAAGAAGAAGGGGGATTTGGAGGGACTTTGAAATGGGCAGAGGGGCCGTGGGACTCTATACTGAAACATAGTGCAATGTTAGTGTTTAAGCTTTTTCAGACTGACACTTTCAAATTGATTAGGTTCCCTACAGCTAGAAAGCTAAAGGTTCTCTTCCTCATTTCTGAAATGTTCCTCCCCTTTGCCTTCCTCCACCCACCAGCGAGGTTTGTCCAACAGCACCTCAGTCCACACTCAGTAACCACCTGCATCCATACACTCCCACCCTGTGTCCACATTAACGAGGCTCTCTGAGTAATTCCTGAGCAGCATCACCAGTGTCCTGACACTTACTCTGTGTCCTCCTAGAGCCCCCTGAGGACCTGTTGGAGAAACTGCCCCATGTGAGGACAATCAAAGTGGCTCCTGCTACCTCCAGGGTAAGCTCCCCTTATTTATCAGAGATTAAAAGTTTGCTTCATTTCTTTCTTTTCCAATTGATTTCAGATCTGAAGATCTACAATGTTCAAGACAGCTGATGGATACAATTTTGCTTGGTTGGATGAATGCTGAGTGAAGGTCTTTCCCAACAGATAACTCATTCAAAAGGCCATTTAAAAAATGGCAACACCAGTTAGAAACTGTAGAGTCAGACACACTTTCCTCAGCAGAAAATTTCCCTCCTTGAAATAGACTTTTGTATTTGCTCCTCAAAGTGGACCTGAGAGATCTTCCAGGCAAAGCTCCAGCCTTTCCCACAGCTGTCTTCTCTGGTTTCTTTTGGGGCCATTGACTCAACAACCGTTTCCCATTTGGTTTTCTGAGGACAAAAAAAGAGATGAAATACCTGTGTCCACAGAGCACAGGATGCTGAGATCCTTACACTGTTTTCTCTTCTCTAATCACAGGTGGATTGGACAGCAAACAAAAACGGTATGTATTCAGAGTTCACCCCTGTGCTGAGGAACAATCTAGATGATGAAGAAGGTGGGACTCTCTTGCTGGCTTTGCTTGGAGAGACACCCTGATTCAGGGTCCCTACAGGGATGAGGGCTGGAGATGTAGAGCTAGAGAGTGATTTCCCAGTAAAGAGCCATGCCCAAGTTCTATGGTCTTGGAAGTAACTGCATCATTTAGATGATGTGGGTTTGTGTGTATCAGGGTTGGGGTGGGGTCCATGTGTCTATGTGGTTGGGGTCTATGTGCTGTGATTGTGAACCTGCATGCGTGAGCGTGTGTGTGTTTCATGAGGAGATATTTCCCTCTTACACAGCACAATTCACCTGTCAACAAAGCTCATCACCACTGCACACTGTCTGTACACTACCTTGTTCTTCCCTCAACACAGCTATTGCCCAGATTTGGTTAATATTCCTTTTCCTCAGAAGGAGATGGTGCAGAGATAAACGTTCTAAGCTCTTGACCTCCTAAGTGGAAAAGCCAAACTGAGAACCTAGGGGTGGGTCCCAATGTGGGTGCTCTGGATCCCTGACCTGCACTTACCACTCAGCCAAGGGATCCTCAGTCATGGAGCAAGGGAGTCCCTGCATCCGTATCCTTGGCTGGAAGTCCTAGCATCTCCAAAGGTCCAGACCTTGCCCATCAGGTGGCCTTAGTGGTCACAGAATCCAGGGCAGCTATGGGTGGGCTTATCAGTTGACTTTGGCACAGTCATTAATGTGAAATTCACCTCTGGACCTGCATTCTCCTGGTCAGCTCACAAATTCTGAGAGGTGTGAGACCCCATGTATACAGTACAGGTCATATCTGTCAGTGCTGGTGTCATTGCTTAAACAAGGCCAAAAGCAGATAAGAATCAGGGAGCTATTATATTGTATTGGATAACATTACCATAAGCCGTAGAATTGGTCAGTTCCTTTAGCCCACACCCAAGGACTCAAAGTGGAACCTGACTGTTAGCCTGTACACTTCTCCTGCACAGCTGGGTTAGAGACAGGCTGTGCTCAGTCCGGGCTCCCTCTTCATAACGAAGTGTCCCACTTATGGAACAGCTCCCTAGAGTATGGACAGCCCCTGACTCAGTGGGCATACGTACATTGTATAGAAAACAAAGACTGGGAGAAAAATATGATACGATTGATAGTGGCTGTATCTAAATGGTAGGACTTCAGTTTTGTCAAATCTTGTGTATCTGATTTTCTTTAAGACAAGTGATTAGTGAATAAATATAGCATATTTTGTCTAGGATTGAATTCAGTCCTTTAATGGAGGTTGCTGTTAATCAAGTATAAAATATCATACAACAGAAGACATGATAAATGCAGTAGCTGGCATTGTGGATGCTGGGGAAAGAGTGATCTGGGAAAAATCAATCGACAGTGGCAATTGAGCAGAAGCTCAAAAGAGGCAGGATGGGTCATGGGTCTGTGTCATTGAAACAGAGCATGCAATTTAGTGTTTACCATTTTTTAGATCGACCCTTCCCTTCTGATTAGATTCCCCTTAGCTAGAAAGCCAAAGCTCTGTTTTCACTTCCTTCCTCTTGTCCTTTGCCTTCCTTCATCCCCCAAAGAGGATGGCCCAACACCAGCTCAGCCCACACTTACTAACCTCCCACATCCATACACACCACCCCATGTCCTCATCGAGAGGAAAGCCCCTGAGTAATTCCTGAGCCGCATCTCCAGTGTCCTGACAGTTACTCTGTGTCCGTCCAGCTCTCCCTGAGGATGTGGCGGATGACCTGCACCATGATAGGACAGAGGAAAAGCCTCCGTCGATCCCCACGGTAAGCTGGATTTTTTCTGGTCTGAGATAGAAATATTGCTTTATTTCTCTTTCAATAGAATTAAGTTATGAATATTTGAGGGTATTCCTTCCAGATACATACAATTCCCTTGGTTGGGAGAATGTGGAGTGAGAGTCTATGACCAACTCATGGTGCCTGATTCCACAGGACATTACAATTGACAGCATCCATTACAGCCTGTAGAGTATGGAGCTCTCTCTCCTGCAGCTATTTTTCCTCTAGGAAAAGTATTCTGTAATTTCCAACCTAAATGGACTTGGAAGTTCCATCCTCCCAGCAAAGTTCTTGCCTTTCAGCCTGAGTAGGTTTGCTCTGATAACCCTTGCTGGGTTCCCTGGACCACTGTTTCTTATCAGGTTTTCTACCTTCAGCAAATGAACAAAAGACCTGAGCATCACTGTGATCTTATCCTCATAGTGTTTTCTCTTCTGTAATTGCAGGTGGCCTTCACAGAACGTGAAAACGGTATGTATTCTGGAATCAGTCACTTGGGGAGGAAGAACTTTGAAGATGAGAAAGTGGGACATTCTTGCTGGTTTTAGTGTAGATGGCAAACTGATTCCAAATTTGTGCTGGGAATGAGAGTAGGGGTCCTGGTGATAGAAAGTGATTTACAAGTAACGTGACCAATTACTATAGTCCCAGGAAGAAGCTGTATTATGGTTAGGTGGTGTAGGTTTGTGTGCATGAGACTGGGTGTGTCTATGTGAAATGAGTGGTATGATTCTGTGTGTGTATGTGAACTTTTTGTGTTGTGTTTCCCTTGATTTATGTTCCCCTAAACATCACTGTTACTGGTGCCAACTTTCTAGAAAATATTCCCATCACCACTGCATCATGAATGGGTATGGATATAAAAGTAAATAAACTGTACACTTTCAATGTGTGCATTGATTTTATACCAAGTGAGCCTCATTTAACCTGGAAAACAAATCCTATCACCACCCAGGCAAATGTTTACTGGATTCTTTTTTTTTTTTTTTTGGCTGTGTTGTGTCTTCGTTGCCCTGTGCAGCCTTCTCATTTCGGTGGCTTCTGTTGTTCCAGAGCGCGGGCTCTAGGTGCATGGGCTTCAATAGTTGTGGCACGTGGGCTCAGTAGTTGTGACTTGCGGGCTCTAGAGCACAGGCTAAGTAGTTGTGGTGCACGGGCTTAGTTGCTCCATGGCTGGATTCTTAATGAACAAAACTGGGTTTCAGCATGCCTACTACTGGGTCAATTACAACTTCATTTAATAAGAAATCTCATCTCTTAGTAGGTCTCATTGCATTCTGAATGGTTCTGATACATCTCTCTGCCATTTCCCTCATTCTAACTGTTTCCTATTAGAGCCTCGGGATGAGTCCTCCCCCCTTACCTGAAGCACCTAGTGCTAGGCAGGCCTCCTTCCTTTTGAAGGGAGCCCATGCTTGTACCCACATGCCACACCCAGTTCTGGAGGAATCCGAGAAAGAAGGAGCCTCCAGGAGTAGATGGAGGAAATTCACTCCACCTTTCTCCTTTGAGGCTAATATTCACTATCGGATTCTGTGCTAAGGAAACGAAATGTCCTTCTCCTGTGGAAAGTCTGTCTTCCATCACTTGTGCCGGCCCTGTTTCTGTGTGCTGGGCAAGAAACACTGCATACAGTGAAGACAGAACCAAGACATCTACCCCAGGGATTGAGCTCAGGGTAGGCACTGGCTCTGTCTGTCCTGTCCGTGATCCATCATTCATCATGGTTGTGACTCTTGGGCAGTCACTTATCTCTCTAAATTTCCACACCCTCCACCATAACATATGGGTTACAGCCCCCACTTTGCCCTCCCCTTCACCCCCAACAGGGCTGGGTGTCAGACATGATAATGGATATTCTCCATAAGCTGTAAAGCATTGTTCCCATGAAAAAGCTGAGGAGTAAGCTTGAATCCCCCTTTACATGGAGCCGTCAAATCCCTTCTCTCCTTCCAACAGCTACAAAATATCCAGCTTCTTCTTGCCATCATTCAGGATTGAACACTTATAGAGCATTTGTGAAGCACCGGTCCTTTATTTTTCAAACATTTTACCTGTATTCAATCATTTTTGGCCACGTGACATAATGCTAAATGTAGGCCATATTAACATTTCTACATCTCAGAACAGGGTACTGAGGCAAAGAGGGATCTACATATCTTTCCCAAGTACATGCTTCTTCTAAACGGGATTTGAATCCAGTCCATCAGTCATGGTCCCAATGGTTTGCTGAGTTTCTAGACATTCTCAGTTAAATAAAGATATTTGCCCACAAAACCTGTCTGTTGGGTGTTTTCACTGCATACCAAACTTCAAGATCTTCCTACGTCCAACTTTGATTCAGGAGGCTCTTGGGCCGCTGGTGAGGAAAGGGACCAAAGGATTGAACTGTGAATAAATTATTGCTAATTTCCCCATGGTCTTCTGCCAGCAAGATGTCAATAGTTGTCTCTATTGTAATGCATTTCCCAGGATGCTGCTCCCAGATTGTGAGAAGAAGAAACACTCATCAGAGGTCAAGAATATCAACCCCAGGCTGGCTGAAAAAGATCCGCATCCGGCCACATTTTAGGATGCACCCTATAAATGACCCAGCTGAAGGTACTGTGGAAAATGTCTCGTTCGGATCACCCAAGAATAATTATTCTAGTTGATTCAGTGCCTCATATTTAAGAAAGAGCTATGAAATATTAAGCAGTATTCTTCTTTTATTCCATGTGTTCAAATTGAAACTTACTAAGCCAGCTGGTACTGTTTTAACCATGGAAGGAAACATGCATTTATTTATTTATTTATTTATTTATTTATTTATTTATTTTTTGAATTTTATTTTTTTTTATTAGTTTCTGCTTTATAACAAAGTGAATCAGTCATACATATACATCTGTTCCCACATCCCTTCCCTCATGCATCTCCCTCCCTCCCACCCTCCCCATCCCACCCCTCCAGGCGGTCACAAAGCACCGAGCTGTTCTCCCTGTGCTCTGCAGCATGCATTTAAAATTCAACATTTGGTTCATGTTTAAGAGGGAAGATGGTCTCTAGTTATGGTTTAGACATTAGCTGATTTTTGAACGTCACCAACAACACATCCCTCCCTGAAACCATGTTTTGAGATTTCTTTAAATTATTAGACATTATTTAGAACAGGAATATATTGACATAAAACATGTACATGCAATACAGAAAATTCCTGTATCCTATCACTCCAGTTTCAGCTATTAATAATATATAGCATAGGTGAAGTACATTTGTTACAATTAGTGAAACAATGTAAGTATATTTTTACTAATGAAAAGTCCATAGTTCACCTCAGAGTCACACCTTGTGTTGTTATATTCAATGATATTTGAAATATGTACAATATTATTTGTCACCATTATGGTGCCATACAGAAATGTGTACACTAATGTTCACAGTCGCATTATTCTTAGTAGCCAAAAGATAGAAACAATCCAAAGTCCATGAGGTGATGAATGGATAAATAAAATGTGATATATACACCGAATGGAATAATTTTCAACCATAAAAAGGAATTAAAGATTGACTTATGCTACAAAATGAATGATCCAAATAATATAAAAAATATATTATTGTTAGTGAAATAAGGCAGGCGCAGAAAGACAAATATTATATGATTCCACTTGTATGAGGTACCTAGTGTAGGCAAACTCACAGACACCAGAAGTAGAAATTACCAAGGTCAGGAGGCAGGAGTAAGGTGGATTATGATTTAATGGGTACAGAGGTTACGTTGAAATGATGAAAAAGATTAAGATGTAGATTGTGTTGATGGGTACACAGCATTGTGAAAGTAAGAAATGCAAGTGAACTGTATACTTCAAAATTATGAAAAGCATAAATATGTATATTTCATCACAATAAAATAAGTCAAAAATCCAACAGAATGGATGACGAATGAAGGAACAACATATTTCATTAGAAGGAAGCTGAAAGAGTCTTGTAACATTTCAAGAAGAAGGGGGATTTGGAGGGACTTTGAAATGGGAAGAGGGGCCGTGGGACTCTATACTGAAACATAGTGCAATGTTAGTGTTTAAGCTTTTTCAGACTGACACTTTCAAATTGATTAGGTTCCCTACAGCTAGAAAGCTAAAGGTTCTCTTCCTCATTTCTGAAATGTTCCTCCCCTTTGCCTTCCTCCACCCACCAGGGAGGTTTGTCCAACAGCACCTCAGTCCACACTCAGTAACCACCTGCATCCATACACTCCCACCCTGTGTCCACATTAACGAGGCTCTCTGAGTAATTCCTGAGCAGCATCACCAGTGTCCTGACACTTACTCTGTGTCCTCCTAGAGCCCCCTGAGGACCTGTTGGAGAAACTGCCCCATGTGAGGACAATCAAAGTGGCTCCTGCTACCTCCAGGGTAAGCTCCCCTTATTTATCAGAGATTAAAAGTTTGCTTCATTTCTTTCTTTTCCAATTGATTTCAGATCTGAAGATCTACAATGTTCAAGACAGCTGATGGATACAATTTTGCTTGGTTGGATGAATGCTGAGTGAAGGTCTTTCCCAACAGATAACTCATTCAAAAGGCCATTTAAAAAATGGCAACACCAGTTAGAAACTGTAGAGTCAGACACACTTTCCTCAGCAGAAAATTTCCCTCCTTGAAATAGACTTTTGTATTTGCTCCTCAAAGTGGACCTGAGAGATCTTCCAGGCAAAGCTCCAGCCTTTCCCACAGCTGTCTTCTCTGGTTTCTTTTGGGGCCATTGACTCAACAACCGTTTCCCATTTGGTTTTCTGAGGACAAAAAAAGAGATGAAATACCTGTGTCCACAGAGCACAGGATGCTGAGATCCTTACACTGTTTTCTCTTCTCTAATCACAGGTGGATTGGACAGCAAACAAAAACGGTATGTATTCAGAGTTCACCCCTGTGCTGAGGAACAATCTAGATGATGAAGAAGGTGGGACTCTCTTGCTGGCTTTGCTTGGAGAGACACCCTGATTCAGGGTCCCTACAGGGATGAGGGCTGGAGATGTAGAGCTAGAGAGTGATTTCCCAGTAAAGAGCCATGCCCAAGTTCTATGGTCTTGGAAGTAACTGCATCATTTAGATGATGTGGGTTTGTGTGTATCAGGGTTGGGGTGGGGTCCATGTGTCTATGTGGTTGGGGTCTATGTGCTGTGATTGTGAACCTGCATGCGTGAGCGTGTGTGTGTTTCATGAGGAGATATTTCCCTCTTACACAGCACAATTCACCTGTCAACAAAGCTCATCACCACTGCACACTGTCTGTACACTACCTTGTTCTTCCCTCAACACAGCTATTGCCCAGATTTGGTTAATATTCCTTTTCCTCAGAAGGAGATGGTGCAGAGATAAACGTTCTAAGCTCTTGACCTCCTAAGTGGAAAAGCCAAACTGAGAACCTAGGGGTGGGTCCCAATGTGGGTGCTCTGGATCCCTGACCTGCACTTACCACTCAGCCAAGGGATCCTCAGTCATGGAGCAAGGGAGTCCCTGCATCCGTATCCTTGGCTGGAAGTCCTAGCATCTCCAAAGGTCCAGACCTTGCCCATCAGGTGGCCTTAGTGGTCACAGAATCCAGGGCAGCTATGGGTGGGCTTATCAGTTGACTTTGGCACAGTCATTAATGTGAAATTCACCTCTGGACCTGCATTCTCCTGGTCAGCTCACAAATTCTGAGAGGTGTGAGACCCCATGTATACAGTACAGGTCATATCTGTCAGTGCTGGTGTCATTGCTTAAACAAGGCCAAAAGCAGATAAGAATCAGGGAGCTATTATATTGTATTGGATAACATTACCATAAGCCGTAGAATTGGTCAGTTCCTTTAGCCCACACCCAAGGACTCAAAGTGGAACCTGACTGTTAGCCTGTACACTTCTCCTGCACAGCTGGGTTAGAGACAGGCTGTGCTCAGTCCGGGCTCCCTCTTCATAACGAAGTGTCCCACTTATGGAACAGCTCCCTAGAGTATGGACAGCCCCTGACTCAGTGGGCATACGTACATTGTATAGAAAACAAAGACTGGGAGAAAAATATGATACGATTGATAGTGGCTGTATCTAAATGGTAGGACTTCAGTTTTGTCAAATCTTGTGTATCTGATTTTCTTTAAGACAAGTGATTAGTGAATAAATATAGCATATTTTGTCTAGGATTGAATTCAGTCCTTTAATGGAGGTTGCTGTTAATCAAGTATAAAATATCATACAACAGAAGACATGATAAATGCAGTAGCTGGCATTGTGGATGCTGGGGAAAGAGTGATCTGGGAAAAATCAATCGACAGTGGCAATTGAGCAGAAGCTCAAAAGAGGCAGGATGGGTCATGGGTCTGTGTCATTGAAACAGAGCATGCAATTTAGTGTTTACCATTTTTTAGATCGACCCTTCCCTTCTGATTAGATTCCCCTTAGCTAGAAAGCCAAAGCTCTGTTTTCACTTCCTTCCTCTTGTCCTTTGCCTTCCTTCATCCCCCAAAGAGGATGGCCCAACACCAGCTCAGCCCACACTTACTAACCTCCCACATCCATACACACCACCCCATGTCCTCATCGAGAGGAAAGCCCCTGAGTAATTCCTGAGCCGCATCTCCAGTGTCCTGACAGTTACTCTGTGTCCGTCCAGCTCTCCCTGAGGATGTGGCGGATGACCTGCACCATGATAGGACAGAGGAAAAGCCTCCGTCGATCCCCACGGTAAGCTGGATTTTTTCTGGTCTGAGATAGAAATATTGCTTTATTTCTCTTTCAATAGAATTAAGTTATGAATATTTGAGGGTATTCCTTCCAGATACATACAATTCCCTTGGTTGGGAGAATGTGGAGTGAGAGTCTATGACCAACTCATGGTGCCTGATTCCACAGGACATTACAATTGACAGCATCCATTACAGCCTGTAGAGTATGGAGCTCTCTCTCCTGCAGCTATTTTTCCTCTAGGAAAAGTATTCTGTAATTTCCAACCTAAATGGACTTGGAAGTTCCATCCTCCCAGCAAAGTTCTTGCCTTTCAGCCTGAGTAGGTTTGCTCTGATAACCCTTGCTGGGTTCCCTGGACCACTGTTTCTTATCAGGTTTTCTACCTTCAGCAAATGAACAAAAGACCTGAGCATCACTGTGATCTTATCCTCATAGTGTTTTCTCTTCTGTAATTGCAGGTGGCCTTCACAGAACGTGAAAACGGTATGTATTCTGGAATCAGTCACTTGGGGAGGAAGAACTTTGAAGATGAGAAAGTGGGACATTCTTGCTGGTTTTAGTGTAGATGGCAAACTGATTCCAAATTTGTGCTGGGAATGAGAGTAGGGGTCCTGGTGATAGAAAGTGATTTACAAGTAACGTGACCAATTACTATAGTCCCAGGAAGAAGCTGTATTACGGTTAGGTGGTGTAGGTTTGTGTGCATGAGACTGGGTGTGTCTATGTGAAATGAGTGGTATGATTCTGTGTGTGTATGTGAACTTTTTGTGTTGTGTTTCCCTTGATTTATGTTCCCCTAAACATCACTGTTACTGGTGCCAACTTTCTAGAAAATATTCCCATCACCACTGCATCATGAATGGGTATGGATATAAAAGTAAATAAACTGTACACTTTCAATGTGTGCATTGATTTTATACCAAGTGAGCCTCATTTAACCTGGAAAACAAATCCTATCACCACCCAGGCAAATGTTTACTGGATTCTTTTTTTTTTTTTTTTGGCTGTGTTGTGTCTTCGTTGCCCTGTGCAGCCTTCTCATTTCGGTGGCTTCTGTTGTTCCAGAGCGCGGGCTCTAGGTGCATGGGCTTCAATAGTTGTGGCACGTGGGCTCAGTAGTTGTGACTTGCGGGCTCTAGAGCACAGGCTAAGTAGTTGTGGTGCACGGGCTTAGTTGCTCCATGGCTGGATTCTTAATGAACAAAACTGGGTTTCAGCATGCCTACTACTGGGTCAATTACAACTTCATTTAATAAGAAATCTCATCTCTTAGTAGGTCTCATTGCATTCTGAATGGTTCTGATACATCTCTCTGCCATTTCCCTCATTCTAACTGTTTCCTATTAGAGCCTCGGGATGAGTCCTCCCCCCTTACCTGAAGCACCTAGTGCTAGGCAGGCCTCCTTCCTTTTGAAGGGAGCCCATGCTTGTACCCACATGCCACACCCAGTTCTGGAGGAATCCGAGAAAGAAGGAGCCTCCAGGAGTAGATGGAGGAAATTCACTCCACCTTTCTCCTTTGAGGCTAATATTCACTATCGGATTCTGTGCTAAGGAAACGAAATGTCCTTCTCCTGTGGAAAGTCTGTCTTCCATCACTTGTGCCGGCCCTGTTTCTGTGTGCTGGGCAAGAAACACTGCATACAGTGAAGACAGAACCAAGACATCTACCCCAGGGATTGAGCTCAGGGTAGGCACTGGCTCTGTCTGTCCTGTCCGTGATCCATCATTCATCATGGTTGTGACTCTTGGGCAGTCACTTATCTCTCTAAATTTCCACACCCTCCACCATAACATATGGGTTACAGCCCCCACTTTGCCCTCCCCTTCACCCCCAACAGGGCTGGGTGTCAGACATGATAATGGATATTCTCCATAAGCTGTAAAGCATTGTTCCCATGAAAAAGCTGAGGAGTAAGCTTGAATCCCCCTTTACATGGAGCCGTCAAATCCCTTCTCTCCTTCCAACAGCTACAAAATATCCAGCTTCTTCTTGCCATCATTCAGGATTGAACACTTATAGAGCATTTGTGAAGCACCGGTCCTTTATTTTTCAAACATTTTACCTGTATTCAATCATTTTTGGCCACGTGACATAATGCTAAATGTAGGCCATATTAACATTTCTACATCTCAGAACAGGGTACTGAGGCAAAGAGGGATCTACATATCTTTCCCAAGTACATGCTTCTTCTAAACGGGATTTGAATCCAGTCCATCAGTCATGGTCCCAATGGTTTGCTGAGTTTCTAGACATTCTCAGTTAAATAAAGATATTTGCCCACAAAACCTGTCTGTTGGGTGTTTTCACTGCATACCAAACTTCAAGATCTTCCTACGTCCAACTTTGATTCAGGAGGCTCTTGGGCCGCTGGTGAGGAAAGGGACCAAAGGATTGAACTGTGAATAAATTATTGCTAATTTCCCCATGGTCTTCTGCCAGCAAGATGTCAATAGTTGTCTCTATTGTAATGCATTTCCCAGGATGCTGCTCCCAGATTGTGAGAAGAAGAAACACTCATCAGAGGTCAAGAATATCAACCCCAGGCTGGCTGAAAAAGATCCGCATCCGGCCACATTTTAGGATGCACCCTATAAATGACCCAGCTGAAGGTACTGTGGAAAATGTCTCGTTCGGATCACCCAAGAATAATTATTCTAGTTGATTCAGTGCCTCATATTTAAGAAAGAGCTATGAAATATTAAGCAGTATTCTTCTTTTATTCCATGTGTTCAAATTGAAACTTACTAAGCCAGCTGGTACTGTTTTAACCATGGAAGGAAACATGCATTTATTTATTTATTTATTTATTTATTTATTTATTTATTTTTTGAATTTTATTTTTTTTTATTAGTTTCTGCTTTATAACAAAGTGAATCAGTCATACATATACATCTGTTCCCACATCCCTTCCCTCATGCATCTCCCTCCCTCCCACCCTCCCCATCCCACCCCTCCAGGCGGTCACAAAGCACCGAGCTGTTCTCCCTGTGCTCTGCAGCATGCATTTAAAATTCAACATTTGGTTCATGTTTAAGAGGGAAGATGGTCTCTAGTTATGGTTTAGACATTAGCTGATTTTTGAACGTCACCAACAACACATCCCTCCCTGAAACCATGTTTTGAGATTTCTTTAAATTATTAGACATTATTTAGAACAGGAATATATTGACATAAAACATGTACATGCAATACAGAAAATTCCTGTATCCTATCACTCCAGTTTCAGCTATTAATAATATATAGCATAGGTGAAGTACATTTGTTACAATTAGTGAAACAATGTAAGTATATTTTTACTAATGAAAAGTCCATAGTTCACCTCAGAGTCACACCTTGTGTTGTTATATTCAATGATATTTGAAATATGTACAATATTATTTGTCACCATTATGGTGCCATACAGAAATGTGTACACTAATGTTCACAGTCGCATTATTCTTAGTAGCCAAAAGATAGAAACAATCCAAAGTCCATGAGGTGATGAATGGATAAATAAAATGTGATATATACACCGAATGGAATAATTTTCAACCATAAAAAGGAATTAAAGATTGACTTATGCTACAAAATGAATGATCCAAATAATATAAAAAATATATTATTGTTAGTGAAATAAGGCAGGCGCAGAAAGACAAATATTATATGATTCCACTTGTATGAGGTACCTAGTGTAGGCAAACTCACAGACACCAGAAGTAGAAATTACCAAGGTCAGGAGGCAGGAGTAAGGTGGATTATGATTTAATGGGTACAGAGGTTACGTTGAAATGATGAAAAAGATTAAGATGTAGATTGTGTTGATGGGTACACAGCATTGTGAAAGTAAGAAATGCAAGTGAACTGTATACTTCAAAATTATGAAAAGCATAAATATGTATATTTCATCACAATAAAATAAGTCAAAAATCCAACAGAATGGATGACGAATGAAGGAACAACATATTTCATTAGAAGGAAGCTGAAAGAGTCTTGTAACATTTCAAGAAGAAGGGGGATTTGGAGGGACTTTGAAATGGGCAGAGGGGCCGTGGGACTCTATACTGAAACATAGTGCAATGTTAGTGTTTAAGCTTTTTCAGACTGACACTTTCAAATTGATTAGGTTCCCTACAGCTAGAAAGCTAAAGGTTCTCTTCCTCATTTCTGAAATGTTCCTCCCCTTTGCCTTCCTCCACCCACCAGCGAGGTTTGTCCAACAGCACCTCAGTCCACACTCAGTAACCACCTGCATCCATACACTCCCACCCTGTGTCCACATTAACGAGGCTCTCTGAGTAATTCCTGAGCAGCATCACCAGTGTCCTGACACTTACTCTGTGTCCTCCTAGAGCCCCCTGAGGACCTGTTGGAGAAACTGCCCCATGTGAGGACAATCAAAGTGGCTCCTGCTACCTCCAGGGTAAGCTCCCCTTATTTATCAGAGATTAAAAGTTTGCTTCATTTCTTTCTTTTCCAATTGATTTCAGATCTGAAGATCTACAATGTTCAAGACAGCTGATGGATACAATTTTGCTTGGTTGGATGAATGCTGAGTGAAGGTCTTTCCCAACAGATAACTCATTCAAAAGGCCATTTAAAAAATGGCAACACCAGTTAGAAACTGTAGAGTCAGACACACTTTCCTCAGCAGAAAATTTCCCTCCTTGAAATAGACTTTTGTATTTGCTCCTCAAAGTGGACCTGAGAGATCTTCCAGGCAAAGCTCCAGCCTTTCCCACAGCTGTCTTCTCTGGTTTCTTTTGGGGCCATTGACTCAACAACCGTTTCCCATTTGGTTTTCTGAGGACAAAAAAAGAGATGAAATACCTGTGTCCACAGAGCACAGGATGCTGAGATCCTTACACTGTTTTCTCTTCTCTAATCACAGGTGGATTGGACAGCAAACAAAAACGGTATGTATTCAGAGTTCACCCCTGTGCTGAGGAACAATCTAGATGATGAAGAAGGTGGGACTCTCTTGCTGGCTTTGCTTGGAGAGACACCCTGATTCAGGGTCCCTACAGGGATGAGGGCTGGGGGTGTAGAGCTAGAGAGTGATTTCCCAGTAAAGAGCCATGCCCAAGTTCTATGGTCTTGGAAGTAACTGCATCATTTAGATGATGTGGGTTTGTGTGTATCAGGGTTGGGGTGGCGTCCATGTGTCTATGTGGTTGGGGTCTATGTGCTGTGATTGTGAACCTGCACGCGTGAGCGTGTGTGTGTTTCCTGAGGAGATATTTCCCTCTTACACAGCACAATTCACCTGTCAACAAAGCTCATCACCACTGCACACTGTCTGTACACTACCTTGTTCTTCCCTCAACACAACTATTGCCCAGATTTGGTTAATAATCCTTTTCCTCAGAAGGAGATGGTGCAGAGATAAATGTTCTAAGCTCTTGACCTCCTAAGTGGAAAAGCCAAACTGAGAACCCAGGGGTGGGTCCCAATGTGGGTGCTCTGGATCCCTGACCTGCATTTACCACTCAGCCAAGGGATCCTCAGTCATGGATCAAGGGAGTCCCTGCATCCGTATCCTTGGCTGGAAGTCCTCGCATCTCCAAAGGTCCAGACCTTGCCCATCAGGTGGCCTTAGTGGTCACAGAATCCAGGGCAGCTATGGGTGGGCTTATCAGTTGACTTTGGCACAGTCATTAATGTGAAATTCACCTCTGGACCTGCATTCTCCTGGTCAGCTCACAGATTCTGAGAGGTGTGAGACCCCATGTATACAGTACAGGTCATATCTGTCAGTGCTGGTGTCATTGCTTAAACAAGGCCAAAAGCAGATAAGAATCAGGGAGCTATTTTATTGTATTGGATAACATTACCATAAGCTGTAGAATTGGTCAGTTCCTTTAGCCCACACCCAAGGACTCAAAGTGGAACCTGACTGTTAGCCTGTACACTTCTCCTGCACAGCTGGGTTAGAGACAGGCTGTGCTCAGTCCAGGCTCCCTCTTCATAACGAAGTGTCCCACTTATGGAACAGCTCCCTAGAGTATGGACAGCCCCTGACTCAGTGGGCATACGTACATTGTATAGAAAACAAAGACTGGGAGAAAAATATGATACGATTGATAGTGGCTGTATCTAAATGGTAGGACTTCAGTTTTGTCAAATGTTGTGTATTTGATTTTCTTTAAGACAAGTGATTAGTGAATAAATGTAGCATATTTTGTCTAGGATTGAATTCAGTCCTTTAATGGAGGTTGCTGTTAATCAAGTATAAAATATCATACAACAGAAGACATGATAAATGCAGTAGCTGGCATTGTGGATGCTGGGGAAAGAGTGATCTGGGAAAAATCAAGCGACAGTGGCAATTGAGCAGAAGCTCAAAAGAGGCAGGATGGGTCATGGGTCTGTGTCATTGAAACAGAGCATGCATTTTAGTGTTTACCATTTTTTAGATCGACCCTTCCCTTCTGATTAGATTTCCCTTAGCTAGAAAGCCAAAGCTCTGTTTTCACTTACTTCTTCTTGTCCTTTGCCTTCCTTCATCCCCCAAAGAGGATGGCCCAACACCAGCTCAGCCCACACTTACTAACCTCCCACATCCATACACACCACCCCATGTCCTCATCGAGAAGAAAGGCCCTTAGTAATTCCTGAGCCGCATCACCAGTGTCCTGACAGTTACTCTGTGTCCTTCCAGCTCTCCCTGAGGATGTGGCGGATGACCTGCACCATGATAGGACAGAAGAAAAGCCTCCGTGGATCATCAATGTAAGCTGGATTTTTTCTGGTCTGAGATAGATATATTGCTTTATTTCTCTTTCAATAGAATTAAGTTATGAATATTTGAGGGTATTCCTTCCAGATACGTACAATTCCCTTGGTTGGGAGAATGTGGAGTGAGAGTCTATGACCAACTCATGGTGCCTGATTCCACAGGACATTACAATTGACAGCATCCATTACAACCTGTAGAGTACGGAGCTCTCTCTCCTGCAGCTATTTTTCCTCTAGGAAAAGAATTCTGTAATTTCCAACCTAAATGGACTTGGAAGTTCCATCCTCCCAGCAAAGTTCTTGCCTTTCAGCCTGAGTAGGTTTGCTCTGATAACCCTTGCTGGGTTCCCTGGACCACTGTTTCTTATCAGGTTTTCTACTGTCAGCAAATGAACAAAAGACCTGAGCATCACTGTGATCTTATCCTCATAGTGTTTTCTCTTCTGTAATTGCAGGTGGCCTTCCCAGAAGGTGAAAACGGTATGTATTCTGGAATCAGTCACTTGGGGAGGAAGAACTTTGAAGATGAGAAAGTGGGACATTCTTGCTGGTTTTAGTGTAGAGGGCAAACAGATTCCAAATTTGTGCTGGGAATGAGAGTAGGGGTCCTGGTGATAAAAGTGATTTACAAGTAATGTGACCAATTACTATAGTCCCAAGAAGAAGCTGTATTACGGTTAAGTGGTGTAGGTTTGTGTGCATGAGACTGCGTGTGTCTGTATGTGAAATGAGTGGTATGATTCTGTGTGTGTATGTGAACTTTTTGAGTTGTTTTTCCCTTGATTTATGTTCCCCAAATGTTTTGAAATGTCCAGGCAGTCCTGTTGACTACATGCACCTTGTTGTACAGCAAGTGTCTAGAACTTTTCCATTTTGCCAATAACACATTCTAACCTTGAACAGAGACTTCCCATGTCAACCTCCTGCCAGCTCTTGGAACCACCCTTCCACTCTCTGATTCTCGGAGTTTTCTTTCCGTTTTTGACCTTCTGTGACTGGCTTATTTCACTCTTACTAATGTCCTCCAAGTTCTTTCTTGTTGCTGCAAATGGCAGGATTTCATTCTTTTTCAAAGACTGAATGACATTCCACTGTATGTATACACCACATTTTCTTTATTAATTCATCTTCCCATGGACACTAGGCAGTTTTCCTATGTTGTGTATTGTGTATAATGCTGCAATGGACATGAGATTGTAGATATCTTTTGGACATTCTTGTTTTATCTCTTTTGTATATAATCCTAAATGAGTGACTGCTGGATTTTATGCTAGATCTCTTAATAATTTTTGCGGGACCTCCATTCTGTTTTCCATAATGGCTACACCATTTTACATTACTACAGGGTACAAAACAGGGTACAGAAGTTCCACGTCTTCACATCTTTGCCAGCATCCATTAATTTTCTTTCTGTCTTTTTTTTTTTTTTTGCAGTACATGGGCCTCTCATTGTTGTGGGCTCTCCCGTTGTGGAGCACAGGCTCCAAACGCACAGGCTCAGTGGCCATGGCTCATGGGCCCAGCCGCTCAGTAGCATGTGGGATCCTCCCAGACCGGGGCACGAACACGTGTCCCCTGCTTCGGCACGTGGACTCTTAACCACTGTGCCACCAGGGAAGCCCTAATTGTCTTTTTATAATACACGTCCTAACAGGTGTGAGTATATCTCCTTGTGGCTTGATTTCCATTTCCCTGATGCTTAGCGATGTTGATCAAATTTTCGTATGTAGATTGACCACCTGTATGTCTTTATGGAGAAATATCTAGTGAAGCTTTTTACCCATTTTTAAACTCAGTAATTTGCCCGCTGTTTTTCTAAAATTGACTTGTAGTAGTTTCTTATATATTCTGGATATCGGTCCCTTATTCAGATACAAGGTTTACACATATTTCCTCCCATCCTATAGGTTGCCTTTTCATTCTGTTGATTGTTGAAGAGACTATCCTTTCTTCACTTGGTAATCTTAGAACCTTGGCCAAGATCAGTTGGCCATATATACGTGCATTTATTTGGGGACTCTCTATTATATTTCATTGGTCTATCTCACTGTCTTGATGCCAGTAGCAGACTGTTTTGACTACTGTGGCATTGTTATGTGTTTTGAGTTCAGGAAGTGTTAATGTCCATCATTGCTCTTTGTTCTCAAGATTGTTTTATCTACTTGGGTGCGGTTCCATATGTATTTTAGGATTCTGTCTTCTTCTATAATAATGACATGTAATTTTGTGGGTTATTGCGATATATTTGTACATCACTTTATGTAATACAGAAATGCCAACAGTATTTAATAATCCAGTCTATGAACATGGTATGTCATTCCAATTACTTGTCTCTTCTTTAATTTCTTTCCGCAATGTCCTGTAGTTTTCAGTATACAAATTTTTCACCTCCTACTGGGCCTTTTCCACTGCCTTCCTCAGGTCTTCTAGAGTCAGGGGTGAGAAGGATGGACTCATGGAGAGAGTGAAATCCCTCCCTCCCCTCGCACCTACTCTCTGATTATGTCTAATACAGGTGTACTGGGCCATGCCCTTCACCTCTGTCTACGAGTGGGCCCCTTGCTGGGAATTCCTCTTGGATCTGAGTGTTGACTGTAATATGTCAGTGTCCACAAGGACTCTCCCAATGGGTGGCTTGGGTCCAAGAGCACAATATATACCTACATACAAATGATTAGATCAGGCCATCAAATTTTCTGCAGTAAAGAACAACCAGGGGAAGGGTGGCTGGTTGCCTCTTTCGCATCTTTGGATATCTTACAGCTGAGCTTTCCAGTGTGGTAGCCACGAACCAAATGTGTATATTTATAATTAATTTAGTTCAAACAATAATTAAGTCATTCTATTAAAAAATGCTAAAACCACACAACTGCTTGGTCACACTAGCCATGTTTCAAGTGTGTCTGTAACATCTGGAATTTCCGGTTGGTAAGGTTGACGGTGAAAGCTATAAATGGGTCTATAGAAGTGAGGGGTCGAAAGGTGATTTTCTCGGCATCTCTCCGTCATTTGCAATTTTCCTCTGTGATCAATATCTCATTGAAGGACTCTGTCTGCACAGAGCACAGGGGAGTTCTCAGAACCTGGAGGGAAGACCAGGGTGATGCTGTGTGAGCCAGCAAGTCGAGTAGAATAAATGGGTGGGTCACCTTGTATAAAAACTTTATGCTCATGGTTGTGTTTGTACAGAATGGATCTTGGAGAGCATACATAGCAGTGATGCTGAGGATGATTCACATAGCGAACAACTCTCAGACAGGATCTAAAGCGAGACACTTCCTAGAACACTTGGGTTCCACCCACTTCTTTAGAAACTAAGGAAGGTGAATATGAAATCAGGAAGCAGAAGGAAATATGTGTAGAATTCTGATTTGTTCTTTCCAAATTTTAATGATATAATAGAGTTATTGTAATCATGACCTTTGACTGTACTGTGCTTCTTTTCTTGCTTTGCCATTCAGAAATTTGCTTTCTAACAAGACTACTCTTTCATTGCTTTTTCACTGCCAAAGATGAACGCTTCGTTTCTGTTTGGTACCTGGAGGGTATTTGCACCAGGGGTTTTGGTTTCCTTTTTACATTCACGTATGATGGCCATATCCTAGTGGGAACAAAGCTCTCATAGTCACTTGACACTGGAGAACAAGTTCTTATAGTGAGTGTCAGGTGGTGGATGAGACTTGAACTCTCTCCCTCTACACTTTCAGGACTTGTAGCTTCACCTTACTTTTGTCCTCACTGTTTATTCCTCAAGGAAACTGCACTCCCAGAGGTGGAAGAGTCACAGAACACATGCTTTGGGATCACAGCATATGCTCAGTCTCCTGATTTCAGCCTCATCACCTCCCAAGGCTGATGTGCTGACATGCTTCCATTTGAGAGGGTTCCACTTCCAGCTGCCCCTACAGACGCTTCATGGCCAGCAGGAATTCTAGAGGACTGTGTGAAGGGGCTGCTGGGCTCGCTTCACACACTGGCTCTCATAGCCCTGCTAACCTGGTCTCCTGGAATTGAAGAGGCCCAAGACAGAGACTCAGGGCAGCAGGACCCAGGGTCACTGCTCTTCTAACAACCGACTGCTCTATCCGGACAGCCCTGTCCCTGCTCCCCACACTCCAGTCCTGCCTACCCTTGGACCTTTCCTCAGGCCTGCCTTGGTCTTATCCTTCCCACTTCTTCCAAGGCTGGGGTAAACACTGGCAGGTGCTGTGAGTTTATGAGGCTTCCCCTGCTGTAGAACATTTGTTTCAGTATTCCAGACTAAGGGAATTGGTACAAGTTACTTTTAACTCTAATATTGCTTTCATCCTCTCTAAGGGGCTAAGAGACTTACGGAGTTGTTTTGAAGTACCTAAGGTTAGCTCCGGCACAGGACACTTACTTGTTTTGTGAAGTTGGTTGCATATCTAGGCTATTGTGGAGAATGCTGCAATGAACCTATGTTCATCTCATTGTGATACTGATTTAATTTCCTTTGGCTATATACCCAGAACTGTGATTGCTGAATCATATGATATTTCTGTTTATAATTTTATAAGGAACCCCCATACTCTTTTTCATAATAGCGGCACCATTTTACATTCCCACCAGCAGTGTACAAAGTTTCCAATTCCCCACATCTTGGCCTTAAACTGTTAATTTTTTTCTTTATAATACACAGCCTAACAGGTATGAGGTGTTGATTTTCATTGCCCTGATGATTAGTGAGGTTGAGAACCTTTTCCTCTATTTGTTAGCCATTTGTATGTCTTTTTTGGGAAATGTCTTATTTAAATCTTTGCACATTTCTGAACCCAGTTATTTACCCTTTTGAATTTTTTAACTTAGTTTGGATTTGAGTTGTACTGTTTTTCTTAGATTTTTTGGACATTAGCTCCTTTTCTGATATATGTTTGTAAACTTTCTGTAAGTTATATTTTCATCCTATTGACTGTTGAAAAAACTATACTTTCCCTATTTGTTGTCTTCGAAGCTTGGTGAATTTCATTTGGCCATGTATCTATGAGTTTTCTTGGGGATTATTTATTCTGGTCTTTAGGCCTGTATATCTGTTTCTATGCCAGTACCATACAGTTTTGATTCCTGTGGCTTTGTAATGTGTTTTGAAGTCAGGAAGTGAGAAGCCTCCATCTATGTTCTTTGTACTCAGGATTGTTTTCTCTGTTTGGAGTCCTTAGTGGTTCCATATGTATTTTAGGATCGTTTATTTTCTTTTACTTTGAAAATGACATTGGGATTTTGATAGGTATTACGATGAATTAATACTTACCTTCGGGTAGTGTAGAAATGTCAACAATAATAAGTCTCCAGTCTATGATTATGATATGTCATTTCAATGATTTGTTCCTTTTTTAATTCTTTCGGCAGTGGTTTGTAGTTTTCAGTGTACAGGCCATTTACCTTCTAAGGGCATTTTGTCCCTTCCTTCCCTGGATTTTTCAGAGGCAGTGGTGAGAAGGATGGCCTCATGAAGTGAGTGAATGTCCCTCCCTCCCTTCTGCACCTGCTCGCTGATTATGTCTAGCACAGGTGCACTGGGCCATGCTCATTACCTCTCCCCTCAAGTGGAACACCTGTCGGGAATTCCTCTAGGATCTGGGTGTTGACATTACTGTTTCAGTGTCCCCAAGGTCTCATGAGTGTCTGGCAAGTGTGCATGAGCCTAGGAAACACCTACAAAGGAATCATCAAATGTGGCCAGCAAACTGCCCTGCAGAAGATGTTGGGCTGCACCTCTCACGCCTGCAAGCCCTGTACTTGCTCAGCCTCAAGGCTAAGGAAAGAGCCCGGAGTCAGGGACAGAGACATTCATGGTTTAATAGATGGGAGATCTTTCACGTCAGAAGCAAAGTGGTCCTGGAGAGACATCCCACTGTAGATAGGCGATGGCAGGCAGAAGGCAGCAGCAGCAGTAGCAGCATGCTTCTCTCTGGGCGGAATAGGCAGGCTACCAGTTAAAGGGGGAATTGACAGCAGATGGGCTTATCGGTTACCAGGGAAATCAGCAGAGGGAGGCATCCCTCTTACCCCTTGGGCTAAGTACCTTCACGGGGCAGAAGTTTTTCCTTTGGTAAAACATCAGCAAACAGCCATCTTGAATGGGTAGACCATACAGAGGGGAATAACCAGGGGAGCCGTGGTAACATCCTCCATATATTATATATATATATATATATATATATATATATATATATATATATATATATATATATATATATGTATATATATGGAGAGAGAGAGAGAGAGAGAGAGAGAGAGAGAGAGAGATGTGTATTACAGTGTGGTAGCCACTAGCTAGTTGTGCTTGTTATAATTTTTTAATTCAATCAATGATTAACTCAGTGTATTAAAAGAAAACCAATAAAATATCCAATTACTCAGTCACATTAGTCACATTTTACTGTATCCATAAGACTTGTAAATTCATGTTCGTGTTTCTACAGAATTGACTTTGAATAGCATTTGTGGCCATGATAAAGAAAAGGATACAGGTAGGAACAACACTTAGGTAGGATCTAATGGCAGAGGGTTCCTGGAACTTTAGGGTTATATCTCCTGTTTTGGAAACTGAGGAAAGTGGATATGAAATCAGAAAGAAGAATGAAATATGTGTAGAGTTCTGACTTGTTTTTTCACATTTTAATGATACAATAGAGAGAAATTGTGTCCTTAGATGTGACTGTGCTCTATAATCACCTTTTCTTGATTTGCTCATCAAAACTGATCTTTTGCACATGAGCTGCTCTTTCTTGTGCTTGTCACTGCCCAATATGGAAGTTTGTTTTCTGCTTAGCACATCTAGGGTATTGTGCACAGGAGAGTTTGTTTTCTTTTGCATATTGACCTATGATGGACAGAACCTGTGGGTCAAAACTCTCATGGGCCCTTGAAACTTGAGACCAAGTTCTTCTAGAAAGGGTGAGGTGGGTGATGAGAAGTGAACTGTCTCCCTCTGCACTTTCAGGACTTGTGGCTTCACCTCATGTTTTGTGCTCACTGTTTGTTCCTCTTATAAAGGACAGACCCACAGATGGATGAGTCACAGAACACGTGCTCTGGGATCATTGCATGTGCTCAGTCTCCTTGAGCTCATCTCAGCCACTGGACTTCCCCAAGGCTGATGTGCTGACATGCTTCTATTTGAGAGGGGTCCACCTCCAGCTGCCCTAGACACCCTCCATGGGCAGCAGAAATTCTAGAGGGCTGTGTGAATGGGCTGCTGGGCTTCTTCACACACTTGCTTTCACAGCCCTGCTGACCTGGTCTCCTGTAGTTGACCAGGCCCAGGACACAGACTCAGGGCAGCAGGACCCAGGGTCACTGCTGTTCTTACAAGCCACTGCTCCGTCCAGACAGCCCTGCCCCTGCTCCCCACACCCCAGTCCTGCCTACCCTCTGACCTTTCCTCAGGCCTGCCTTGGTCTTATCCTTCCCAGTTCTTCCAAGGCTGGGGTAAACCCTGGCAGGTGCTGTGTGTTTATGAGGCTTCCTCTGCTGTAGCATTTTGTTTCAGTATTCCAGAATAAGGGAATTGGGAAAAGTTACTTTTAACTCTAATATTACTTTCATCTGCTCTAAGGAGCTAAGATACTTACGGAGTAGTTTTGAAGTACCTAAGGTTAGCTGAGGCACAGGACCGTAACTTGTTTTGTGAAGTTGTTTGCATGTTCTTCCCTCAACACAGCTGTTGCCCAGGTTTGGTTAATACTTCTTTTCCTCGGAAGGAGATGGTGCAGAGATAAATGTTCTAAGCTCTTGACCTCCTATGTGGAAAAGCCATACTGAGAACCCAGGGGTGGGTCCCAATGTGGATGCACTTGATCACTGACCTGCACTTACCACTTAGCCAAAGTGTCCTCAGTCATGGAGCAAGAGAGTCCCTGCATCCGTATCCTTGGCTGGAAGTCCTAGCATCTCCAAAGGTCCAGACCTTGCCCATCAGGTGGCCTTAGTGGTCACAGAATCCAGGGCAGCTATGGGTGGGCTTATCAGTTGACTTTGGCACAGTCATTAATGTGAAATTCACCTCAGGACCTGCATGCTCCTGGTCAGCTCACAGATTCTGAGAGGTGTGAGACTCCATGTATACAGTACAGGTCATATCTGTCAGTGCTGGTATCACTGCTTAAACAAGGCCAAAAGCATATAAGAATCAGGGAGCTATTTTATTGTATTGGATAACGTTACCATAAGCCTTAGCATTGGTCAATTCCTGTAGCCCACACCCAAGGACTCAAAGTGGAACCTGACTGTTAGCCTGTACACTTCTCCTGCACAGCTGGGTTAGAGACAGGCTGTACTCAGTCTTTGCTGACCCTTCATAACGAACTGTCCCACATATGGAAGAGCTCCCTAGAGTATGGGCAGCCCCTGACTCAGTGGGCATACATACATTGTATAGAAAACAAAGACTGGGAGAAAAATATGATACGATTGATAGTGGCTGTATCTAAATGGTAGGATTTCAGTTTTGTCAAATCTTGTGTATTTGATTTTCCTTAAGACAAGTGATTAGTGAATACATATAGCATATTTTATCTAGGACTGAATTCAGTCCTGTAATGGAGGTTGCTGTTAATCAAGTATAAAATATTATACAATAGAAGACATGACAAATGCAGTAGCTGGCATTGTGGATGCTGGGGAAAGAGTGATCTGGGAAAAATCAAGAGACAGTGGCAATTTAGCAGAAACTCAAAAGAGGCAGGATGGGTCATGGGTCTGGGTCATTGAAACAGAGCATGCAATTTAGTGTTTACCATTTTTTAGATCGACCCTTCCCTTCTGATGAGGCTCCCCTTAGCTAGAAAGCCAAAACTCTGTTTTCATTTCCTTCCTCTTGTCCTTTGCCTTCCTTCATCCCCCAAAGAGGATGGCCCAACACCAGCTCAGCCCACACTTACTAACCTCCCACATCCATACACACCACCCCATGTCCTCATCGAGAAGAAAGCCCCTGAGTAATTCCTGAGCCGCATCACCAGTGTCCTGACAGTTACTCTGTGTCCCTCCAGGTCTCCCTGAGGTTGTGGCGGATGACCTGCACCGTGATAGGACAGAAGAAATGCCTCCGTGGAAAATCAAGGTAAGCTGGATTTTTTTCTGGCCTGAGATAGAAATATTGCTTTATTTCTCTTTCAATAGAATTGAGTTATGTATATTTGAGGGTATTACTTCCAGATACATACAATTCCCTTGGTTGGGAGAATGTGGAGTGAGAGTCTATTACCAACTCATGGTGCCTGATTCCACCGGATATTAAAATTGACAGCATCCATTACAGCCTGTAGAGTATGGAGCTCTCTCTCCTGCAGCGATTTTTCGTCTAGGAAAAGAATTCTGTAATTTCCAACCTAAATGGACTTGGAAGTTCCATCCTCCCAGCAAAGTTCTTGCCTTTCAGCCTGAGTAAGTTTGCTCTGATTACTCTTGCTGGGTTCCCTGGACCACTGTTTCTTATGAGGTTTTCTACTGTCAGCAAATGAACAAAAGACCTGAGCATCACTGTGATCTTATCCTCATAGTGTTTTCTCTTCTGTAATTGCAGGTGGCCTTCCCAGAACGTGAAAATGGTATGTATTCTGGAATCAGTCACTTGGGGAGGAAGAATTTTGAAGATGAGAAAGTGGGACATTCTTGCTTGTTTTAGTGTAGAGGGCAAACTGATTCCAAATTTGTACTGGGAATGAGAGTAGGGGTCCTGGTGATAGAAAGTGATTTACAAGTAACGTGACCAACTACTATAGTCCCAGGAAGAAGCTGTATTACGGTTAGGTGGTGTAGGTTTGTGTGCATGAGACTGGGTGTGTCTGTATGTGAAATGAGTGGTATGATTCTCTGTGTGTATGTGAACTTTTTGTGTTGTGTTTCCCTTGATTTATGTTCCCCTAAACATCACTGTTACTGGTGCCAACTTTCTAGAAAATATTCCCATCACCACTGCATGTTGAATGGGTATGGATATAAAAGTAAATAAACTGTACACTTTCAGTGTGTGCTTTGATTTTATACCAAGTGAGCCTCATTTAACCTGGAAAACAAATCCTATCACCACCCAGGCAAATGTTTACTGGATTACTATTATTATTATTATTTTTTGGCTGTGTTGGGTCTTCGTTGCAGTGCACGGGCTTCTCATTTCGGTGGCTTCTGTTGTTCCAGAGCATGGGCTCTAGGTGCATGGGGTTCAATAGTTGTGGCACTTGAGCTCAGTAGTTGTGACTTGCGGGCTCTAGAGCACAGGCTTAGTAGTTGTGGTGCACGGACTTAGTTGCTCCATGGCTGGATTCTTAATGAACAAAACTGGGTTTCAGCATGCCTACTACTGGGTCAATTACAACTTCATTTAATAAGAAATCTCATCTCTTAGTAGGTCTCATAGCATTCTGAATGGTTATGATACATCTCTCTGCCACTTCCCTCCTTCTAACTGTTTCCTATTAGAGCCTCGAGATGAGTCCTCCCCTCTTACCTGAAGCACCTAGTGCTAGGCAGGCCTCCTTCCTTTTGCAGGGAGCCCATGCTTGTACCCACATGCAACACCCAGTTCTGGAGGAATCCGAGAAAGAAGGAGCCTCCAGGAGTAGATGGAGGAAATTCACTCCACCTTTCTCCTTTGAGGCTAATATTCACTATCGGATTCTGTGCTAAGGAAATGAAATGTCCTTCTCCTGTGGAAAGCCTGTCTTCCATCACTTGTGCCGGCCCTGTTTCTGTGTGCTGGGCAAGAAACACTGCATACAGTGAAGACAGAACCAAGAGATCTACCCCTGGGATTGAGCTCAGGGTGGGCACTGGCTCCCTTCCCAGGAGGGCGGAGAGGAGGTTGTGCTTTGCAAGGTGGGACAGAGAAACCAAGCACTGTGACAAGAGGATCTCCACACATGTTGCTGTGCAAACTGCCAGATGAAGTAGGTTCTTGGTATTTTCTGAAGGCTTTTGCAAGCAAACAAGTATGGGAGTAAAGTCAATTAAAACATGCAAAGTTATACTTAAAAATTCTTTTTCGATAGTGAGTCCTTTGAGAAATACATACTTTAATAGAATATGATTGCCTTATATGTGTCAATATTTTCCCCACCAAAGAAAAAACTGAAAATGCTTGATTGTAAAATGTCACTTGTTTACCCAAGAGACTGTGTATGAGTAAAGTTGTTCTAGAAATCCTCAATCCCTAGGTCGTAGTTTGCTGATGGTGCTGAGGGGAACCCTGGTGTGCGATTCAGTGCCTGCTACTCACAGGGAGGCTCTTAAGAACTCAGAGACCCGCCCAGTGCACCCCACGTGTGAGGACAGGGTTGGAGCCTCGGGCTGGACTTGAAGAGGGAAATGCTTTAGAGAAGTGGAAGGAGATACAGGAAGGGCACCTGAGCCATGGGGAGTCAGGGGTGGTTGGTTTAGAGATCAAGGAAAATTGTACACCTGAGAACAGCCTGGGCCACATTTAGGATGCTATTGGCACTTCTGGTTGAATGGGGAAGAGAAAGGACATCCCCCTCCTGCTGGAGTGAACTCTGGAGAGATGTCTTCTTTAAAGCCTGGGGAGAGGAGCTTCTCTCCCATTATCTCTTGATACCTGTGTACATACGAGACCCTTCCTCCTTTCTTCTTTCCTTCTGTTGACTCCCTTTCCTTATTTTTCTTCTTTTTTCCCCTTTTTCCACTTTGTATTAATTTTACATATGTATATTTTATTGTTGTAAAAGTACTCATACAATGAAATCCAACGTCTTAACAAGTTTTGAAATCTCCAGTGAGTCCTGTTGACTACATGCACCTTGTTGTACAGCATGTGTCTAGAACTTTTCCATTTTGCAAATAACACATTCTAACCATTGAACAGAGACTTCCCATGTCAACATCCTGCCAGCTCTTGGAACCACCCTTCTACTCTCTGCTTCTCGGAGTTTTCTTTCCGTTTTTGACCTTCTGTGACTGGCTTATTTCACTCTTACAAATGTCCTCCAAGTTCTTTCGTGTTTCTGCAAATGGCAGGATTTCCTTCTTTTTCAAAGACTGAATGACATTCCACTGTATGTATACACCACATTTTCTTTATTAATTCATCTTCCCATGGACACTAGGCAGTTTTCCTATGTTGTGTATTGTGTATAATGCTGCAATGGACATGAGATTGTAGATATCTCTTGGACATTCTTGTTTTATCTCCTTTGTATATAAACCTAAATGAGTGATTGCTGGATTTTATGAGAGTTCTCTTAATAATATTTGGGGGACCTCCATTCTGTTTTCCATAATGGCTACACCATTTTACATTGCTACAGGGTACAGAAGTTCCACTTCTTCACATCTTTGGCACATCCATTAATTTTCTTTCTTTTCTTTTCTTTTCTTTTTTCTTTTTTTTTTTTTTCAGTACACGGACCTCTCATTGTTGTGGGCTCTCCCGTTGTGGAGCACAGTCTCCAAAGGCACAGGCTCAGCGGACATGGCTCATGGGCCCAGCCGCGCAGCGGCATGTGGGATCCTCCCAGACCGGGGCACGAATATGTGTCCCTTGCATCGGCAGGCGGACTCTCAACCTCTGTGCCACCAGTGAAGCCCTAATTGTCTTTTTATAATACACATCCTAAGAGGTGTGAGTGATATCTCCTTGTGGCTTGATTTCCATTTCCCTGATGCTTAGCAATGTTGAGCAAATTTTCATATGTAGATTGACCACTTGTATGTCTTTATGGAAAAATGCCTAGTGAAGATTTTTACCCTTTTTTTTTTTTGGTGATACGCTGGCCTCTCACTGTTGTGGTTTCTCTCATTGCGGAGAAAAGGCTCCGGACGTGCAGGCCCATCGGCCATGGCTCACGGTCCCAGCCGCTCTGCGGCATGCGGGATCCTCCCGGGCTGGGGGACGAACCCACGTACCCTGCATCGGCAGGCGGACTCCCAACCACTGCGCCACCAGGGAAGCACTTTTTTACCCATATTTAAGCTCAATTATTTCCCTGCAGTTTTTCTGACATTGACTTGTTTTAGTCTCATATATTCTGGATATTGGTCCCTTATTCAGATACAAGGTTTACACATATTTCCACCCATCCTTTAGGTTGCCTTTTCATTCTGTTGATTGTTGAAGAACTATCCTTTCTTCACTTGGTTATCTTAGAACCTTGGCAAAGATCAGTTGGCCATATATATTTGTGTTTATTTGGGGTCTCTCTATTATATTTCATTGGTCTATCTCACTGTCTTGATGCCAGTAGCAGACTCTTTTGACTACTGTGGCATTGTTATGTGTTTTGAGTTCAGGAAGTGATAATCTCCATCATTGCTCTTTGCTCTCAAGATTGTTTTATCTACTTGGGGTGGTTCCACATGTATTTTAGGATTCTGTCCACTTCTATAATAATGACATGGAATTTTGTGGGTTGTTGTGATATATGTGTACATCCCTTTATGTAGTATAGAAATGCCAACAGTATTTAATAATCCAGTCTATGATCATGGTATGTCATGGCAATTACTTGTCTCTTCTTTAATTTCTTTCCGCAATGTCCTGTAGTTTTCAGTATACAAATTTTTCACCTCCTATGGGGCCTTTTCTACTGCCTTCCTCAGGTCTTCTAGAGTCAGGGGTGAGAAGGATGTACTCATGGAGAGAGTGAAATCCCTCCCTCCCCTCTGCACCTACTCTCTGATTATGTCTAATACAGGTGTACTGGGCCATGCCCTTCACCTCTGTCTACAAGTGGGCCCCTTGCTGGGAATTCCTCTTGGATCTGAGTGTTGACTGTACTATTTCAGTGTCCACAAGGTCTCTCGCAATGCCTGGTGTGGGTCCAAGAGCCCAAGATATACCTACATACGAATGATCAGATCTGGCCATCAAATTATCTGCACTAAAGAACAACCATGGTAGGGGTGGCTGGTTGCCTCTTTCTCATCTTTGGATTACTTAGAGCTGAGCTTTCCAGTGTGGTAGCCACTAACCAAATGTGTCTATTTATAATTAATTTAGTTCAAACAATAATTAACTCATTCTATTAAAAAATGCAAAAAACACACAATTGCTTGGTCACACTAGCCATGTTTCAAGTGTGTCTGTAACATCTGGAATTTCAGGTTGGTAAGGTTGACGGTGAAAGCTCTAAATGGGTCTATAGAAGGGAGGGGTCGAAAAGTGATTTTCTCAGCATCTCTCCCTCATTTGAAATTTTCAACTGTGATCAATATCTTATTGAAGGACTCTGCACAGAGCACAGGGGAGGTCTGAGAACATGGAGGGAAGACCAGGGCAATGCTGTGTGAGCCAGCATGTCGAGTAGGAGAAATGCGTGTGTCAACTTGTATAATAACTTTATGCTCATGGTTGTGTTTGTACAGAATGGATCGTGGAGAGCATACATAGCAGCGATTTTGATGACGATTCAGGTAGGGAAGAACTCTCAGGTAGGATCTAAAGCGAGACAATTCCTAGAACACTTGGGTTCCACCCGGTTCTTTAGAAACTAAGGAAGGTGAGTATGAAATCAGGAAGAAGAAGGAAATATGTGTAGAATTCTGATTTGTCCTTTCCAAATTTTAATGATATAATAGAGTTATGGTGTCCATGTCCTTTGACTGTACTGTGCTTATAGTCATCTTTTCTTGCTTTGCAATTCAGAAATTGTCTTTCTCACAAGACAACTCTTTCATTGATTTTTCACTGCCAAAGATGAAAGGTTCATTTCTGTTTGATACTGGGAGGGTATTTTTCACCAGGATTTTGGTTTCCTTTTTACATTCACATATGAGGGCCATATCCTAGTGGGAACAAAATTCTCATAGTCACTTGACACTAGAGAACAAGTTCTTATAGTGAGTGTCAGGTGGTGGATGAGACTTGAACTCTCTCCCTCTACACTTTCAGGACTTGTAGCTTCACCTTACTTTTGTCCTCACTCTGTATTCATCATGGAAAGTGCACTCCCAGAGGTGGATGAGTCACAGAACACGTTCCTTGGGATCACTGCTTGTGCTCAGTCTCCTCATTTCAGCCTCAGCACCTCCCAAGGCTGATGTGCTGACATGCTTCCATTTGAGAGGGCTCCGTGTCCAGCTGCCCCTAAAGACCCTTCATGCCCGGCAGGAATTCTAGAGGGCTGTGTGAAGGAGCTGCTGGGCTCGCTTCACACACTGGCTCTCACAGCCCTGCTAACCTGGTCTCCTGGAATTCACCAGGCCCAGGACAGAGACTCAGGGCAGCAGGACCCAGGGTCACTGCTCTTCTTAAAACCCACTGCTCCATCCGGACATCCCTGCCCCTGCTCCCCTCACTCCAGTCCTGCTCCAGTCCTCTCACCTTTCCTCAGGCCTGCCTTGGTCTTATCCTTCCCAGTTCTTCCAAGGCTGGGGCAAACCCTGGCAGGTGCTGTGTGTTTAGGAGGCTTCCCCTGCTGTAGAACTTTTGTTTCAGTATTCCAGACTAAGGGAATTGGGACAAGTTACTGTTAGCTCTAATATTGCTTTCATCCTCTCTAAGGGGCTAAGAGACTTACAGAGTTGTTTTGAAGTACCTAAGGTTAGCTCAGGCACAGGACACTTACTTCTTTTGTGAAGTTGGTTGCATATCTAGGCTATTCTGGAGTATGCCGCAATGAACCTAAGTTCATCTCATTGTGATACTGATTTAATTTCCTTTGGCTATATACCCAGAACTGTGATTGCTGAATCATATGATATTTCTGTTTATAATTTTATAAGGAACCCCCATACTCTTTTTCATAATAGCGGCACCATTTTACATTCCCACCAGCAGTGTACAAAGTTTCCAATTCACCACATCTTGGCCTTAAACTGTTAATTTTTTTGTTTATAATACACAGCCTAACAGGTATGAGGTGTTGTTTTGCATTGCCCTGATGATTAGTGAGGTTGAGAACCTTTTCCTATATTTGTTAGCCATTTGTATGTCTTTTTCAGGAAATGTCTTATTTAAGTCTTTGCACATTTCTGAATCCAGTTATTTGCCCTTTATAATTTTTTAACTTAGTTTGCATTTGATTTGTAGTGTTTTTCTTAGGTGTTTTGGACATTAGCTCCTTTTCGGTTATATGTTTGTAATCTTTCTGTAAGTTATATTTTCATCCTATTGACTGTTGAAAAAACTATACTTTCCCTATTTGTTGTCTTAGAAGCTTGGTGAATTTCATTTGGCCATGTATCTATGAGTTTTCTTGGGGGTTGTTTATTCTGGTCTTTAGGGCAATGTATCTGTTTCTATGTCAGTACCATACAGTTTTGATTCCTGTGGCTTTGTAATGTGTTTTGAAGTCAGGAAGTGAGAAGCCTCAGTCTATGTTCTTTGTTCTCAGGATTGTTTTGTCTGTTTGGAGTCCTTAGTGGTTCCATATGTATTTTAGGATCGTTTTTTTTTTATTTCTTTGAAAATGACATTGGGATCTTGATAGGTATTAAAATGAATTTATACTTACCTTTGGGTAGTGTAGAAATGTCAACAATAATAAGTCTCCAGTCTATGAATATGATATATCATTTCAATTATTTGTTCCTTGTTTAATACTTTCAGCAGTGGTTTGTAGTTTTCAGTGTACAAGCCATTTACCTTCTAAGGGCATTTTGTCCCTTCCTTCCCTGGATGGTTCAGAGGCAGTGGTGAGAAGGATGGCCTCATGAAGTGAGTGAATGTCCCTCCCTCCCTTCTGCACCTGCTCACTGATTATGTCTAGCACAGGTGCACTGGGCCATGCTCATTACCTCTCCCTTCACGTGGAACACTTGTCTGCAATTCCTCTAGGATCTGGGTGTTGACATTACTGTTTCAGTGTCCCCAAGGTCTCATGAGTGCCTGGCAAGTGTGCATGAGCCTAGGAAACACCTACAAATGAATCTTCACACCTGGCCAGCAAACTGCCCTGCAGAAGGTGTTTGGCTGCACCTCTTACGCCTGCAAGCCCTGTACTTGCTCAGGCTCAGGGCTAAAGAAAGAGCCCGGAGTCAGGGACAGAGACATTCATGGTTTAATAGATGGGAGACCTTTCACGTCAGAAGCAAAGTAGTCCTGGAGAGACATCCCACTGTAGATAGGCGATGGCAGGCAGAACGCAGCAGCAGCAGTAGCAGCATTCTTCACTCTGGGCGGAATAGGCAGGCTACCAGTTAAAGGGGGAATTGACAGCAGATGGGCTCATCGGTTACCAGGGAAACCAGCAGAGGGACACATACCTCTTACCCCTTGGGCTAAGTACCTTCACGGGGCAGAAGATTTTCATTTCGTAAACCATCAGCAAACAGCCATCTTGAATGGGTAGACCATACAGAGCGGAATAACAAGGGGATCAGTGGTAACATCCTCCATATATATATATATATATATATATATATATATATATATATATATATATATATATGTATATATATGGAGAGAGAGAGAGAGAGAGAGAGGGATGTGTATTACAGTGTGGTAGCCACTAGATAGTTGTGCCTGTTATAATTTATTTAATTCAATCAATGATTAACTCAGTGTATTAAAAGAAAATCAATAAAATATCCAATTACTCAGTCACATTAGTCACATTTTACTGTATCCATAAGACTTGTAAATTCATGTTCGTGTTTCTATAGAATTGACTTTGAATAGCATTTGTGGCCATGATAAAGAAAATGATACAGGTAGGAACAACACTTAGGTAGGATCTAATGGCAGAGGGTTCCTGGAACTTTAGGGTTATATCTCCTGCTTTGGAGACTGAGGAAGGTGGATATGAAATCAGAAAGAAGAATGAAATATGTGTAGAGTTCTGACTTGTTTTTTTCACATTTTAATGATACAATAGAGAGAAATTGTGTCCTTAGATGTGACTGTGCTCTATAATCACCTTTTCTTGATTTGCTCATCAAAACTGATCTTTTGCACATGAGCTGCTCTTTCTTGTGCTTGTCACTGCCTAATATGGAAGTTGGTTTTCTGCTTAGCACATCTAGGGTATTGTGCACAGGAGAGTTTGTTTTCTTTTGCATATTGACCTATGATGGACAGAACCTGTGCGTCAAAACTCCCATGGGCCCTTGAAACTTGAAACCAAGTTCTTCTAGAAAGGGTGAGTTGGTGGATGAGAAGTGAACGGTCTCCCTCTGCACTTTCAGGACTTGTGGCTTCACCTCATGTTTTGTGCTCACTGTTTGTTCCTCTTATAAAGGACAGACCCAGAGATGGATGCATCATAGAACACGTGCTCTGGGATCATTGCATGTGTTCAGGCTCCTTGAGCTCATCTCAGCCACTGCACTTCCCCAAGGCTGATGTGCTGACATGCTTCCATTTGAGAGGGGTCCACCTCCAGCTGCCCTAGACACCCTCCATGGGCAGCAGAAATTCTAGAGGGCTATGTGAAGGGTTTGCTGGGCTTCTTCACACACTTGCTTTCACAGCCCTGCTGACCTGGTCTCCTGTAGTTGACCAGGCCCAGGACACGGACTCAGGGCAGCAGGACCCAGGGTCACTGCTCTTCTTACAACCCACTGCTCCGTCCAGACAGCCCTGCCCCTGCTCCCCACACCCCAGTCCTGCCTACCCTCTGACCTTTCCTCAGGCCTGCCTTGGTCTTATCCTTCCCAGTTCTTCCAAGGCTGGGGTAAACCCTGGCAGGTGCTGTGTGTTTATGAGGCTTCCTCTGCTGTAGCATTTTGTTTCAGGATTCCAGAATAAGGGAATTGGGACAATTTACTTTTTTTTTTTTTTAGGATTTTTTTTCTATTTTTTTATTAGTTTCTGCTTTATAACAAAGTAAATCAGTCATACATATACATCTGTTCCCACATCCCCTCCCTCATGCATCTCCCTCCCTCCAACCCTCCCCATCCCTCCCCTCCAGGCAGTCACAAAGCACCGAGCTGATCTCCCTGTGCTCTGCGGCTGCTTCCCACTATCTATCTACCCTACGTTTGGTAGTGTATATATGTCCATGCCTCTCTTTCGCTTTGTCACAGCTTACCCTTCCCCCTCCCCATATCCTCAAGTCCATTCTCAAGTAGGTCTGTGTCTTTATTCCCGTTTTACCCCTAGGTTCTTCATGACATTTTTTTCTTATATTCCATATATATGTGTTAGCATACGGTATTTGTCTTTCTCTTTCTGACTTACTTCACTCTCTATGACAGACTCTAGGTCTATCCACCTCATTACAAATAGCTCAGTTTCGTTTCTTTTTATGGCTGAGTAATACTCCATTGTATATATGTGCCACATCTTCTTTATCCATTCATCCGATGATGGACACTTAGGTTGTTTCCAGCTCCGGGCTATTGTGAATAGAGCTGCAATGAACATTTTGGTACATGTCTCTTTTTGAATTATGGTTTTCTCAGGGTATATGCCTAGTAGTGGGATTGCTGGATCATATGGTAGTACTATTTTTAGTTTTTTAAGGAACCTCCATACTGTTCTCCATAGTGGCTGTACCAATTCACATTCCCACCAGCAGTGCAAGAGTGTTCCCTTTTCTCCACACCCTCTCCAGCATTTATTGTTTCTAGATTTCTTGATGATGGCCATTCTGACTGGTGTGAGATGATATCTCATTGTAGTTTTGATTTGCATTTCTCTAATGATTAATGATGTTGAGCATTCTTTCATGTGTTTGTTGGCAGTCTGTATATCTTCTTTGGAGAAATGCCTATTTAAGTCTTCTGCTCATTTTTGGATTGGGTTGTTTGTTTTTTTGCTATTGAGCTGCATGAGCTGTTTATAAATTTTGGAGATTAATCCTTTGTCAGTTGCTTCATTTGCAAATATTTTCTCCCATTCTGAGGGTTGTCTTTTGGTCTTGTTTATGGTTTCCTTTGCTGTGCAAAAGCTTTGAAGTTTCATTAGGTCCCATGTGTTTATCTTTGTTTTTATTTCCATTTCTCTAGGAGGTGGGTCCAAAAGGATCTTGCTGTGATTTATGTCATAGAGTGTTCTACCTATGTTTTCCTCTAAGAGTTTGATAGTTTCTGGCCTTACATTTAAGTCTTTAATCCATTTTGAGCTTATTTTTGTGTATGGTGTTAGGGAATGATCTAATCTCATACTTTTACATGTCCCTGTCCAGTTTTCCCAGCACCACTTATTGAAGAGGCTGTCCTTTCTCCACTGTACATTCCTGCCTCCTTTATCAAAGATAAGTTGGCCATATGTGCATGGGTTTATCTCTGGGCTTTCTATCCTGATCCACTGATCTATCTTTCTGTTTTTATGCCAGTACCACACTGTCTTAATTACTGTAGCTTTGTAGTATAGTCTGAAGTCAGGGAGCCTGATTCCTCCAGCTCCTTTTTTCGTTCTCAAGATTGCTTTGGCTATTCGGGGTCTTTTGTTTTTCCAAACAAATTTTGAAATTTTTTGTTCTAGTTCTGTGAAAAATGCCAGTGGTAGTTTGATAGGGATTGCATTGAATCTGTAGATTGCTTTGGGTAGTAGAGTCATTTTCACAATATTGATTCTTCCAATCCAGGAGCATGGTATATCTCTCCATCTGTTTGTATCATCTTTAATTTCTTTCATCAGTGTCTTATAATTTTCTGCATACAGGTCTTTTGTCTCCTTAGGTAGGTTTATTCCTAGATATTTTATTCTTTTTGTTGCAATGGTAAATGGGAGTGTTTTCTTGATTTCATTTTCAGATTTTTCATCATTAGTGTACAGGAATGCCAGAGATTTCTGTGAATTAATTTTGTAACCTGCTACTTTACCAAATTCATTGATTAGCTCTAGTAGTTTTTCGGTAGCATCTTTACGATTCTCTATGTATAGTATCATGTCATCTGCAAACAATGACAGCTTTACTTCTTCTTTTCCGATTTGGATTCCTTTAATTTCCTTTTCTTCTCTGATTGCTGTGGCTAAAACTTCCAAAACTAGGTTGAATAAGAGTGGTGAGAGTGGGCAGCCTTGTCTTGTTCCTGATCTTAGTGGAAATGGTTTCAGTTTCTCACCATTGAGGACAATGTTGGCTGTGGGTTTGTCATATATGGCCTTTATTATGTTGAGGAAAGATCCCTCTATGCCTACTTTCTGCAGGGTTTTTATCATAAATGGGTGTTGAATTTTGTCGAAAGCTTTCTCTGCATCTATTGAGATGATCATATGGTTTTTCTCCTTCAACTTGTTAATATGGTGTATCACATTGATTGATTTGCGTATATTGAAGAATCCTTGCATTCCTGGAATAAACCCCACTTGATCATGGTGTATGATCCTTTTAATGTGCTGTTGGATTCTGTTTGCTAGTATTTTGTTGAGGATTTTTGCATCTATGTTCATCAGTGATATTGGCCTGTAGTTTTCTTTCTTTGTGACATCCTTGCCTGGTTTTGGTATCAAGGTGATGGTGGTCTCGTAGAATGAGTTTGGGAGTGTTCCTCCCTCTGCTATATTTTGGAAGAGTTTGAGAAGGATGGGTGTTAGCTCTTCTCTAAATGTTTGATAGAATTCGCCTGTGAAGCCATCTGGTCCTGGGCTTTTGTTTGATGGAAGATTTTTAATCACAGTTTCAATTTCAGTGCTTGTGATTGGTCTAGTCATATTTTCTATTTCTTTCTGAGTCAGTCTTGGCAGGTTGTGCATTTCTAAGAATTTGTCCATTTCTTCCAGGTTGTCCATTTTATTGGCATAGAGTTGCTTGTAGTAATCTCTCATGATCTTTTGTATTTCTGCAGTGTCAGTTGTTACTTCTCCTTTTTCATTTCTTTTTTTTTTCCATTTTTTTAATTAGTTTCTGCTTTATAACAAAGTGAATCAGTCATACATATACATCTGTTCCCACATCCCCTCCCTCATGCATCTCCCTCCCTCCCACCCTCCCTATCCCTCCCCTCCAGGCAGTCACAAAGCACCGAGCTGATCTCCCTGTGCTCTGCGGCTGCTTCCCACTGTCTATCTAGCCTACGTTTGGTAGTGTATATATGTCCATGCCTCTCTTTCGCTTTGTCACAGCTTACCCTTCCCCCTCCCCATATCCTCAAGTCCATTTTCAAGTAGGTCTGTGTCTTTATTCCCGTTTTACCCCTAGTTTCTTCATGACATTTTTTTTTCTTATATTCCATATATATGTGTTAGCATACGGTATTTGTCTTTCTCTTTCTGACTTACTTCACTCTGTATGACAGACTCTAGGTCTATCCACCTCATTACAAATAGCTCAGTTTCGTTTCTTTTAATGGCTGAGTAATATTCCATTGTATATATGTGCCACATCTTCTTTATCCATTCATCCGATGATGGACACTTAGGTTGTTTCCAGCTCCGGGCTATTGTGAATAGAGCTGCAATGAACATTTTGGTACATGTCTCTTTTTGAATTATGGTTTTCTCAGGGTATATGCCTAGTAGTGGGATTGCTGGATCATATGGTAGTTCTATTTTTAGTTTTTTAAGGAACCTCCATACTGTTCTCCATAGTGGCTGCACCAATTCACATTCCCACCAGCAGTGCAAGAGTGTTCCCTTTTCTCCACACCCTCTCCAGCATTTATTGTTTCTAGATTTCTTGATGATGGCCATTCTGACTGGTGTGAGATGATATCTCATTGTAGTTTTGATTTGCATTTCTCTAATGATTAATGATGTTGAGCATTCTTTCATGTGTTTGTTGGCTCCTTTTTCATTTCTAATTCTATTGATTTGAGTCTTCTCCCTTCTTTTCTTGATGAGTCTGGCTAATGGTTTGTCAATTTTGTTTATCTTCTCAAAGAACCAGCTTTTAGTTTGGTTGATCTTTGCTATCGTTTCCTTCATTTCATTTTCATTTATTTCTGATCTGATCTTTATGATTTCTTTCCTTCTGCTAACTTTGGGGGTCTGTTGTTCTTCTTTCTCTAATTGCTTTAGGTGCAGCGTCAGGTTGTTTACTCGAAATGTTTCCTGTTTCTTAAGGTGGGATTGTATTGCTATAAACTTCCCCCTTAGAACTGCTTTTGCTGCATCCCATAGGTTTTGGGTTGTTGTGTCTCCATTGTCATTTGTTTCTAGGTATTTTTTAATTTCCTCTTTGATTTCTTCAGTGATCACTTCGTTATTGAGTAGTGTATTGTTTAGCCTCCATGTGTTTGTATTTTTTACAGATCTTTTCCTGTAATTGATGTCTAGTCTCATAGCATTGTGGTCGGAAAAGATACTTGATACAATTTCAATTTTCTTAAATTTACCAAGGCTTGATTTGTGACCCAAGATATGATCTATCCTGGAGAATGTTCCAGGAGCACTTGAGAAAAATATGTATTCTGTTGTTTTTGGATGAAATGTCCTATAAATATCAACTAAGTCCATCTTGTTTAATGTATCATTTAAAGCTTGTGTTTCCTTATTTATTTTCATTTTGGACGATCTGTCCATTGGTGAAAGTGGGGTGTTAAAGTCCCCTACTATGATTGTGTTACTGTCGATTTCCCCTTTTATGGCTGTTAGTATTTGCCTTATGTATTGAGGTGCTCCTATGTTGGGTGCATAAATATTTACAATTGTTATATCTTCTTCTTGGATTGATCCCTTGATCATTATGTAGTGTCCTTCTTTGTCTCTTCTAATAGTCTTTATTTTAAAGTCTATTTTGTCTGATATAAGAATTGCTACTCCAGCTTTCTTTTGATTTCCATTTGCATGGAATATCTTTTTCCATCCCCTTACTTTCAATCTGTATGTGTCTTTAGGTCTGAAGTGGGTCTCTTGTAGACAGCATATATATGGGTCTTGTTTTTGGATCCATTCAGGCACTCTGTGTCTTTTGGTGGGAGCATTTAGTCCATTTACATTTAAGGTAATTATTGATATGTATGTTCCTATTCCCATTTCCTTAATTGCTTTGGGTTCGTTATTGTAGGTATATTCCTTCTGTTGTGTTTCTTGCCTAGAGAAGTTCCTTTAGCATTTGTTGTAAAGCTGGTTTGGTGGTGCTGAACTCTCTCAGCTTTTGCTTGTCTGTAAACGTTTTAATTTCTCCATCAAATCTGAATGAGATCCTTGCTGGGTAGAGTAATCTTGGCTGCAGGTTTCTCTCCTTCATCACTTTAATTATGTCCTGCCACTCCCTTCTGGCTTGTAGAGTTTCTGCTGAGAGATCAGCTGTTATCCTGATGGGGATTCCCTTGTGTGTTATTTGTTGCTTTTCCCTTGCTGCTTTTAATATGATTTCTTTGTGTTTAATTTTTGACAGTTTGATTAATATGTGTCTTGGCGTATTTCTCCTTGGATTTATTCTGTATGGGACTCTCTGTGCCTCCTGGACTTGATTAACTATTTCCTTTCCCATATTGGGGAAGTTTTCAACTATAATCTCTTCAAATATTTTCTCAGTCCCTTTCTTTTTCTCTTCTTCTTCTGGAACCCCTATAATTCGAATGTTGGTGCGTTTAATGTTGTCCCAGAGGTCTCTGAGACTGTCCTCTGTTCTTTTCATTCTTTTTTCTTTATTTTGCTCTGCACCAGTTATTTCCACTATTTTATCTTCCACCTTACTTATCCGTTCTTCTGCCTCAGTTATTCTACTATTGATCCCATCTAGAGTATTTTTTATTTCATGTATTGTGTTTTTAATCGATGCTTGATTCATCTTTAGTTCTTCTAGGTCCTTGTTAACTGTTTCTTGCATTTTGTCTATTATATTTCCACGATTTTGGATCATCTTTACCATCATTATTCTGAATTCTTTTTCATGTAGACTGCCTATTACCTCTTCATTTGTTAGGTCTGGTAGGTTTTTATCTTGCTCCTTCACCTTCTGTGTGTTTTTCTGCCTTCTCATTTTGCTTATGTTACTGTGTTTGGGGTCTCCTTTTTGCAGGCTGCAGATTCGTAGTTCCTGTTGTTTTTCGTGTCTGACCCCAGTGGCTAAGGTTGTTTCAGTAGGTTGTGTAGGCTTCCTGGTGGGGGGGGACTAATGCCTGTGTTCTGGTGGTTGAGGCTCGATCTTGTCTTTCTTGTGGACAGGTCCACGTCTGGTGGTGTGTTTTGGGGTGCCTATGGCCTTATCATGTTTTTAGGTAGCTTCTCTGCTAATGGGTGGGGTTGTGTTCCTGCCTTGCTAGTTGCTTGGCATAGGGTGACCAGCACTGTAGCTTGCTGGTCGTTGACTGAAGCTGGGTGCTGGTGTTGGGATGGAGATCTCTGGGAGATTTTCGCTGCTTGATATTATGTGGAGCTGGGAGGTCTCTTGTGGACCCGTGTCCTGAAGTTGGCTCTCCCACTTCAGAGGCAGAGCACTGGCTCCTGGCTGCAGCACCAAGAGCCTTTCATCCACCCAGCTCAGAATAACAGGGAGAAAAAGCAGAAAGAAAGAATTAGTAGAAGAAAGAAAGAGAGAGGGAAAGAAAGGAAGAAGGGAAGAAAGGAAGGAAGGAAGGAAGAAAGAAAGAAAGGAGGGAGGGAGTGAGGAAGGATGGAAAGAAAGAAGGAAAGAAAGGAGGGAGGGAGGGAGCAATGAAAGCAAAAGGAAGAGTGAATGGAAGAAGGGAGGGAGGGAGGGAGGAAGGAAAGAAAGAAAGAAAGACAGGAGGGAGGGAGGGAGGAAGGAAAGAAAAAGAAAGTGGAAAGAAGAAGGGTGGGAGGGAGGGAGGAAAGAAAAAGAAAGAAGGAAAGGAAGAGCGGAGGGAGGGAGGGAGGAAGGGAAGGTAGGAAAAAAAGAAAGAGCAGGTAAAGTAAAATAGAAGAAAGTATGAAATATAGTAGCGTTATTAAAATTAGAAAGTAATTATTGGAAAAAAAAAAAACGGACCGATAGAACCCTGGGACATATGGTGGAAGCAAAGCTATACAGAGAGAATCTTACACAGAAGATTACACATACACATTCACAAAAAGAGAGCAGGGGGAAAAATCAAAAATCTTGCTCTCCAAGCCCACCTCCTCAATTTGGGATAATTCGTTGTAAAAAGAGGAAAAGGGCAAGAAGTCTGAAATCTTGCTCTCTAAGTCCACCTCCTTACTTTGGAATAATTCGTTGTAAAAAGAGGAAAAGGGGGGAAAGTCTTAAATCTTGTCCTCAAAGTCCACTTCCTCAATTTGGGATGATTCGCTGTCCATTCATGCACTCCACAGACGCAGGGCACATCAAATGGACCGTGGAGCTTGAATCCGCTGCCTCCGAGGCTGCACAGAGAGATTTCCCTGACTCTGCTCTCACAGCTCCCGGGTCACAGCCTTGGACCTGGCCCCGCCTCTGTGCGTAGGACACCGGAGGGCGTCCGTTCTTCGCTCAGACAGGACGGGTTTAAAGGAGCCGCTGATGCGGGGGCTCTGGCTCACTCAGGCAGAGGGGAGGGAGGGGCGCGCAGTGTGGGGCGGGCCTGCGGCGGCAGAGGCCGGCGTGACGTTGCAGCAGCCCATGGCGCTCCGTGCGCTTTCCCGGGAAAGCCGTCCCCGGGTCTCGGGACCCCGGCAGTGGCGGGGTGCACAGGTCCCCCGGAAGGCGGGGCGGACAGTGACCCGCGCTCGCACACAGGCCCCGCGGCTGCGGCGGCGGGCCGCGGCGGCGGCGGCGGAGACAAGTTACTTTTAACTCTAATATTACTTTCATCTGCTCTAAGGGGCTAAGACACTTACAGAGAAGTTTTGAAGTACCTAAGGTTATCTCCTGCATTCTCCTGGTCAGCTCACAGATTCTGAGAGGTGTGAGACCCCATATATACAGTACAGGTCAGATCAGTCAGTGCTGGTGTCATTGCTTAAACAAGGCCAAAAGCAGATAAGAATCAGGGAGCTATTTTATTGTATTGGATAACATTACCATAAGCCTTAGAATTGGTCAATTCCTGTAGCCCACACCCAAGGACTCAAAGTGGAACCTGAATGTTAGCCTGTACAATTCTCCTGCGCAGCTGGGTTAGAGACAGGCTGTGCTCAGTCCGGGCTCCCTCTTCATAACGAAGTGTCCCACTTAGGGAACAGCTCCCTAGAGTATGGACAGCCCCTGACTCAGTGGGCATACGTACATTGTATAGAAAACAAAGACTGGGAGAAAAATATGATACGATTGATAGTGGCTGTATCTAAATGGTAGGATTTCAGTTTTGCCAAATCTTGTGTATTTGATTTTCTTTAAGACAAGTGATTAGTGAATAAATATAGCATATTTTGTCTAGGACTGAATTCAGTCCTGTAATGGAGGTTGCTGTTAATCAAGTATAAAATATTATACAATAGAAGACATGACAAATGCAGTAGCTGGCATTGTGGATGCTGGGGAAAGAGTGATCTGGGAAAAATCAAGAGACAGTGGCAATTTAGCAGAAGCTCAAAAGAGGCAGGATGGGTCATGGGTCTGTGTCATTGAAACAGAGCATGCATTGTAGTGTTTACCATTTTTTAGATCGACCCTTCCCTTCTGATGAGGCTCCCGTTAGCTAGAAAGCCAAAGCTCTGTTTTCATTTCCTTCCTCTTGTCCTTTGCCTTCCTTCTTCCCCCAAAAGAGGATGGCCCAACACCAGCTCAGCCCACACTTACTAACCTCCCACATCCATACACCCCACCCCATGTCCTCATCGAGAAGAAAGCCCCTGAGTAATTCCTGAGCCGCATCACCAGTGTCCTGACAGTTACTCTGTGTCCCTCCAGGTCTCCCTGAGGATGTGGCGGATGACCTGCACCGTGATAGGACAGAAGAAAAGCCTCCATGGAAAATCAAGGTAAGCTGGATTTTTTCTGGCCTGAGATAGAAATATTGCTTTATTTTTCTTTCAATAGAATTGAGTTATGTATATTTGAGGGTATTCCTTCCAGATACATACAATTCCCTTGGTTGGGAGAATGTGGAGTGAGAGTCTATGACCAACTCATGGTGCCTGATTCCACAGGACATTAAAATTGACAGCATCCATTACAGCCTGTAGAGTATGGAGCTCTCTCTCCTGCAGCAATTTTTCTTCTAGGCAAAGAATTCTGTAATTTCCAACCTAAATGGACTTGGAAGTTCCATCCTCCCAGCAAAGTTCTTGCCTTTCAGCCTGAGTAGGTTTGCTCTGATAACCCTTGCTGGGTTCCCTGGACCACTGTTTCTTATGAGGTTTTCTACTGTCAGCAAATGAACAAATGACCTGAGCATCACTGTGATCTTATCCTCATAGTGTTTTCTCTTCTGTAATTGCAGGTGGCCTTCCCAGAACGTGAAAACGGTATGTATTCTGGAATCAGTCACTTGGGGAGGAAGAACTTTGAAGATGAGAAAGTGGGACATTCTTGCTGGTTTTAGTGTAGAGGGCAACTTGATTGCAAATTTGTGCTGGGAATGAGTGTAGGAATCCTGGTGATAGAAAGTGATTTACAAGTAATGTGACCAATTACTATAGTCCCAGGAAGAAGCTGTATTACGATTAGGTGGTGTAGGTTTGTGTGCATGAGACTGGGTGTGTCTGTATGTGAAATGAGTGGTATGATTCTGTGAGTATGTGCACTTTTTGTGTTGCGTTTCCCTTGATTTATGTTCCCCTAAACATCACTGTTACTGGTGCCAACTTTCTAGAAAATATTCCCATCACCACTGCATCATGAATGGGTATGGATATAAAAGTAAATAAACTGTACACTTTCAGTGTGTGCATTGATTTTATACCAAGTGAGCCTCATTTAACCTGGAAAACAAATCCTATCACCACCCAGGCAAAGGTTTACTGGATTATTATTATTATTATTATTATTATTATTATTATTATTATTATTATTATTTGGCTGTGTTGGGTCTTCGTTGCAGTGCACGGGGTTCTCATTTCGGTGGCTTCTGTTGTTCCAGAGCATGGGCTCTAGGTGCATGGGCTTCAATAGTTGTGGCACGTGGGCTGAGTAGTTGTGACTTGCGGGCTCTGGACAGGCTTAGTAGTTGTGGTGCACGGACTTAGTTGCTCCATGGCTGGATTCTTAATGAACAAAACTGGGTTTCAGCATCCCTACTACTGGGTCAATTACAACTTCATTTAATAAGAAATCTCATCTCTTAGTAGGTCTCATAGCATTCTGAATGGTTATGATACATCTCTCTGCCACTTCCCTCATTCTAACTATTTCCTATTAGAGCCTCGGGATGAGTCCTCCCCCCTTACCTGAAGCACCTAGTGCTAGGCAGGCCTCCTTCCTTTTGAAGGGAGCCCATGCTTGTACCCACATGCCACACCCAGTTCTGGAGGAGTCCGAGAAAGAAGGAGCCTCGAGGAGTACATGGAGGAAATTCACTCCACCTTTCTCCTTTGAGGCTAATATTCACTATCGGATTCTGTGCTAAGGAAACAAAATGTCCTTCTCCTGTGGAAAGTCTGTCTTCCATCACTTGTGCCGGCCCTGTTTCTGTGTGCTGGGCAAGGAACACTGCATACAGTGAAGACAGAACCAAGAGATCTACCCCAGGGATTGAGCTCAGGTTAGGCACTGGCTCTGTCTGTCCTGTCCATGATCCATCATTCATCATGGTTGTGACTCTTGGACAGTCACTTATCTCTCTAAATTTCCACACCCTCCACCATAACATATGGGTTACAGCCCTCACTTTGCCCTCCCCTTCACCCCCAACAGGGCTGGGTGTCAGACATGATAATGGATATTCTCCAAGAACTGTAAAGCCTTTTTCCCATGCAAAAGCTGAGGAGTAATCTTGAATCCCCCTTTACTGGGAGCCGTCAAATCCCTTCTCTCCTTTCAACAGCTACGAAATATCCAGGTTCTTCTTGCCATCATTCAGGATTGAACACTTATAGAGCATTTGTGAAGCACCGGTCCTTTATTTTTCAAACATTTTACCTGTATTCAATCATTTTTGGCCACATGACATAATGCTAAATGTAGGCCATATTAACATTTCTACATCTCAGAACAGGGAACTGAGGCAAAGAGGGATCTACATATCTTTCCCAAGTACATGCTTCTTCTAAACGGGATTTGAATCCAGTCCATCAGTCATGGTCCCAATGGTTTGCTGAATTTCTAGACATTCTCAGTTAAATAAAGATATTTGCCCACAAAACCTGTCTGTTGGGTGTTTTCACTGCATACCAAACTGCAAGATCTTCCTAAGACCAACTTTGATTCAGGAGGCTCTGCTGGGCAGCTGGTGAGGAAAGGGACCAAAGGATTGAACTGTGAATAAATTATTGCTAATTTCCCCATGGTCTTCTGCCAGCAAGATGTCAATAGTTGTCTCTATTGTAATGCATTTCCCAGGATGCTGCTCCGAGAATGCGAGAAGAAGAAACACTCATCAGAGGTCAAGAATATCAACCCCAGGCTGGCTGAAAAAGATCCGCATCCGGCCACATTTTAGGATGCACCCTATAAATGACCCAGCTGAAGGTACTGTGGAAAATGTCTCGTTCGGTTCACTCAAGAATAATTATTCTAGTTGATTCAGTGCCTCATATTGAAGAAAAAGCTATGAAATATTAAGCAGTATTCTTCTTTTATTCCATGAGTTCAAATTGAAACTTACTAAGCCAGCTGGTACTGTTTTAACCATGGAAGTAAACATGCATTTAAAATTCAACATTTGGTTCATGTTTAAGAGGGAAGATGGTCTCTAGTTATGGTTTAGACATTAGCTGATTTTTGAACGTCAGCAACAACACATCCCTCCCTGAAACCATGTTTTGAGATTTCTTTAAATTATTAGACATTATTTAGAACAGGATTATATTGACATAAAAGTTGTACATGCAATACAGAAAATTCCTGTATCCTATCACTCCAGTTTCAGCTATTAATAATATATAGCATAGGTGAAGTACATTTGTTACATTTAGTGAAACAATGTAAGTATATTTTTACTAATGAAAAGTCCATAGTTCACCTCAGAGTCACACCTTGTGTTGTTATATTCAATGATATTTGAAATATGTACAATATTATTTGTCACCATTATGGTGCCATACAGAAATGTGTACACTAATGTTCATAGTCGCATTATTCTTAGTAGCCAAAAGATAGAAACAATCCAAAGTCAATGAGGTGATGAATGGATAAATAAATTGTGATATATATACAGAATGGAATAATTTTCAACCATAAAAAGGAATTAAAGATTGACTTATGCTACAAAATGAATGATCCAAATAATATAAAAATATATTATTGTTAGTGAAATAAGGCAGGCGCAGAAAGACCAATATTATATGATTCCACTTGTATGAGGTACCTAGTGTAGGCAAACTCACAGACACCGGAAGTAGAAATTACCAAGGTCAGGAGGCAGGAGTAAGGTGGATTATGATTTAATGGGTACAGAGGTTACGTTGAAATGATGAAAAAGTTTAAGATGTAGATTGTGTTGATGGCTACACAGCATTGTGAAAGTAAGAAATGCTAGTGAACTGTATACCTCAAAATTATGAAAAGCATAAATATGTATATTTCATCACAATAAAATAAGTCAAAAATCCAACAGAATGGACGATGAATGAAGGAGCAACATATTTGATTAGAAGGAAGCTGAAAGAGTCTTGTAACATTTCAAGAAGAAGGGGGATTTGGAGGGACTTTGAAATGGGCAGAGGGGCCGTGGGACTCTATACTGAAACATAGTGCAATGTTAGTGTTTAAGCTTTTTCAGACTGACACTTTCAAATTGATTAGGTTCCCTACAGCTAGAAAGCTAAAGGTTCTCTTCCTCATTTCTGAAATGTTCCTCCCCTTTGCCTTCCTCCACCCACCAGGGAGGTTTGTCCAACAGCACCTCAGTCCACACTCAGTAACCACCTGCATCCATACACTCCCACCCTGTGTCCACATTAACGAGGCTCTCTGAGTAATTCCTGAGCATCATCATCAGTGTCCTGACACTTACTCTGTGTCCTCCTAGAGCCCCCTGAGGACCTGTTGGAGAAACTGCCCCATGTGAGGACAATCAAAGTGGCTCCTGCTACCTCCAGGGTAAGCTCCCCTTATTTATCAGAGATTAAAAGTTTGCTTCATTTCTTTCTTTTCCAATTGATTTCAGATCTGAAGATCTACAATGTTCAAGACAGCTGATGTATACAATTTTGCTTGGTTGGATGAATGCTGATTGAAGGTCTTTCCCAACAGATAACTCATTCAAAAGGCCATTTAAAAAATGGCAACACCAGTTAGAAACTGTAGAGTCAGACACACTTTCCTCAGCAGAAAATTTCCCTCCTTGAAATAGACTTTTGTATTTGCTCCTCAAAGTGGACCTGAGAGATCTTCCAGGCAAAGCTCCAGCCTTTCCCACAGCTGTCTTCTCTGGTTTCTTTTGGGGCCATTGACTCAACAACCGTTTCCCATTTGGTTTTCTGAGGACAAAAAAAAGAGATGAAATACCTGTGTCCACGGAGCACAGGATGCTGAGATCCTTACACTGTTTTCTCTTCTCTAATCACAGGTGGATTGGACAGCAAACAAAAACGGTATGTATTCAGAGTTCACCCCTGTGCTGAGGAACAATCTAGATGATGAAGAAGGTGGGACACTCTTGCTGGCTTTGCTTGGGGAGACACCCTGATTCAGCGCCCCTACATGGATGAGGGCTGGGGGTGTAGAGCTAGAGACTGATTTCCCAGTAAAGAGCCATGCCCAAGTTCTATGGTCCTGGAAGTAACTGCATCATTTAGATGATGTGGGTTTGTGTGTATCAGGGTTGGGGTGGGGTCCATGTGTGAGCCTATGTGGTGTGATTGTGAACCTGCATGCGTGAGCGTGTGTGTGTTTCCTGAGGAGATATTTCCCTCTTACACAGCACAATTCACCTGTCAACAAAGCTCATCACCACTGCACACTGTCTGTACACTACATTGTTCTTCCCTCAACACAGCTGTAGCCCAGATTTGGTTAATATTCCTTTTCCTCAGAAGGAGATGGTGCAGAGATAAATGTTCTAAGCTCTTGACCTCCTAAGTGGAAAAGCCAAACTGAGAACCCAGGGGTGGGTCCCAATGTGGATGCTCTGGATCCCTGACCTGCACTTACCACTCAGCCAAGGGATCCTCAGTCATGGAGCAAGGGAGTCCCTGCATCCGTATCCTTGGCTGGAAGTCCTAGCATCTCCAAAGGTCCAGACCTTGCCCATCAGGTGGCCTTAGTGGTCACAGAATCCAGGGAAGCTATGGGTGGGCTTATCAGTTGACTTTGGCACAGTCATTAATGTGAAATTCACCTCAGGACCTGCATTCTCCTGGTCAGCTCACAGATTCTGAGAGGTGTGAGACCCCATGTATACAGTACAGGTCATATCTGTCAGTGCTGGTGTCATTGCTTAAACAAGGCCAAAAGCAGATAAGAATCAGGGAGCTATTTTATTGTATTGGATAACATTACCATAAGCCTTAGAATTGGTCAATTCCTGTAGCCCACACCCAAGGACTCAAAGTGGAACCTGACTGTTAGCCTGTACACATCTCCTGCGCAGCTGGGTTAGAGACAGGCTGTGCTCAGTCCGGGCTCCCTCTTCATAACGAAGTGTCCCACTTAGGGAACAGCTCCCTAGAGTATGGACAGCCCCTGACTCAGTGGGCATACGTACATTGTATAGAAAACAAAGACTGGGAGAAAAATATGATACGATTGATAGTGGCTGTATCTAAATGGTAGGATTTCAGTTTTGTCAAATCTTGTGTATTTGATTTTCTTTAAGACAAGTGATTAGTGAATAAATGTAGCATATTTTGTCTAGGATTGAATTCAGTCCTTTAATGGAGGTTGCTGTTAATCAAGTATAAAATATCATACAACAGAAGACATGATAAATGCAGTAGCTGGCATTGTGGATGCTGGGGAAAGAGTGATCTGGGAAAAATCAAGCGACAGTGGCAATTTAGCAGAAGCTCAAAAGAGGCAGGATGGGTCATGGGTCTGTGTCATTGAAACAGAGCATGCATTTTAGTGTTTACCATTTTTTAGATCGACCCTTCCCTTCTGATGAGGCTCCCCTTAGCTAGAAAGCCAAAGCTCTGTTTTCATTTCCTGCCTCTTGTCCTTTGCCTTCCTTCATCCCCCAAAGAGGATGGCCCAACAACAGCTCAGCCCACACTTACTAACCTCCCACATCCATACACACCACCCCATGTCCTCATCGAGAAGAAAGCCCCTGAGTAATTCCTGAGCCGCATCACCAGTGTCCTGACAGTTACTCTGTGTCCCTCCAGCTCTCCCTGAGGATGTGGTGGATGACCTGCACCGTGATAGGACAGAAGAAAAGCCTCCGTGGATCCCCAAGGTAAGCTGGATTTTTTCTGGTCTGAGATAGAAATATCGCTTTATTTCTCTTTCAATAGAATTAAGTTATGTATATTTGAGGGTATTCCTTCCAGATACATACAATTCCCTTGGTTGGGAGAATGTGGAGTGAGAGTCTATTGCCATCTCATGTTGCCTGATTCCACAGGACATTACAATTGACAGCATCCATTACAGCCTGTAGAGTATGGAGCTCTCTCTCCTGCATCGATTTTTCTTCTAGGAAAAGAATTCTGTAATTTCCAACCTAAATGGACTTGGAAGTTCCATCCTCCCAGCAAAGTTCTTGCCTTTCAGCCTGAGTAGGTTTGCTCTGATACCCCTTGCTGGGTTCCCTGGACCACTGTTTCTTATCAGGTTTTCTACTGTCAGCAAATGAACAAAAGACCTGAGCATCACTGTGATCTTATCCTCATAGTGTTTTCTCTTCTGTAATTGCAGGTGGCCTTCCCAGAACGTGAAAACGGTATGTATTCTGGAATCAGTCACTTGGGGAGGAAGAACTTTGAAGATGAGAAAGTGGGACATTCTTGCTGGTTTTAGTGTAGAGGGCAAACTGATTCCAAATTTGTGCTGGGAATGAGAGTAGGGGTCCTGGTGATAGAAAGTGATTTACAAGTAATGTGACCAATTACTGTAGTCCCAGGAAGAAGCTGTCTTACGGTTAGGTGGTGTAGGTTTGTGTGCATGAGACTGGGTGTGTCTGTATGTGAAATGAGTGGTATGATTCTGTGTGTGTATGTGAACTTTTTGTGTTGTTTTTCCCTTGATTTATGTTCCCCAAATGTTTTGAAATGTCCACGCAGTCCTGTTGACTACATGCACCTTGTTGTACAGCAAGTGTCTAGAACTTTTCCATTTTGCAAATAACACATTATAACCTTGAACAGAGACTTCCCATGTCAACCTCCTGCCAGCTCTTGGAACCACCCTTCCACTCTCTGATTCTCGGAGTTTTCTTTCCGTTTTTGACCTTCTGTGACTGGCTTATTTCACTCTTACAAATGTCCCCAAGTTCTTTCGTGTTGCTGCAAATGGCAGGATTTCCTTCTTTTTCAAAGACTGAATGACATTCCACTGCATGTATACACCACATTTTCTTTATTAATTCATCTTCCCATGGACACTAGGCAGTTTTCCTATGTTGTGTATTGTGTATAATGCTGCAATGGACATGAGATTGTAGATATCTCTTGGACACTCTTGTTTTATCCCCTTTGTATATAAACCTAAATGAGTGACTGCTGTATTTTATGCTAGTTCTCTTAATAATTTTTGGTGGACCTCCATTCTGTTTTCCATAATGGCTACACCATTTTACATTACTACAGTGTACAAAGCAGGGTACAGAAGATCCACTTCTTCACATCTTTGCCAGCATCCATTAATTTTCTTTCTTTTCTTTTTTTTTTCTTTTTTTTTTTTTTTTGCATTACACGGGCCTCTCATTGTTGTGGGCTCTCCCGTTGCGGAGCACAGGCTCCAAACGCACAGGCTCAGTGGCCATGGCTCATGGGCCCAGCCGCTCAGTGGCATGTGGGTTCCTCCCAGACCGGGGCACGAACACGTGTCCCCTGCTTCGGCAGGCGGACTCTCAACCACTGTGCCACCAGGGAAGCCCTAATTGTTTTTTTATAATACACATCCTAAGAGGTGTGAGTGATATCTCCTTGTGGCTTGAATTCCATTTCCCTGATGCTTAGCGATGTTGAGCAAATTTTCATATGTAGATTGAGCACCTGTATGTCTTTATGGAGAAATGTCTAGTGAAGTTTTTTACCCATTTTTAAACTCACTAATTTGCCCGCTGTTTTTCTGAAACTGACTTGTAGTAGTTTCTTATATATTCTGGATATTGGTCCCTTATTCAGATACAAGGTTTACACATATTTCCTCCCATCGTATAGGTTGCCTTTTCATTCTGTTGATTGTTGAAGAGACTATCCTTTCTTCACTTGGTAATCTTAGAACCTTGGCCAAGATCAGTTGGCCATATATATGTGCATATATTTGGGGTCTCTCTATTATATTTCATTGGTCTATCTCACTGTCTTGATGCCAGTAGCAGACTGTTTTGACTACTGTGGAATTGTTATGTGTTTTGAGTTCAGGAAGTGTTAATCTCCATCATTGCTCTTTGCTCTCAAGATTGTTTTATCTACTTGGGTGCGGTTCCGTATGTATTGTAGGATTCTGTCTACTTCTATAATAATGTAATGGAATTTTGTGGGTTGTTGCGATATATGGGTACATCACTTTATGTAGTACAGAAATGCCAACAGTATTTAATAATCCAGTCTATGAACATGGTATGTCATTCCAATTACTTGTGTCTTCTTTAATTTCTTTCCGCAATGTCCGGTAGTTTTAAGTATACAAATTTTTCACCTCCCATGGGGCCTTTTCCACTTCCTTCCTCAGGTCTTCTAGAGTCAGGTTTGAGAAAGATGGACTCATGGAGAGAGTGAAATCCCTCCCTCCCCTCTGCACCTACTCTCTGATTATGTCTAATATAGGTGTACTGGGCCATGCCCTTCACCTCTGTCTACAAGTGGGCCCCTTGCTGGGAATTCCTCTTGTATCTGAGTGTTGACTGTACTATTTCAGTGTCCACAAGGACTCTCCCAATGCCTGGTGTGTTTCCAAGAGCCCAAGATATACCTACATATGAATGATCAGATCAGACCATCAAATTTTCTGCAGTAAAGGACAACCAGGAGAGGGGTGGCTGTTTGCCTCTTTCTCATCTTTGGATTTCTTAGAGCTGAGCTTTCCAGTGTGGTAGCCACTAACCAAATGTGTCTCTTTATAATTAATTTAGTTCAAACAATAATTATCTCATTCTATTAAAAAATGCAAAAAACACACAATTGCTTGGTCACACTAGCCATGTTCCAAGTATGTGTGTAACATCAGGAATTTCAGGGTGGTAATGTTGATGGTGAAAGCTATAAATGGGTCTATAGAAGTGAGGGGTCGAAATGTGATTTTCTCAGCATCTCTCCCTCATTTGAAATTTTCAACTGTGATCAATATCTTATTGAAGGACTCTGTCTGCTCAGAGCACAGGGGAGGTCTGAGAACCTGGAGGGAAGAACAGGGAGATGCTGTGTGACCCAGCAAGTCGAGTAGAAGAAATGGGTGGGTCAACTTGTATAATAACTTTATGCTCATGGTTGTGTTTGTACAGAATGCATTTTGGAGAGCATACATAGCAGTGATGCTGATGACGATTCACATAGCGAACAACTCTCAGTTAGGATCTAAAGCAAGACAATTCCTAGAACACTTGGGTTCTACCCACTTCTTTAGAAACTAAGGAAGGTGAATATGAAATCAGGAAGCAGAAGGAAATATGTGTAGAATACTGATTTGTTCTTTCCAAATTTTAATGATATAATAGAGTTATTGTATCCATGTCCTTTGACTGTACTGTGCTTATAGTCATCTTTTCTTGCTTTGCCATTCAGAAATTTGCTTTCTCACAAGACTACTCTTTCATTGCTTTTTCACTGCCAAAGATGAAAGCTTCGTTTCTGTTTGGTACCTGGAGGGTATTTTGCACCAGGGATTTTGGTTTCCTTTTTACATTCACGTATGATGGCCATATCCTAGTGGGAACAAAACTCTCATAATCACTTGACACTGGAGAAAAAGTTCTTATAGTGAGTGTCAGGTGGTGGATGAGACTTGAACTCTCTCCCTCTACACTTTCAGGACTTGTAGCTTCACCTTACTTTTGTCCTCACTGTTTATTCCTCATGGAAAGCGCACTCCCAGAGATGGATGAGTCACAGAACACATGCTTTGTGATCACTGCATGTGCTCAGTCTCCTCATTTCAGCCTCAGCACCTCCCAAGGCTGATGTGCTGACATGCTTCCATTTGAGAGGGCTCCGTGTCCAGCTGCCCCTAAAGACCCTTCATGGCCGGCAGGAATTCTAGAGGACTATGTGAAGGGGCTGCTGGGTTCGCTTCACACACTGGCTCTCACAGCCCTGCTAACCTGGTCTCCTGGAATTGACCAGGCCCAGGACAGAGACTCAGGGCAGCAGGACCCAGGGTCACTCCTCTTCTTACAACCCACTGCTCCATCCGGACAGCCCTGCCCCTGCTCCCCACACTCCAGTCCTGCCTACCCTCGGACCTTTCCTCAGGCCTGCCTTGGTCTTATACTTCCCAGTTGTTCCAAGGCTGGGATAAACCCTGGCAGGTGCTGTCTGTTTAGGAGGCTTCCCCTGCTGTAGAACATTTGTTTCAATCTTCCAGACTAAGGGAATTGGTTCAAGTTACTTTTAACTCTAATATTGCTTTCATCCTCTCTAAGGGGCTAAGAGACTTACGGAGTTGTTTTGAAGTACCTAAGGTTAGCTCAGGCACAGGACACTTACTTGTTTTGTGAAGTTGGTTGCATATCTAGGCTATTGTGGAGAATGCTGCAATAAACCTATGTTCATCTCATTGTGATACTGATTTAATTTCCTTTGGATATATACCCAGAACTGTGATTGCTGAATCATATGATATTTCTGTTTATAATTTTAAAAGGAACGCCCATACTCTTTTTCATAATAGTGGCACCATTTTATATTCCCACCAGCAGTGTACAAAGTTTCCAATTCCCCACATCTTTGCCTTAAACTGTTAATTTTTTTCTTTATAATACACAGCCTAACAGGTATGAGGTGTTGATTTGCATTGCTCTGATGATTAGTGAGGTTGAGAACCTTTTCCTATATTTGTTAGCCATTTTTATGTCTTTTTCGGGAAATGTCTTATTTAAATCTTTGCACATTTCTGAACCCAGTTATTTACCACTTTGAATTTTTTAACTTAGTTTGCATTTGAGTTGTAGTGTTTTCTTTAGATGTTTTGGACATTAGCTCCTTTTCTGTTATATGTTTGTAATCTTTCTGTAAGTTATATTTTCATCCTATTGACTGTTGAAAAAACTATACTTTCCCTATTTGTTGTCTTAGAAGCTTGGTGAATTTCATTTGGCCATGTATCTATGAGTTTTCTTGGGGGTTATTTATTCTGGTCTTTAGGGCAATGTATCTGTTTCTATGTCAGTACCATACAGTTTTGATTCCTGTGGCTTTGTAATGTGTTTTGAAGTCAGGAAGTGAGAAGCCTCCATCTATGTTCTTTGTTCTCAGGATAGTTTTCTCTGTTTGGAGTCCTTAGTTGTTCCATATGTATTTTAGGATTTTTTTTTCTTTTACTTAAAAAATGACATTGGGATTTTGATAGGTATTACAATGAATTAATAGTTACCTTTGGGTAGTGTAGAAATGTCAACAATAATAAGTCTCCAGTCTATGAATATGCTATGTCATTTCAATGATTTGTTCCTTGTTTAATTCTTTCAGCAGTGGTTTGTAGTTTTCAGTGTACAGGCCATTTACCTTCTAAGGGCATTTTGTCCCTTCCTTCCCTGGATGATTCAGTGGCAGTGGTGAGAAAGATGGCCTCATGAAGTGAGTGAATGTCCCTCCCTCCCTTCTGCACCTGCTCACTGATTATGTGTAACACAGGTGCACTGGGCCATGCTCATTACCTCTCCCCTCAAGTGGAACACCTGTCGGGAATTCCTCTAGGATCTGGGTGTTGACATTACTGTTTCAGTGTCCCCAAGGTCTCATGAGTGTCTGGCAAGTGTACATGAGCCTAGGAAACACCTACAAAGGAATCATCAAATCTGGCCAGCAAACTTCCCTGCAGAAAGTTTTGGGCTGCACCTCTCATGCCTGCAAGCCCTGTACTTGCTCAGCCTCAGGGCTAAGGAAAGAGCCCGGAGTCAGGGACAGAGACATTCATGGTTAAATAGATGGGAGATCTTTCAGGTCAGAAGCAAAGTGGTCCTGGAGAGACATCCCACTGTAGATAGCCGATGGCAGGCAGAACGCAGCTGCAGCAGTAGCAGCATTCTTCACTCTGGGCGGAATAGGCAGGCTACCAGTTAAAGGGGGAATTGACAGCAGATGTGCTTATCGGTTACCAGGGAAACCAGCAGAGGGACACATCCCTCTTACATCTTGGGCTAAGTACCTTCACGGGGCAGAGGTTTTTCCTTTGGTAAACCATCAGCAAACAGCCATCTTGAATAGGTAGACCATACAGAGGGGAATAACCAGGAGAGCAGTGGTAACATCCTCCATATATCATATAAATATGTATATATATGTAGATATATATATATATATATATATATATATATATACACACATATATATGGAGAGAGAGAGAGAGACGGATGTATATTAAAATGTGGTAGCCACTAGCTAGATGTGCGTGTTATAATTTATTTAATTCAATCAATGATTAACTCAGTGTATTAAAATAAAACAATAAAATATCCAATTACTCCGTCACATTAGTCACATTTTAAATGTATCCATAAGACTTGTAAATTCATATTCGTGTTTCTACAGAATCGACTTTGGATAGCATTTGTGGCCGTGATAAGGAAAAGGATACAGGTAGGAACAACACTTAGGTAGGATCTAATGGCAGAGGGTTCCTGGAAATTTAGGGTTATATCTCCTGCTTTGGAGACTCAGGAAAGTGGATATGAAATCAGAAAGAAGAATGAAATATGTGGAGAGTTCTGGCTTGTTTTTTTCATATTTTAATGATACAATAGAGAGAAATTGTGTCCTTAGACGTGACTGTGCTCTATAATCACCTTTTCTTGATTTGCTCATCAAAACTGATCTTTTGCACATGAGCTGCTCTTTCTTGTGCTTGTCACAGCCTAATATGGAGGTTTGTGTACTGGTTAGCACATCTAGGGTATTGTGCACAGGAGAGTTTGTTTTCTTTTGCATATTGACCTATGATGGACAGAACCTGTGGGTCAAAACTCTTATGGGCCCTTGAAACTTGAGGCCAAGTTCTTCTAGAAAGGGTGAGGTGGTGGATGAGAAGTGAACTGTCTCCCTCTGCACTTTCAGGACTTGTGGCTTCACCTCATGTTTTGTCCTCACTGTTTGTTCCTCTTGTAAAGGACAGTCCCAGAGATGGATGAGTCACAGAACACGTGCTCTGGGATCATTGCATGTGCTCAGTCTCCTTGAGCTCATCTCAGCCTCTGCACTTCCCCAAGGCTGATGTGCTGACATGCTTCCATTTGAGTGGGGTCCACGTTCAGCTGCCCCAAGAGACCCTCCATGGGCGGCAGAAATTCTACAGGGCTGTGTGAAGGGGCAGCTGGGCTTCTTCACACACTTGCTTTCACAGCCCTGCTGACCTGGTCTCCTGGGGTTGACCAGACCCAGGACAGAGAGTCAGTACAGCAGGACCCAGGGTCACTGCTCTTCTTACAACCCACTGCTCCGTCCAGACAGCTCTGCCCCTGCTCCCAACACCCCAGTCCTGCCTACCCACTGACCTTTCCTCAGGCCTGCCTTGGTCTTATCTTTCCCAGTGCTTCCAAGGCTGGGGTAAAGCCTGGCAGGTGCTGTGTGTTTAAGAGGCTCCACTGCTATAGAATTTTATTTCAGTATTCCAGACTAAGGGAATTGGGACAAGTTACTTTTAACTCAAATATTTCTTTCATCCTCTCTAAGGGGCTAAGAGACTTACGGAGTTGTTTTGAAGTACCTAAGGTTAGCTCAGACACAGGACCCTTACTTGTTTTCTGAAGGTGGTTGCATGTTCTTCCCTCAACACATCTGTTGCCCAGATTTGGTTAATATTTCTTCTCCTCAGAAGGATATGGTGCAGAGATAAATGTTCTCAGCTCTTGACCTCCTATGTGGAAAAGCCAAACTGAGAACCAAGGGGTGGGACCCAATGTGGGTGCTCTGGATCCCTGACCTGCACTTACCACTCAGCCAAGGGTTCCTCAGTCATAGACAAAGGGAGTCCCTGCATCCATATCCTTGGCTGGAAGTCCTAGCATCTCCAAAGGTCCAGACCTTGCCCATCAGGTGGCCTTTGTGGTCACAGAATCCAGGGCAGCTATGGGTGGGCTTATCAGTTGACTTTGGCACAGTCATTAATGTGAAATTCACCTCAGGACCTGCATTCTCCTGGTCAGCTCACAGATTCTGAGAGGTGTGAGACCCCATGTACACAGTACAGGTCATATCTGTCAGTGCTGGTGTCATTGCTTAAACAAGGCCAAAAGCAGATAAGAATCAGGGAGCTATTTTATTGTATTGGATAACATTACCATAAGCCTTAGAATTGGTCAATTCCTGTAGCCCACACCCAAGGACTCAAAGTGGAACCTGACTGTTAGCCTGTACACTTCTCCTGCGCAGCTGGGTTAGAGACAGGCCGTGCTCAGTCCGGGCTCCCTCTTCATAACGAAGTGTCCCACTTAGGGAACAGCTCCCTAGAGTATGGACAGCCCCTGTCTCAGTGGGCATACGTTCATTGTATAGAAAACAAAGACTGGGAGAAAAATATGATACGATTGATAGTGGCTGTATCTAAATGGTAGGATTTCAGTTTTGTCAAATCTTGTGTATTTGATTTTCTTCAAGACAAGTGATTAGTGAATAAATGTAGCATATTTTGTCTAGGATTGAATTCAGTCCTTTAATGGCGGTTGCTGTTAATCAAGTATAAAATATCATACTAACAGAAGACATGATAAATGCAGTAGCTGGCATTGTGGATGCTGGGGAAAGAGTGATCTGGGAAAAATCAAGAGACAGTGGCAATTTAGCAGAAGCTCAAAAGAGGCAGGATGGGTCATGGGTCTGTGTCATTGAAACAGAGCATGCATTTTAGTGTTTACCATTTTTTAGATCGACCCTTCCCTTCTGATGAGGCTCCCCTTAGCTAGAAAGCCAAAGCTCTGTTTTCATTTCCTTCCTCTTGTCCTTTGCCTTCCTTCATCCCCCAAAGAGGATGGCCCAACAACAGCTCAGCCCACACTTACTAACCTCCCACATCCATACACACCACCCCATGTCCTCATCGAGAAGAAAGCCCCTGAGTAATTCCTGAGCCGCATCACCAGTGTCCTGACAGTTACTCTGTGTCCTTCCAGGTCTCCCTGAGGATGTGGCGGATGACCTTCACCGTGATAGGACAGAAGAAAAGCCTCCGTGGGTCTCCAACGTAAGCTGGATTTTTTCTGGTCTGAGATAGAAATATTGCTTTATTTCTCTTTCAGTAGAATTAAGTTATGTATATTTGAGGGTATTCCTTCCAGATACATACAATTCCCTTGGTTGGGAGAATGTGGAGTGAGAGTCTATTACCAACTCATGTTGCCTGATTCCACAGGACATTACAATTGACAGCATCCATTACAGCCTGTAGAGTATGGAGCTCTCTCTCCTGCATCGATTTTTCTTCTAGGAAAATAATTCTGTAATTTCCAACCTAAATAGACTTGGAACTTCCATCCTCCCAGCAAAGTTCTTGCCTTTCAGCCCGAGTAGGTTTGCTCTGATAACCCTTGCTGGGTTCCCTGGACCACTGTTTCTTATCAGGTTTTCTACTGTCAGCAAATGAATAAAAGACCTGAGCATCACTGTGATCTTATCCTCATAGTGTTTTCTCTTCTGTAATTGCAGGTGGCCTTCCCAGAACGTGAAAACGGTATGTATTCTGGAATCAGTCACTTGGGGAGGAAGAACTTTGAAGATGAGAAAGTGGGACATTCTTGCTGGTTTTAGTGTAGAGGGCAACTTGATTGCAAATTTGTGCTGGGAATGAGAGTAGGGGTCCTGGTGATAGAAAGTGATTTACAAGTAATGTGACCAATTACTATAGTCCCAGGAAGAAGCTGTATTACGGTTAGGTGGTGTAGGTTTGTGTGCATGAGACTGGGTGTGTCTGTATGTGAAATGAGTGGTATGATTCTGTGTGTGTATGTGCACTTTTTGTGTTGTGTTTCCCTTGATTTATGTTCCCCTAAACATGACTGTTACTGGTGCCATCTTTCTAGAAAATATTCCCATCACCACTGCATCATGAATGGGTATGGATATAAAAGTAAATAAACTGTACACTTTCAGTGTGTGCATTGATTTTATACCAAGTGAGCCTCATCTAAACTGGAAAACATCCTATCACCACCCAGGCCAATGTTTATTGGATCATTATTATTATTATTATTTGGCTGTGTTGGGTCTTCGTTGCAGGGCACGGGCTTCTCATTTCGGTGGCTTATCTTGTTCCAGAGCATGGGCTCTAGGTGCATGGGGTTCTATAGTTTTGGCACGTGGGCTGAGTAGTTGTGACTTGCGGGCTCTAGAGCACAGGCTTAGTAGTTGTGGTGCACGGACTTAGTTGCTCCATGGCTGGATTCTTAATGAACAAAACTGGTATTCAGCATCCCTACTACTGGGTCAAATACAACTTCATTTAATAAGAAATCTCATCTCTTAGTAGGTCTCATAGCATTCTGAATGGTTATGATACATCTCTCTGCCACTTCCCTCATTCTAACTGTTTCCTATTAGAGTCTCGGGATGAGTCCTCCCCCCTTACCAGAAGCACCTAATGCTAGGCAGGCCTCCTTCCTTTTGCAGGGAGCCCATGCATGTACCCACATGCCACACCCAGTTCTGGAGGAATCAGAGAAATAAGGAGCCTCCAGGAGTAGATGGAGGAAATTCACTCCACCTTTCTCCTTTGAGGCTAATATTCACTATCGGATTCTGTGCCTAGGAAATGAAATGTCCTTCTCCTGTGGAAAGTCTGTCTTCCATCACTTGTGCCGGCCCTGTTTCTGTGTGCTGGGCAAGAAACACTGCATACAGTGAAGACAGAACCAAGAGATCTACCCCAGGGATTGATCTCAGGGTGGGCACTGACTCCCTTCCCAGGAGGGCAGAGAGGAGGTTGTGCTTCGCAAGGTGGGACAGAGAAACCAAGCACTGTGACAAGAGCATCTCCACTCATGTTGCTGTGCAAACTGCCAGATGAAGTAGGTTCTTGATATTTTCTGAAGGCTTTTGCAAGCAAACAAGTCTGGGAGTAAAGTCAATTAAAACATTGAAAGTTATACTTAAAGATTCTTTTTCGATAGTGAGTCCTTTGAGAAATACATACTTTAATAGAATATGATTGCCTTATATGTGTCAATATTTTCCCCACCAAAGAAAACACTGAAAATGCTTGATTGTAAAATGTCACTTGTTTACCCAAGAGACTGTCTATGAGTAAGGTTGTTCTAGAAATCCTCAATCCCTAGGTCGTAGTTTCCTGATGGTGCTGAGGGGAACCCTGGTGTGTGATTCAGTGCCTGCTACTCACAGGGAGGCTCTTAAGAACTCAGAGACCCGCTCCGTGGACCCCACGTGTGAGGACAGGATTGGAGCCTCGGGCTGGACTTGAAGAGGGAAATGCTTTAGAGAAGTGGAAGGAGATACAGGAAGGGCACCTGAGCCATGGGGAGTCAGGGGTGGTTGGTTTAGAGATCAAGCAAAAGTGTACACCTGAGGACAGCCTGGGCCACACTTAGGATGCTATTGGCACTTCTGCTTGAATGGGGAAGAGAAAGGACATCCCCCTCCTGCTGGAGTGAACTCTGGAGAGATGTCTTCTTTAAAGCCTGGGGAGAGGACCTTCTCTCCCATTATATCTTGATACCTGTGTACATTCGAGACCCTTCCTCCTTTCTTCTTTCCCTCTGTTGACTCCCTTTCCTTATTTTTCTTCTTTTTTCCCCTTTTTCCACTTAGTATTTATTTTACATATGTATATTTTATTGTTGTAAAAGTACTCATACACTGAAATCCAACGTCTTAACAAGTTTTGAAATGTCCAGTCAGTCCTGTTGACTACATGCACCTTGTTGTACACCATGTGTCTAGAACTTTTCCATTTTGCAAATAACACATTCTAACCATTGAACAGAGACTTCCCATGTCAACCTCCTGCCAGCTCTTGGAACCACCCTTCTACTCTCTGCTTCTCGGTGTTTTCTTTCAGTTTTTGACCTTCTGTGACTGGCTTATTTCACTCTTACAAATGTCCTCCTAGTTCTTTCGTGTTTCTGCAAATGGCAGGATTTCCTTCTTTTTCAAAGACTGAATGACATTCCACTGTATGTATACACCACATTTTCTTTATTAATTCATCTTCCCATGGACACTAGGCAGTTTTCCTATGTTGTCTATTGTGTATAATGCTGCAATGGACATGAGATTGTAGATATCTCTTGGACATTCTTGTTTTATCTCTTTGTATATTAACCTAAATGAGTGATTGCTGGATTTTATGAGACTTCTCTTAATAATTTTTCGGGGACCTCCATTCTGTTTTCCATAATGGGTACACAATTTTACATTACTACAGGGTACAAAACAGGGTACAGAAGTTCCACTTCTTCACATCCTTGGCACATCCATTAATTTTCTTTCTTTTCTTTTCTCTTCTTTTTTTTTTTTTTTTTTTTTTGCAGTACACGGGCTTCTCATTGTTGTGGGCTCTCCCGTTGTGGAGCACAGGCTCCAAACGCACAGGCTCAGCGGCCATGGCTCATGGGTCCCGCTGCGCAGCGGCAGGTGGGATCCTCCCAGACCGGGGCACGAATATGTGTCCCTTACATCGGCAGGCGGACTCTCAACCACTGTGCCACCAGGGAAGCCCTAATTGTCTTTTTATAATACACATCCTAAGAGGTGTGAGTGATATCTCCTTGTGGCTTGATTTCCATTTCCCTGATGCTTAGCAATGTTGAGCAAATTTTCATATGTAGATTGACCACTTGTATGTCTTTATGGAGAAATTCCTAGTGAAGCTTTTTGCCCATAGTTTTTCTTTTGGTGGTACGCGGGCCTCTCACTGTTGTGGTCTCTCACATTGCGGAGAAAAGGCTCCGGATGTGCAGGCCCATCGGCCATGGCTCACGGGCCCAGCCGCTCCGCGGCATGTGGGATCCTCCCGGGCTGGGGGACGAACCCACGTACCCTGCATCGGCAGGCGGACTCCCAACCACTGCGCCACCAGGGAAGCACTTTTTTACCCATATTTAAGCTTAGTTATTTCCCTGCTGTTTTTCTGAAATTGACTTGTATTAGTCTCTTATATATTCTGGATATTGGTCCCTTATTCAGATACAAGGTTTACCCATATTTCCACCCATCCTATAGGTTGCCTTTTCATTCTGTTGATTGTTGAAGAGACTATCCTTTCTTCACTTGGTTATCTTAGAACCTTGGCAAAGATCAGTTGGCCATATATATGTGTGTTTATTTGGGGTCTCTCTATTATATTTCATTGGTCTATCTCACTGTCTTGATGCCAGTAGCAGACTGTTTTGACTACTGTGGCATTGTTATGTGTTTTGAGTTCAGGAAGTGTTAATCTCCATCATTGCTCTTTGCTCTCAAGATTGTTTTATCTACTTGTGGGGGGTTCCATATGTATTTTAGGAGTCTGTCTGCTTTTATAATCATGATATGGAATTTTGTGGGTTGTTGCGATATATGTGTACATCACTTTATGTAGTATAGAACTGCAAACAGTATTTAATAATCCAGTCTATGAACATGGTATGTCATTCCAATTACTTGTCTATTCTTTAATTTCTTTCTGCAATGTCCTGTAGTTTTCAGTATACAAATTTTTCACCTCTTATGGGGCCTTTTCTACTGCCTTCCTCAGGTCTTCTAGAGTCAGGGTTGAGAAAGATGTACTCATGGAGAGAGTGAAATCCCTCCCTCCCCTCTGCACCTACTCTCTGATTATGTCTAATACAGGTGTACTGGGCCATGCCCTTCACCTCTGTCTACAAGTGGGCCCCTTGCTGGGAATTCCTCTTGGATCTGAGTGTTGACTGTACTATTTCAGTGTCCACAAGGTCTCTCGCAATGCCTGGTGTGGGTCCAAGAGCCCAAGGTATACCTACATATGAATGATCAGATCAGGCCATCAAATTTTCTGCAGTAAAGGACAACCAGGAGAGGGGTGGCTGTTTGCCTCTTTCTCATCTTTGGATTTCTTAGAGCTGAGCTTTCCAGTGTGGTAGCCACTAACCAAATGTGTCTATATATAATTAATTTAGTTCAAACTATAATTAACTCATTCTATTAAAAAATGCAAAAAACACACAATTGCTTGGTCACACTAGCCATGTTTCAAGTGTGTCTGTAACATCTGGAATTTCAGGTTGGTAAGGTTGACGGTGAAAGCTGTAAATGGGTCTATAGAAGTGAGGGGTCGAAAGGTGATTTTCTCAGCATCTCTCCCTCATTTGAAATTTTCAACTGTGATCAATATCTTATTGAAGGACTCTGTCTGCACAGAGCACAGGGGAGGTCTGAGAACCTTGAGGGAAGACCTGGGTGATGCTGTGTGAGCCAGCAAGTCGAGTAGGAGAAATGGGTGGGTCAACTTGTATAATAACTTTATGCTCATGGTTGTGTTTGTACAGAATGGATCTTGGAGAGCATACATAGCAGCGATTTTGATGACGATTCAGGTAGGGAACAACTCTCAGGTAGGATCTAAAGTGAGACAATTCCTAGAACACTTGGGTTCCACCCGGTTCTTTAGAAACTAAGGAAGGTGAATATGAAATCAGGAAGCAGAAGGAAATATGTGTAGAATTCTGATTTGTTCTTTCCAAATTTTAATGATATAATAGAGTTATGGTGTCCATGTCCTTTGACTGTCCTGTGCTTATAGTCATCTTTTCTTGCTTTGCAATTCAGAAATTTTCTTTCTCACAAGACAACTCTTTCATTGCCTTTTCACTGCCAAAGATGAAAGGTTCATTTCTGTTTGATACCGGGAGGGTATTTTGCACGAGGATTTTGGTTTCCTTTTTACATTCACGTATGATGGCCATATCCTAGTGGGAACAAAACTCTCATAATCACTTGACACTGGAGAACAAGTTCTTATAGTGAGTGTCAGGTGGTGGATGACACTTGAACTCTCTCCCTCTACAGTTTCAGGACTTATCGCTTCACCTTACTTTTGTCCTCACTGTTTATTCCTCATGGAAAGTGCACTCCCAGAGGTGGATGAGTCACAGAACACGTGCTTTGGGATCACTGCATGTGCTCAGTCTCCTCATTTCAGCCTCAGCACCTCCCAAGGCTGATGTGCTGACATGCTTCCATTTGAGAGGGCTCCAGGTCCAGCTGCCCCTAAAGACCCTTCATGCCCGGAAGGAATTCTAGAGGGCTGCGTGAAGGGGCTGCTGGGCTCGCTTCACACACTGGCTCTCACAGCCCTGCTAACCTGGTCTCCTGGAATTCACCAGGCCCAGGACAGAGACTCAGGGCAGAAGGACCCAGGGTCACTGCTCTTCTTAAAACCCACTGCTCCATCCGGACAGCCCTGCCCCTGCTCCCCACACTCCAGTCCTGCCTACCCTCGGACCTTTCCTCAGGCCTGCCTTGGTCTTATCCTTCCCAGTTCTTCCAAGGCTGGGGCAAACCCTGGCAGGTGCTGTGTGTTTATGAGGCTTCCCCTGCTGTAGAACTTTTGTTTCAGTATTCCAGACTAAGGGAATTGGGACAAGATACTTTTAGCTCTAATATTGCTTTCATCCTCTCTAAGGGGCTAAGAGACTTACGGAGTTGTTTTGAAGTACCTAAGGTTAGCTCAGGCACAGGACACTTACTTGTTTTGTGAAGTTGGTTGCATATCTAGGCTATTGTGGAGAATACCGCAATGAACCTAAGTTCATCTCATTGTGATACTGATTTAATTTCCTTTGGATATATACCCAGAACTGTGATTGCTGAATCATATGATATTTCTGTTTATAATTTTAAAAGGAACGCCCATACTCTTTTTCATAATAGCGGCACCATTTTACATTCCCACCAGCAGTGTACAAAGTTTCCAATTCACCTCATCTTGGCCTTAAACTGTTAATTTTTTTGTTTATAATACACAGCCTAACAGGTATGACGTGTTGATTTGCATTGCCCTGATGATTAGTGAGGTTGAGAACCTTTTCCTATATTTGTTAGCCATTTGTATGTCTTTTTCAGGAAATGTCTTATGTAAGTCTTTGCACATTTTTGAACCCAGTTATTTGCCCTTTTTAATTTTTTAACTTAGTTTGCATTTGATTTGTAGTGTTTTTCTTATATGTTTTGGACATTAGCTCCTTTTCTGATATATGTTTGTAATCTTTCTGTAAGTTATATTTTCATCCTGTTGACTGTTGAAAAACTATACTTTCACTATTTGTTGTCTTAGAAGCTAGGTGAATTTCATTTGGCCATGTATCTATGAGTTTTCTTGGGGGTTATTTATTCTGGTCTTTAGGGCAATGTATCTGTTTCTATGTCAGTCCCATACAGTTTTGCTTCCTGTGGCTTTGTAATGTGTTTTGAAGTCAGGAAGTGAGAAGCCTCAGTCTATGTTCTTTGTTCTCAGGATTGTTTTGTCTGTTTGGGGTCCTTAGTGGTTCCATATGTATTTTAGGATCTTTTTTTTTAATTTCTTTGAAAATGACATTGGGATCTTGATAGGTATTAAAATGAATTTATACTTACCTTTGGGTAGTGTAGAAATGTCAACAATAATAAGTCTCCAGTCTATGAATATGATATATCATTTCAATTATTTGTTCCTTGTTTAATACTTTCAGCAGTGGTTTGTAGATTTCAGTGTACAGGCCATTTACCTTCTAAGGGTATTTGGTCCCTTTCTTCCCTGGATGTTTCAGAGGCAGTGGTGAGAAGGATGGCCTCATGAAGGGAGTGAATGTCCCTCCCTCCCTTCTGCACCTGCTCACTGATTATGTCTAGCACAGGTGCACTGGGCCATGCTCATTACCTCTCCTGTCAAGTGGAACACTTGTCTGGAATTCCTCTAGGATCTGGGTGTTGACATTACTGTTTCAGTGTCCCCAAGGTCTCATGAGTGCCTGGCAAGTGTGCATGAGCCTAGGAAACACCTACAAATGAATCTTCAAACCTGGCCAGCAAACTGCCCTGCAGAAGATGTTGGGCTGCACCTCTCACGCCTGCAAGCCCTGTACTTGCTCAGCCTCAGGGCTAAAGAAAGAGCCCGGAGTCAGGGACAGAGACATTCATGGTTTAATAGATGGGAGATCTTTCACGTCAGAAGCAAAGTAGTCCTGGAGAGACATCACACTGTAGATAGGCGATGGCAGGCAGAACGCAGCAGCAGCAGTAGCAGCATTCTTCACTCTGGGCGGAATAGGCAGGCTACCAGTTAAAGGGGGAATTGACAGCAGATGGGCTCATCGGTTACCAGGGAAACCAGCAGAGGGACACATACCTCTTACCCGTTGTGCTATGTACCTTCACAGGGCAGAAGTTTTCGTTTCGTAAACCATCAGCAAACAGCCATCTTGAATGGGTAGACCATACAGAGGGGAATAACAAGGGGATCAGTGTTAACATCCTCCATATATTATATATATATATATATATATATATATATATATATATATATATATATATGTATATGTATCTATAATACATGGAGTGAGAGAGAGAGAGAGAGAGACAGAGAGATGTGTATTACAGTGTGGTAGCCATTGGCTAGTTGTGCCTGTTATAATTTATTAAATTCAATCATTAACTCAGTGTATTAAAAGAAAACCAATAAAATATCCAATTACTCAGTCACATTAGTCACATTTTACTGTATCCATAAGACTTGTAAATTCATGTTCGTGTTTCTACAGTATCGACTTCGGATAGCATTTGTGGCCGTGATAAGGAAAAGGATACAGGTAAGAACAACACTTAGGTAGGATCTAATGGCAGAGGGTTCCTGGAACTTTAGGGTTATATCTCCTGCTTTGGAGACTGAGGAAGGTGGACATGAAATCAGAAAGAACAATAAAATATGTGTAGAATTCTGGCTTGTTTTTTTCATATTTTAATGATACAATAGAGAGAAATTATGTCCTTAGACGTGACAGTGCCCTATAATAACCTTTTCTTGGTTTGCTCATGAAAAACGATCTTTTGCACATGAGCTGCTCTTTCTTGAGCTTGTCACTGCCTAATATGGAAGTTTGTTTTCTGCTTAGCACATCTAGGGTATTGTGCACAGAAGAGTTTGTTTTCTTTTGCATATTGACCTATGATGGACAGAACCTGTGGGTCAAAACTCTCATGGGCCCTTGAAACTTGAGACCGAGTTCTTCTAGAAAGGGTGAGGTGGTGGATGAGAATTGAACTGTCTCCCTCTGCATTTTAGGACTTGTGGCTTCACCTCATATTTTGTCCTCACTGTTTGTTCCTCTTGTAAAGGACAGTCCCAGAGATGGATGAGTCACAGAACACGTGCTCTGGGATCACTGCATGTGTTCAGTCTCCTTGAGCTCATCTCAGACTCTGAACTTTGCCAAGGCTGATGTGTTCTCATGTTTCCATTTGAGAGGGGTCCACTTCCACCTGCCCCTAAAGACCCTTCATGGCTGGCAGGAATTCTAGAGGACTGTGTGAATGGGCTGCTGGGCTCGCTTCACACACTTGCTTTCACAGCCCTGCTGACCTGGTCTCCTGGGGTTGACCAGGCCCAGGACAGAGACTCAGGGCTGCAGGACCCAGGGTCTCTGCTCTTCTTACAACCCACTGCTCCATCCGGACAGCCCTGCCCATGCTCCCCACACCTCAGTCCTGCCTACCCTATGACCTTTCCTCAGGCCTGCCTTGGTCTTATCCTTCCCAGTTCTTCCAAGGCAGGGGTAAACTCTGGCAGGTGCTGTGTGTTTATGAGGCTTCTTCTGCTATAGAATTTTGTTGCAGTATTCCAGACAAAGGGAATTGGGACAAGTTACTTTTAACTCTAATATTGCTTTCATCCACTCTAAGGAGCTAAGAGACATATGGAGTTGTTTTGAAGTACCTAAGGGTAGCGCAGGCACAGGACTCTTACTTGTTTTGTGAAATTGTTTGCATGTTCTTCCCTCAACACAGCTGTTGTCCACATTTGTTTAATATTCCTTTTCCTCAGAAGGAGATGTTGCAGAGATAAATGTTCTAAGCTCTTGACCTCCTAATTGGAAAAGCCAAACATAGAACCCAGGTGTGGGTCCCAATTTGGATGCTCTGGATCCCTGACCTGCACTTACCACTCAGCCAAGGGATCCTCAGTCATGGAGCAAGGGAGTCCCTGCATCCGTATCCTTGGTTGGAAATCCTAGCATCTCCAAAGGTCCAGACCTTGCCCATCAGGTGGCCTTAGTGGTCACAGAATCCAGGGCAGCTATGGGTGGGCTTATCAGTTGACTTTGGCACAGTCATTAATGTGAAATTCACCTCAGGACCTGCATTCTCCTGGTCAGCTCACAGATTCTGAGAGGTCTGAGACCCCATGTATACAGTACAGGTCATATCTGTCAGTGCTGGTGTCATTGCTTAAACAAGGCCAAAAGCAGATAAGAATAAGGGAGCTATTTTATTGTATTGGATAACATTACCATAAGCCTTAGAATTTGTCAATTCCTGTAGCCCACACCCAAGGACTCAAAGTGGAACCTGACTGTTAGCCTGTACACTTCTCCTGCACAGCTGGGTTAGAGACAGGCTGTGCTCAGTCTTTGCTCCCTCTTCATAACGAAGTGTCCCACATATGGAAGAGCTCCCTAGAGTATGGGCAGCCCCTGACTCAGTGGGCATACAGACATTGTATAGAAAACGAAGACTGGGAGAAAAATATGATACGATTGATAGTGGCTGTATCTAAATGGTAGGATTTCAGTTTTGTCAAATCTTGTGTATTTGATTTTCTTTAAGGCAAGTGATTAGTGAATAAATATAGCATATTTTGTCTAGGACTGAATTCAGTCCTTTAATGGAGGTTGCTGTTAATGAAGTATAAAATATCATACAACAGAAGACATGATAAATGCAGTAGCTGGCATTGTGGATGCTGGGGAAAGAGTGATCTGGGAAAAATCAAGAGACAGTGGCAATTTGGCAGAAACTCAAAAGAGGCAGGATGGGTCATGGGTCTGTGTCATTGAAACAGAGCATGCATTTTAGTGTTTACCATTTTTTAGATCGGCCCTTCCCTTCTGATGAGGCTCCCCTTAGCTAGAAAGCCAAAGCTCTGTTTTCATTTCCTTCCTCTTGTCCTTTGCCTTCCTTCATCCCCCAAAAGAGGATGGCCCAACACCAGCTCAGCCCACACTTACTAACCTCCCACATCCATACACCCCACCCCATGTCCTCATCGAGAAGAAAGCCCCTGAGTAATTCCTGAGCCGCATCACCAGTGTCCTGACAGTTACTCTGTGTCCTTCCAGGTCTCCCTGAGGATGTGGCGGATGACCTTCACCGTGATAGGACAGAAGAAAAGCCTCCGTGGAAAATCAAGGTAAGCTGGATTTTTTCTGGCCTGAGATAGAAATATTGCTTTATTTCACTTTCAATAGAATTGAGTTATGTATATTTGAGGGTATTCCTTCCAGATACATACAATTCCCTTGGTTGGGAGAATGTGGAGTGAGAGTCTATTACCAACTCATGGTGCCTGATTCCACAGGACATTAAAATTGACAGCATCCATTACAGCCTGTAGAGTATGGAGCTCTCTCTCCTGCAGCGAGTTTTCCTCTAGGAAAAGAATTCTGTAATTTCCAACCTAAATGGACTTGGAAGTTCCATCCTCCCAGCAAAGTTCTTGCCTTTCAGCCTGAGTAGGTTTGCTCTGATAACCCTTGCTGGGTTCCCTGGACCACTGTTTCTTATGAGGTTTTCTACTGTCAGCAAATGAACAAAAGACCTGAGCATCACTGTGATCTTATCCTCATAGTGTTTTCTCTTCTGTAATTGCAGGTGGCCTTCCCAGAACGTGAAAACGGTATGTATTCTGGAATCAGTCACTTGGGGAGGAAGAACTTTGAAGATGAGAAGGTGGGACATTCTTGCTGGTTTTAGTGTAGATGGCAAACTGATTCCAAATTTGTGCTGGGAATGAGAGTAGGGGTCCTGGTGATAGAAAGTGATTTACAAGTAATGTGACCAATTACTGTAGTCCCAGGAAGAAGCTGTATTACGGTTTGGTGGTGTAGGTTTGTGTGCATGAGACTGGGTGTGTCTGTATGTGAAATGAGTGGTATGATTCTGTGTGTGTATGTGCACTTTTTGTGTTGTGTTTCCCTTGATTTATGTTCCCCTAAACATCACTGTTAGTGGTGCCAACTTTCTAGAAAATATTCCCATCACCACTGCATCTTGAATGGGTATGGATATAAAAGTAAATAAACTGTACACTTTCAGTGTGTGCATTGATTTTATACCAGGTGAGCCTCATTTAACCTGGAAAACAAATCCTATCACCACCCAGGCAAAGGTTTACTGGATTATTATTATTATTATTATTATTTTTTTTTTTGCTGTGTTGGGTCTTCGTTGCAGTGCACGGACTTCTCATTTCGGTGGCTTCTGTTGTTCCAGAGCATGTGCTCTAGGTGCAAGGGGTTCAATAGTTGTGGCATGTGGGGTGAGTAGTTGTGACTTGCAGGCTCTAGAGCACAGGCTTAGTAGTTGTGGTGCACGGACTTAGTTGCTCCATGGCTGAATTCTTAATGAACAAAACTGGGTTTCAGCATCAGTACTACTGGGTCAATTACAACTTCATTTAATAAGAAATTTCATCTCTTAGTAGGTCTCATAGCATTCTGAATGGTTATGATACATCTCTCTGCCACTTCCCTCATTCTAACTGTTTCGCATTAGAGTCTCGGGATGAGTCCTCCCGCCTTACCTGAAGCACCTAGTGCTAGGCAGGCCTCCTTCCTTTTGCAGGGAGCCCATGCATGTACCCACATGCCACACCCAGTTCTGGAGGAATCCGAGAAAGAAGGAGCCTCCAGGAGTAGATGGAGGAAATTCACTCCACCTTTCTCCTTTGAGGCTAATATTCACTATCGGATTCTGTGCCTAGGAAATGAAATGTCCTTCTCCTGTGGAAAGTCTGTCTTCCATCACTTGTGCCGGCCCTGTTTCTGTGTGCTGGGCAAGAAACACTGAATACAGTGAAGACAGAACCAAGAGATCTACCCCAGGGATTGAGCTCAGGGTGGGCACTGGCTCCCTACCCAGGAGGGTGGACAGGAGGTTGTGCTTTGCAAGGTGGGACACAGAAACCAAGCACTGTGACAAGAGGATCTCCACACATGTTGCTGTGCAAACTGCCAGATGAAGTAGGTTCTTGATATTTTCTGAAGGCTTTTGCAAGCAAACAAGTATGGGAGTAAAGTCAATTACAACATGGAAAGTTATACTTAAAAATTCTTTTTCGATAGTGAGTCCTTTGAGAAATACATACTTTAATAGAATATGATTGCCTTATATGTGTCAATATTTTCCCCTCCAAAGAAAAAACTGAAAATGCTTGATTGTAAAATGTCACTTGTTTACCCAAGAGACTGTGTATGAGTAAAGTTGTTCTAGAAATCCTCAATCCCTAGGTCGTAGTTTCCTGATGGTGCTGAGGGGAACCCTGGTGTGTGATTCAGTGCCTGCTACTCACAGGGAGGCTCTTAAGAACTCAGAGACCCGCTCCGTGGACCCCACGTCTGAGGACAGGATTGGAGACGCGGGCTGGACTTGAAGAGGGAAATGCTTTAGTGAAGAGGAAGGAGATACAGGAAGGGCACCTGAGCCATGGGGAGTCAGGGGTGTTTGGTTTAGAGATCAAGGAAAAGTGTACACTTGATCACAGCCTGGGCCACACTTAGGATGCTATTGGCACTTCTGGTTGAATGGGGAAGAGAAAGGACATCCCCCTCTTACTGGAGTGAACTCTTGAGAGATGTCTCCTTTAAAGCCTGGGGAGAGGACCTTCTGTCCCATTATCTCCTGATACCTGTGTACATTCGAGACCCTTCCTCCTTTCTTCTTTCCCTCTGTTGACTCCCGTTCCTTATATTTCTTCTTTTTTCCCCTTTTTCCACTTTGTATTTATTTTACATATGTATATTTTATTGTTGTAAAAGTACTCATACAATGAAATCCAACGTCTTAACAAGTTTTGAAATGTCCAGTCAGTCCTGTTGACTACATGCACCTTGTTGTACAGCATGTGTCTAGAACTTTTCCATTTTGCAAATAACACATTCTAACCATTGAACAAAGACTTCCCATGTCAACCTCCTGCCAGCTCTTGGAACCACCCTTCTACTCTCTGCTTCTCGGTGTTTTCTTTCAGTTTTTGACCTTCTGTGACTGGCTTATTTCACTCTTACAAATGTCCTCCTAGTTCTTTCGTGTTTCTGCAAATGGCAGGATTTCCTTCTTTTTCAAAGACTGAATGACATTCCACTGTATGTATACACCACATTTTCTTTATTAATTCATCTTCCCATGGACACTAGGCAGTTTTCCTATGTTGTCTATTGTGTATAATGCTGCAATGGACATGAGATTGTAGATATCTCTTGGACATTCTTGTTTTATCTCTTTGTATATTAACCTAAATGAGTGATTGCTGGATTTTATGAGACTTCTCTTAATAATTTTTCGGGGACCTCCATTCTGTTTTCCATAATGGGTACACAATTTTACATTACTACAGGGTACAAAACAGGGTACAGAAGTTCCACTTCTTCACATCCTTGGCACATCCATTAATTTTCTTTCTTTTCTTTTCTCTTCTTTTTTTTTTTTTTTTTTTTTTGCAGTACACGGGCTTCTCATTGTTGTGGGCTCTCCCGTTGTGGAGCACAGGCTCCAAACGCACAGGCTCAGCGGCCATGGCTCATGGGTCCCGCTGCGCAGCGGCAGGTGGGATCCTCCCAGACCGGGGCACGAATATGTGTCCCTTACATCGGCAGGCGGACTCTCAACCACTGTGCCACCAGGGAAGCCCTAATTGTCTTTTTATAATACACATCCTAAGAGGTGTGAGTGATATCTCCTTGTGGCTTGATTTCCATTTCCCTGATGCTTAGCAATGTTGAGCAAATTTTCATATGTAGATTGACCACTTGTATGTCTTTATGGAGAAATTCCTAGTGAAGCTTTTTGCCCATAGTTTTTCTTTTGGTGGTACGCGGGCCTCTCACTGTTGTGGTCTCTCACATTGCGGAGAAAAGGCTCCGGATGTGCAGGCCCATCGGCCATGGCTCACGGGCCCAGCCGCTCCGCGGCATGTGGGATCCTCCCGGGCTGGGGGACGAACCCACGTACCCTGCATCGGCAGGCGGACTCCCAACCACTGCGCCACCAGGGAAGCACTTTTTTACCCATATTTAAGCTTAGTTATTTCCCTGCTGTTTTTCTGAAATTGACTTGTATTAGTCTCTTATATATTCTGGATATTGGTCCCTTATTCAGATACAAGGTTTACCCATATTTCCACCCATCCTATAGGTTGCCTTTTCATTCTGTTGATTGTTGAAGAGACTATCCTTTCTTCACTTGGTTATCTTAGAACCTTGGCAAAGATCAGTTGGCCATATATATGTGTGTTTATTTGGGGTCTCTCTATTATATTTCATTGGTCTATCTCACTGTCTTGATGCCAGTAGCAGACTGTTTTGACTACTGTGGCATTGTTATGTGTTTTGAGTTCAGGAAGTGTTAATCTCCATCATTGCTCTTTGCTCTCAAGATTGTTTTATCTACTTGTGGGGGGTTCCATATGTATTTTAGGAGTCTGTCTGCTTTTATAATCATGATATGGAATTTTGTGGGTTGTTGCGATATATGTGTACATCACTTTATGTAGTATAGAACTGCAAACAGTATTTAATAATCCAGTCTATGAACATGGTATGTCATTCCAATTACTTGTCTATTCTTTAATTTCTTTCTGCAATGTCCTGTAGTTTTCAGTATACAAATTTTTCACCTCTTATGGGGCCTTTTCTACTGCCTTCCTCAGGTCTTCTAGAGTCAGGGTTGAGAAAGATGTACTCATGGAGAGAGTGAAATCCCTCCCTCCCCTCTGCACCTACTCTCTGATTATGTCTAATACAGGTGTACTGGGCCATGCCCTTCACCTCTGTCTACAAGTGGGCCCCTTGCTGGGAATTCCTCTTGGATCTGAGTGTTGACTGTACTATTTCAGTGTCCACAAGGTCTCTCGCAATGCCTGGTGTGGGTCCAAGAGCCCAAGGTATACCTACATATGAATGATCAGATCAGGCCATCAAATTTTCTGCAGTAAAGGACAACCAGGAGAGGGGTGGCTGTTTGCCTCTTTCTCATCTTTGGATTTCTTAGAGCTGAGCTTTCCAGTGTGGTAGCCACTAACCAAATGTGTCTATATATAATTAATTTAGTTCAAACTATAATTAACTCATTCTATTAAAAAATGCAAAAAACACACAATTGCTTGGTCACACTAGCCATGTTTCAAGTGTGTCTGTAACATCTGGAATTTCAGGTTGGTAAGGTTGACGGTGAAAGCTGTAAATGGGTCTATAGAAGTGAGGGGTCGAAAGGTGATTTTCTCAGCATCTCTCCCTCATTTGAAATTTTCAACTGTGATCAATATCTTATTGAAGGACTCTGTCTGCACAGAGCACAGGGGAGGTCTGAGAACCTTGAGGGAAGACCTGGGTGATGCTGTGTGAGCCAGCAAGTCGAGTAGGAGAAATGGGTGGGTCAACTTGTATAATAACTTTATGCTCATGGTTGTGTTTGTACAGAATGGATCTTGGAGAGCATACATAGCAGCGATTTTGATGACGATTCAGGTAGGGAACAACTCTCAGGTAGGATCTAAAGTGAGACAATTCCTAGAACACTTGGGTTCCACCCGGTTCTTTAGAAACTAAGGAAGGTGAATATGAAATCAGGAAGCAGAAGGAAATATGTGTAGAATTCTGATTTGTTCTTTCCAAATTTTAATGATATAATAGAGTTATGGTGTCCATGTCCTTTGACTGTCCTGTGCTTATAGTCATCTTTTCTTGCTTTGCAATTCAGAAATTTTCTTTCTCACAAGACAACTCTTTCATTGCCTTTTCACTGCCAAAGATGAAAGGTTCATTTCTGTTTGATACCGGGAGGGTATTTTGCACGAGGATTTTGGTTTCCTTTTTACATTCACGTATGATGGCCATATCCTAGTGGGAACAAAACTCTCATAATCACTTGACACTGGAGAACAAGTTCTTATAGTGAGTGTCAGGTGGTGGATGACACTTGAACTCTCTCCCTCTACAGTTTCAGGACTTATCGCTTCACCTTACTTTTGTCCTCACTGTTTATTCCTCATGGAAAGTGCACTCCCAGAGGTGGATGAGTCACAGAACACGTGCTTTGGGATCACTGCATGTGCTCAGTCTCCTCATTTCAGCCTCAGCACCTCCCAAGGCTGATGTGCTGACATGCTTCCATTTGAGAGGGCTCCAGGTCCAGCTGCCCCTAAAGACCCTTCATGCCCGGAAGGAATTCTAGAGGGCTGCGTGAAGGGGCTGCTGGGCTCGCTTCACACACTGGCTCTCACAGCCCTGCTAACCTGGTCTCCTGGAATTCACCAGGCCCAGGACAGAGACTCAGGGCAGAAGGACCCAGGGTCACTGCTCTTCTTAAAACCCACTGCTCCATCCGGACAGCCCTGCCCCTGCTCCCCACACTCCAGTCCTGCCTACCCTCGGACCTTTCCTCAGGCCTGCCTTGGTCTTATCCTTCCCAGTTCTTCCAAGGCTGGGGCAAACCCTGGCAGGTGCTGTGTGTTTATGAGGCTTCCCCTGCTGTAGAACTTTTGTTTCAGTATTCCAGACTAAGGGAATTGGGACAAGATACTTTTAGCTCTAATATTGCTTTCATCCTCTCTAAGGGGCTAAGAGACTTACGGAGTTGTTTTGAAGTACCTAAGGTTAGCTCAGGCACAGGACACTTACTTGTTTTGTGAAGTTGGTTGCATATCTAGGCTATTGTGGAGAATACCGCAATGAACCTAAGTTCATCTCATTGTGATACTGATTTAATTTCCTTTGGATATATACCCAGAACTGTGATTGCTGAATCATATGATATTTCTGTTTATAATTTTAAAAGGAACGCCCATACTCTTTTTCATAATAGCGGCACCATTTTACATTCCCACCAGCAGTGTACAAAGTTTCCAATTCACCTCATCTTGGCCTTAAACTGTTAATTTTTTTGTTTATAATACACAGCCTAACAGGTATGACGTGTTGATTTGCATTGCCCTGATGATTAGTGAGGTTGAGAACCTTTTCCTATATTTGTTAGCCATTTGTATGTCTTTTTCAGGAAATGTCTTATGTAAGTCTTTGCACATTTTTGAACCCAGTTATTTGCCCTTTTTAATTTTTTAACTTAGTTTGCATTTGATTTGTAGTGTTTTTCTTATATGTTTTGGACATTAGCTCCTTTTCTGATATATGTTTGTAATCTTTCTGTAAGTTATATTTTCATCCTGTTGACTGTTGAAAAACTATACTTTCACTATTTGTTGTCTTAGAAGCTAGGTGAATTTCATTTGGCCATGTATCTATGAGTTTTCTTGGGGGTTATTTATTCTGGTCTTTAGGGCAATGTATCTGTTTCTATGTCAGTCCCATACAGTTTTGCTTCCTGTGGCTTTGTAATGTGTTTTGAAGTCAGGAAGTGAGAAGCCTCAGTCTATGTTCTTTGTTCTCAGGATTGTTTTGTCTGTTTGGGGTCCTTAGTGGTTCCATATGTATTTTAGGATCTTTTTTTTTAATTTCTTTGAAAATGACATTGGGATCTTGATAGGTATTAAAATGAATTTATACTTACCTTTGGGTAGTGTAGAAATGTCAACAATAATAAGTCTCCAGTCTATGAATATGATATATCATTTCAATTATTTGTTCCTTGTTTAATACTTTCAGCAGTGGTTTGTAGATTTCAGTGTACAGGCCATTTACCTTCTAAGGGTATTTGGTCCCTTTCTTCCCTGGATGTTTCAGAGGCAGTGGTGAGAAGGATGGCCTCATGAAGGGAGTGAATGTCCCTCCCTCCCTTCTGCACCTGCTCACTGATTATGTCTAGCACAGGTGCACTGGGCCATGCTCATTACCTCTCCTGTCAAGTGGAACACTTGTCTGGAATTCCTCTAGGATCTGGGTGTTGACATTACTGTTTCAGTGTCCCCAAGGTCTCATGAGTGCCTGGCAAGTGTGCATGAGCCTAGGAAACACCTACAAATGAATCTTCAAACCTGGCCAGCAAACTGCCCTGCAGAAGATGTTGGGCTGCACCTCTCACGCCTGCAAGCCCTGTACTTGCTCAGCCTCAGGGCTAAAGAAAGAGCCCGGAGTCAGGGACAGAGACATTCATGGTTTAATAGATGGGAGATCTTTCACGTCAGAAGCAAAGTAGTCCTGGAGAGACATCACACTGTAGATAGGCGATGGCAGGCAGAACGCAGCAGCAGCAGTAGCAGCATTCTTCACTCTGGGCGGAATAGGCAGGCTACCAGTTAAAGGGGGAATTGACAGCAGATGGGCTCATCGGTTACCAGGGAAACCAGCAGAGGGACACATACCTCTTACCCGTTGTGCTATGTACCTTCACAGGGCAGAAGTTTTCGTTTCGTAAACCATCAGCAAACAGCCATCTTGAATGGGTAGACCATACAGAGGGGAATAACAAGGGGATCAGTGTTAACATCCTCCATATATTATATATATATATATATATATATATATATATATATATATATATATATATGTATATGTATCTATAATACATGGAGTGAGAGAGAGAGAGAGAGAGACAGAGAGATGTGTATTACAGTGTGGTAGCCATTGGCTAGTTGTGCCTGTTATAATTTATTAAATTCAATCATTAACTCAGTGTATTAAAAGAAAACCAATAAAATATCCAATTACTCAGTCACATTAGTCACATTTTACTGTATCCATAAGACTTGTAAATTCATGTTCGTGTTTCTACAGTATCGACTTCGGATAGCATTTGTGGCCGTGATAAGGAAAAGGATACAGGTAAGAACAACACTTAGGTAGGATCTAATGGCAGAGGGTTCCTGGAACTTTAGGGTTATATCTCCTGCTTTGGAGACTGAGGAAGGTGGACATGAAATCAGAAAGAACAATAAAATATGTGTAGAATTCTGGCTTGTTTTTTTCATATTTTAATGATACAATAGAGAGAAATTATGTCCTTAGACGTGACAGTGCCCTATAATAACCTTTTCTTGGTTTGCTCATGAAAAACGATCTTTTGCACATGAGCTGCTCTTTCTTGAGCTTGTCACTGCCTAATATGGAAGTTTGTTTTCTGCTTAGCACATCTAGGGTATTGTGCACAGAAGAGTTTGTTTTCTTTTGCATATTGACCTATGATGGACAGAACCTGTGGGTCAAAACTCTCATGGGCCCTTGAAACTTGAGACCGAGTTCTTCTAGAAAGGGTGAGGTGGTGGATGAGAATTGAACTGTCTCCCTCTGCATTTTAGGACTTGTGGCTTCACCTCATATTTTGTCCTCACTGTTTGTTCCTCTTGTAAAGGACAGTCCCAGAGATGGATGAGTCACAGAACACGTGCTCTGGGATCACTGCATGTGTTCAGTCTCCTTGAGCTCATCTCAGACTCTGAACTTTGCCAAGGCTGATGTGTTCTCATGTTTCCATTTGAGAGGGGTCCACTTCCACCTGCCCCTAAAGACCCTTCATGGCTGGCAGGAATTCTAGAGGACTGTGTGAATGGGCTGCTGGGCTCGCTTCACACACTTGCTTTCACAGCCCTGCTGACCTGGTCTCCTGGGGTTGACCAGGCCCAGGACAGAGACTCAGGGCTGCAGGACCCAGGGTCTCTGCTCTTCTTACAACCCACTGCTCCATCCGGACAGCCCTGCCCATGCTCCCCACACCTCAGTCCTGCCTACCCTATGACCTTTCCTCAGGCCTGCCTTGGTCTTATCCTTCCCAGTTCTTCCAAGGCAGGGGTAAACTCTGGCAGGTGCTGTGTGTTTATGAGGCTTCTTCTGCTATAGAATTTTGTTGCAGTATTCCAGACAAAGGGAATTGGGACAAGTTACTTTTAACTCTAATATTGCTTTCATCCACTCTAAGGAGCTAAGAGACATATGGAGTTGTTTTGAAGTACCTAAGGGTAGCGCAGGCACAGGACTCTTACTTGTTTTGTGAAATTGTTTGCATGTTCTTCCCTCAACACAGCTGTTGTCCACATTTGTTTAATATTCCTTTTCCTCAGAAGGAGATGTTGCAGAGATAAATGTTCTAAGCTCTTGACCTCCTAATTGGAAAAGCCAAACATAGAACCCAGGTGTGGGTCCCAATTTGGATGCTCTGGATCCCTGACCTGCACTTACCACTCAGCCAAGGGATCCTCAGTCATGGAGCAAGGGAGTCCCTGCATCCGTATCCTTGGTTGGAAATCCTAGCATCTCCAAAGGTCCAGACCTTGCCCATCAGGTGGCCTTAGTGGTCACAGAATCCAGGGCAGCTATGGGTGGGCTTATCAGTTGACTTTGGCACAGTCATTAATGTGAAATTCACCTCAGGACCTGCATTCTCCTGGTCAGCTCACAGATTCTGAGAGGTCTGAGACCCCATGTATACAGTACAGGTCATATCTGTCAGTGCTGGTGTCATTGCTTAAACAAGGCCAAAAGCAGATAAGAATAAGGGAGCTATTTTATTGTATTGGATAACATTACCATAAGCCTTAGAATTTGTCAATTCCTGTAGCCCACACCCAAGGACTCAAAGTGGAACCTGACTGTTAGCCTGTACACTTCTCCTGCACAGCTGGGTTAGAGACAGGCTGTGCTCAGTCTTTGCTCCCTCTTCATAACGAAGTGTCCCACATATGGAAGAGCTCCCTAGAGTATGGGCAGCCCCTGACTCAGTGGGCATACAGACATTGTATAGAAAACGAAGACTGGGAGAAAAATATGATACGATTGATAGTGGCTGTATCTAAATGGTAGGATTTCAGTTTTGTCAAATCTTGTGTATTTGATTTTCTTTAAGGCAAGTGATTAGTGAATAAATATAGCATATTTTGTCTAGGACTGAATTCAGTCCTTTAATGGAGGTTGCTGTTAATGAAGTATAAAATATCATACAACAGAAGACATGATAAATGCAGTAGCTGGCATTGTGGATGCTGGGGAAAGAGTGATCTGGGAAAAATCAAGAGACAGTGGCAATTTGGCAGAAACTCAAAAGAGGCAGGATGGGTCATGGGTCTGTGTCATTGAAACAGAGCATGCATTTTAGTGTTTACCATTTTTTAGATCGGCCCTTCCCTTCTGATGAGGCTCCCCTTAGCTAGAAAGCCAAAGCTCTGTTTTCATTTCCTTCCTCTTGTCCTTTGCCTTCCTTCATCCCCCAAAAGAGGATGGCCCAACACCAGCTCAGCCCACACTTACTAACCTCCCACATCCATACACCCCACCCCATGTCCTCATCGAGAAGAAAGCCCCTGAGTAATTCCTGAGCCGCATCACCAGTGTCCTGACAGTTACTCTGTGTCCTTCCAGGTCTCCCTGAGGATGTGGCGGATGACCTTCACCGTGATAGGACAGAAGAAAAGCCTCCGTGGAAAATCAAGGTAAGCTGGATTTTTTCTGGCCTGAGATAGAAATATTGCTTTATTTCACTTTCAATAGAATTGAGTTATGTATATTTGAGGGTATTCCTTCCAGATACATACAATTCCCTTGGTTGGGAGAATGTGGAGTGAGAGTCTATTACCAACTCATGGTGCCTGATTCCACAGGACATTAAAATTGACAGCATCCATTACAGCCTGTAGAGTATGGAGCTCTCTCTCCTGCAGCGAGTTTTCCTCTAGGAAAAGAATTCTGTAATTTCCAACCTAAATGGACTTGGAAGTTCCATCCTCCCAGCAAAGTTCTTGCCTTTCAGCCTGAGTAGGTTTGCTCTGATAACCCTTGCTGGGTTCCCTGGACCACTGTTTCTTATGAGGTTTTCTACTGTCAGCAAATGAACAAAAGACCTGAGCATCACTGTGATCTTATCCTCATAGTGTTTTCTCTTCTGTAATTGCAGGTGGCCTTCCCAGAACGTGAAAACGGTATGTATTCTGGAATCAGTCACTTGGGGAGGAAGAACTTTGAAGATGAGAAGGTGGGACATTCTTGCTGGTTTTAGTGTAGATGGCAAACTGATTCCAAATTTGTGCTGGGAATGAGAGTAGGGGTCCTGGTGATAGAAAGTGATTTACAAGTAATGTGACCAATTACTGTAGTCCCAGGAAGAAGCTGTATTACGGTTTGGTGGTGTAGGTTTGTGTGCATGAGACTGGGTGTGTCTGTATGTGAAATGAGTGGTATGATTCTGTGTGTGTATGTGCACTTTTTGTGTTGTGTTTCCCTTGATTTATGTTCCCCTAAACATCACTGTTAGTGGTGCCAACTTTCTAGAAAATATTCCCATCACCACTGCATCTTGAATGGGTATGGATATAAAAGTAAATAAACTGTACACTTTCAGTGTGTGCATTGATTTTATACCAAGTGAGCCTCATTTAACCTGGAAAACAAATCCTATCACCACCCAGGCAAAGGTTTACTGGATTATTATTATTATTTTTTTTTTTTTTTTTTTTGCTGTGTTGGGTCTTCGTTGCAGTGCACGGACTTCTCATTTCGGTGGCTTCTGTTGTTCCAGAGCATGTGCTCTAGGTGCATGGGGTTCAATAGTTGTGGCATGTGGGGTGAGTAGTTGTGACTTGCAGGCTCTAGAGCACAGGCTTAGTAGTTGTGGTGCACGGACTTAGTTGCTCCATGGCTGAATTCTTAATGAACAAAACTGGGTTTCAGCATCAGTACTACTGGGTCAATTACAACTTCATTTAATAAGAAATTTCATCTCTTAGTAGGTCTCATAGCATTCTGAATGGTTATGATACATCTCTCTGCCACTTCCCTCATTCTAACTGTTTCGCATTAGAGTCTCGGGATGAGTCCTCCCGCCTTACCTGAAGCACCTAGTGCTAGGCAGGCCTCCTTCCTTTTGCAGGGAGCCCATGCATGTACCCACATGCCACACCCAGTTCTGGAGGAATCCGAGAAAGAAGGAGCCTCCAGGAGTAGATGGAGGAAATTCACTCCACCTTTCTCCTTTGAGGCTAATATTCACTATCGGATTCTGTGCCTAGGAAATGAAATGTCCTTCTCCTGTGGAAAGTCTGTCTTCCATCACTTGTGCCGGCCCTGTTTCTGTGTGCTGGGCAAGAAACACTGAATACAGTGAAGACAGAACCAAGAGATCTACCCCAGGGATTGAGCTCAGGGTGGGCACTGGCTCCCTACCCAGGAGGGTGGACAGGAGGTTGTGCTTTGCAAGGTGGGACACAGAAACCAAGCACTGTGACAAGAGGATCTCCACACATGTTGCTGTGCAAACTGCCAGATGAAGTAGGTTCTTGATATTTTCTGAAGGCTTTTGCAAGCAAACAAGTATGGGAGTAAAGTCAATTACAACATGGAAAGTTATACTTAAAAATTCTTTTTCGATAGTGAGTCCTTTGAGAAATACATACTTTAATAGAATATGATTGCCTTATATGTGTCAATATTTTCCCCTCCAAAGAAAAAACTGAAAATGCTTGATTGTAAAATGTCACTTGTTTACCCAAGAGACTGTGTATGAGTAAAGTTGTTCTAGAAATCCTCAATCCCTAGGTCGTAGTTTCCTGATGGTGCTGAGGGGAACCCTGGTGTGTGATTCAGTGCCTGCTACTCACAGGGAGGCTCTTAAGAACTCAGAGACCCGCTCCGTGGACCCCACGTCTGAGGACAGGATTGGAGACGCGGGCTGGACTTGAAGAGGGAAATGCTTTAGTGAAGAGGAAGGAGATACAGGAAGGGCACCTGAGCCATGGGGAGTCAGGGGTGTTTGGTTTAGAGATCAAGGAAAAGTGTACACTTGATCACAGCCTGGGCCACACTTAGGATGCTATTGGCACTTCTGGTTGAATGGGGAAGAGAAAGGACATCCCCCTCTTACTGGAGTGAACTCTTGAGAGATGTCTCCTTTAAAGCCTGGGGAGAGGACCTTCTGTCCCATTATCTCCTGATACCTGTGTACATTCGAGACCCTTCCTCCTTTCTTCTTTCCCTCTGTTGACTCCCGTTCCTTATATTTCTTCTTTTTTCCCCTTTTTCCACTTTGTATTTATTTTACATATGTATATTTTATTGTTGTAAAAGTACTCATACAATGAAATCCAACGTCTTAACAAGTTTTGAAATGTCCAGTCAGTCCTGTTGACTACATGCACCTTGTTGTACAGCATGTGTCTAGAACTTTTCCATTTTGCAAATAACACATTCTAACCATTGAACAAAGACTTCCCATGTCAACCTCCTGCCAGCTCTTGGAACCACCCTTCTACTCTCTGCTTCTCGGAGTTTTCTTTCAGTTTTTGACCTTCTGTGACTGGCTTATTTCACTCTTATAAATGTCCCCAAGTTCTTTCGTGTTTCTGCAAATGGCAGGATTTCCTTCTTTTTCAAAGACTGAATGACATTCCACTGTATGTATACACCACATTTTCTTTATTAATTCATCTTCCCATGGACACTAGGCAGTTTTCCTATGTTGTGTATTGTGTATAATGCTGCAATGGACATGAGACTGTAGATATCTCTTGGACATTCTTGTTTTATCTCCTTTGTATATAAACCTAAATGAGTGATTGCTGGATTTTATGAGAGTTCTCTTAATAATATTTGGGGGACCTCCATTCTGTTTTCCATAATGGCTACACCATTTCACATTACTACAGGGTACAGAAGTTCCACTTCTTCACATCTTTGGCACATCCATTCATTTTCTTTCTTTTCTTTTCTCTTCTATTTTTTTTTTTTTTTTTTTTTTGCAGTACATGGGTCTCTCATTGTTCTGGGCTCTCACGTTGTGGAGCACAGGCTCCAAACGCACAGGCTCAGCGGCCATGGTTCATGGGCCCAGCCGCGCAGCGGCATGTGGGATCCTCCCAGACCAGGGCACGAACATGTGTCCCTTGCATCAGCAGGCGGACTCTCAACCACTGTGCCACCAGGGAAGCCCTAATTGTCTTTTTATAATACACATCCTAAGAGGTGTGAGTGATATCTCCTTGTGGCTTGATTTCCATTTCCCTGATGCTTAGCGATGTTGAGCAAATTTTCATATGTAGATTGACCACCTGTATGTCTTTATGGAGAAATGTCTAGTGAAGTTTTTACCCATTTTTAAACTCACTAATTTGCCCGCTGTTTTTCTGAAATTGACTTGTTGTAGTTTCTTATATATTCTGGATATTGGTCCCTTATTCAGATACAAGGTTTACACATATTTCCTCCCATCCTATAGGTTGCCTTTTCATTCTGTTGATTGTTGAAGAGACTATCCTTTCTTCACTTGGTAATCTTAGAACCTTGGCCAAGATCAGTTGGCCATATATACGTGCATTTATTTGGGGTCTCTCTATTATATTTCATTGGTCTATCTCACTGTCTTGATGCCAGTAGCAGACTGTTTTGACTACTGTGGAATTGTTATGTGTTTTGAGTTCAGGAAGTGTTAATCTCCATCATTGCTCTTTGCTCTCAAGATTGTTTTATCTACTTGGGTGCGGTTCTGTATGTATTGTAGGTTTCTGTCTACTTCTATAATAATGAAATGGAATTTTGTGGGTTGTTGCGATATATGTGTACATGCCTTTATGTAGTACAGAAATGCCAACAGTATTTAATAATCCAGTCTATGAACATGGTATGTCATTCCAATTACTTGTCTCTTCTTTAATTTCTTTTCGCAATGTCCTGTAGTTTTCAGTATACAAATTTTTCACCTCCTATGGGGCCTTTTCCACTGCCTTCCTCAGGTCTTCTAGAGTCAGGTTTGAGAAAGATGGACTCATGGAGAAAGTGAAATCCCTCCCTGCCCTCTGCACCTACTCTCTGATTATGTCTAATACAGGTGTACTGGGCCATGCCCTTCACCTCTGTCTACAAGTGGGCCCCTTGCTGGGAATTACTCTTGGATCTGAGTGTTGACTGTACTATTTCAGTGTCCACAAGGTCTCTCACAATGCCTGGTGTGGGTCCAAGAGCCCAAGATATGCCTACATACGAATGATCAGATCAGGCCATCAAATTTTCTGCAGTAAATAACAACCAGGGGAGGGGTGGCTGGTTGCCTCTTTCTCATCTTTGGATTTCTTACAGCTGAGCTTTCCAGTGTGGTAGCAACTAACCAAATGTGTCTATTTATAATTAATTTAGTTCAAACTATAATTAACTCATTCTATTAAAAAATGCAAAAAACACACAATTGCTTGGTCACACTAGCCATGTTTCAAGTGTGTCTGTAACATCTGGTATTTCAGGTTGGTAAGGTTGACGGTGAAAGCTATAAATGGGTCTATAGAAGTGAGGGGTCGAAAGGTGATTTTCTCAGCATCTCTCCCTCATTTGAAATTTTCAACTGTGATCAATATCTTATTGAAGGACTCTGTCTGCACAGAGCACAGGGGAGGTCTGAGAACCTTGAGGGAAGACCTGGGTGATGCTGTGTGAGCCAGCAAGTCGAGTAGGAGAAATGGGTGGGTCAACTTGTATAATAACTTTATGCTCATGGTTGTGTTTGTACAGAATGGATCTTGGAGAGCATACATAGCAGCGATTTTGATGACGATTCAGGTAGGGAACAACTCTCAGGTAGGATCTAAAGTGAGACAATTCCTAGAACACTTGGTTTCCACCCGATTCTTTAGAAACTAAGGAAGGTGAGTATGAAATCAGGAAGAAGAAGGAAATATGTGTAGAATTCTGATTTGTTCTTTCCACATTTTAATGATATAATAGAGTTATGGTGTCCATGTCCTTTGACTGTACTGTGCTTATAGTCATCTTTTCTTGCTTTGCCATTCAGAAATTTTCTTTCTCACAAGACAACTCTTTCATTGCTTTTTCACTGCCAAAGATGAAAGGTTCATTTCTGTTTGATTCCGGGAGGGTATTTTGCACCAGGATTTTGGTTTCCTTTTTACATTCACGTATGATGGCCATATCCTAGTGGGAACAAAACTCTCATAGTCACTTGACACTAGAGAACAAGTTCTTATAGTGAGTGTCAGGTGGTGGATGAGACTTGAACTCTCTCCTTCTACACTTTCAGGACTTGTAGCTTCACCTTAGGTTTGTCCTCACTGTTTATTCCTCATGGAAAGTGCACTCCCAGAGGTGGATGAGTCACAGAACACGTGCTTCGGGATCACTGCATGTGCTCAGTCTCCTCATTTCAGCCTCAGCACCTCCCAAGGCTGATGTGCTGACATGCTTCCATTTGAGAGGGCTCCACGTCCAGCTGACCCTAAAGACCCTTCATGCCCGGCAGGAATTCTAGAGGGCTGTGTGAAGGAGCTGCTGGGCTTGCTTCACACACTGGCTCTCACAGCCCTGCTAACCTGGTCTCCTGGAATTCACCAGGCCCAGGACAGAGACTCAGGGCAGGAGGACCCAGGGTCACTGCTCTTCTTAAAACCCACTGCTCCATCCGGACAGCCCTGCCCCTGCTCCCCACACTCCAGTCCTGCTCCAGTTCTCTCACCTTTCCTCAGGCCTGCCTTGGTCTTATCCTTCCCAGTTCTTCCAAGGCTGGGGCAAACCCTGGCATGTGCTGTGTGTTTAGGAGGCTTCCCCTGCTGTAGAACTTTTGTTTCAGTATTCCAGACTAAGGGAATTGGGACAAGTTACTTTTAACTCTAATATTGCTTTCATCCTCTCTAAGGGGCTAAGAGACTTACGGAGTTGTTTAGAAGTACCTAAGGTTAGCTCAGGCACAGGACACTTACTTGTTTTGTGAAGTTGGTTGCATATCTAGGCTATTGTGGAGAATGCCGCAATGAACCTAATTTCAACTCATTGTGATACTGATTTAATTTCTTTTGGATATATACCCAGAACTGTGATTGCTGAATCATATGATATTTCTGTTTATAATTTTAAAAGGAAACCCCATACTCTTTTTCATAATAGCTGCACCATTTTACATTCCCACCAGCAGTGTACAAAGTTTCCAATTCACCACATCTTGGCCTTAAACTGTTAATTTTTTTGTTTATAATACACAGCCTAACAGGTATGACGTGTTGATTTGCATTGCCCTGATGATTAGTGAGGTTGAGAACCTTTTCCTATATTTGTTAGCCATTTGTATGTCTTTTTCAGGAAATGTCTTATTTAAGTCTTTGCACATTTCTGAACCCAGATATTTGCCCTTTTTAATTTTTTAACTTAGTTTGCATTTGATTTGTAGTATTTTTCTTAGATGTTTTGGACATTAGCTCCTTTTCTCATATATGTTTGTAATGTTTCTGCAAGTTATATTTTCATTCTATTGACTGTTGAAAAAACTATACTTTCCCTATTTGTTGTCTTAGAAGCTTGGTGAATTTCATTTGGCCATGTATCTATGAGTTTTCTTGGAGTTTATTTATTCTGGTCTTTAGGGCAATGTATTTGTTTCTATGTCAGTACCATACAGTTTTGATTCCTGTGGCTTTGTAATGTCAGGAAGTGAGAAGCCTCAGTCTATGTTCTTTGTTCTCAGGATTGTTTTGTCTGTTTGGAGTCCTTAGTGGTTCCATATGTATTTTAGGATCATTTTTTTTTTATTTCTTTGAAAATGACATTGGGATCTTGATAGGTATTAAAATGAATTTATACTTACCTTTGGGTAGTGTAGAAATGTCAACAATAATAAGTCTCCAGTCTATGAATATGATAGATCATTTCAATTATTTGTTCCTTGTTTAATACTTTCAGCAGTGGTTTGTAGTTTTCAGTGTACCGGCCATTTACCTTCTAAGGGTATTTTGTCCCTTCCTTCCCTGGATGTTTCAGAGGCAGTGGTGAGAAGGATGGCCTCATGAAGTGAGTGAATGTCCCTCCCTCCCTTCTGCACCTGCTCACTTATTATGTCTAGCACAGGTGCACTGGGCCATGCTCATTACCTCTCCCATCACGTGGAACACTTGTCGGGAATTCCTCTAGGATCTGGGTGTTGACATTACTGTTTCAGTGTCCCCAAGGTCTCATGAGTGCCTGGCAAGTGTGCATGAGCCTAGGAAACACCTACAAATGAATCTTCAAACCTGGCCAGCAAACTGCCCTGCAGAAGGTGTTGGGCTGCACCTCTCATGCCTGCAAGCCCTGTACTTGCTCAGCCTCAGGGCTAAAGAAAGAGCCCGGAGTCAGGGACAGAGACATTCATGGTTTAATAGATGGGAGATCTTTCACATCAGAAGCAAAGTAGTCCTGGAGAGACATCACACTGTAGATAGGCGATGGCAGGCAGAACGCAGCAGCAGCAGTAGCAGCATTCTTCACTCTGGGCGGAATAGGCAGGCTACCAGTTAAAGGGGGAATTGACAGCAGATGGGCTCATCGGTTACCAGGGAAACTAACAGAGGAACACATACCTCTTACACCTTGTGCTATGTACCTTCACAGGGCAGAAGTTTTTCATTTCGTAAACCATCAGCAAACAGCCATCTTGAATGGGTAGACCATACAGAGCGGAATAACAAGGGGATCAGTGGTAACATCCTCCATATATTTTATATATATATATATATATATATATATATATATATATATATATATATATATATATGGAGGGAGAGACAGAGAGAGAGACAGAGAGAGAGACAGAGAGAGAGGGGGATGTGTATTACAGTGTGGTAGCCACTAGCTAGTTGTGCCTGTTATAATTTCTTTAATTCAATCAATGATTAACTCAGTGTATTAAAAGAAAACCAATAAAATATCCAATTACTCAGTCACATTAGTCACATTTTACTGTATCCATAAGACTTGTAAATTCATGTTCGTGTTTCTACAGAATCGACTTTGGATAACATTTGTGGCCGTGATAAGGAAAAGGATACAGGTAAGAACAACACTTAGGTAGGATCTAATGGCAGAGGGTTCCTGGAACTTTAGGGTTATATCTCCTGCTTTGGAGACTGAGGAAGGTGGATATGAATCAGAAAGAAGAATAAAATATGTGTAGAGTTCTGGCTTGTTTTTTTCATATTTTAATGATACAATAGAGAGAAATTATGTCCTTAAACGTGACAGTGCCCTATAATAACCTTTTCTTGGTTTGCTCATGAAAAATGATCTTTTGCACATGAGCTGCTCTTTCTTGAGCTTGTCACTGCCTAATATGGAAGTTTGTTTTCTGGTTAGCACATCTAGGGTATTGTGCACAGGAGAGTTTGTTTTCTTTTGCATATTGACCTATGATGGACAGAACCTGTGGGTCAAAACTCTCATGGGCCCTTGAAACTTGAGACCGAGTTCTTCTAGAAAGGGTGAGGTGGTGGATGAGAATTGAACTGTCTCCCTCTGCACTTTTAGGACTTGTGGCTTCACCTCATGTTTTGTCCTCACTGTTTGTTCCTCTTGTAAAGGACAGTCCCAGAGATGGATGAGTCACAGAACACGTGCTCTGGGATCACTGCATGTGTTCAGTCTCCTTGAGCTCATCTCGGACTCTGAACTTCGCCAAGGCTGATGTGTTCTCATGCTTCCATTTGAGAGGGGTCCACTTCCACCTGCCCCTAAAGACCCTTCATGGCTGGCAGGAATTCTAGAGGACTGTGTGAATGGGCTGCTGGGCTCGCTTCACACACTTGCTTTCACAGCCCTGCTGACCTGGTCTCCTGGGTTTGACCAGGCCCAGGACAGAGACTCAGGGCTGCAGGACCCCGGGTCTCTGCTTTTCTTACAACCCACTGCTCCATCCGGACAGCCCTGCCCATGCTCCCCACACCTCAGTCCTGCCTACGCTCTGACCTTTCCTCAGGCCTGCCTTGGTCTTATCCTTCCCAGTTGGGGTAAACTCTGGCAGGTGCTGTGTGTTTATGAGGCTTCCCCTGCTGTAGAATTTTGTTGCAGTATTCCAGACAAAGGGAATTGGGACAAGTTACTTTTAACTCTCATATTGCTTTCATCCTCTCTAAGGGGCTAAGAGACTTATGGAGTTGTTTTGAAGTACCTAAGGTTAGCCCAGGCACAGGACTCTTACTTGTGTTGTGAAGTTGTTTGCATGTTCTTCCCTCAACACAGCTGATGTCCACATTTGTTTAATATTTCTTTTCCTCAGAAGGAGATGTTGCAGAGATAAATGTTCTAAGCTCTTGACCTCCTAATTGGAAAAGCCAAACTGAGAACCCAGGTGTGCTTCCCAATTTGGATGCTCTGGATCCCTGACCTGCACTTACTACTCAGCCAAGGGATCCTCAGTCATGGAGCAAGGGAGTCCCTGCATCCGTATCCTGGGCTGGAAGTCCTAGCATCTCCAAAGGTCCAGACCTTGCCCATCAGGTGGCCTTAGTGGTCACAGAATCCAGGGCAGCTATGGGTGGGCTTATCAGTTGACTTTGGCACAGTCATTAATGTGAAATTCACCTCAGGACCTGCATTCTCCTGGTCAGCTCACAGATTCTGAGAGGTGTGAGACCCCATATATACAGTACAGTTCAGATCTGTCAGTGCTGGTGTCATTGCTTAAACAAGGCCAGAAGCAGATAAGAATGAGGGAGCTATTTTATTGTATTGGATAACATTACCATAAGCCTTAGCATTGGTCAATTCCTGTAGCCCACACCCAAGGACTCAAAGTGGAACCTGACTGTTAGCCTGTACACTTCTCCTGCACAGCTGGGTTAGAGACAGGCTGTGCTCAGTCTTTGCTCCCTCTTCATAACGAAGTGTCCCACATATGGAAGAGCTCCCTAGAGTATGGGCAGCCCCTGACTCAGTGGGCATACAGACATTGTATAGAAAACAAAGACTGGGAGAAAAATATGATACGATTGATAGTGGCTGTATCTAAATGGTAGGATTTCAGTTTTGTCAAATCTTGTGTATTTGATTTTCTTTAAGGCAAGTGATTAGTGAATAAATATAGCATATTTTGTCTAGGATTGAATTCAGTCCTTTAATGGAGGTTGCTGTTAATGAAGTATAAAATATTATACAACAGAAGACATGATAAATGCAGTAGCTGGCATTGTGGATGCTGGGGAAAGAGTGATCTGGGAAAAATCAAGAGACAGTGGCAATTTAGCAGAAACTCAAAAGAGGCAGGATGGGTCATGGGTCTGTGTCATTGAAACAGAGCATGCATTTTAGTGTTTACCATTTTTTAGATCGACCCTTCCCTTCTGATGAGGCTCCCCTTAGCTAGAAAGCCAAAGCTCTGTTTTCATTTCCCTCCTCTTGTCCTTTGCCTTCCTTCATCCCCCAAAAGAGGATGGCCCAACACCTGCTCAGCCCACACTTACTAACCTCCCACATCCATACACCCTACCCCATGTCCTCATCGAGAAGAAAGCCCCTGAGTAATTCCTGAGCCGCATCACCAGTGTCCTGACAGTTACTCTGTGTCCCTCCAGGTCTCCCTGAGGTTGTGGCGGATGACCTTCACCGTGATAGGACAGAAGAAAAGCCTCCGTGGAAAATCAAGGTAAGCTGGATTTTTTCTGGCCTGAGATAGAAATATTGCTTTATTTCTCTTTCAATAGAATTGAGTTATGTATATTTGAGGGTATTCCTTCCAGATACATACAATTCCCTTGGTTGGGAGAATGTGGAGTGAGAGTCTATTACCAACTCATGGTGCCTGATTCCACCGGATATTAAAATTGACAGCATCCATTACAGCCTGTAGAGTATGGAGCTCTCTCTCCTGCAGCGAGTTTTCCTCTAGGAAAAGAATTCTGTAATTTCCAACCTAAAGGGACTTGGAAGTTCCATCCTCCCAGCAAAGTTCTTGCCTTTCAGCCTGAGTAGGTTTGCTCTGATAACCCTTGCTGGGTTCCCTGGACCACTGTTTCTTATGAGGTTTTCTACTGTCAGCAAATGAACAAAAGACCTGAGCATCACTGTGATCTTATCCTCATAGGGTTTTCTCTTCTGTAATTGCAGGTGGCCTTCACAGAACGTGAAAACAGTATGTATTCTGGAATCAATCACTTGGGGAGAAAGAACTTTGAAGATGAGAAAGTGGGATATTCTTGCTGGTTTTAGTGTAGAGGGCAAGCTGATTCCAAATTTGTGCTGGGAATGAGAGTAGGGGTCCTGGTGATAGAAAGTGATTTACAAATAATGTGGCCAATTACTATAGTCCCAGGAAGAAGCTGTATTACGGTTAGGTGGTGTAGGTTTGTGTGCATGAGACTGGGTGTGTCTGTATGTGAAATGAGTGGTATGATTCTGTGTGTGTATGTGCACTTTTTGTGTTGTGTTTCCCTTGATTTATGTTCCCCTAAACATCACTGTTACTAGTGCCAACTTTCTAAAAAAATATTACCATTACCACTGCATCATGAATGGGTATGTATATAAAAGTAAATAAACTGTACACTTTCAGTGTGTGCATTGATTTTATACCAAGTGAGCCTCATTTAACCAGGAAAACAAATCCTATCACAACCCAGGTAAATGTTTACTGGATTCTTTTTTTTTCTCTTTTGGCTGTGTTGGGTCTTCTTTGCAATGTGCGGGGTTCTCATTTTGGTGGCTTCTGTTGTTCCAGAGTACAGGGTCTAGGTGCATATGCTTCAATAGCTGTGGCACGTGGGCTCAGTAGTTGTGACTTGTGGGCTCTAGAGCATAGGCTTAGTAGTTGGGGTGCACGGACTTAGTTGCTCCATGGCTGGATTCTTAGTGAACAAACTGGGTTTCAGCATCCCTAGTACTGGGTCAATCACAACTTCATTTAATAAGAAATCTCATCTCTTAGTAGGTCTCATAGCATTCTGAATGGTTCTGATACATCTCTCTGCCACTTCCCTCATTCTAACTGTTTGCTATTAGAGCCTCGGGATGAGTCCTCCCCCCTTACCTGAAGCACCTAGTGCTAGGCAGACCTCTTCTTTTTGCAGGGAGACCATGTATGTACCCACATGCCACACCCAGTTCTTGAGGAGTCCGAGAAAGAAGGGGACTCAAGGAGTAGATGGAGGAAATTCACTCCACCTTTCTCCTTTGAGACTAATATTCACTATCGGATTCTGTGCTAAGGAAACGAAATGTCCTTCTCCTGTGGAAAATCTGTCTTCCATCATTTGTGCCAGACGTGTTTCTGTGTGCTGGGCAAGGAACACTGCATACAGTGAAGACAGAACCAAGAGATCTACCACAGGGATTGTGCTCAGGGTGGGCACTGGCTCCCTTCCCAGGATGGTGGAGAGGAGGTTGTGCTTTGCAAGGTGGGACAGAGAAACCAAACAGGGTGACACGAGCATCTCCAAACATGTTACTGTGCAAACTGCCAGATGAAGTAGGTTCTTGGTATTTTCTGAAGGCTTTTGCAAGCAAACAAGTCTGGGAGTAAAGTCAATTAAAACATGGAAAGTTATACTTAAAAATTCTTTTTCGATAGTGAGTCCTTTGAGAAATACATACTTTAATACAATATGATTGCCTTATATGTGTCAATATTTTCCCCACCAAAGAAAAAACTGAATATGCTTGATTGTAAAATGTCACTTGTTTACCCAAGAGACTGTGTAAGAGTAAGTTGTTCTAGAAATCCTCAATCCCTAGGTCGTAGTTTCCTCATGGTGCTGAGGGGAACCCTGGTGTGCGATTCAGTGCCTGCTACTCACAGGGAGGCTCTTAAGAACTCAGAGACCCGCCCAGTGGACCCCACGTGTGAGGACAGGATTGGAGCCTCGGGCTGGACTTGAAGAGGGAAATGCTTTAGAGAAGTGGAAGGAGATACAGGAAGGGCACCTGAGCCATGGGGAGTGAGGGGTGGTTGGTTTAGAGATCAAGGAAAAGTGTACACCTGAGCACAGCCTGGGCCACACTTAGGATGCTCTTGGCACTTCTGGTTGAATGGGGAAGAGAAAGGACATCCCCCTCTTGCTGGAGTGAACTCTGGAGAGATGTGTTCTTTAAAGCCTGGGGAGAGGAGCTTCTCTCCCATTATCTCCTGATACCTGTGTACATTCGAGACCCTTCCTCCTTTCTTCTTTCCCTCTGTTGACTCCCTTTCCTTATTTTTCTTCTTTTTTCCCCTTTGTCCACTTTGTATTTATTTTACATATGTATATTTTATTGTTGTAAAAGTACACATACGATGAAATCCATCTTCTTAACAAGTTTTGAAATGTCCAGTCAGTCCTGTTGACTACATGCACCTTGTTGTACAGCATGTGTCTAGAACTTTTCCATTTTGCAAATAACACATTCTAACCATTGAACAGAGACTTCCCATGTCAACCTCCTGGCAGCTCTTGGAACCACCCTTCTACTCTCTGCTTCTCGGAGTTTTCTTTCAGTTTTTGACCTTCTGTGACTGGTTTATTTCACTCTTACAAATGTCCTCCAAGTTCTTTCGTGTTGCTGCAAATGGCAGGATTTCCTTCTTTTTCAAAGACTGAATGACATTCCACTGTATGTATACACCACATTTTCTTTATTAATTCATCTTCCCATGGACACTAGGCAGTTTTCCTTTGTTGTGTATTGTGCATAATGCTGCAATGGACATGAGATTGTAGATATCTCTTGGACATTCTTGTTTTATTTCCTTTGTATATAAACCTAAATGAGTGACTGGTGGATTTTATGGGAATTCTCTTAATAATTTTTGGGGGACCTCCATGCTGTTTTCCATAATGGCTACACCATTTTACATTACTACAGTGTATAAAACAGGGTACAGAAGTTCCCCTTCTTCCCATCTTTGCCAGAATCCAATAATTTTCTTACCTGTTTTTTTTTTTTTTTTTTTTTTTTGCAGTACATGGGCCTCTCATTGTTGTGGGCTCTCCCGTTGCGGAGCAGAGGCTCCAAACACAAAGACTCAGCGGCCATGGCTCAAGGGCCCAGCCGCTCAGTGGCATGTGGAATCCTCCCAGACCGGGGCACAAACACGTGTCCCCTGCATCAGCAGGCAAACTCTCAACCACTGTGCCCCGGGGGAGCCCTAATTGTCTTTTTATAATACACATCCTAACAGGTGTGAGTGATATCTCCTTGTGGCTTGATGTCCATTTCCCTGATGCTTAGCGATGTTGAGCAAATTTTCATATGTAGATTGACCACTTGTATGTCTTTATGGAGCAATGTCTAGTGAAGCTTTTTCCCCATTTTTAAACTCAGTTATTTGCCCGCTGTTTCTCTGAAATTGCCTTGTAATACTTTCTTTTATATTCTGGATATTGGTCCCTTATTCAGATACAAGGTTTACACATATTTCCTCCCATCCTATAGGTTGCCTTTTCATTCTGTTGATTGTTGAAGAGACTATCCTTTCTTCACTTGGTAATCTTAGAACCTTGGCCAAGGTCAGTTGGCCATATATATGTGCGTTTATTTGGGGTCTCTCTATTATATTTCATTGGTCTATCTCACTGTCTTGATGCCAGTAGCAGACTGTTTTGACTACTGTGGAATTGTTTTGTGTTTTGAGTTCAGGAAGTGTTAATCTCCATCATTGCTCTTTGCTCTCAAGATTATTTTATCTAATTGGGTGGGGTTCCATATGTATTTTCGGATTCTGACCACTTCTATAATAATTACATGGAATTTTGTGGGTTGTTGCAATACATGTGTACAGCAATTTATGTAGTATAGAAATGCCAACAGTATTTAATAATCCATTCTACGAACATGGTATGTCATTCCAATTACTTGTCTCTTCTTTAATTTCTTTCCGCAATGTGCTGTAGTTTTCAGTATACAATTTTTTCACCTCCAACGGGGCCTTTTCCACTGCCTTCCTCAGGTCTTCTAGAGTGAGGGGTGAGAAGGATGGACTCATGCAGAGAGTGAAATCCCTCACTACCCTCTCCACCTACTCTCTGATTATGTCTAATACAGGTGTACTGGGCCATGCCCTTCACCTCTGTCTACAAGTGGGTCCCTTGCTCGGAATTCCTCTTGGATCTGAGTGTTGACTGTACTATTTCAGTGTCCATAAGGACTCTCCCAATGCCTGGCATGAGTCCAAGAGCCCAAGATATACCTACATACGAATGATCATATCAGGCCATCAAATTTTCTGCAGTAAAGAACAACCAGGGGAGGGGTGGCTGGTTGCCTCTTTCTCATCTTTGGATTTCTTAGAGCTGAGCTTTCCAGTGTGGTAGCCACTAAGCAAATGTGTCTATTTATAATTAATTTAGTTCAAACAATAATTAACTCATTCTATTAAAAAATGCAAAAAACACGCAATTGCTCGGTCACACTAGCCATGTTTCAAGTGTGTCTGTAACATCTGGAATTTCAGGTTGGTAAGGTTGACGGTGAAAGCTCTAAATGGATCTATAGAAGTGAGGGGTCGAAAGGTGATTTTCTCAGCATCTCTCCCTCATTTGCAATTTTCAACGGTGATCTATATCTTATTGAAGGACTCTGTCTGCACAGAGCACAGGGGAGGTCTGAGAACCTGGAGGGAAGACCAGGGCGATGCTGTGTGAGCCAGCAAGTCGAGTAGGAGAAATGGGTGGGTCAACTTGTATAATAACTTTATGCTCATGGTTGTGTTTGTACAGAATGGATCGTGGAGAGCATACATAGCAGCGATGCTGATGACGATTCACGTAGCGAACAACTCTCAGGTAGGATCTAAGCGAGACAATTCCTAGAACACTTGGGTTCCACCCGGTACTTTAGAAACTAAGGAAGGTGAATATGAAATCAGGAAGCAGAAGGAAATATGTGTAGAATTCTGATTTGTTCTTTCCAAATTAATGATATAATAGAGTTATTGTGTCCATGTCCTTTGACTGTACTGTGCTTATAGTCATCTTTTCGTGCTTTGCCATTCAGAAATTTTCTTTCTCACAAGACTACTCTTTCATTGCTTTTTCACTGCCAAAGATGAAAGGTTCGTTTCTCTTTGGTATCTGCTGGGTATTTTGCACCAGGGATTTTGATTTCCTTTTTACATTCACGTATGATGGCCATATCCTAGTGGGAACAAAACTCTGATAGTCAGTTGACACTGTAGTACAAGTTCTTATAGTGAGTGTCAGGTGGTGGATGAGACTTGAACTCTCTCCCTCTACACTTTCAGGACTTGTCGCTTCACCTTAGGTTTGTCCTCACTGTTTATTCCTCATGGAAAGGGCGCTCCCAGATGTGGATGAGTCAGAGAACACATGCTTTGGGATCACTGCATGTGCTCAGTCTCCTCATCTCAGCCTCAGCACATCCCAAGGCTGATGTGCTGACATGCTTCCATTTGAGAGGGCTCCACGTCCAGCTGCCCCTACAGACCCTTCATGGCCGGCAGGAATTCTAGAGGACTGTGTGAAGGGGCTGCTGGGCTTGCTTCACACACTGGCTCTCACAGCCCTGCTAACCTGGTCTCCTGGGATTGACCAGGCCCAGGACAAAGACTCAGGGCAGCAGGACCCAGGGTCACTGCTCTTCTTACAACCCACTGCTCCATCCGGACAGCCCTGCCCCTGCTCCTCACACTCCCATCCTGCCCACCCTCTGACCTTTCCTCAGGCCTGCCTTGGTCTTATTCTTCCCAGTTCTTCCAAGGCTGGGGTAAACCCTGGCAGGTGCTGTGTGTTTATGAGGCTTCCCCTGCTGTAGAACTTTTATTTCAGTATTCCAGACTAAGGGAATTGGGACAAGTTACTTTTAACTGTAATATTGCTTTCATCCTCTCTAAGGGGCTAAGAGACTTACAGAGTTGTTTTGAAGTACCTAAGGTTAGCTCAGGCACAGAACACTTACTTGTTTTGTGAAGTTGGTTGCATATCTAGGCTATTTTGGAGAATGCTGCAATGAAACTAAGTTCAACTCATTGTGATACTGATTTAATTTCCTTTGGATATATACCCAGAACTGTGATTGCTGAATCATATGATATTTCTGTTTATAATTTTATAAGGAATCCCCATACTCTTTTTCATAATAGCTGCACCATTTTACATTCCCACAGGCAGTGTACAAATTTTCCAATACCCCACATCTTGGCCTTGACTTGTGGGCTCTAGAGCACAGGCTTAGTAGTTGTGGTGCACGGGCTTAGTTGCTCCATGGCTGGATTCTTAGTGAACAAAACTGGGTTTCAGCATGCCTACTACTGGGTCAATTACAACTTCATTTAATAAGAAATCTCATCCCTTAGTAGGTCTCATAGCATTCTGAATGGTTCTGATACATCTCTCTGCCACTTCCCTCATTCTAACTGTTTCCTATAAGAGTCTCGGGATGAGTCCTCCCCCCTTACCTGAAGCACCTAGTGCTAGGCAGGTCTCCGTGTTTTTGCAGGGAGCCCACGCTTGTACCCACATGCCACACCCAGTTCTGGAGGAGTCTGAGAAAGAAGAGCCTTCAGGAGTAGATGGAGGAAATTCACTCCACCTTTCTCCTTTGAGGCTAATATTCACTATCGGATTCTGTGCTAAGGAAACGAAATGTCCTTCTCCTGTGGAAAGTCTGTCTTCCCTCACTTGTGGCAGCCGTGTTTCTGTGTGCTGGGCAAGGAACCCTGCATACAGTGAAGACAGAACCAAGAGATCTACCCCAGGGATTGAGCTCAGGGTGGGCACTGACTCCCTTCCCAGGAGGGTGGAGAGGACTTTGTGCTTTGCAAGGTGGGACAGAGAAACCAAGCAGTGTGACAAGAGCATCTCCACTCATGTTGCTGTGCAAACTGCCAGATGAAGTAGGTTCTTGGTTTTTTCTGAAGGCTTTTGCAAGCAAACAAGTTTGGAGTAAAGTCAATTAAAACATGGAAAGTTATAATTAAAAATTTTTTTTTCGATAGTGAGTCCTTTGAGAAATACATACTTTAATAGAATATGATTGCCTTATATGTGTCAATATTTTCCCCACCAAAGAAAAAACTGAAAATACTTGATTGTAAAATGGCACTTGTTTACCCAAGAGACTGTCTATGAGTAAAATTGTTCTAGAAATCCTCAATCGCTAGGTCGTAGTTTCCTGATGGTGCTGAGGGGAACCCTGGTGTGCGATTCAGAGCCTGCTACTCACAGGGAGGCTCTTAAGAACTCAGAGACCCGCTCCGTGGACCCCACGTGTGAGGACAGGATTGGAGCCTCGGGCTGGACTTGAAGAGGGAAATGCTTTAGAGAAGTGGAAGGAGATACAGGAAGGGCACCTGAGCCATGGGGATTGAGGGGTGGTTGGTTTAGAGATCAAGGAAAAGTGTACACCTGAGCACAGCCTGGGCCACACTTAGGATGCTCTTGGCACTTCTGGTTGAATGGGGAAGAGAAAGGACATCCCCCTCCTGCTTGAGTGAACTCTGGAGAGATGTCTTCTTTAAAGCCTGGGGAGAGGAGCTTCTCTCCCATTATCTCCGGATACCTGTGTACCTTCGAGACCTTTCCTCCGTTCTTCTTTCCCTCTGTTGACTCCCTTTCCTTATTTTTCTTCTTTTTCCCCTTTTTCCACTTTGTATTTATTTAACATATGTATATTTTATTGTTGTAAAAGTACACATACGATGAAATCCAACTTCTTAACAAGTTTTGAAATGTGCATTCAGTCCTGTTGACTACATGCACCTTGTTGTACAGCATGTGTCTAGAACTTTTCCATTTTGAAATAACACATTCTAACCATTGAACAGAGACTTCCCATGTCAACCTCCTGCCAGCTCTTGGAACCACCCTTCTACTCTCTGCTTCTCGGAGTTTTCTTTCAGTTTTTGACCTTCTGTGACTGGCTTATTTCACTCTTACAAATGTCCTCCAAGTTCTTTGGTGTTTCTGCAAATGGCAGGATTTCCTTCTTTTTCAAAGACTGAATGACATTCCACTGTATGTGTACACCACATTTTCTTTATTAATTCATCTTCCCATGGACACTAGGCAGTTTTCCTATGTTGTGTATTGTGTATAATGCTGCAATGGACATGAGATTGTAGGTATCTCTTGGACATTCTTGTTTTATCTCCTTTGTATATAAAACTAAATGAGTGATTGCTGGATTTTATGAGAGTTCTCTTAATAATTTTTGGGGACCTCCATGCTGTTTTCCATAATGGCTACACCATTGTACATTGCTACAGGGTACAAAACAGGGTACAGAAGTTCCACTTCTTCACATCTTTGCCAGAATCCATTAATTTTCTTTCTTTTCTTCTTTTTATTTCTTTATTTCTTTCTTTTTTTTTTTTTTTTTTTTTTTTTGCAGTACACGTGCCTCTCATTGTTGTGAGGTCTCCCGTTGCGGAGCACAGGCTCCAAACGCACAGGCTCAGCGGCCATTGTTCATGGGCCAAACCGCTCAGTGGCATGTGGGATCCTCTCAAACCGGGGCACGAACATGTGTCCCCTGCATTGGCAGGCAGACTCTCTACCACTGTGCCACCAGGGAAGCCCTAATTGTCTTTTTATAATACACATCCTAACAGGTGTGAGTGATATCTCCTTGTGGCTTGATTTCAATTTTCCTGATGCTTAGCGATGTTGAGCAAATTTTCATATGTAGATTGACCACTTGTATGTCTTTATGGAGAAATGTCTAGTGAAGCTTTTTCCCCATTTTTAAACTCAGTTATTTGCCCGCTGTTTTTCTGAAATTGCCTTGTAGTAGTTTCTTTTATATTCTGGATATTGGTCCCTTATTCAGATGCAAGGTTTACACATATTTCCTCCCATCCTCTAGGTTGCCTTTTCATTCTGTTGATTGTTGAAGAGCCCATCCTTTCTTCACTTGGTAATCTTAGAACCTTGGCCTAGATCAGTTGGCCATATATACGTGCGTTTATTTGGCGTCTCTCTATTATATTTCATTGGTCTATCTCACTGTCTTGATGCCAGTAGCAGACTGTTTTGACTACTGTGGCATTGTTATGTTTTTTGAGTTCAGGAAGTGTTAATCTCCATCATTGCTCTTTGCTCTCAAGATTGTTTTATCTACCTGGGGGGGTTCCATTTGTATTTTAGGATTCTGTCCGCTTCCATAATAATGACATGGAATTTTGTGGGTTGTGGCGATATATGTGTACATCACTTTATGTAGTATAGAAATGCCAACAGTATTTAATAATCCAGTCTATGAACGTGGTATGTCATTCCAATTACTAGTCTCTTCTTTAATTTCTTTCCGCAATGTCCTGTAGTTTTCAGTATACAAATTTTTCACCTCCTACAGGGCCTTTTCCACTGCCTTCCTCAGGTCTTCTAGAGTCAGGGGTGAGAAGGATGGACTCATGCAGAGAGTGAATTCTCTCCCTCCCCTCTGCACCTACTCTCTGATTATGTCTAATACAGGTGTACTGGGCCATGCCCTTCACCTCTGTCCACAAGTGGGCCACTTGCTGGGAATTCCTCTTGGATCTGAGTGTTGACTGTACTATTTCAGTGTCCACAAGGACTCTCGCAATGCCTGGCATGTGTCCAAGAGCCCAAGATATACCTACATACGAATGATCAGATGAGGCCATCAAATTTTCTGCAGTAAAGAACAAACAGGGGAGGGGTGGCTGGTTGCCTCTTTCTCATCTTTGGATTTCTTAGAGCTGAGCTTTCCAGTGTGGTAGCCACTAACCAAATGTGTCTATTTATGATTAATTTAGTTCAAACAATAATTAACTCATTCTATTAAAAACTGCAAAAAACACACAATTGCTTGGTCACACTAGCCATGTTTCAAGAGTGTCTGTAACATCTGGAATTTCAGGTTGGTAAGGTTGACGGTGAAAGCTATAAATGGGTCTATAGAAGTGAGGGGTCGAAAGGTGATTTTCTCAGCATTTCTCCCTCATTTGCAATTTTCAATGGTGATCAATATCTTATTGAAGGAGTCTGTCTGCACAGAGCACAGGGGAGGTCTGAGAACCTGGAGGGAAGACCAGGGGGATGCTGTGTGAGCCAGCAAGTCGAGTAGGAGAAATGGGTGGGTCAACTTGTATAATAACTTTATGCTCATGGTTGTGTTTGTACAGAATGCATCGTGGAGAGCATACATAACAGCGATGCTGATGACGATTCACGTAGTGAAAAACTCTCAGGTAGGATCTAAAGCGAGACAATTCCTAGAACACTTGGGTCCCACCCGGTTCTTTAGAAACTAAGGAAGGTGAATATGAAATCAGGAAGAAGAAGGAAATATGTGTAGAATTCTGATTTGTTCTTTCCAAATTTTATTGATATGATAGAGTTATGGTGTCCATGTCCTTTGACTGTCCTGTGCTTATAGTCATCTTTTCTTGCTATGCCATTCAGAAATTTTATTTCTCACAAGACTACTCTTTCATTGCTTTTTCACTGCCAAAGATGAAAGGATCATTTCTGTTTGATACCGGGAGGGTATTTTGCACCAGGATTTTGGTTTCCTTTTTACATTCACGTATGATGGCCATATCCTAGTGGGAACAAAACTCTCATAATCACTTGACACTGGAGAACAAGTTCTTATAGTGAGTGTCAGGTGGTGGATGAGACTTGAACTCTCTCCCTCTACACTTTCAGGACTTGTCGCTTCACCTTAGGTTTGTCCTCACTGTTTATTCCTCATGGAAAGGGCGCTCCCAGATGTGGATGAGTCAGAGAACACATGCTTTGGGATCACTGCATGTGCTCAGTCTCCTCATCTCAGCCTCAGCACCTCCTAAGGCTGATGTGCTGACATGCTTCCATTTGAGAGGGCTCCACGTCCAGCTGCCCCTACAGACCCTTCATGGCCGGCAGGAATTCTAGAGGACTGTGTGAAGGGGCTGCTGGGCTTGCTTCACACACTGGCTCTCACAGCCCTGCTAACCTGGTCTCCTGGGATTGACCAGGCCCAGGACAAAGACTCAGGGCAGCAGGACCCAGGGTCACTGCTCTTCTTACAACCCACTGCTCCATCCGGACAGCCCTGCCCCTGCTCCTCACACTCCCATCCTGCCCACCCTCTGACCTTTCCTCAGGCCTGCCTTGGTCTTATTCTTCCCAGTTCTTCCAAGGCTGGGGTAAACCCTGGCAGGTGCTGTGTGTTTATGAGGCTTCCCCTGCTGTAGAACTTTTATTTCAGTATTCCAGACTAAGGGAATTGGGACAAGTTACTTTTAACTGTAATATTGCTTTCATCCTCTCTAAGGGGCTAAGAGACTTACAGAGTTGTTTTGAAGTACCTAAGGTTAGCTCAGGCACAGAACACTTACTTGTTTTGTGAAGTTGGTTGCATATCTAGGCTATTTTGGAGAATGCTGCAATGAAACTAAGTTCAACTCATTGTGATACTGATTTAATTTCCTTTGGATATATACCCAGAACTGTGATTGCTGAATCATATGATATTTCTGTTTATAATTTTATAAGGAATCCCCATACTCTTTTTCATAATAGCTGCACCATTTTACATTCCCACAGGCAGTGTACAAATTTTCCAATACCCCACATCTTGGCCTTGACTTGTGGGCTCTAGAGCACAGGCTTAGTAGTTGTGGTGCACGGGCTTAGTTGCTCCATGGCTGGATTCTTAGTGAACAAAACTGGGTTTCAGCATGCCTACTACTGGGTCAATTACAACTTCATTTAATAAGAAATCTCATCCCTTAGTAGGTCTCATAGCATTCTGAATGGTTCTGATACATCTCTCTGCCACTTCCCTCATTCTAACTGTTTCCTATAAGAGTCTCGGGATGAGTCCTCCCCCCTTACCTGAAGCACCTAGTGCTAGGCAGGTCTCCGTGTTTTTGCAGGGAGCCCACGCTTGTACCCACATGCCACACCCAGTTCTGGAGGAGTCTGAGAAAGAAGAGCCTTCAGGAGTAGATGGAGGAAATTCACTCCACCTTTCTCCTTTGAGGCTAATATTCACTATCGGATTCTGTGCTAAGGAAACGAAATGTCCTTCTCCTGTGGAAAGTCTGTCTTCCCTCACTTGTGGCAGCCGTGTTTCTGTGTGCTGGGCAAGGAACCCTGCATACAGTGAAGACAGAACCAAGAGATCTACCCCAGGGATTGAGCTCAGGGTGGGCACTGACTCCCTTCCCAGGAGGGCGGAGAGGACTTTGTGCTTTGCAAGGTGGGACAGAGAAACCAAGCAGTGTGACAAGAGCATCTCCACTCATGTTGCTGTGCAAACTGCCAGATGAAGTAGGTTCTTGGTATTTTCTGAAGGCTTTTGCAAGCAAACAAGTCTGGGAGTAAAGTCAATTAAAACATGGAAAGTTATAATTAAAAATTTTTTTTCGATAGTGAGTCCTTTGAGAAATACATACTTTAATAGAATATGATTGCCTTATATGTGTCAATATTTTCCCCACCAAAGAAAAAACTGAAAATACTTGATTGTAAAATGTCACTTGTTTACCCAAGAGACTGTCTATGAGTAAAGTTGTTCTAGAAATCCTCAATCCCTAGGTCGTAGTTTCCTGATGGTGCTGAGGGGAACCCTGGTGTGCGATTCAGTGCCTACTACTCACAAGGAGGATCTTAAGAACTCAGAGACCCGCTCCGTGGACCCCACGTGTGAGGACAGAATTGGAGCCTTGGGCTGGACTTGAAGAGGGAAATGCTTTAGAGAAGTGGAAGGAGATACAGGAAGGGCACTTGAGCCATGGGGAATCAGGGGTGGTTGGTTTAGAGATCAAGGAAAAGTGTACACCTGAGCACAGCCTGGGCCACACTTAGGATGCTCTTGGCACTTCTGGTTGAATGGGGAAGAGAAAGGACATCCCCCTCCTGCTTGAGTGAACTCTGGAGAGATGTCTTCTTTAAAGCCTGGGGAGAGGAGCTTCTCTCCCATTATCTCCGGATACCTGTGTACCTTCGAGACCTTTCCTCCGTTCTTCTTTCCCTCTGTTGACTACCTTTCCTTATTTTTCTTCTATTTCCCCTTTTTCCACTTTGTATTTATTTTACATATGTATATTTTATTGTTGTAAAAGTACTCATACGATGAAATCCAACTTCTTAACAAGTTTTGAAATGTCCATTCAGTCCTGTTGACTACATGCACCTTGTTGTACAGCATGTGTCTAGAACTTTTCCATTTTGAAATAACACATTCTAACCATTGAACAGAGACTTCCCATGTCAACCTCCTGCCAGCTCTTGGAACCACCCTTCTACTCTCTGCTTCTCGGAGTTTTCTTTCAGTTTTTGACCTTCTGTGACTGGCTTATTTCACTCTTACAAATGTCCTCCAAGTTCTTTGGTGTTTCTGCAAATGGCAGGATTTCCTTCTTTTTCAAAGACTGAATGACATTCCACTGTATGTGTACACCACATTTTCTTTATTAATTCATCTTCCCATGGACACTAGGCAGTTTTCCTATGTTGTGTATTGTGTATAATGCTGCAATGGACATGAGATTGTAGGTATCTCTTGGACATTCTTGTTTTATCTCCTTTGTATATAAAACTAAATGAGTGATTGCTGGATTTTATGAGAGTTCTCTTAATAATTTTTGGGGACCTCCATGCTGTTTTCCATAATGGCTACACCATTGTACATTACTACAGGGTACAAAACAGGGTACAGAAGTTCCACTTCTTCACATCTTTGCCAGCATCCATTAATTTTCTTTCTTTTTTTTTTTTTTTTTTTTTTTTTTTTTTTTTTTTTGCAGTACACGGGCCTCTCATTCTTGTGGGCTCTCCCGTTGCGGAGCACAGGCTCCATGTGCACAGACTCAGTGGCCATGGCTCATGGGCCCAACTGCTCAGTGGCATGTGGGATCCTCCGAGACCGGGGCACGAACACGTGTCCCCCGCTTTGGCAGGCGGACTCTCAACCACTGTGCCACCAGGGAAGCCATAATTGTCTTTTTATAATACACATCCTAAGAGGTGTGAGTGATATCTCCTTGTGGCTTGATTTCCATTTCCCTGATGCTTAGCGATGTTGAGCAAATTTTCATATGTAGATTGACCACCTGTATGTCTTTATGGAGAAATGTCTAGTGAAGTTTTTTACCCATTTTTAAACTCACTAATTTGCCCGCTGTTTTTCTGAAATTGACTTGTAGTAGTTTCTTATATATTCTGGATATTGGTCCCTTATTCAGATAAAAGGTTTACACATATTTCCTCCCATCCTATAGGTTGCCTTTTCATTCTGTTGATTGTTGAAGAGACTATACTTTCTTCACTTGGTAATCTTAGAACCTTGGCCAAAATCAGTTGGCCATATATACGTGCATTTATTGGGGGCCTCTCTATTATATTTCATTGGTCTATCTCACTGTCTTGATGCCAGTAGCAGACTGTTTTGACTACTGTGGAATTGTTATGTGTTTTGAGTTCAGGAAGTGTTAATCTCCATCATTGCTCTTTGCTCTCAAGATTGTTTTATCTACTTGGGTGCGGTTCCGTATGTATTTTAGGATTCTGTCTACTTCTATAATAATGAAATGGAATTTTGTGGGTTTTTGCGATATATGTGTACATCACTTTATGTAGAACAGAAATGCCAACAGTATTTAATAATCCAGTCTATGAACATGGTATGTCATTCCAATAACTTGTCTCTTCTTTAATTTCTTTCTGCAATGTCCTGTAGTTTTCAGTATACAAATTTTTCACCTCCTATGGGGCCTTTTCCACTGCCTTCCTCAGGTCTTCTAGAGTCAGGTTTGAGAAAGATGGACTCATGGAGAGAGTGAAATCCCTGTCTCCCCTCTGCACCAACTCTCTGATTATGTCTAATACAGGTGTACTGGGCCATGCCCTTCACCTCTGTCTACAAGTGGGCCACTTGCTGGGAATTCCTCTTGGATCTGAGTGTTGACTGTACTAAATCAGTGTCCACAAGGACTCTCGCAATGCCTGGCATGTGTCCAAGAGCCCAAGATATACCTACATATGAATGATCAGATCAGGCCATCAAATTTTCTGCAGTAAAGGACAACCAGGAGAGGGGTGGCTGTTTGCCTCTTTCTCATCTTTGGATTTCTTAGAGCTGAGCTTTCCAGTGTGGTAGCCACTAACCAGATGTGTCTATTTATAATTAATTTAGTTCAAACAATAATTAACTCATTCTATTAAAAAATGCAAAAAACACACAATTGCTTGGTCACACTAGCCATGTTTCAAGTATGTGTGTAACATCAGGAATTTCAGGTTGGTAAGGTTGATGGTGAAAGCTATAAATGGGTCTATAGAAGTGAGGGGTCGAAAGGTGATTTTCTCAGCATCTCTCCCTCATTTGAAATTTTCAACTGTGATCAATATCTTATTGAAGGACTCTGTCTGCACAGAGCACAGGGGAGGTCTGAGAACCTGGAGGGAAGACCAGTGGGATGCTGTGAGAGCCAGCAAGTCGAGCAGGAGAAATGGGTGGGTCAACTTGTATAATAACTTTATGCTCATGGTTGTGTTTGTACAGAATGCATCGTGCAGAGCATACATAAAAGCGATGCTGATGACGATTCTCATAGCGAACAACTCTCAGGTAGGATCTAAAGCGAGACAATTCCTAGAACACTTGGGTTCCACCCGGTTCTTTAGTAACTAAGGAAGGTGAATATGAAATCAGGAAGCAGAAGGAAATATGTGTAGAATTCTGATTTGTTCTTTCCAAATTTTAATGATATAATAGAGTTATTGTGTCCATGTCCTTTGACTGTACTGTGCTTATAGTCATCTTTTCTTGCTTTGCCATTCAGAAATTTGCTTTCTCACAAGACTACTCTTTCATTGCTTTTTCACTGCCAAAGATGAAAGCTTCGTTTCTGTTTGGTACCTGGAGGGTATTTTGAACCAGGGATTTTGGTTTCCTTTTTACATTCACGTATGATGGCCATATCCTAGAGGGAACAAAACTCTCATAATCACTTGACACTGGAGAACAAGTTCTTATAGTGAGTGTCAGGTGGTGGATGGGACTTGAACTCTCTCCCTCTACACTTTCAGGACTTGTAGCTTCACCTTACTTTTGTCCTCACTGTTTATTCCTCATGGAAAGCGCACTCCCAGTGATGGATGAGTCAGAGAACACATGCTTTGAGATCACTGCATGTGCTCAGTCTCCTCATTTCAGCCTCAGCACCTCCCAAGGCTGATGTGCTGAAATGCTTCCATTTGAGAGGGCTCCACGTCCACCTGCCCCTAAAGACCCTTCATGGCCGGCAGGAATTCTAGAGGGCTGTGTGAAGGGGCTGCTGGGTTCGCTTCACACACTGGCTCTCACAGCCCTGCTAACCTGGTCTCCTGGAATTGACCAGGCCCAGGACAGAGACTCAGTGCAGCAGGACCCAGGGTCACTCCTCTTCTTACAACCCACTGCTCCATCCGGACAGCCCTGCCCCTGCTCCCCACACTCCAGTCCTGCCTACCCTTGGACCTTTCCTCAGGCCTGCCTTGGTCTTATCCTTCCCAGTTCTTCCAAGGCTGGGGTAAAGCCTGGCAGGTGCTGTGTGTTTAAGAGGCTCCTCTGCTATAGAATTTTGTTTCAGTATTCCAGACTAAGGGAATTGGGACAAGTTACTTTTAACTCAAATATTGCTTTCATCCCCTCTAAGGGGCTAAGAGACTTACGGAGTTGTTTTGAAGTACCTAAGGTTAGCTCAGGCACAGGACCCTTACTTGTTTTCTGAAGTTGGTTGCATGTTCTTCCCTCAACACAGCTGTTGCCCAGATTTGGTTAATATTCCTTCTCCTCAGAAGGAGATGGTGCAGAGATAAATGTTCTAAGCTCTTGACCTCCTAAGTGGAAAAGCCAAACTGAGAACCCAGGGGTGGGTCCCAATGTGGGTGCTCTGGATCCCTGACCTGCACTTACCACTCAGCCAAGGGATCCTCAGTCATGGAGCAAGGGAGTCCCTGCATCCGTATCCTTGGCTGGAAGTCCTAGCATCTCCAAAGGTCCAGACCTTGCCCATCAGGTGGCCTTAGTGGTCACAGAATCCAGGGCAGCTATGGGTGGGCTTATCAGTTGACTTTGGCCCAGTCATTAATGTGAAATTCACCTCAGGACCTGCATTCTCCTGGTCAGCTCACAGATTCTGAGAGGTGTGAGACCCCATGTATACAGTACAGGTCATATCTGTCAGTGCTGGTGTCATTGCTTAAACAAGGCCAAAAGCAGATAAGAATCAGGGAGCTATTTTATTGTATTGGATAACATTACCATAAGCCTTAGAATTGGTCAATTCCTGTAGCCCACACCCAAGGACTCAAAGTGGAACCTGACTGTTAGCCTGTACACTTCTCCTGCGCAGCTGGGTTAGAGACAGACTGTGCTCAGTCCGGGCTCCCTCTTCATAACGAAGTGTCCCACTTATGGAACAGCTCCCTAGAGTATGGACAGCCCCTGACTCAGTGGGCATACGTACATTGTATAGAAAACAAAGACTGGGAGAAAAATATGATACGATTGATAGTGGCTGTATCTAAATGGTAGGATTTCAGTTTTGTCAAATCTTGTGTATTTGATTTTCTTTAAGACAAGTGATTAGTGAATAAATGTAGCATATTTTTGTCTAGGATTGAATTCAGTCCTTTAATGGAGGTTGCTGTTAATCAGGTATAAAATATTATACAACAGAACACATGATAAATGCAGTAGCTGGCATTGTGGATGCTGGGGAAAGAGTGATCTGGGAAAAATCAAGCGACAGTGGCAATTTAGCATAAGCTCAAAAGAGGCAGGATGGGTCATGGGTCTGTGTCATTGAAACAGAGAATGCATTTTAGTGTTTACCATTTTTTAGATCGACCCTTCCCTTCTGATGAGGCTCCCCTTAGCTAGAAAGCCAAAGCTCTGTTTTCATTTCCTGCCTCTTGTCCTTTGCCTTCCTACATCCCTCAAAGAGGATGGCCCAACACCAGCTCAGCCCACACTTACTAACCTCCCACATCCATACACACCACCCCATGTCCTCATCGAGAAGAAAGCCCCTGAGTAATTCCTGAGCCGCATCACCAGTGTCCTGAGAGTTAATCTGTGTCCCTCCAGCTCTCCCTGAGGTTGTGGTGGATGACCTGCACCGTGATAGGACAGAAGAAAAGCCTCCGTGGATCCCCAAGGTAAGCTGGATTTTTTCTGGTCTGAGATAGAAATATCGCTTTATTTCTCTTTCAATAGAATTAAGTTATGTATATTTGAGGGTATTCCTTCCAGATACATACAATTCCCTTGGTTGGGAGAATGTGGAGTGAGAGTCTATTGCCATCTCATGGTGCCTGATTCCACAGGACATTACAATTGACAGCATCCATTGCAGCCTGTAGAGTATGGAGCTCTCTCTCCTGCAGCGATTTTTCTTCTAGGAAATGAATTCTGTAATTTCCAAACTAAATGGACTTGGAAGTTCCATCCTCCCAGCAAAGTTCTTGCCTTTCAGCCCGAGTAGGTTTGCTCTGATAACCCTTGCTGGGTTCCCTGGACCACTGTTTCTTATCAGGTTTTCTCCTGTCAGCAAATGAACAAAAGACCTGAGCATCACTGTGATCTTATCCTCATAGTGTTTTCTCTTCTGTAATTGCAGGTGGCCTTCCCAGAACGTGAAAACGGTATGTATTCTGGAATCAGTCACTTGGGGAGGAAGAAATTTGAAGATGAGAAAGTGGGACATTCTTGCTGGTTTTAGTGTAGTGGGCAAACTGATTCCAAAATTGTGCTGGGAATTAGAGTAGGGGTCTTGGTGATAGAAAGTGATTTACAAGTAATGTGACCAATTACTATAGTCCCAGGAAGAAGCTGTCTTACGGTTAGGTGGTGTAGGTTTGTGTGCATGAGACTGGGTGTGTCTGTATGTGAAATGAGTGGTATGATTCTGTGTGTGTATGTGCACTTTTTGTTTTGTGTTTCCCTTGATTTATGTTCCCCTAAACATCACTGTTACTGGTGCCAACTTTCTAGAAAATATTCCCATCACCACTGCATCATGAATGGGTATGGATATAAAAGTAAATAAACTGTACACTTTCAGTGTGTGCATTGATTTTATACCAAGTGAGCCTCATTTAACCTGGAAAACAAATCCTATCACCACCCAGGCAAAGGTTTACTGGATTATTATTATTATTATTATTATTATTATTTGGCTGTGTTGGGTCTTCGTTGCAGTGCATGGGCTTCTCATTTCGGTGGCTTCTGTTGTTCCAGAGCATGGGCTCTAGGTGCATGGGCTTCAATAGTTGTGGCACGTGGGCTGAGTAGTTGTGACTTGCGGGCTCTAGAGCACAGGCTTAGTAGTTGTGGTGCACGGACTTAGTTGCTCCATGGCTGGATTCTTAATGAACAAAACTGGGTTTCAGCATCCCTACTACTGGGTCAATTACAACTTCATTTAATAAGAAATCTCATCTCTTAGTAGGTCTCATAGCATTCTGAATGGTTATGATACATCTCTCTGCCACTTCCCTCATTCTAACTGTTTCCTATTAAAGCCTCGGGATGAGTCCTCCCCCCTTACCTGAAGCACCTAGTGCTAGGCAGGCGGCCTTCCTTTTGCAGGGAGACCATGCTTATACCCACATGCCACACCCAGTTCTGGAGGAGTCCGAGAAAGAAGGAGCCTCCAGGAGTAGATGGAGGAAATTCACTCCACCTTTCTCCTTTGAGGCTAATATTCACTATCGGATTCTGTGCTAAGGAAACAAAATGTCCTTCTCCTATGGAAAGTCTGTCTTCCATCACTTGTGCCGGCCCTGTTTCTGTGTGCTGGGCAAGGAACACTGCATACAGTGAAGACAGAACCAAGAGATCTACCCCAGGAATTGAGCTCAGGGTAGGCACTGGCTCTGTCTGTCCTGTCCGTGATCCATCATTCATCATGGTTGTGACTCTTCGACAGTCACTTATCTCTCTAAATTTCCACACCCTCCACCATAACATATGGGTTACAGCCCCCACTTTGCCCTACCCTTCACCCCCAACAGGGCTGGGTGTCAGACATGATAATGGATATTGTTCATGAGCTGTAAAGCATTGTTCCCATGAAAAAGCTGAAGAGTAAGCTTGAATCCCCCTTTACTTGGAGCCATCAAATCCCTTCTCTCCTTTCAACAGCTACGAAATATCCAGCTTCTTCTTGCCATCATTCAGGATTGAACATTTATAGAGCATGTGTGAAGCACCGGTCCTTTATTTTTCAAATATTTTACCTGTATTCAATCATTTTTGGCCACATGACATAATGCTAAATGTAGGCCATATTAACATTTCTACATCTCAGAACAGGGAACTGAGGCAAAGAGGGATCTACATATCTTTCCCAAGTACATGCTTCTTCTAAACGGGATTTGAATCCAGTCCATCAGTCATGGTCCCAATGGTTTGCTGAGTTACTAGACATTATCAGTTAAATAAAGATATTTGCCCACAAAACCTGTCTGTTGGGTGTTTTCACTGCATACCAAACTGCAAGATCTTCCTAAGTCCAACTTTGATTCAGGAGGCTCTGCTGGGCCGCTGGTGAGGAAAGGGACCAAAGGATTGAACTGTGAATAAATTATTGCTAATTTCCCCATGGTCTTCTGCCAGCAAGATGTCAATAGTTGTCTCTATTGTAATGCATTTCCCAGGATGCTGCTCCGAGAATGCGAGAAGAAGAAACACTCATCAGAGGTCAAGAATATCAACCCCAGGCTGGCTGAAAAAGATCCGCATCCGGCCACATTTTAGGATGCACCCTATAAATGACCCAGCTGAAGGTACTGTGGAAAATGTCTCGTTCGGTTCACTCAAGAATAATTATTCTAGTTGATTCAGTGCCTCATATTGAAGAAAAAGCTATGAAATATTAAGCAGTATTCTTCTTTTATTCCATGAGTTCAAATTGAAACTTACTAAGCCAGCTGGTACTGTTTTAACCATGGAAGTTTGCATGCAGTTAAAATTCAACATTTGGTTCATGTTTAAGAGGGAAGATGGTCTCTAGTTATGGTTTAGACATTAGCTGATTTTTGAACGTCAGCAACAACACATCCCTCCCTGAAACCATGTTTTGAGATTTCTTTAAATTATTAGACATTATTTAGAACAGGATTATATTGACATAAAAGTTGTACATGCAATACAGAAAATTCCTGTATCCTATCACTCCAGTTTCAGCTATTAATAATATATAGCATAGGTGAAGTACATTTGTTACATTTAGTGAAACAATGTAAGTATATTTTTACTAATGAAAAGTCCATAGTTCACCTCAGAGTCACACCTTGTGTTGTTATATTCAATGATATTTGAAATATGTACAATATTATTTGTCACCATTATGGTGCCATACAGAAATGTGTACACTAATGTTCATAGTCGCATTATTCTTAGTAGCCAAAAGATAGAAACAATCCAAAGTCAATGAGGTGATGAATGGATAAATAAATTGTGATATATATACAGAATGGAATAATTTTCAACCATAAAAAGGAATTAAAGATTGACTTATGCTACAAAATGAATGATCCAAATAATATAAAAATATATTATTGTTAGTGAAATAAGGCAGGCGCAGAAAGACCAATATTATATGATTCCACTTGTATGAGGTACCTAGTGTAGGCAAACTCACAGACACCGGAAGTAGAAATTACCAAGGTCAGGAGGCAGGAGTAAGGTGGATTATGATTTAATGGGTACAGAGGTTACGTTGAAATGATGAAAAAGTTTAAGATGTAGATTGTGTTGATGGCTACACAGCATTGTGAAAGTAAGAAATGCTAGTGAACTGTATACCTCAAAATTATGAAAAGCATAAATATGTATATTTCATCACAATAAAATAAGTCAAAAATCCAACAGAATGGACGATGAATGAAGGAGCAACATATTTGATTAGAAGGAAGCTGAAAGAGTCTTGTAACATTTCAAGAAGAAGGGGGATTTGGAGGGACTTTGAAATGGGCAGAGGGGCCGTGGGACTCTATACTGAAACATAGTGCAATGTTAGTGTTTAAGCTTTTTCAGACTGACACTTTCAAATTGATTAGGTTCCCTACAGCTAGAAAGCTAAAGGTTCTCTTCCTCATTTCTGAAATGTTCCTCCCCTTTGCCTTCCTCCACCCACCAGGGAGGTTTGTCCAACAGCACCTCAGTCCACACTCAGTAACCACCTGCATCCATACACTCCCACCCTGTGTCCACATTAACGAGGCTCTCTGAGTAATTCCTGAGCAGCATCACCAGTGTCCTGACACTTACTCTGTGTCCTCCTAGAGCCCCCTGAGGACCTGTTGGAGAAACTGCCCCATGTGAGGACAATCAAAGTGGCTCCTGCTACCTCCAGGGTAAGCTCCCCTTATTTATCAGAGATTAAAAGTTTGCTTCATTTCTTTCTTTTCCAATTGATTTCAGATCTGAAGATCTACAATGTTCAAGACAGCTGATGTATACAATTTTGCTTGGTTGGATGAATGCTGATTGAAGGTCTTTCCCAACAGATAACTCATTCAAAAGGCCATTTAAAAAATGGCAACACCAGTTAGAAACTGTAGAGTCAGACACACTTTCCTCAGCAGAAAATTTCCCTCCTTGAAATAGACTTTTGTATTTGCTCCTCAAAGTGGACCTGAGAGATCTTCCAGGCAAAGCTCCAGCCTTTCCCACAGCTGTCTTCTCTGGTTTCTTTTGGGGCCATTGACTCAACAACCGTTTCCCCTTTGGTTTTCTGAGGAGAAAAAAAAGAGATGAAATACCTGTGTCCACAGAGCACAGGATGCTGAGATCCTTACACTGTTTTCTCTTCTCTAATCACAGGTGGATTGGACAGCAAACAAAAACGGTATGTATTCAGAGTTCACCCCTGTGCTGAGGAACAATCTAGATGATGAAGAAGGTGGGACACACTTGCTGGCTTTGCTTGGGGAGACACCCTGATTCAGTGCCCCTACAGGGATGAGGGCTGGGGGTGTAGAGCTAGAGACTGATTTCCCAGTAAAGAGCCATGCCCAAGTTCTATGGTCCTGGAAGTAACTGCATCATTTAGATGATGTGGGTTTGTGTGTATCAGGGTTGGGGTGGGGTCCATGTGTGAGCCTATGTGGTGTGATTGTGAACCTGCATGCGTGAGCGTGTGTGTGTTTCCTGAGGAGATATTTCCCTCTTACACAGCACAATTCACCTGTCAACAAAGCTCATCACCACTGCACACTGTCTGTACACTACATTGTTCTTCCCTCAACACAGCTGTAGCCCAGATTTGGTTAATATTCCTTTTCCTCAGAAGGAGATGGTGCAGAGATAAATGTTCTAAGCTCTTGACCTCCTAAGTGGAAAAGCCAAACTGAGAACCCAGGGGTGGGTCCCAATGTGGATGCTCTGGATCCCTGACCTGCACTTACCACTCAGCCAAGGGATCCTCAGTCATGGAGCAAGGGAGTCCCTGCATCCGTATCCTTGGCTGGAAGTCCTAGCATCTCCAAAGGTCCAGACCTTGCCCATCAGGTGGCCTTAGTGGTCACAGAATCCAGGGCAGCTATGGGTGGGCTTATCAGTTGACTTTGGCCCAGTCATTAATGTGAAATTCACCTCAGGACCTGCATTCTCCTGGTCAGCTCACAGATTCTGAGAGGTGTGAGACCCCATGTATACAGTACAGGTCATATATGTCAGTGCTGGTGTCATTGCTTAAACAAGGCCAAAAGCAGATAAGAATAAGGGAGCTATTTTATTGTATTGGATAACATTACCATAAGCCTTAGAATTGGTCAATTCCTGTAGCCCACACCCAAGGACTCAAAGTGGAACCTGACTGTTAGACTGTACACATCTCCTGCGCAGCTGGGTTAGAGACAGGCTGTGCTCAGTCCGGGCTCCCTCTTCATAACGAAGTGTCCCACTTAGGGAACAGCTCCCTAGAGTATGGACAGCCCCTGACTCAGTGGGCATACGTACATTGTATAGAAAACAAAGACTGGGAGAAAAATATGATACGATTGATAGTGGCTGTATCTAAATGGTAGGATTTCAGTTTTTTCAAATGTTGTGTATTTGATTTTCTTTAAGGCAAGTGATTAGTGAATAAATGTAGCATATTTTGTCCAGGATTGAATTCAGTCCTTTAATGGAGGTTGCTGTTAATCAAGTATAAAATATCATACAACAGAAGACATGATAAATGCAGTAGCTGGCATTGTGGATGCTGGGGAAAGAGTGATCTGGGAAAAATCAAGCGACAGTGGCAATTTAGCAGAAGCTCAAAAGAGGCAGGATGGGTCATGGGTCTGTGTCATTGAAACAGAGCATGCATTTTAGTGTTTACCATTTTTTAGATCGACCCTTCCCTTCTGATGAGGCTCCCCTTAGCTAGAAAGCCAAAGCTCTGTTTTCATTTCCTTCCTCTTGTCCTTTGCCTTCCTTCATTCCCCAAAGAGGATGGCCCAACAACAGCTCAGCCCACACTTACTAACCTCCCACATCCATACACACCACCCCATGTCCTCATCGAGAAGAAAGCCCCTGAGTAATTCCTGAGCCGCATCACCAGTGTCCTGACAGTTACTCTGTGTCCCTCCAGCTCTCCCTGAGGATGTGGTGGATGACCTGCACCATGATAGGACAGAAGAAAAGCCTCCGTGGATCCCCAAGGTAAGCTGGATTTTTTCTGGTCTGAGATAGAAATATCGCTTTATTTCTCTTTCAATAGGATTAAGTTATGTATATTTGAGGGTATTCCTTCCAGATACATACAATTCCCTTGTTTGGGAGAATGTGGAGTGAGAGTCTATTGCCATCTCATGGTGCCTGATTCCACAGGACATTACAATTGACAGCATCCATTACAGCCTGTAGAGTATGGAGCTCTCTCTCCTGCAGCGATTTTTCTTCTAGGAAAAGAATTCTGTAATTTCCAACCTAAATGGACTTGGAAGTTCCATCCTCCCAGCAAAGTTCTTGCCTTTCAGCCTGAGTAGGTTTGCTCTGATACCCCTTGCTGGGTTCCCTGGACCACTGTTTCTTATCAGGTTTTCTACTGTCAGCAAATGAACAAAAGACCTGAGCATCACTGTGATCTTATCCTCATAGTGTTTTCTCTTCTGTAATTGCAGGTGGCCTTCCCAGAACGTGAAAACGGTATGTATTCTGGAATCAGTCACTTGGGGAGGAAGAACTTTGAAGATGAGAAAGTGGGACATTCTTGCTGGTTTTAGTGTAGTGGGCAAACTGATTCCAAATTTGTGCTGGGAATGAGAGTAGGGGTCCTGGTGATAGAAAGTGATTTACAAGTAATGTGACCAATTACTGTAGTCCCAGGAAGAAGCTGTCTTACGGTTAGGTGGTGTAGGTTTGTGTGCATGAGACTGGGTGTGTCTGTATGTGAAATGAGTGGTATGATTCTGTGTGTATGTGCACTTTTTGTGTTGCGTTTCCCTTGATTTATGTTCCCCTAAACATCACTGTTACTGGTGCCAACTTTCTAGAAAATATTCCCATCACCACTGCATCATGAATGGGTATGGATATAAAAGTAAATAAACTGTACACTTTCAGTGTGTGCATTGATTTTATACCAAGTGAGCCTCATTTAACCTGGAAAACAAATCCTATCACCACCCAGGCAAAGGTTTACTGGATTATTATTATTATTATTATTATTATTATTATTATTATTATTATTATTTGGCTGTGTTGGGTCTTCGTTGCAGTGCACGGGGTTCTCATTTCGGTGGCTTCTGTTGTTCCAGAGCATGGGCTCTAGGTGCATGGGCTTCAATAGTTGTGGCACGTGGGCTGAGTAGTTGTGACTTGCGGGCTCTGGACAGGCTTAGTAGTTGTGGTGCACGGACTTAGTTGCTCCATGGCTGGATTCTTAATGAACAAAACTGGGTTTCAGCATCCCTACTACTGGGTCAATTACAACTTCATTTAATAAGAAATCTCATCTCTTAGTAGGTCTCATAGCATTCTGAATGGTTATGATACATCTCTCTGCCACTTCCCTCATTCTAACTATTTCCTATTAGAGCCTCGGGATGAGTCCTCCCCCCTTACCTGAAGCACCTAGTGCTAGGCAGGCCTCCTTCCTTTTGAAGGGAGCCCATGCTTGTACCCACATGCCACACCCAGTTCTGGAGGAGTCCGAGTAAGAAGGAGCCTCGAGGAGTACATGGAGGAAATTCACTCCACCTTTCTCCTTTGAGGCTAATATTCACTATCGGATTCTGTGCTAAGGAAACAAAATGTCCTTCTCCTGTGGAAAGTTTGTCTTCCATCACTTGTGCCGGCCCTGTTTCTGTGTGCTGGGCAAGGAACACTGCATACAGTGAAGACAGAACCAAGAGATCTACCCCAGGGATTGAGCTCAGGTTAGGCACTGGCTCTGTCTGTCCTGTCCATGATCCATCATTCATCATGGTTGTGACTCTTGGACAGTCACTTATCTCTCTAAATTTCCACACCCTCCACCATAACATATGGGTTACAGCCCCCACTTTTCCCTCCCCTTCACCCCCAACAGGGCTGGGTGTCAGACATGATAATGGATATTCTCCAAGAACTGTAAAGCCTTTTTCCCATGCAAAAGCTGAGGAGTAAGCTTGAATCCCCCTTTACTGGGAGCCGTCAAATCCCTTCTCTACTTTCAACAGCTACGAAATATCCAGCTTCTTCTTGCCATCATTCAGGATTGAACACTTATAGAGCATTTGTGAAGCACCGCTCCTTTATTTTTCAAACATTTTACCTGTATTCAATCATTTTTGGCCACATGACATAATGCTAAATGTAGGCCATATTAACATTTCTACATCTCAGAACAGGGAACTGAGGCAAAGAGGGATCTACATATCTTTCCCAAGTACATGCTTCTTCTAAACGGGATTTGAATCCAGTCCATCAGTCATGGTCCCAATGGTTTGCTGAGTTTCTAGACATTCTCAGTTTTAAAGATATTTGCCCACGAAACCTGTCTGTTGGGTGTTTTCACTGCATACCAAACTGCAAGATCTTCCTAAGTCCAACTTTGATTCAGGAGGCTCTGCTGGGCAGCTGGTGAGGAAAGGGACCAAAGGATTGAACTGTGAATAAATTATTGCTAATTTCCCCATGGTCTTCTGCCAACAAGATGTCAATAGTTGTCTCTATTGTAATGCATTTCCCAGGATGCTGCTCCCAGAATGCGAGAAGAAGAAACACTCATCAGAGGTCAAGAATATCAACCCCAGGCTGGCTGAAAAAGATCCGCATCCGGCCACATTTTAGGATGCACCCTATAAATGACCCAGCTGAAGGTACTGTGGAAAATGTCTCGTTCGGTTCACTCAAGAATAATTATTCTAGTTGATTCAGTGCCTCATATTGAAGAAAAAGCTATGAAATATTAAGCAGTATTCTTCTTTTATTCCATGTGTTCAAATTGAAACTTACTAAGCCAGCTGGTACTGTTTTAACCATGGAAGTAAACATGCATTTAAAATTCAACATTTGGTTCATGTTTAAGAGGGAAGATGGTCTCTAGTTATGGTTTAGACATTAGCTGATTTTTGAACGTCAGCAACAACACATCCCTCCCTGAAACCATGTTTTGAGATTTCTTTAAATTATTAGACATTATTTAGAACAGGATTATATTGACATAAAAGTTGTACATGCAATACAGAAAATTCCTGTATCCTATCACTCCAGTTTCAGCTATTAATAATATATAGCATAGGTGAAGTACATTTGTTACATTTAGTGAAACAATGTAAGTATATTTTTACTAATGAAAAGTCCATAGTTCACCTCAGAGTCACACCTTGTGTTGTTATATTCAATGATATTTGAAATATGTACAATATTATTTGTCACCATTATGGTGCCATACAGAAATGTGTACACTAATGTTCATAGTCGCATTATTCTTAGTAGCCAAAAGATAGAAACAATCCAAAGTCAATGAGGTGATGAATGGATAAATAAATTGTGATATATATACAGAATGGAATAATTTTCAACCATAAAAAGGAATTAAAGATTGACTTATGCTACAAAATGAATGATCCAAATAATATAAAAATATATTATTGTTAGTGAAATAAGGCAGGCGCAGAAAGACCAATATTATATGATTCCACTTGTATGAGGTACCTAGTGTAGGCAAACTCACAGACACCGGAAGTAGAAATTACCAAGGTCAGGAGGCAGGAGTAAGGTGGATTATGATTTAATGGGTACAGAGGTTACGTTGAAATGATGAAAAAGTTTAAGATGTAGATTGTGTTGATGGCTACACAGCATTGTGAAAGTAAGAAATGCTAGTGAACTGTATACCTCAAAATTATGAAAAGCATAAATATGTATATTTCATCACAATAAAATAAGTCAAAAATCCAACAGAATGGACGATGAATGAAGGAGCAACATATTTGATTAGAAGGAAGCTGAAAGAGTCTTGTAACATTTCAAGAAGAAGGGGGATTTGGAGAGACTTTGAAATGGGCAGAGGGGCCGTGGGACTCTATACTGAAACATAGTGCAATGTTAGTGTTTAAGCTTTTTCAGACTGACACTTTCAAATTGATTAGGTTCCCTACAGCTAGAAAGCTAAAGGTTCTCTTCCTCATTTCTGAAATGTTCCTCCCCTTTGCCTTCCTCCACCCACCAGGGAGGTTTGTCCAACAGCACCTCAGTCCACACTCAGTAACCACCTGCATCCATACACTCCCACCCTGTGTCCACATTAACGAGGCTCTCTGAGTAATTCCTGAGCATCATCATCAGTGTCCTGACACTTACTCTGTGTCCTCCTAGAGCCCCCTGAGGACCTGTTGGAGAAACTGCCCCATGTGAGGACAATCAAAGTGGCTCCTGCTACCTCCAGGGTAAGCTCCCCTTATTTATCAGAGATTAAAAGTTTGCTTCATTTCTTTCTTTTCCAATTGATTTCAGATCTGAAGATCTACAATGTTCAAGACAGCTGATGTATACAATTTTGCTTGGTTGGATGAATGCTGAGTGAAGGTCTTTCCCAACAGATAACTCATTCAAAAGGCCATTTAAAAAATGGCAACACCAGTTAGAAACTGTAGAGTCAGACACACTTTCCTCAGCAGAAAATTTCCCTCCTTGAAATAGACTTTTGTATTTGCTCCTCAAAGTGGACCTGAGAGATCTTCCAGGCAAAGCTCCAGCCTTTCCCACAGCTGTCTTCTCTGGTTTCTTTTGGGGCCATTGACTCAACAACCGTTTCCCATTTGGTTTTCTGAGGACAAAAAAAGAGATGAAATACCTGTGTCCACAGAGCACAGGATGCTGAGATCCTTACACTGTTTTCTCTTCTCTAATCACAGGTGGATTGGACAGCAAACAAAAACGGTATGTATTCAGAGTTCACCCCTGTGCTGAGGAACAATCTAGATGATGAAGAAGGTGGGACACTCTTGCTGGCTTTGCTTGGGGAGACACCCTGATTCAGCACCCCTACAGGGATGAGGGCTGGGGGTGTAGAGTTAGAGACTGATTTCCCAGTAAAGAGCCATGCCCAAGTTCTATGGTCCTGGAAGTAACTGAATCATTTAGATGATGTGGGTTTGTGTGTATCAGGGTTGGGGTGGGGTCCATGTGTGAGCCTATGTGGTGTGATTGTGAACCTGCATGCATGAGCGTGTGTGTGTTTTCTGAGGAGATATTTCCCTCTTACACAGCACAATTCACATGTCAACAAAGCTCATCACCACTGCACACTGTCTGTACACTACATTGTTCTTCCCTCAACACAGCTGTAGCCCAGATTTGGTTAATATTCCTTTTCCTCAGAAGGAGATGGTGCAGAGATAAATGTTCTAAGCTCTTGACCTCCTAAGTGGAAAAGCCAAACTGAGAACCCACGGGTGGGTCCCAATGTGGATGCTCTGGATCCCTGACCTGCACTTACCACTCAGCCAAGGGATCCTCAGTCATGGAGCAAGGGAGTCCCTGCATCCGTATCCTTGGCTGGAAGTCCTAGCATCTCCAAAGGTCCAGACCTTGCCCATCAGGTGGCCTTAGTGGTCACAGAATCCAGGGCAGCTATGGGTGGGCTTATCAGTTGACTTTGGCACAGTCATTAATGTGAAATTCACCTCAGGACCTGCATTCTCCTGGTCAGCTTACAGATTCTGAGAGGTGTGAGACCCCATGTATACAGTACAGGTCATATCTGTCAGTGCTGGTGTCATTGCTTAAACAAGGCCAAAAGCAGATAAGAATCAGGGAGCTATTTTATTGTATTGGATAACATTACCATAAGCCTTAGAATTGGTCAATTCCTGTAGCCCACACCCAAGGACTCAAAGTGGAACCTGACTGTTAGCCTGTACACTTCTCCTGCGCAGCTGGGTTAGAGACAGGCTGTGCTCTGTCCGCGCTCCCTCTTCATAATGAAGTGTCCCACTTATGGAACAGCTCCCTAGAGTATGGACAGCCCCTGACTCAGTGGGCATACAGACATTGTATAGAAAACAAAGACTGGGAGAAAAATACGATACGATTGATAGTGGCTGTATCTAAATGGTAGGATTTCAGTATTGTCAAATCTTGTGTATTTGATTTTCTTTAAGACAAGTGATTAGTGAATAAATGTAGCATATTTTGTCTAGGATTGAATTCAGTCTTTTAATGGAGGTTGCTGTTAATCAAGCATAAAATATCATACAACAGAAGACATGATAAATGCAGTAGCTGGCATTGTGGATGCTGGGGAAAGAGTGATCTGGGAAAAATCAAGAGACAGTGGCAATTTAGCAGAAGCTCAAAAGAGGCAGGATGGGTCATGGGTCTGTGTCATTGAAACAGAGCATGCATTTTAGTGTTTACCATTTTTTAGATCGGCCCTTCCCTTCTGATGAGGCTCCCCTTAGCTAGAAAGCCAAAGCTCTGTTTTCATTTCCTTCATCTTGTCCTTTGCCTTCCTTCATCCCCCAAAGAGGATGGCCCAACACCAGCTCAGCCCACACTTACTAACCTCCCACATCCATACACACCACCCCATGTCCTCATCGAGAAGAAAGCCCCTGAGTAACTCCTGAGCCACATCACCAGTGTCCTGACAGTTACTCTGTGTCCCTCCAGCTCTCCCTGAGGATGTGGCGGATGACATGCACCGTGATAGGACAGAAGAAAAGCCTCCGTGGATCATCAAGGTAAGCTGGATTTTTTCTGGTCTGAGATAGAAATATTGCTTTATTTCTCTTTCAATAGAATTAAGTTATGTATATTTGAGGGTATTCCTTCCAGATACATACAATTCCCTTGGTTGGGAGAATGTGGAGTGAGAGTCTATTACCAACTCATGGTGCCTGATTCCACAGGACATTACAATTGACAGCATCCATTACAGCCTGTAGAGTACGGAGGTCTCTCTCCTGCATCGATTTTTCCTCTAGGAAAAGAATTCTGTAATTTCCAACCTAAATGGACTTGGAAGTTCCATCCTCCCAGCAAAGTTCTTGCCTTTCAGCCTGAGTAGGTTTGCTCTGATACCCCTTGCTGGGTTCCCTGGACCACTGTTTCTTATCAGGTTTTCTACTGTCAGCAAATGAACAAAAGACCTGAGCATCACTGTGATCTTATCCTCATAGTGTTTTCTCTTCTGTAATTGCAGGTGGCCTTCCCAGAACGTGAAAACGGTATGTATTCTGGAATCAGTCACTTGGGGAGGAAGAACTTTGAAGATGAGAAAGTGGGACATTCTTGCTGGTTTTAGTGTAGAGGGCAAACTGATTCCAAATTTGTGCTTGGAATGAGAGTAGGGGTCCTGGTGATAGAAAGTGATTTACAAGTAATGTGACCAATTACTATAGTCCCAGGAAGAAGCTGTATTACGGTTAGGTGGTGTAGGTTTGTGTGCATGAGACTGCGTGTGTCTGTATGTGAAATGAGTGGTATGATTCTGTGTGTGTATGTGAACTTTTTGAGTTGTTTTTCCCTTGATTTATGTTCCCCAAATGTTTTGAAATGTCCAGGCAGTCCTGTTGACTACATGCACCTTGTTGTACAGCAAGTGTCTAGAACTTTTCCATTTTGCAAATAACACATTATAACCTTGAACAGAGACTTCCCATGTCAACCTCCTGCCCGCTCTTAGAACCACCGTTCCACTCTCTGATTCTCGGAGTTTTCTTTCCGTTTTTGACCTCCTGTGACTGGCTTATTTCACTCTTACAAATGTCCCCAAGTTCTTTCGTGTTGCTGCAAATGGCAGGATTTCCTTCTTTTTCAAAGACTGAATGACATTCCACTGCATGTATACACCACATTTTCTTTATTAATTCATCTTCCCATGGACACTAGGCAGTTTTCCTATGTTGTGTATTGTGTATAATGCTGCAATGGACATGAGATTGTAGATATCTCTTGGACACTCTTGTTTTATCCCCTTTGTATATAAACCTAAATGAGTGACTGCTGTATTTTATGCTAGTTCTCTTAATAATTTTTGGGGGACCTCCATTCTGTTTTCCATAATGGCTACACCATTTTACATTACTACAGTGTACAAAGCAGGGTACAGAAGATCCACTTCTTCACATCTTTGCCAGCATCCATTAATTTTCTTTCTTTTCTTTTTTTTTTTTTTTTTTTTTTTTTTGCATTACACGGGCCTCTCATTGTTGTGGGCTCTCCCGTTGCGGAGCACAGGCTCCAAACGCACAGGCTCAGTGGCCATGGCTCATGGGCCCAGCCGCTCAGTGGCATGTGGGTTCCTCCCAGACCGGGGCACGAACACGTGTCCCCTGCTTCGGCAGGCGGACTCTCAACCACTGTGCCACCAGGGAAGCCCTAATTGTTTTTTTATAATACACATCCTAAGAGGTGTGAGTGATATCTCCTTGTGGCTTGAATTCCATTTCCCTGATGCTTAGCGATGTTGAGCAAATTTTCATATGTAGATTGACCACCTGTATGTCTTTATGGAGAAATGTCTAGTGAAGTTTTTTACCCATTTTTAAACTCACTAATTTGCCCGCTGTTTTTCTGAAACTGACTTGTAGTAGTTTCTTATATATTCTGGATATTGGTCCCTTATTCAGATACAAGGTTTACACATATTTCCTCCCATCGTATAGGTTGCCTTTTCATTCTGTTGATTGTTGAAGAGACTATCCTTTCTTCACTTGGTAATCTTAGAACCTTGGCCAAGATCAGTTGGCCATATATACGTGCATATATTTGGGGTCTCTCTATTATATTTCATTGGTCTATCTCACTGTCTTGATGCCAGTAGCAGACTGTTTTGACTACTGTGGAATTGTTATGTGTTTTGAGTTCAGGAAGTGTTAATCTCCATCATTGCTCTTTGCTCTCAAGATTGTTTTATCTACTTGGGTGCGGTTCCGTATGTATTGTAGGATTCTGTCTACTTATATAATAATGAAATGGAATTTTGTGGGTTGTTGCGATATATGGGTACATCACTTTATGTAGTACAGAAATGCCAACAGTATTTAATAATCCAGTCTATGAACATGGTATGTCATTCCAATTACTTGTGTCTTCTTTAATTTCTTTCCGCAATGTCCTGTAGTTTTAAGTATACAAATTTTTCACCTCCCATGGGGCCTTTTCCACTGCCTTCCTCAGGTCTTCTAGAGTCAGGTTTGAGAAAGATGGACTCATGGAGAGAGTGAAATCCCTCCCTCCCCTCTGCACCTACTCTCTGATTATGTCTAATATAGGTGTACTGGGCCATGCCCTTCACCTCTGTCTACAAGTGGGCCCCTTGCTGGGAATTCCTCTTGTATCTCAGTGTTGACTGTACTATTTCAGTGTCCACAAGGACTCTCCCAATGCCTGGTGTGTGTCCAAGAGCCCAAGATATACCTACATATGAATGATCAGATCAGGCCATCAAATTTTCTGCAGTAAAGGACAACCAGGAGAGGGGTGGCTGTTTGCCTCTTTCTCATCTTTGGATTTCTTAGAGCTGAGCTTTCCAGTGTGGTAGCCACTAACCAAATGTGTCTCTTTATAATTAATTTAGTTCAAACAATAATTATCTCATTCTATTAAAAAATGCAAAAAACACACAATTGCTTGGTCACACTAGCAATGTTCCAAGTATGTGTGTAACATCAGGAATTTCAGGGTGGTAATGTTGATGGTGAAAGCTATAAATGGGTCTATAGAAGTGAGGGGTCGAAATGTGATTTTCTCAGCATCTCTCCCTCATTTGAAATTTTCAACTGTGATCAATATCTTATTGAAGGACTCTGTCTGCTCAGAGCACAGGGGAGGTCTGAGAACCTGGAGGGAAGAACAGGGAGATGCTGTGTGACCCAGCAAGTCGAGTAGAAGAAATGGGTGGGTCAACTTGTATAATAACTTTATGCTCATGGTTGTGTTTGTACAGAATGCATTTTGGAGAGCATACATAGCAGTGATGCTGATGATGATTCACATAGCGAACAACTCTCAGTTAGGATCTAAAGCAAGACAATTCCTAGAACACTTGGGTTCTACCCACTTCTTTAGAAACTAAGGAAGGTGAATATGAAATCAGGAAGCAGAAGGAAATATGTGTAGAATACTGATTTGTTCTTTCCAAATTTTAATGATATAATAGAGTTATTGTATCCATGTCCTTTGACTGTACTGTGCTTATAGTCATCTTTTCTTGCTTTGCCATTCAGAAATTTTCTTTCTCACAAGACTACTCTTTCATTGCTTTTTCACTGCCAAAGATGAAAGCTTCGTTTCTGTTTGGTACCTGGAGGGTATTTTGCACCAGGGATTTTGGTTTCCTTTTTACATTCACGTATGATGGCCATATCCTAGTGGGAACAAAACTCTCATAATCACTTGACACTGGAGAAAAAGTTCTTATAGTGAGTGTCAGGTGGTGGATGAGACTTGAACTCTCTCCCTCTACACTTTCAGGACTTGTAGCTTCACCTTACTTTTGTCCTCACTGTTTATTCCTCATGGAAAGCGCACTCCCAGAGATGGATGAGTCACAGAACACATGCTTTGTGATCACTGCATGTGCTCAGTCTCCTCATTTCAGCCTCAGCACCTCCCAAGGCTGATGTGCTGACATGCTTCCATTTGAGAGGGCTCCACGTCCAGCTGCCCCTAAAGACCCTTCATGGCCGGCAGGAATTCTAGAGGACTATGTGAAGGGGCTGCTGGGTTCGCTTCACACACTGGCTCTCACAGCCCTGCTAACCTGGTCTCCTGGAATTGACCAGGCCCAGGACAGAGACTCAGTGCAGCAGGACCCAGGGTCACTCCTCTTCTTACAACCCACTGCTCCATCCGGACAGCCCTGCCCCTGCTCCCCACACTCCAGTCCTGCCTACCCTCGGACCTTTCCTCAGGCCTGCCTTGGTCTTATACTTCCCAGTTGTTCCAAGGCTGGGATAAACCCTGGCAGGTGCTGTCTGTTTAGGAGGCTTCCCCTGCTGTAGAACATTTGTTTCAATCTTCCAGACTAAGGGAATTGGTTCAAGTTACTTTTAACTCTAATATTGCTTTCATCCTCTCTAAGGGGCTAAGAGACTTACGGAGTTGTTTTGAAGTACCTAAGGTTAGCTCAGGCACAGGACACTTACTTGTTTTGTGAAGTTGGTTGCATATCTAGGCTATTGTGGAGAATGCTGCAATGAACCTATGTTCATCTCATTGTGATACTGATTTAATTTCCTTTGGATATATACCCAGAACTGTGATTGCTGAATCATATGATATTTCTGTTTATAATTTTAAAAGGAACGCCCATACTCTTTTTCATAATAGTGGCACCATTTTATATTCCCACCAGCAGTGTACAAAGTTTCCAATTCCCCACATCTTTGCCTTAAACTGTTAATTTTTTTCTTTATAATACACAGCCTAACAGGTATGAGGTGTTGATTTGCATTGCTCTGATGATTAGTGAGGTTGAGAACCTTTTCCTATATTTGTTAGCCATTTTTATGTCTTTTTCGGGAAATGTCTTATTTAAATCTTTGCACATTTCTGAACCCAGTTATTTACCACTTTGAATTTTTTAACTTAGTTTGCATTTGAGTTGTAGTGTTTTCTTTAGATGTTTTGGACATTAGCTCCTTTTCTGTTATATGTTTGTAATCTTTCTGTAAGTTATATTTTCATCCTATTGACTGTTGAAAAAACTATACTTTCCCTATTTGTTGTCTTAGAAGCTTGGTGAATTTCATTTGGCCATGTATCTATGAGTTTTCTTGGGGGTTATTTATTCTGGTCTTTAGGGCAATGTATCTGTTTCTATGTCAGTACCATACAGTTTTGATTCCTGTGGCTTTGTAATGTGTTTTGAAGTCAGGAAGTGAGAAGCCTCCATCTATGTTCTTTGTTCTCAGGATAGTTTTCTCTGTTTGGAGTCCTTAGTTGTTCCATATGTATTTTAGGATTTTTTTTTCTTTTACTTAAAAAATGACATTGGGATTTTGACAGGTATTACAATGAATTAATAGTTACCTTTGGGTAGTGTAGAAATGTCAACAATAATAAGTCTCCAGTCTATGAATATGCTATGTCATTTCAATGATTTGTTCCTTGTTTAATTCTTTCAGCAGTGGTTTGTAGTTTTCAGTGTACAGGCCATTTACCTTCTAAGGGCATTTTGTCCCTTCCTTCCCTGGATGATTCAGTGGCAGTGGTGAGAAAGATGGCCTCATGAAGTGAGTGAATGTCCCTCCCTCCCTTCTGCACCTGCTCACTGATTATGTGTAACACAGGTGCACTGGGCCATGCTCATTACCTCTCCCCTCAAGTGGAACACCTGTCGGGAATTCCTCTAGGATCTGGGTGTTGACATTACTGTTTCAGTGTCCCCAAGGTCTCATGAGTGTCTGGCAAGTGTACATGAGCCTAGGAAACACCTACAAAGGAATCATCAAATCTGGCCAGCAAACTTCCCTGCAGAAAGTTTTGGGCTGCACCTCTCATGCCTGCAAGCCCTGTACTTGCTCAGCCTCAGGGCTAAGGAAAGAGCCCGGAGTCAGGGACAGAGACATTCATGGTTAAATAGATGGGAGATCTTTCAGGTCAGAAGCAAAGTGGTCCTGGAGAGACATCCCACTGTAGATAGCCGATGGCAGGCAGAACGCAGCTGCAGCAGTAGCAGCATTCTTCACTCTGGGCGGAATAGGCAGGCTACCAGTTAAAGGGGGAATTGACAGCAGATGTGCTTATCGGTTACCAGGGAAACCAGCAGAGGGACACATCCCTCTTACATCTTGGGCTAAGTACCTTCACGGGGCAGAGGTTTTTCCTTTGGTAAACCATCAGCAAACAGCCATCTTGAATAGGTAGACCATACAGAGGGGAATAACCAGGAGAGCAGTGGTAACATCCTCCATATATCATATAAATATGTATATATATATATATATATATATATATATATATACACACATATATATGGAGAGAGAGAGAGAGAGACGGATGTATATTAAAATGTGGTAGCCACTAGCTAGATGTGCGTGTTATAATTTATTTAATTCAATCAATGATTAACTCAGTGTATTAAAATAAAACAATAAAATATCCAATTACTCCGTCACATTAGTCACATTTTAAATGTATCCATAAGACTTGTAAATTCATATTCGTGTTTCTACAGAATCGACTTTGGATAGCATTTGTGGCCGTGATAAGGAAAAGGATACAGGTAGGAACAACACTTAGGTAGGATCTAATGGCAGAGGGTTCCTGGAACTTTAGGGTTATATCTCCTGCTTTGGAGACTCAGGAAAGTAGATATGAAATCAGAAAGAAGAATGAAATATGTGGAGAGTTCTGGCTTGTTTTTTTCATATTTTAATGATACAATAGAGAGAAATTGTGTCCTTAGACGTGACTGTGCTCTATAATCACCTTTTCTTGATTTGCTCATCAAAACTGATCTTTTGCACATGAGCTGCTCTTTCTTGTGCTTGTCACTGCCTAATATGGAGGTTTGTGTACTGGTTAGCACATCTAGGGTATTGTGCACAGGAGAGTTTGTTTTCTTTTGCATATTGACCTACGATGGACAGAACCTGTGGGTCAAAACTCTTATGGGCCCTTGAAACTTGAGGCCAAGTTCTTCTAGAAAGGGTGAGGTGGTGGATGAGAAGTGAACTGTCTCCCTCTGCACTTTCAGGACTTGTGGCTTCACCTCATGTTTTGTCCTCACTGTTTGTTCCTCTTGTAAAGGACAGTCCCAGAGATGGATGAGTCACAGAACACGTGCTCTGGGATCACTGCATGTGCTCAGTCTCCTTGAGCTCATCTCAGCCTCTGCACTTCCCCAAGGCTGATGTGCTGACATGCTTCCATTTGAGTGGGGTCCACGTTCAGCTGCCCCAAGAGACCCTCCATGGGCGGCAGAAATTCTACAGGGCTGTGTGAAGGGGCTGCTGGGCTTCTTCACACACTTGCTTTCACAGCCCTGCTGACCTGGTCTCCTGGGGTTGACCAGACCCAGGACAGAGAGTCAGTACAGCAGGACCCAGGGTCACTGCTCTTCTTACAACCCACTGCTCCGTCCAGACAGCTCTGCCCCTGCTCCCCACACCCCAGTCCTGCCTACCCACTGACCTTTCCTCAGGCCTGCCTTGGTCTTATCTTTCCCAGTGCTTCCAAGGCTGGGGTAAAGCCTGGCAGGTGCTGTGTGTTTAAGAGGCTCCTCTGCTATAGAATTTTATTTCAGTATTCCAGACTAAGGGAATTGGGACAAGTTACTTTTAACTCAAATATTTCTTTCATCCTCTCTAAGGGGCTAAGAGACTTACGGAGTTGTTTTGAAGTACCTAAGGTTAGCTCAGACACAGGACCCTTACTTGTTTTCTGAAGTTGGTTGCATGTTCTTCCCTCAACACATCTGTTGCCCAGATTTAGTTAATATTTCTTCTCCTCAGAAGGAGATGGTGCAGAGATAAATGTTCTCAGCTCTTGACCTCCTATGTGGAAAAGCCAAACTGAGAACCAAGGTGTGGGACCCAATGTGGGTGCTCTGGATCCCTGACCTGCACTTACCACTCAGCCAAGGGATCCTCAGTCATAGACAAAGGGAGTCCCTGCATCCATATCCTTGGCTGGAAGTCCTAGCATCTCCAAAGGTCCAGACCTTGCCCATCAGGTGGCCTTAGTGGTCACAGAATCCAGGGCAGCTATGGGTGGGCTTATCAGTTGACTTTGGCACAGTCATTAATGTGAAATTCACCTCAGGACCTGCATTCTCCTGGTCAGCTCACAGATTCTGAGAGGTGTGAGACCCCATGTATACAGTACAGGTCATATCTGTCAGTGCTGGTGTCATTGCTTAAACAAGGCCAAAAGCAGATAAGAATCAGGGAGCTATTTTATTGTATTGGATAACATTACCATAAGCCTTAGAATTGGTCAATTCCTGTAGCCCACACCCAAGGACTCAAAGTGGAACCTGACTGTTAGCCTGTACACTTCTCCTGCGCAGCTGGGTTAGAGACAGGCCGTGCTCAGTCCGGGCTCCCTCTTCATAACGAAGTGTCCCACTTAGGGAACAGCTCCCTAGAGTATGGACAGCCCCTGTCTCAGTGGGCATACGTTCATTGTATAGAAAACAAAGACTGGGAGAAAAATATGATACGATTGATAGTGGCTGTATCTAAATGGTAGGATTTCAGTTTTGTCAAATCTTGTGTATTTGATTTTCTTCAAGACAAGTGATTAGTGAATAAATGTAGCATATTTTGTCTAGGATTGAATTCAGTCCTTTAATGGAGGTTGCTGTTAATCAAGTATAAAATATCATACTAACAGAAGACATGATAAATGCAGTAGCTGGCATTGTGGATGCTGGGGAAAGAGTGATCTGGGAAAAATCAAGAGACAGTGGCAATTTAGCAGAAGCTCAAAAGAGGCAGGATGGGTCATGGGTCTGTGTCATTGAAACAGAGCATGCATTTTAGTGTTTACCATTTTTTAGATCGACCCTTCCCTTCTGATGAGGCTCCCCTTAGCTAGAAAGCCAAAGCTCTGTTTTCATTTCCTTCCTCTTGTCCTTTGCCTTCCTTCATCCCCCAAAGAGGATAGCCAAACACCAGCTCAGCCCACACTTACTAACCTCCCACATCCATACACACCACCCCATGTCCTCATCGAGAAGAAAGCCCCTGAGTAATTCCTGAGCCGCATCACCAGTGTCCTGACAGTTACTCTGTGTCCTTCCAGGTCTCCCTGAGGATGTGGCGTATGACCTTCACCGTGATAGGACAGAAGAAAAGCCTCCGTGGGTCTCCAAGGTAAGCTGGGTTTTTTCTGGTCTGAGATAGAAATATTGCTTTATTTCTCTTTCAATAGAATTAAGTTATGTATATTTGAGGGTATTCCTTCCAGATACATACAATTCCCTTGGTTGGGAGAATGTGGAGTGAGAGTCTATTACCAACTCATGGTGCCTGATTCCACAGGACATTACAATTGACAGCATCCATTACAGCCTGTAGAGTATGGAGCTCTCTCTCCTGCATCGATTTTTCTTCTAGGAAAATAATTCTGTAATTTCCAACCTAAATAGACTTGGAACTTCCATCCTCCCAGCAAAGTTCTTGCCTTTCAGCCCGAGTAGGTTTGCTCTGATAACCCTTGCTGGGTTCCCTGGACCACTGTTTCTTATCATGTTTTCTACTGTCAGCAAATGAATAAAAGACCTGAGCATCACTGTGATCTTATCCTCATAGTGTTTTCTCTTCTGTAATTGCAGGTGGCCTTCCCAGAACGTGAAAACGGTATGTATTCTGGAATCAGTCACTTTGGGAGGAAGAACTTTGAAGATGAGAAAGTGGGACATTCTTGCTGGTTTTAGTGTAGAGGGCAACTTGATTGCAAATTTGTGCTGGGAATGAGAGTAGGGGTCCTGGTGATAGAAAGTGATTTACAAGTAATGTGACCAATTACTATAGTCCCAGGAAGAAGCTGTATTACGTTTAGGTGGTGTAGGTTTGTGTGCATGAGACTGGGTGTGTCTGTATGTGAAATGAGTTGTATGATTCTGTGTGTGTATGTGCACTTTTTGTGTTGTGTTTCCCTTGATTTATATTCCCCTAAACATGACTGTTACTGGTGCCATCTTTCTAGAAAATATTCCCATCACCACTGCATCATGAATGGGTATGGATATAAAAGTAAATAAACTGTACACTTTCAGTGTGTGCATTGATTTTATACCAAGTGAGCCTCATCTAAACTGGAAAACATCCTATCACCACCCAGGCCAATGTTTACTGGATCATTATTATTATTATTATTTGGCTGTGTTGGGTCTTCGTTGCAGGGCACGGGCTTCTCATTTCGGTGGCTTATCTTGTTCCAGAGCATGGGCTCTAGGTGCATGGGGTTCTATAGTTTTGGCACGTGGGCTGAGTAGTTGTGACTTGCGGGCTCTAGAGCACAGGCTTAGTAGTTGTGGAGCACGGACTTAGTTGCTCCATGGCTGGATTCTTAATGAACAAAACTGGTATTCAGCATCCCTACTACTGGGTCAAATACAACTTCATTTAATAAGAAATCTCATCTCTTAGTAGGTCTCATAGCATTCTGAATGGTTATGATACATCTCTCTGCCACTTCCCTCATTCTAACTGTTTCCTATTAGAGCCTCGGGATGAGTCCTCCCCCCTTACCAGAAGCACCTAATGCTAGGCAGGCCTCCTTCCTTTTGCAGGGAGCCCATGCATGTACCCACATGCCACACCCAGTTCTGGAGGAATCAGAGAAATAAGGAGCCTCCAGGAGTAGATGGAGTAAATTCACTCCACCTTTCTCCTTTGAGGCTAATATTCACTATCGGATTCTGTGCCTAGGAAATGAAATGTCCTTCTCCTGTGGAAAGTCTGTCTTCCATCACTTGTGCCGGCCCTGTTTCTGTGTGCTGGGCAAGAAACACTGAATACAGTGAAGACAGAACCAAGAGATCTACCCCAGGGATTGATCTCAGGGTGGGCACTGACTCCCTTCCCAGGAGGGCAGAGAGGAGGTTGTGCTTCGCAAGGTGGGACAGAGAAACCAAGCACTGTGACAAGAGCATCTCCACTCATGTTGCTGTGCAAACTGCCAGATGAAGTAGGTTCTTGATATTTTCTGAAGGCTTTTGCAAGCAAACAAGTCTGGGAGTAAAGTCAATTAAAACATTGAAAGTTATACTTAAAGATTTTTTTTCGATAGTGAGTCCTTTGAGAAATACATACTTTAATAGAATATGATTGCCTTATATGTGTCAATATTTTCCCCACCAAAGAAAACACTGAAAATGCTTGATTGTAAAATGTCACTTGTTTACCCAAGAGACTGTCTATGAGTAAGGTTGTTCTAGAAATCCTCAATCCCTAGGTCGTAGTTTCCTGATGGTGCTGAGGGGAACCCTGGTGTGTGATTCAGTGCCTGCTACTCACAGGGAGGCTCTTAAGAACTCAGAGACCCGCTCCGTGGACCCCACGTGTGAGGACAGGATTGGAGCCTCGGGCTGGACTTGAAGAGGGAAATGCTTTAGAGAAGTGGAAGGAGATACAGGAAGGGCACCTGAGCCATGGGGAGTCAGGGGTGGTTGGTTTAGAGATCAAGGAAAAGTGTACACATGAGCACAGCCTGGGCCACACTTAGGATGCTATTGGCACTTCTGCTTGAATGGGGAAGAGAAAGGACATCCCCCTCCTGCTGGAGTGAACTCTGGAGAGATGTCTTCTTTAAAGCCTGGGGAGAGGACCTTCTCTCCCATTATATCTTGATACCTGTGTACATTCGAGACCCTTCCTCCTTTCTTCTTTCCCTCTGGTGACTCCCTTTCCTTATTTTTCTTCTTTTTTCCCCTTTTTCCACTTAGTATTTATTTTACATATGTATATTTTATTGTTGTAAAAGTACTCATACAATGAAATCCAACGTCTTAACAAGTTTTGAAATGTCCAGTCAGTCCTGTTGACTACATGCACCTTGTTGTACACCATGTGTCTAGAACTTTTCCATTTTGCAAATAACACATTCTAACCATTGAACAGAGACTTCCCATGTCAACCTCCTGCCAGCTCTTGGAACCACCCTTCTACTCTCTGCTTCTCGGTGTTTTCTTTCAGTTTTTGACCTTCTGTGACTGGCTTATTTCACTCTTACAAATGTCCTCCTAGTTCTTTCGTGTTTCTGCAAATGGCAGGATTTCCTTCTTTTTCAAAGACTGAATGACATTCCACTGTATGTATACACCACATTTTCTTTATTAATTCATCTTCCCATGGACACTAGGCAGTTTTCCTATGTTGTCTATTGTGTATAATGCTGCAATGGACATGAGATTGTAGATATCTCTTGGACATTCTTGTTTTATCTCTTTGTATATTAACCTAAATGAGTGATTGCTGGATTTTATGAGACTTCTCTTAATAATTTTTCGGGGACCTCCATTCTGTTTTCCATAATGGGTACACAATTTTACATTACTACAGGGTACAAAACAGGGTACAGAAGTTCCACTTCTTCACATCCTTGGCACATCCATTAATTTTCTTTCTTTTCTTTTCTCTTCTTTTTTTGTTTTTTTTTTGCAGTACACGGGCTTCTCATTGTTGTGGGCTCTCCCGTTGTGGAGCACAGGCTCCAAACGCACAGGCTCAGCGGCCATGGCTCATGGGTCCCGCTGCGCAGCGGCAGGTGGGATCCTCCCAGACCGGGGCACGAACATGTGTCCCTTACATCGGCAGGCGGACTCTCAACCACTGTGCCACCAGGGAAGCCCTAATTGTCTTTTTATAATACACATCCTAAGAGGTGTGAGTGATATCTCCTTGTGGCTTGATTTCCATTTCCCTGATGCTTAGCAATGTTGAGCAAATTTTCATATGTAGATTGACCACTTGTATGTCTTTATGGAGAAATTCCTAGTGAAGCTTTTTGCCCATAGTTTTTCTTTTGGTGGTACGCGGGCCTCTCACTGTTGTGGTCTCTCACATTGCGGAGAAAAGGCTCCGGATGTGCAGGCCCATCGGCCATGGCTCACGGGCCCAGCCGCTCCGCGGCATGTGGGATCCTCCCGGGCTGGGGGACGAACCCACGTACCCTGCATCGGCAGGCGGACTCCCAACCACTGCGCCACCAGGGAAGCACTTTTTTACCCATATTTAAGCTTAGTTATTTCCCTGCTGTTTTTCTGAAATTGACTTGTATTAGTCTCTTATATATTCTGGATATTGGTCCCTTATTCAGATACAAGGTTTACCCATATTTCCACCCATCCTATAGGTTGCCTTTTCATTCTGTTGATTGTTGAAGAGACTATCCTTTCTTCACTTGGTTATCTTAGAACCTTGGCAAAGATCAGTTGGCCATATATATGTGTGTTTATTTGGGGTCTCTCTATTATATTTCATTGGTCTATCTCACTGTCTTGATGCCAGTAGCAGACTGTTTTGACTACTGTGGCATTGTTATGTGTTTTGAGTTCAGGAAGTGTTAATCTCCATCATTGCTCTTTGCTCTCAAGATTGTTTTATCTACTTGTGGGGGGTTCCATATGTATTTTAGGAGTCTGTCTGCTTTTATAATCATGATATGGAATTTTGTGGGTTGTTGCGATATATGTGTACATCACTTTATGTAGTATAGAACTGCAAACAGTATTTAATAATCCAGTCTATGAACATGGTATGTCATTCCAATTACTTGTCTATTCTTTAATTTCTTTCTGCAATGTCCTGTAGTTTTCAGTATACAAATTTTTCACCTCTTATGGGGCCTTTTCTACTGCCTTCCTCAGGTCTTCTAGAGTCAGGGTTGAGAAAGATGTACTCATGGAGAGAGTGAAATCCCTCCCTCCCCTCTGCACCTACTCTCTGATTATGTCTAATACAGGTGTACTGGGCCATGCCCTTCACCTCTGTCTACAAGTGGGCCCCTTGCTGGGAATTCCTCTTGGATCTGAGTGTTGACTGTAGTATTTCAGTGTCCACAAGGACTCTCGCAATGCGTGCTGTGGGTCCAAGAGCCCAAGGTATACCTACATATGAATGATCAGATCAGGCCATCAAATTTTCTGCAGTAAAGGACAACCAGGAGAGGGGTGGCTGTTTGCCTCTTTCTCATCTTTGGATTTCTTAGAGCTGAGCTTTCCAGTGTGGTAGCCACTAACCAAATGTGTCTATTTATAATTAATTTAGTTCAAACTATAATTAACTCATTCTATTAAAAAATGCAAAAAACACACAATTGCTTGGTCACACTAGCCATGTTTCAAGTGTGTCTTTAACATCTGGAATTTCAGGTGGGTAAGGTTGACGGTGAAAGCTGTAAATGGGTCTATAGAAGTGAGGGGTCGAAAGGTGATTTTCTCAGCATCTCTCCCTCATTTGAAATTTTCAACTGTGATCAATATCTTATTGAAGGACTCTGTCTGCACAGAGCACAGGGGAGGTCTGAGAACGTTGAGGGAAGACCTGGGTGATGCTGTGTGAGCCAGCAAGTCGAGTAGGAGAAATGGGTGGGTCAACTTGTATAATAACTTTATGCTCATGGTTGTGTTTGTACAGAATGGATCTTGGAGAGCATACATAGCAGCGATTTTGATGACGATTCAGGTAGGGAACAACTCTCAGGTAGGATCTAAAGTGAGACAATTCCTAGAACACTTGGTTTCCACCCGATTCTTTAGAAACTAAGGAAGGTGAGTATGAAATCAGGAAGAAGAAGGAAATATGTGTAGAATTCTGATTTGTTCTTTCCACATTTTAATGATATAATAGAGTTATGGTGTCCATGTCCTTTGACTGTACTGTGCTTATAGTCATCTTTTCTTGCTTTGCCATTCAGAAATTTGCTTTCTCACAAGACTACTCTTTCATTGCTTTTTCACTGCCAAAGATGAAAGCTTCGTTTCTGTTTGGTACCTGGAGGGTATTTTGAACCAGGGATTTTGGTTTCCTTTTTACATTCACGTATGATGGCCATATCCTAGAGGGAACAAAACTCTCATAATCACTTGACACTGGAGAACAAGTTCTTATAGTGAGTGTCAGGTGGTGGATGGGACTTGAACTCTCTCCCTCTACACTTTCAGGACTTGTAGCTTCACCTTACTTTTGTCCTCACTGTTTATTCCTCATGGAAAGCGCACTCCCAGTGATGGATGAGTCAGAGAACACATGCTTTGAGATCACTGCATGTGCTCAGTCTCCTCATTTCAGCCTCAGCACCTCCCAAGGCTGATGTGCTGAAATGCTTCCATTTGAGAGGGCTCCACGTCCACCTGCCCCTAAAGACCCTTCATGGCCGGCAGGAATTCTAGAGGGCTGTGTGAAGGGGCTGCTGGGTTCGCTTCACACACTGGCTCTCACAGCCCTGCTAACCTGGTCTCCTGGAATTGACCAGGCCCAGGACAGAGACTCAGTGCAGCAGGACCCAGGGTCACTCCTCTTCTTACAACCCACTGCTCCATCCGGACAGCCCTGCCCCTGCTCCCCACACTCCAGTCCTGCCTACCCTTGGACCTTTCCTCAGGCCTGCCTTGGTCTTATCCTTCCCAGTTCTTCCAAGGCTGGGGTAAAGCCTGGCAGGTGCTGTGTGTTTAAGAGGCTCCTCTGCTATAGAATTTTGTTTCAGTATTCCAGACTAAGGGAATTGGGACAAGTTACTTTTAACTCAAATATTGCTTTCATCCCCTCTAAGGGGCTAAGAGACTTACGGAGTTGTTTTGAAGTACCTAAGGTTAGCTCAGGCACAGGACCCTTACTTGTTTTCTGAAGTTGGTTGCATGTTCTTCCCTCAACACAGCTGTTGCCCAGATTTGGTTAATATTCCTTCTCCTCAGAAGGAGATGGTGCAGAGATAAATGTTCTAAGCTCTTGACCTCCTAAGTGGAAAAGCCAAACTGAGAACCCAGGGGTGGGTCCCAATGTGGGTGCTCTGGATCCCTGACCTGCACTTACCACTCAGCCAAGGGATCCTCAGTCATGGAGCAAGGGAGTCCCTGCATCCGTATCCTTGGCTGGAAGTCCTAGCATCTCCAAAGGTCCAGACCTTGCCCATCAGGTGGCCTTAGTGGTCACAGAATCCAGGGCAGCTATGGGTGGGCTTATCAGTTGACTTTGGCCCAGTCATTAATGTGAAATTCACCTCAGGACCTGCATTCTCCTGGTCAGCTCACAGATTCTGAGAGGTGTGAGACCCCATGTATACAGTACAGGTCATATCTGTCAGTGCTGGTGTCATTGCTTAAACAAGGCCAAAAGCAGATAAGAATCAGGGAGCTATTTTATTGTATTGGATAACATTACCATAAGCCTTAGAATTGGTCAATTCCTGTAGCCCACACCCAAGGACTCAAAGTGGAACCTGACTGTTAGCCTGTACACTTCTCCTGCGCAGCTGGGTTAGAGACAGACTGTGCTCAGTCCGGGCTCCCTCTTCATAACGAAGTGTCCCACTTATGGAACAGCTCCCTAGAGTATGGACAGCCCCTGACTCAGTGGGCATACGTACATTGTATAGAAAACAAAGACTGGGAGAAAAATATGATACGATTGATAGTGGCTGTATCTAAATGGTAGGATTTCAGTTTTGTCAAATCTTGTGTATTTGATTTTCTTTAAGACAAGTGATTAGTGAATAAATGTAGCATATTTTTGTCTAGGATTGAATTCAGTCCTTTAATGGAGGTTGCTGTTAATCAGGTATAAAATATTATACAACAGAACACATGATAAATGCAGTAGCTGGCATTGTGGATGCTGGGGAAAGAGTGATCTGGGAAAAATCAAGCGACAGTGGCAATTTAGCATAAGCTCAAAAGAGGCAGGATGGGTCATGGGTCTGTGTCATTGAAACAGAGAATGCATTTTAGTGTTTACCATTTTTTAGATCGACCCTTCCCTTCTGATGAGGCTCCCCTTAGCTAGAAAGCCAAAGCTCTGTTTTCATTTCCTGCCTCTTGTCCTTTGCCTTCCTACATCCCTCAAAGAGGATGGCCCAACACCAGCTCAGCCCACACTTACTAACCTCCCACATCCATACACACCACCCCATGTCCTCATCGAGAAGAAAGCCCCTGAGTAATTCCTGAGCCGCATCACCAGTGTCCTGAGAGTTACTCTGTGTCCCTCCAGCTCTCCCTGAGGTTGTGGTGGATGACCTGCACCGTGATAGGACAGAAGAAAAGCCTCCGTGGATCCCCAAGGTAAGCTGGATTTTTTCTGGTCTGAGATAGAAATATCGCTTTATTTCTCTTTCAATAGAATTAAGTTATGTATATTTGAGGGTATTCCTTCCAGATACATACAATTCCCTTGGTTGGGAGAATGTGGAGTGAGAGTCTATTGCCATCTCATGGTGCCTGATTCCACAGGACATTACAATTGACAGCATCCATTGCAGCCTGTAGAGTATGGAGCTCTCTCTCCTGCAGCGATTTTTCTTCTAGGAAATGAATTCTGTAATTTCCAAACTAAATGGACTTGGAAGTTCCATCCTCCCAGCAAAGTTCTTGCCTTTCAGCCCGAGTAGGTTTGCTCTGATAACCCTTGCTGGGTTCCCTGGACCACTGTTTCTTATCAGGTTTTCTCCTGTCAGCAAATGAACAAAAGACCTGAGCATCACTGTGATCTTATCCTCATAGTGTTTTCTCTTCTGTAATTGCAGGTGGCCTTCCCAGAAGGTGAAAACGGTATGTATTCTGGAATCAGTCACTTGGGGAGGAAGAAATTTGAAGATGAGAAAGTGGGACATTCTTGCTGGTTTTAGTGTAGTGGGCAAACTGATTCCAAAATTGTGCTGGGAATTAGAGTAGGGGTCTTGGTGATAGAAAGTGATTTACAAGTAATGTGACCAATTACTATAGTCCCAGGAAGAAGCTGTCTTACGGTTAGGTGGTGTAGGTTTGTGTGCATGAGACTGGGTGTGTCTGTATGTGAAATGAGTGGTATGATTCTGTGTGTGTATGTGCACTTTTTGTTTTGTGTTTCCCTTGATTTATGTTCCCCTAAACATCACTGTTACTGGTGCCAACTTTCTAGAAAATATTCCCATCACCACTGCATCATGAATGGGTATGGATATAAAAGTAAATAAACTGTACACTTTCAGTGTGTGCATTGATTTTATACCAAGTGAGCCTCATTTAACCTGGAAAACAAATCCTATCACCACCCAGGCAAAGGTTTACTGGATTATTATTATTATTATTATTATTATTATTTGGCTGTGTTGGGTCTTCGTTGCAGTGCATGGGCTTCTCATTTCGGTGGCTTCTGTTGTTCCAGAGCATGGGCTCTAGGTGCATGGGCTTCAATAGTTGTGGCACGTGGGCTGAGTAGTTGTGACTTGCGGGCTCTAGAGCACAGGCTTAGTAGTTGTGGTGCACGGACTTAGTTGCTCCATGGCTGGATTCTTAATGAACAAAACTGGGTTTCAGCATCCCTACTACTGGGTCAATTACAACTTCATTTAATAAGAAATCTCATCTCTTAGTAGGTCTCATAGCATTCTGAATGGTTATGATACATCTCTCTGCCACTTCCCTCATTCTAACTGTTTCCTATTAAAGCCTCGGGATGAGTCCTCCCCCCTTACCTGAAGCACCTAGTGCTAGGCAGGCGGCCTTCCTTTTGCAGGGAGACCATGCTTATACCCACATGCCACACCCAGTTCTGGAGGAGTCCGAGAAAGAAGGAGCCTCCAGGAGTAGATGGAGGAAATTCACTCCACCTTTCTCCTTTGAGGCTAATATTCACTATCGGATTCTGTGCTAAGGAAACAAAATGTCCTTCTCCTATGGAAAGTCTGTCTTCCATCACTTGTGCCGGCCCTGTTTCTGTGTGCTGGGCAAGGAACACTGCATACAGTGAAGACAGAACCAAGAGATCTACCCCAGGAATTGAGCTCAGGGTAGGCACTGGCTCTGTCTGTCCTGTCCGTGATCCATCATTCATCATGGTTGTGACTCTTCGACAGTCACTTATCTCTCTAAATTTCCACACCCTCCACCATAACATATGGGTTACAGCCCCCACTTTGCCCTACCCTTCACCCCCAACAGGGCTGGGTGTCAGACATGATAATGGATATTGTTCATGAGCTGTAAAGCATTGTTCCCATGAAAAAGCTGAAGAGTAAGCTTGAATCCCCCTTTACTTGGAGCCATCAAATCCCTTCTCTCCTTTCAACAGCTACGAAATATCCAGCTTCTTCTTGCCATCATTCAGGATTGAACATTTATAGAGCATGTGTGAAGCACCGGTCCTTTATTTTTCAAATATTTTACCTGTATTCAATCATTTTTGGCCACATGACATAATGCTAAATGTAGGCCATATTAACATTTCTACATCTCAGAACAGGGAACTGAGGCAAAGAGGGATCTACATATCTTTCCCAAGTACATGCTTCTTCTAAACGGGATTTGAATCCAGTCCATCAGTCATGGTCCCAATGGTTTGCTGAGTTACTAGACATTATCAGTTAAATAAAGATATTTGCCCACAAAACCTGTCTGTTGGGTGTTTTCACTGCATACCAAACTGCAAGATCTTCCTAAGTCCAACTTTGATTCAGGAGGCTCTGCTGGGCCGCTGGTGAGGAAAGGGACCAAAGGATTGAACTGTGAATAAATTATTGCTAATTTCCCCATGGTCTTCTGCCAGCAAGATGTCAATAGTTGTCTCTATTGTAATGCATTTCCCAGGATGCTGCTCCGAGAATGCGAGAAGAAGAAACACTCATCAGAGGTCAAGAATATCAACCCCAGGCTGGCTGAAAAAGATCCGCATCCGGCCACATTTTAGGATGCACCCTATAAATGACCCAGCTGAAGGTACTGTGGAAAATGTCTCGTTCGGTTCACTCAAGAATAATTATTCTAGTTGATTCAGTGCCTCATATTGAAGAAAAAGCTATGAAATATTAAGCAGTATTCTTCTTTTATTCCATGAGTTCAAATTGAAACTTACTAAGCCAGCTGGTACTGTTTTAACCATGGAAGTTTGCATGCAGTTAAAATTCAACATTTGGTTCATGTTTAAGAGGGAAGATGGTCTCTAGTTATGGTTTAGACATTAGCTGATTTTTGAACGTCAGCAACAACACATCCCTCCCTGAAACCATGTTTTGAGATTTCTTTAAATTATTAGACATTATTTAGAACAGGATTATATTGACATAAAAGTTGTACATGCAATACAGAAAATTCCTGTATCCTATCACTCCAGTTTCAGCTATTAATAATATATAGCATAGGTGAAGTACATTTGTTACATTTAGTGAAACAATGTAAGTATATTTTTACTAATGAAAAGTCCATAGTTCACCTCAGAGTCACACCTTGTGTTGTTATATTCAATGATATTTGAAATATGTACAATATTATTTGTCACCATTATGGTGCCATACAGAAATGTGTACACTAATGTTCATAGTCGCATTATTCTTAGTAGCCAAAAGATAGAAACAATCCAAAGTCAATGAGGTGATGAATGGATAAATAAATTGTGATATATATACAGAATGGAATAATTTTCAACCATAAAAAGGAATTAAAGATTGACTTATGCTACAAAATGAATGATCCAAATAATATAAAAATATATTATTGTTAGTGAAATAAGGCAGGCGCAGAAAGACCAATATTATATGATTCCACTTGTATGAGGTACCTAGTGTAGGCAAACTCACAGACACCGGAAGTAGAAATTACCAAGGTCAGGAGGCAGGAGTAAGGTGGATTATGATTTAATGGGTACAGAGGTTACGTTGAAATGATGAAAAAGTTTAAGATGTAGATTGTGTTGATGGCTACACAGCATTGTGAAAGTAAGAAATGCTAGTGAACTGTATACCTCAAAATTATGAAAAGCATAAATATGTATATTTCATCACAATAAAATAAGTCAAAAATCCAACAGAATGGACGATGAATGAAGGAGCAACATATTTGATTAGAAGGAAGCTGAAAGAGTCTTGTAACATTTCAAGAAGAAGGGGGATTTGGAGGGACTTTGAAATGGGCAGAGGGGCCGTGGGACTCTATACTGAAACATAGTGCAATGTTAGTGTTTAAGCTTTTTCAGACTGACACTTTCAAATTGATTAGGTTCCCTACAGCTAGAAAGCTAAAGGTTCTCTTCCTCATTTCTGAAATGTTCCTCCCCTTTGCCTTCCTCCACCCACCAGGGAGGTTTGTCCAACAGCACCTCAGTCCACACTCAGTAACCACCTGCATCCATACACTCCCACCCTGTGTCCACATTAACGAGGCTCTCTGAGTAATTCCTGAGCAGCATCACCAGTGTCCTGACACTTACTCTGTGTCCTCCTAGAGCCCCCTGAGGACCTGTTGGAGAAACTGCCCCATGTGAGGACAATCAAAGTGGCTCCTGCTACCTCCAGGGTAAGCTCCCCTTATTTATCAGAGATTAAAAGTTTGCTTCATTTCTTTCTTTTCCAATTGATTTCAGATCTGAAGATCTACAATGTTCAAGACAGCTGATGTATACAATTTTGCTTGGTTGGATGAATGCTGATTGAAGGTCTTTCCCAACAGATAACTCATTCAAAAGGCCATTTAAAAAATGGCAACACCAGTTAGAAACTGTAGAGTCAGACACACTTTCCTCAGCAGAAAATTTCCCTCCTTGAAATAGACTTTTGTATTTGCTCCTCAAAGTGGACCTGAGAGATCTTCCAGGCAAAGCTCCAGCCTTTCCCACAGCTGTCTTCTCTGGTTTCTTTTGGGGCCATTGACTCAACAACCGTTTCCCCTTTGGTTTTCTGAGGAGAAAAAAAAGAGATGAAATACCTGTGTCCACAGAGCACAGGATGCTGAGATCCTTACACTGTTTTCTCTTCTCTAATCACAGGTGGATTGGACAGCAAACAAAAACGGTATGTATTCAGAGTTCACCCCTGTGCTGAGGAACAATCTAGATGATGAAGAAGGTGGGACACACTTGCTGGCTTTGCTTGGGGAGACACCCTGATTCAGTGCCCCTACAGGGATGAGGGCTGGGGGTGTAGAGCTAGAGACTGATTTCCCAGTAAAGAGCCATGCCCAAGTTCTATGGTCCTGGAAGTAACTGCATCATTTAGATGATGTGGGTTTGTGTGTATCAGGGTTGGGGTGGGGTCCATGTGTGAGCCTATGTGGTGTGATTGTGAACCTGCATGCGTGAGCGTGTGTGTGTTTCCTGAGGAGATATTTCCCTCTTACACAGCACAATTCACCTGTCAACAAAGCTCATCACCACTGCACACTGTCTGTACACTACATTGTTCTTCCCTCAACACAGCTGTAGCCCAGATTTGGTTAATATTCCTTTTCCTCAGAAGGAGATGGTGCAGAGATAAATGTTCTAAGCTCTTGACCTCCTAAGTGGAAAAGCCAAACTGAGAACCCAGGGGTGGGTCCCAATGTGGATGCTCTGGATCCCTGACCTGCACTTACCACTCAGCCAAGGGATCCTCAGTCATGGAGCAAGGGAGTCCCTGCATCCGTATCCTTGGCTGGAAGTCCTAGCATCTCCAAAGGTCCAGACCTTGCCCATCAGGTGGCCTTAGTGGTCACAGAATCCAGGGCAGCTATGGGTGGGCTTATCAGTTGACTTTGGCCCAGTCATTAATGTGAAATTCACCTCAGGACCTGCATTCTCCTGGTCAGCTCACAGATTCTGAGAGGTGTGAGACCCCATGTATACAGTACAGGTCATATATGTCAGTGCTGGTGTCATTGCTTAAACAAGGCCAAAAGCAGATAAGAATAAGGGAGCTATTTTATTGTATTGGATAACATTACCATAAGCCTTAGAATTGGTCAATTCCTGTAGCCCACACCCAAGGACTCAAAGTGGAACCTGACTGTTAGACTGTACACATCTCCTGCGCAGCTGGGTTAGAGACAGGCTGTGCTCAGTCCGGGCTCCCTCTTCATAACGAAGTGTCCCACTTAGGGAACAGCTCCCTAGAGTATGGACAGCCCCTGACTCAGTGGGCATACGTACATTGTATAGAAAACAAAGACTGGGAGAAAAATATGATACGATTGATAGTGGCTGTATCTAAATGGTAGGATTTCAGTTTTTTCAAATGTTGTGTATTTGATTTTCTTTAAGGCAAGTGATTAGTGAATAAATGTAGCATATTTTGTCCAGGATTGAATTCAGTCCTTTAATGGAGGTTGCTGTTAATCAAGTATAAAATATCATACAACAGAAGACATGATAAATGCAGTAGCTGGCATTGTGGATGCTGGGGAAAGAGTGATCTGGGAAAAATCAAGCGACAGTGGCAATTTAGCAGAAGCTCAAAAGAGGCAGGATGGGTCATGGGTCTGTGTCATTGAAACAGAGCATGCATTTTAGTGTTTACCATTTTTTAGATCGACCCTTCCCTTCTGATGAGGCTCCCCTTAGCTAGAAAGCCAAAGCTCTGTTTTCATTTCCTTCCTCTTGTCCTTTGCCTTCCTTCATTCCCCAAAGAGGATGGCCCAACAACAGCTCAGCCCACACTTACTAACCTCCCACATCCATACACACCACCCCATGTCCTCATCGAGAAGAAAGCCCCTGAGTAATTCCTGAGCCGCATCACCAGTGTCCTGACAGTTACTCTGTGTCCCTCCAGCTCTCCCTGAGGATGTGGTGGATGACCTGCACCATGATAGGACAGAAGAAAAGCCTCCGTGGATCCCCAAGGTAAGCTGGATTTTTTCTGGTCTGAGATAGAAATATCGCTTTATTTCTCTTTCAATAGGATTAAGTTATGTATATTTGAGGGTATTCCTTCCAGATACATACAATTCCCTTGTTTGGGAGAATGTGGAGTGAGAGTCTATTACCATCTCATGGTGCCTGATTCCACAGGACATTACAATTGACAGCATCCATTACAGCCTGTAGAGTATGGAGCTCTCTCTCCTGCAGCGATTTTTCTTCTAGGAAAAGAATTCTGTAATTTCCAACCTAAATGGACTTGGAAGTTCCATCCTCCCAGCAAAGTTCTTGCCTTTCAGCCTGAGTAGGTTTGCTCTGATACCCCTTGCTGGGTTCCCTGGACCACTGTTTCTTATCAGGTTTTCTACTGTCAGCAAATGAACAAAAGACCTGAGCATCACTGTGATCTTATCCTCATAGTGTTTTCTCTTCTGTAATTGCAGGTGGCCTTCCCAGAACGTGAAAACGGTATGTATTCTGGAATCAGTCACTTGGGGAGGAAGAACTTTGAAGATGAGAAAGTGGGACATTCTTGCTGGTTTTAGTGTAGTGGGCAAACTGATTCCAAATTTGTGCTGGGAATGAGAGTAGGGGTCCTGGTGATAGAAAGTGATTTACAAGTAATGTGACCAATTACTGTAGTCCCAGGAAGAAGCTGTCTTACGGTTAGGTGGTGTAGGTTTGTGTGCATGAGACTGGGTGTGTCTGTATGTGAAATGAGTGGTATGATTCTGTGTGTATGTGCACTTTTTGTGTTGCGTTTCCCTTGATTTATGTTCCCCTAAACATCACTGTTACTGGTGCCAACTTTCTAGAAAATATTCCCATCACCACTGCATCATGAATGGGTATGGATATAAAAGTAAATAAACTGTACACTTTCAGTGTGTGCATTGATTTTATACCAAGTGAGCCTCATTTAACCTGGAAAACAAATCCTATCACCACCCAGGCAAAGGTTTACTGGATTATTATTATTATTATTATTATTATTATTATTATTATTATTATTATTTGGCTGTGTTGGGTCTTCGTTGCAGTGCACGGGGTTCTCATTTCGGTGGCTTCTGTTGTTCCAGAGCATGGGCTCTAGGTGCATGGGCTTCAATAGTTGTGGCACGTGGGCTGAGTAGTTGTGACTTGCGGGCTCTGGACAGGCTTAGTAGTTGTGGTGCACGGACTTAGTTGCTCCATGGCTGGATTCTTAATGAACAAAACTGGGTTTCAGCATCCCTACTACTGGGTCAATTACAACTTCATTTAATAAGAAATCTCATCTCTTAGTAGGTCTCATAGCATTCTGAATGGTTATGATACATCTCTCTGCCACTTCCCTCATTCTAACTATTTCCTATTAGAGCCTCGGGATGAGTCCTCCCCCCTTACCTGAAGCACCTAGTGCTAGGCAGGCCTCCTTCCTTTTGAAGGGAGCCCATGCTTGTACCCACATGCCACACCCAGTTCTGGAGGAGTCCGAGTAAGAAGGAGCCTCGAGGAGTACATGGAGGAAATTCACTCCACCTTTCTCCTTTGAGGCTAATATTCACTATCGGATTCTGTGCTAAGGAAACAAAATGTCCTTCTCCTGTGGAAAGTTTGTCTTCCATCACTTGTGCCGGCCCTGTTTCTGTGTGCTGGGCAAGGAACACTGCATACAGTGAAGACAGAACCAAGAGATCTACCCCAGGGATTGAGCTCAGGTTAGGCACTGGCTCTGTCTGTCCTGTCCATGATCCATCATTCATCATGGTTGTGACTCTTGGACAGTCACTTATCTCTCTAAATTTCCACACCCTCCACCATAACATATGGGTTACAGCCCCCACTTTTCCCTCCCCTTCACCCCCAACAGGGCTGGGTGTCAGACATGATAATGGATATTCTCCAAGAACTGTAAAGCCTTTTTCCCATGCAAAAGCTGAGGAGTAAGCTTGAATCCCCCTTTACTGGGAGCCGTCAAATCCCTTCTCTACTTTCAACAGCTACGAAATATCCAGCTTCTTCTTGCCATCATTCAGGATTGAACACTTATAGAGCATTTGTGAAGCACCGCTCCTTTATTTTTCAAACATTTTACCTGTATTCAATCATTTTTGGCCACATGACATAATGCTAAATGTAGGCCATATTAACATTTCTACATCTCAGAACAGGGAACTGAGGCAAAGAGGGATCTACATATCTTTCCCAAGTACATGCTTCTTCTAAACGGGATTTGAATCCAGTCCATCAGTCATGGTCCCAATGGTTTGCTGAGTTTCTAGACATTCTCAGTTTTAAAGATATTTGCCCACGAAACCTGTCTGTTGGGTGTTTTCACTGCATACCAAACTGCAAGATCTTCCTAAGTCCAACTTTGATTCAGGAGGCTCTGCTGGGCAGCTGGTGAGGAAAGGGACCAAAGGATTGAACTGTGAATAAATTATTGCTAATTTCCCCATGGTCTTCTGCCAACAAGATGTCAATAGTTGTCTCTATTGTAATGCATTTCCCAGGATGCTGCTCCCAGAATGCGAGAAGAAGAAACACTCATCAGAGGTCAAGAATATCAACCCCAGGCTGGCTGAAAAAGATCCGCATCCGGCCACATTTTAGGATGCACCCTATAAATGACCCAGCTGAAGGTACTGTGGAAAATGTCTCGTTCGGTTCACTCAAGAATAATTATTCTAGTTGATTCAGTGCCTCATATTGAAGAAAAAGCTATGAAATATTAAGCAGTATTCTTCTTTTATTCCATGTGTTCAAATTGAAACTTACTAAGCCAGCTGGTACTGTTTTAACCATGGAAGTAAACATGCATTTAAAATTCAACATTTGGTTCATGTTTAAGAGGGAAGATGGTCTCTAGTTATGGTTTAGACATTAGCTGATTTTTGAACGTCAGCAACAACACATCCCTCCCTGAAACCATGTTTTGAGATTTCTTTAAATTATTAGACATTATTTAGAACAGGATTATATTGACATAAAAGTTGTACATGCAATACAGAAAATTCCTGTATCCTATCACTCCAGTTTCAGCTATTAATAATATATAGCATAGGTGAAGTACATTTGTTACATTTAGTGAAACAATGTAAGTATATTTTTACTAATGAAAAGTCCATAGTTCACCTCAGAGTCACACCTTGTGTTGTTATATTCAATGATATTTGAAATATGTACAATATTATTTGTCACCATTATGGTGCCATACAGAAATGTGTACACTAATGTTCATAGTCGCATTATTCTTAGTAGCCAAAAGATAGAAACAATCCAAAGTCAATGAGGTGATGAATGGATAAATAAATTGTGATATATATACAGAATGGAATAATTTTCAACCATAAAAAGGAATTAAAGATTGACTTATGCTACAAAATGAATGATCCAAATAATATAAAAATATATTATTGTTAGTGAAATAAGGCAGGCGCAGAAAGACCAATATTATATGATTCCACTTGTATGAGGTACCTAGTGTAGGCAAACTCACAGACACCGGAAGTAGAAATTACCAAGGTCAGGAGGCAGGAGTAAGGTGGATTATGATTTAATGGGTACAGAGGTTACGTTGAAATGATGAAAAAGTTTAAGATGTAGATTGTGTTGATGGCTACACAGCATTGTGAAAGTAAGAAATGCTAGTGAACTGTATACCTCAAAATTATGAAAAGCATAAATATGTATATTTCATCACAATAAAATAAGTCAAAAATCCAACAGAATGGACGATGAATGAAGGAGCAACATATTTGATTAGAAGGAAGCTGAAAGAGTCTTGTAACATTTCAAGAAGAAGGGGGATTTGGAGAGACTTTGAAATGGGCAGAGGGGCCGTGGGACTCTATACTGAAACATAGTGCAATGTTAGTGTTTAAGCTTTTTCAGACTGACACTTTCAAATTGATTAGGTTCCCTACAGCTAGAAAGCTAAAGGTTCTCTTCCTCATTTCTGAAATGTTCCTCCCCTTTGCCTTCCTCCACCCACCAGGGAGGTTTGTCCAACAGCACCTCAGTCCACACTCAGTAACCACCTGCATCCATACACTCCCACCCTGTGTCCACATTAACGAGGCTCTCTGAGTAATTCCTGAGCATCATCATCAGTGTCCTGACACTTACTCTGTGTCCTCCTAGAGCCCCCTGAGGACCTGTTGGAGAAACTGCCCCATGTGAGGACAATCAAAGTGGCTCCTGCTACCTCCAGGGTAAGCTCCCCTTATTTATCAGAGATTAAAAGTTTGCTTCATTTCTTTCTTTTCCAATTGATTTCAGATCTGAAGATCTACAATGTTCAAGACAGCTGATGTATACAATTTTGCTTGGTTGGATGAATGCTGAGTGAAGGTCTTTCCCAACAGATAACTCATTCAAAAGGCCATTTAAAAAATGGCAACACCAGTTAGAAACTGTAGAGTCAGACACACTTTCCTCAGCAGAAAATTTCCCTCCTTGAAATAGACTTTTGTATTTGCTCCTCAAAGTGGACCTGAGAGATCTTCCAGGCAAAGCTCCAGCCTTTCCCACAGCTGTCTTCTCTGGTTTCTTTTGGGGCCATTGACTCAACAACCGTTTCCCATTTGGTTTTCTGAGGACAAAAAAAGAGATGAAATACCTGTGTCCACAGAGCACAGGATGCTGAGATCCTTACACTGTTTTCTCTTCTCTAATCACAGGTGGATTGGACAGCAAACAAAAACGGTATGTATTCAGAGTTCACCCCTGTGCTGAGGAACAATCTAGATGATGAAGAAGGTGGGACACTCTTGCTGGCTTTGCTTGGGGAGACACCCTGATTCAGCACCCCTACAGGGATGAGGGCTGGGGGTGTAGAGTTAGAGACTGATTTCCCAGTAAAGAGCCATGCCCAAGTTCTATGGTCCTGGAAGTAACTGAATCATTTAGATGATGTGGGTTTGTGTGTATCAGGGTTGGGGTGGGGTCCATGTGTGAGCCTATGTGGTGTGATTGTGAACCTGCATGCATGAGCGTGTGTGTGTTTTCTGAGGAGATATTTCCCTCTTACACAGCACAATTCACCTGTCAACAAAGCTCATCACCACTGCACACTGTCTGTACACTACATTGTTCTTCCCTCAACACAGCTGTAGCCCAGATTTGGTTAATATTCCTTTTCCTCAGAAGGAGATGGTGCAGAGATAAATGTTCTAAGCTCTTGACCTCCTAAGTGGAAAAGCCAAACTGAGAACCCACGGGTGGGTCCCAATGTGGATGCTCTGGATCCCTGACCTGCACTTACCACTCAGCCAAGGGATCCTCAGTCATGGAGCAAGGGAGTCCCTGCATCCGTATCCTTGGCTGGAAGTCCTAGCATCTCCAAAGGTCCAGACCTTGCCCATCAGGTGGCCTTAGTGGTCACAGAATCCAGGGCAGCTATGGGTGGGCTTATCAGTTGACTTTGGCACAGTCATTAATGTGAAATTCACCTCAGGACCTGCATTCTCCTGGTCAGCTTACAGATTCTGAGAGGTGTGAGACCCCATGTATACAGTACAGGTCATATCTGTCAGTGCTGGTGTCATTGCTTAAACAAGGCCAAAAGCAGATAAGAATCAGGGAGCTATTTTATTGTATTGGATAACATTACCATAAGCCTTAGAATTGGTCAATTCCTGTAGCCCACACCCAAGGACTCAAAGTGGAACCTGACTGTTAGCCTGTACACTTCTCCTGCGCAGCTGGGTTAGAGACAGGCTGTGCTCTGTCCGCGCTCCCTCTTCATAATGAAGTGTCCCACTTATGGAACAGCTCCCTAGAGTATGGACAGCCCCTGACTCAGTGGGCATACAGACATTGTATAGAAAACAAAGACTGGGAGAAAAATACGATACGATTGATAGTGGCTGTATCTAAATGGTAGGATTTCAGTATTGTCAAATCTTGTGTATTTGATTTTCTTTAAGACAAGTGATTAGTGAATAAATGTAGCATATTTTGTCTAGGATTGAATTCAGTCTTTTAATGGAGGTTGCTGTTAATCAAGCATAAAATATCATACAACAGAAGACATGATAAATGCAGTAGCTGGCATTGTGGATGCTGGGGAAAGAGTGATCTGGGAAAAATCAAGAGACAGTGGCAATTTAGCAGAAGCTCAAAAGAGGCAGGATGGGTCATGGGTCTGTGTCATTGAAACAGAGCATGCATTTTAGTGTTTACCATTTTTTAGATCGGCCCTTCCCTTCTGATGAGGCTCCCCTTAGCTAGAAAGCCAAAGCTCTGTTTTCATTTCCTTCATCTTGTCCTTTGCCTTCCTTCATCCCCCAAAGAGGATGGCCCAACACCAGCTCAGCCCACACTTACTAACCTCCCACATCCATACACACCACCCCATGTCCTCATCGAGAAGAAAGCCCCTGAGTAACTCCTGAGCCACATCACCAGTGTCCTGACAGTTACTCTGTGTCCCTCCAGCTCTCCCTGAGGATGTGGCGGATGACATGCACCGTGATAGGACAGAAGAAAAGCCTCCGTGGATCATCAAGGTAAGCTGGATTTTTTCTGGTCTGAGATAGAAATATTGCTTTATTTCTCTTTCAATAGAATTAAGTTATGTATATTTGAGGGTATTCCTTCCAGATACATACAATTCCCTTGGTTGGGAGAATGTGGAGTGAGAGTCTATTACCAACTCATGGTGCCTGATTCCACAGGACATTACAATTGACAGCATCCATTACAGCCTGTAGAGTACGGAGGTCTCTCTCCTGCATCGATTTTTCCTCTAGGAAAAGAATTCTGTAATTTCCAACCTAAATGGACTTGGAAGTTCCATCCTCCCAGCAAAGTTCTTGCCTTTCAGCCTGAGTAGGTTTGCTCTGATACCCCTTGCTGGGTTCCCTGGACCACTGTTTCTTATCAGGTTTTCTACTGTCAGCAAATGAACAAAAGACCTGAGCATCACTGTGATCTTATCCTCATAGTGTTTTCTCTTCTGTAATTGCAGGTGGCCTTCCCAGAACGTGAAAACGGTATGTATTCTGGAATCAGTCACTTGGGGAGGAAGAACTTTGAAGATGAGAAAGTGGGACATTCTTGCTGGTTTTAGTGTAGAGGGCAAACTGATTCCAAATTTGTGCTTGGAATGAGAGTAGGGGTCCTGGTGATAGAAAGTGATTTACAAGTAATGTGACCAATTACTATAGTCCCAGGAAGAAGCTGTATTACGGTTAGGTGGTGTAGGTTTGTGTGCATGAGACTGCGTGTGTCTGTATGTGAAATGAGTGGTATGATTCTGTGTGTGTATGTGAACTTTTTGAGTTGTTTTTCCCTTGATTTATGTTCCCCAAATGTTTTGAAATGTCCAGGCAGTCCTGTTGACTACATGCACCTTGTTGTACAGCAAGTGTCTAGAACTTTTCCATTTTGCAAATAACACATTATAACCTTGAACAGAGACTTCCCATGTCAACCTCCTGCCCGCTCTTAGAACCACCCTTCCACTCTCTGATTCTCGGAGTTTTCTTTCCGTTTTTGACCTCCTGTGACTGGCTTATTTCACTCTTACAAATGTCCCCAAGTTCTTTCGTGTTGCTGCAAATGGCAGGATTTCCTTCTTTTTCAAAGACTGAATGACATTCCACTGCATGTATACACCACATTTTCTTTATTAATTCATCTTCCCATGGACACTAGGCAGTTTTCCTATGTTGTGTATTGTGTATAATGCTGCAATGGACATGAGATTGTAGATATCTCTTGGACACTCTTGTTTTATCCCCTTTGTATATAAACCTAAATGAGTGACTGCTGTATTTTATGCTAGTTCTCTTAATAATTTTTGGGGGACCTCCATTCTGTTTTCCATAATGGCTACACCATTTTACATTACTACAGTGTACAAAGCAGGGTACAGAAGATCCACTTCTTCACATCTTTGCCAGCATCCATTAATTTTCTTTCTTTTCTTTTTTTTTTTTTTTTTTTTTTTTTTGCATTACACGGGCCTCTCATTGTTGTGGGCTCTCCCGTTGCGGAGCACAGGCTCCAAACGCACAGGCTCAGTGGCCATGGCTCATGGGCCCAGCCGCTCAGTGGCATGTGGGTTCCTCCCAGACCGGGGCACGAACACGTGTCCCCTGCTTCGGCAGGCGGACTCTCAACCACTGTGCCACCAGGGAAGCCCTAATTGTTTTTTTATAATACACATCCTAAGAGGTGTGAGTGATATCTCCTTGTGGCTTGAATTCCATTTCCCTGATGCTTAGCGATGTTGAGCAAATTTTCATATGTAGATTGACCACCTGTATGTCTTTATGGAGAAATGTCTAGTGAAGTTTTTTACCCATTTTTAAACTCACTAATTTGCCCGCTGTTTTTCTGAAACTGACTTGTAGTAGTTTCTTATATATTCTGGATATTGGTCCCTTATTCAGATACAAGGTTTACACATATTTCCTCCCATCGTATAGGTTGCCTTTTCATTCTGTTGATTGTTGAAGAGACTATCCTTTCTTCACTTGGTAATCTTAGAACCTTGGCCAAGATCAGTTGGCCATATATACGTGCATATATTTGGGGTCTCTCTATTATATTTCATTGGTCTATCTCACTGTCTTGATGCCAGTAGCAGACTGTTTTGACTACTGTGGAATTGTTATGTGTTTTGAGTTCAGGAAGTGTTAATCTCCATCATTGCTCTTTGCTCTCAAGATTGTTTTATCTACTTGGGTGCGGTTCCGTATGTATTGTAGGATTCTGTCTACTTCTATAATAATGAAATGGAATTTTGTGGGTTGTTGCGATATATGGGTACATCACTTTATGTAGTACAGAAATGCCAACAGTATTTAATAATCCAGTCTATGAACATGGTATGTCATTCCAATTACTTGTGTCTTCTTTAATTTCTTTCCGCAATGTCCTGTAGTTTTAAGTATACAAATTTTTCACCTCCCATGGGGCCTTTTCCACTGCCTTCCTCAGGTCTTCTAGAGTCAGGTTTGAGAAAGATGGACTCATGGAGAGAGTGAAATCCCTCCCTCCCCTCTGCACCTACTCTCTGATTATGTCTAATATAGGTGTACTGGGCCATGCCCTTCACCTCTGTCTACAAGTGGGCCCCTTGCTGGGAATTCCTCTTGTATCTCAGTGTTGACTGTACTATTTCAGTGTCCACAAGGACTCTCCCAATGCCTGGTGTGTGTCCAAGAGCCCAAGATATACCTACATATGAATGATCAGATCAGGCCATCAAATTTTCTGCAGTAAAGGACAACCAGGAGAGGGGTGGCTGTTTGCCTCTTTCTCATCTTTGGATTTCTTAGAGCTGAGCTTTCCAGTGTGGTAGCCACTAACCAAATGTGTCTCTTTATAATTAATTTAGTTCAAACAATAATTATCTCATTCTATTAAAAAATGCAAAAAACACACAATTGCTTGGTCACACTAGCAATGTTCCAAGTATGTGTGTAACATCAGGAATTTCAGGGTGGTAATGTTGATGGTGAAAGCTATAAATGGGTCTATAGAAGTGAGGGGTCGAAATGTGATTTTCTCAGCATCTCTCCCTCATTTGAAATTTTCAACTGTGATCAATATCTTATTGAAGGACTCTGTCTGCTCAGAGCACAGGGGAGGTCTGAGAACCTGGAGGGAAGAACAGGGAGATGCTGTGTGACCCAGCAAGTCGAGTAGAAGAAATGGGTGGGTCAACTTGTATAATAACTTTATGCTCATGGTTGTGTTTGTACAGAATGCATTTTGGAGAGCATACATAGCAGTGATGCTGATGATGATTCACATAGCGAACAACTCTCAGTTAGGATCTAAAGCAAGACAATTCCTAGAACACTTGGGTTCTACCCACTTCTTTAGAAACTAAGGAAGGTGAATATGAAATCAGGAAGCAGAAGGAAATATGTGTAGAATACTGATTTGTTCTTTCCAAATTTTAATGATATAATAGAGTTATTGTATCCATGTCCTTTGACTGTACTGTGCTTATAGTCATCTTTTCTTGCTTTGCCATTCAGAAATTTTCTTTCTCACAAGACTACTCTTTCATTGCTTTTTCACTGCCAAAGATGAAAGCTTCGTTTCTGTTTGGTACCTGGAGGGTATTTTGCACCAGGGATTTTGGTTTCCTTTTTACATTCACGTATGATGGCCATATCCTAGTGGGAACAAAACTCTCATAATCACTTGACACTGGAGAAAAAGTTCTTATAGTGAGTGTCAGGTGGTGGATGAGACTTGAACTCTCTCCCTCTACACTTTCAGGACTTGTAGCTTCACCTTACTTTTGTCCTCACTGTTTATTCCTCATGGAAAGCGCACTCCCAGAGATGGATGAGTCACAGAACACATGCTTTGTGATCACTGCATGTGCTCAGTCTCCTCATTTCAGCCTCAGCACCTCCCAAGGCTGATGTGCTGACATGCTTCCATTTGAGAGGGCTCCACGTCCAGCTGCCCCTAAAGACCCTTCATGGCCGGCAGGAATTCTAGAGGACTATGTGAAGGGGCTGCTGGGTTCGCTTCACACACTGGCTCTCACAGCCCTGCTAACCTGGTCTCCTGGAATTGACCAGGCCCAGGACAGAGACTCAGTGCAGCAGGACCCAGGGTCACTCCTCTTCTTACAACCCACTGCTCCATCCGGACAGCCCTGCCCCTGCTCCCCACACTCCAGTCCTGCCTACCCTCGGACCTTTCCTCAGGCCTGCCTTGGTCTTATACTTCCCAGTTGTTCCAAGGCTGGGATAAACCCTGGCAGGTGCTGTCTGTTTAGGAGGCTTCCCCTGCTGTAGAACATTTGTTTCAATCTTCCAGACTAAGGGAATTGGTTCAAGTTACTTTTAACTCTAATATTGCTTTCATCCTCTCTAAGGGGCTAAGAGACTTACGGAGTTGTTTTGAAGTACCTAAGGTTAGCTCAGGCACAGGACACTTACTTGTTTTGTGAAGTTGGTTGCATATCTAGGCTATTGTGGAGAATGCTGCAATGAACCTATGTTCATCTCATTGTGATACTGATTTAATTTCCTTTGGATATATACCCAGAACTGTGATTGCTGAATCATATGATATTTCTGTTTATAATTTTAAAAGGAACGCCCATACTCTTTTTCATAATAGTGGCACCATTTTATATTCCCACCAGCAGTGTACAAAGTTTCCAATTCCCCACATCTTTGCCTTAAACTGTTAATTTTTTTCTTTATAATACACAGCCTAACAGGTATGAGGTGTTGATTTGCATTGCTCTGATGATTAGTGAGGTTGAGAACCTTTTCCTATATTTGTTAGCCATTTTTATGTCTTTTTCGGGAAATGTCTTATTTAAATCTTTGCACATTTCTGAACCCAGTTATTTACCACTTTGGATTTTTTAACTTAGTTTGCATTTGAGTTGTAGTGTTTTCTTTAGATGTTTTGGACATTAGCTCCTTTTCTGTTATATGTTTGTAATCTTTCTGTAAGTTATATTTTCATCCTATTGACTGTTGAAAAAACTATACTTTCCCTATTTGTTGTCTTAGAAGCTTGGTGAATTTCATTTGGCCATGTATCTATGAGTTTTCTTGGGGGTTATTTATTCTGGTCTTTAGGGCAATGTATCTGTTTCTATGTCAGTACCATACAGTTTTGATTCCTGTGGCTTTGTAATGTGTTTTGAAGTCAGGAAGTGAGAAGCCTCCATCTATGTTCTTTGTTCTCAGGATAGTTTTCTCTGTTTGGAGTCCTTAGTTGTTCCATATGTATTTTAGGATTTTTTTTTCTTTTACTTAAAAAATGACATTGGGATTTTGACAGGTATTACAATGAATTAATAGTTACCTTTGGGTAGTGTAGAAATGTCAACAATAATAAGTCTCCAGTCTATGAATATGCTATGTCATTTCAATGATTTGTTCCTTGTTTAATTCTTTCAGCAGTGGTTTGTAGTTTTCAGTGTACAGGCCATTTACCTTCTAAGGGCATTTTGTCCCTTCCTTCCCTGGATGATTCAGTGGCAGTGGTGAGAAAGATGGCCTCATGAAGTGAGTGAATGTCCCTCCCTCCCTTCTGCACCTGCTCACTGATTATGTGTAACACAGGTGCACTGGGCCATGCTCATTACCTCTCCCCTCAAGTGGAACACCTGTCGGGAATTCCTCTAGGATCTGGGTGTTGACATTACTGTTTCAGTGTCCCCAAGGTCTCATGAGTGTCTGGCAAGTGTACATGAGCCTAGGAAACACCTACAAAGGAATCATCAAATCTGGCCAGCAAACTTCCCTGCAGAAAGTTTTGGGCTGCACCTCTCATGCCTGCAAGCCCTGTACTTGCTCAGCCTCAGGGCTAAGGAAAGAGCCCGGAGTCAGGGACAGAGACATTCATGGTTAAATAGATGGGAGATCTTTCAGGTCAGAAGCAAAGTGGTCCTGGAGAGACATCCCACTGTAGATAGCCGATGGCAGGCAGAACGCAGCTGCAGCAGTAGCAGCATTCTTCACTCTGGGCGGAATAGGCAGGCTACCAGTTAAAGGGGGAATTGACAGCAGATGTGCTTATCGGTTACCAGGGAAACCAGCAGAGGGACACATCCCTCTTACATCTTGGGCTAAGTACCTTCACGGGGCAGAGGTTTTTCCTTTGGTAAACCATCAGCAAACAGCCATCTTGAATAGGTAGACCATACAGAGGGGAATAACCAGGAGAGCAGTGGTAACATCCTCCATATATCATATAAATATGTATATATATATATATATATATATATATATATACACACATATATATGGAGAGAGAGAGAGAGAGACGGATGTATATTAAAATGTGGTAGCCACTAGCTAGATGTGCGTGTTATAATTTATTTAATTCAATCAATGATTAACTCAGTGTATTAAAATAAAACAATAAAATATCCAATTACTCCGTCACATTAGTCACATTTTAAATGTATCCATAAGACTTGTAAATTCATATTCGTGTTTCTACAGAATCGACTTTGGATAGCATTTGTGGCCGTGATAAGGAAAAGGATACAGGTAGGAACAACACTTAGGTAGGATCTAATGGCAGAGGGTTCCTGGAACTTTAGGGTTATATCTCCTGCTTTGGAGACTCAGGAAAGTAGATATGAAATCAGAAAGAAGAATGAAATATGTGGAGAGTTCTGGCTTGTTTTTTTCATATTTTAATGATACAATAGAGAGAAATTGTGTCCTTAGACGTGACTGTGCTCTATAATCACCTTTTCTTGATTTGCTCATCAAAACTGATCTTTTGCACATGAGCTGCTCTTTCTTGTGCTTGTCACTGCCTAATATGGAGGTTTGTGTACTGGTTAGCACATCTAGGGTATTGTGCACAGGAGAGTTTGTTTTCTTTTGCATATTGACCTACGATGGACAGAACCTGTGGGTCAAAACTCTTATGGGCCCTTGAAACTTGAGACCAAGTTCTTCTAGAAAGGGTGAGGTGGTGGATGAGAAGTGAACTGTCTCCCTCTGCACTTTCAGGACTTGTGGCTTCACCTCATGTTTTGTCCTCACTGTTTGTTCCTCTTGTAAAGGACAGTCCCAGAGATGGATGAGTCACAGAACACGTGCTCTGGGATCACTGCATGTGCTCAGTCTCCTTGAGCTCATCTCAGCCTCTGCACTTCCCCAAGGCTGATGTGCTGACATGCTTCCATTTGAGTGGGGTCCACGTTCAGCTGCCCCAAGAGACCCTCCATGGGCGGCAGAAATTCTACAGGGCTGTGTGAAGGGGCTGCTGGGCTTCTTCACACACTTGCTTTCACAGCCCTGCTGACCTGGTCTCCTGGGGTTGACCAGACCCAGGACAGAGAGTCAGTACAGCAGGACCCAGGGTCACTGCTCTTCTTACAACCCACTGCTCCGTCCAGACAGCTCTGCCCCTGCTCCCCACACCCCAGTCCTGCCTACCCACTGACCTTTCCTCAGGCCTGCCTTGGTCTTATCTTTCCCAGTGCTTCCAAGGCTGGGGTAAAGCCTGGCAGGTGCTGTGTGTTTAAGAGGCTCCTCTGCTATAGAATTTTATTTCAGTATTCCAGACTAAGGGAATTGGGACAAGTTACTTTTAACTCAAATATTTCTTTCATCCTCTCTAAGGGGCTAAGAGACTTACGGAGTTGTTTTGAAGTACCTAAGGTTAGCTCAGACACAGGACCCTTACTTGTTTTCTGAAGTTGGTTGCATGTTCTTCCCTCAACACATCTGTTGCCCAGATTTAGTTAATATTTCTTCTCCTCAGAAGGAGATGGTGCAGAGATAAATGTTCTCAGCTCTTGACCTCCTATGTGGAAAAGCCAAACTGAGAACCAAGGTGTGGGACCCAATGTGGGTGCTCTGGATCCCTGACCTGCACTTACCACTCAGCCAAGGGATCCTCAGTCATAGACAAAGGGAGTCCCTGCATCCATATCCTTGGCTGGAAGTCCTAGCATCTCCAAAGGTCCAGACCTTGCCCATCAGGTGGCCTTAGTGGTCACAGAATCCAGGGCAGCTATGGGTGGGCTTATCAGTTGACTTTCGCACAGTCATTAATGTGAAATTCACCTCAGGACCTGCATTCTCCTGGTCAGCTCACAGATTCTGAGAGGTGTGAGACCCCATGTATACAGTACAGGTCATATCTGTCAGTGCTGGTGTCATTGCTTAAACAAGGCCAAAAGCAGATAAGAATCAGGGAGCTATTTTATTGTATTGGATAACATTACCATAAGCCTTAGAATTGGTCAATTCCTGTAGCCCACACCCAAGGACTCAAAGTGGAACCTGACTGTTAGCCTGTACACTTCTCCTGCGCAGCTGGGTTAGAGACAGGCCGTGCTCAGTCCGGGCTCCCTCTTCATAACGAAGTGTCCCACTTAGGGAACAGCTCCCTAGAGTATGGACAGCCCCTGTCTCAGTGGGCATACGTTCATTGTATAGAAAACAAAGACTGGGAGAAAAATATGATACGATTGATAGTGGCTGTATCTAAATGGTAGGATTTCAGTTTTGTCAAATCTTGTGTATTTGATTTTCTTCAAGACAAGTGATTAGTGAATAAATGTAGCATATTTTGTCTAGGATTGAATTCAGTCCTTTAATGGAGGTTGCTGTTAATCAAGTATAAAATATCATACTAACAGAAGACATGATAAATGCAGTAGCTGGCATTGTGGATGCTGGGGAAAGAGTGATCTGGGAAAAATCAAGAGACAGTGGCAATTTAGCAGAAGCTCAAAAGAGGCAGGATGGGTCATGGGTCTGTGTCATTGAAACAGAGCATGCATTTTAGTGTTTACCATTTTTTAGATCGACCCTTCCCTTCTGATGAGGCTCCCCTTAGCTAGAAAGCCAAAGCTCTGTTTTCATTTCCTTCCTCTTGTCCTTTGCCTTCCTTCATCCCCCAAAGAGGATAGCCAAACACCAGCTCAGCCCACACTTACTAACCTCCCACATCCATACACACCACCCCATGTCCTCATCGAGAAGAAAGCCCCTGAGTAATTCCTGAGCCGCATCACCAGTGTCCTGACAGTTACTCTGTGTCCTTCCAGGTCTCCCTGAGGATGTGGCGTATGACCTTCACCGTGATAGGACAGAAGAAAAGCCTCCGTGGGTCTCCAAGGTAAGCTGGGTTTTTTCTGGTCTGAGATAGAAATATTGCTTTATTTCTCTTTCAATAGAATTAAGTTATGTATATTTGAGGGTATTCCTTCCAGATACATACAATTCCCTTGGTTGGGAGAATGTGGAGTGAGAGTCTATTACCAACTCATGGTGCCTGATTCCACAGGACATTACAATTGACAGCATCCATTACAGCCTGTAGAGTATGGAGCTCTCTCTCCTGCATCGATTTTTCTTCTAGGAAAATAATTCTGTAATTTCCAACCTAAATAGACTTGGAACTTCCATCCTCCCAGCAAAGTTCTTGCCTTTCAGCCCGAGTAGGTTTGCTCTGATAACCCTTGCTGGGTTCCCTGGACCACTGTTTCTTATCATGTTTTCTACTGTCAGCAAATGAATAAAAGACCTGAGCATCACTGTGATCTTATCCTCATAGTGTTTTCTCTTCTGTAATTGCAGGTGGCCTTCCCAGAACGTGAAAACGGTATGTATTCTGGAATCAGTCACTTTGGGAGGAAGAACTTTGAAGATGAGAAAGTGGGACATTCTTGCTGGTTTTAGTGTAGAGGGCAACTTGATTGCAAATTTGTGCTGGGAATGAGAGTAGGGGTCCTGGTGATAGAAAGTGATTTACAAGTAATGTGACCAATTACTATAGTCCCAGGAAGAAGCTGTATTACGTTTAGGTGGTGTAGGTTTGTGTGCATGAGACTGGGTGTGTCTGTATGTGAAATGAGTTGTATGATTCTGTGTGTGTATGTGCACTTTTTGTGTTGTGTTTCCCTTGATTTATATTCCCCTAAACATGACTGTTACTGGTGCCATCTTTCTAGAAAATATTCCCATCACCACTGCATCATGAATGGGTATGGATATAAAAGTAAATAAACTGTACACTTTCAGTGTGTGCATTGATTTTATACCAAGTGAGCCTCATCTAAACTGGAAAACATCCTATCACCACCCAGGCCAATGTTTACTGGATCATTATTATTATTATTATTTGGCTGTGTTGGGTCTTCGTTGCAGGGCACGGGCTTCTCATTTCGGTGGCTTATCTTGTTCCAGAGCATGGGCTCTAGGTGCATGGGGTTCTATAGTTTTGGCACGTGGGCTGAGTAGTTGTGACTTGCGGGCTCTAGAGCACAGGCTTAGTAGTTGTGGAGCACGGACTTAGTTGCTCCATGGCTGGATTCTTAATGAACAAAACTGGTATTCAGCATCCCTACTACTGGGTCAAATACAACTTCATTTAATAAGAAATCTCATCTCTTAGTAGGTCTCATAGCATTCTGAATGGTTATGATACATCTCTCTGCCACTTCCCTCATTCTAACTGTTTCCTATTAGAGCCTCGGGATGAGTCCTCCCCCCTTACCAGAAGCACCTAATGCTAGGCAGGCCTCCTTCCTTTTGCAGGGAGCCCATGCATGTACCCACATGCCACACCCAGTTCTGGAGGAATCAGAGAAATAAGGAGCCTCCAGGAGTAGATGGAGTAAATTCACTCCACCTTTCTCCTTTGAGGCTAATATTCACTATCGGATTCTGTGCCTAGGAAATGAAATGTCCTTCTCCTGTGGAAAGTCTGTCTTCCATCACTTGTGCCGGCCCTGTTTCTGTGTGCTGGGCAAGAAACACTGAATACAGTGAAGACAGAACCAAGAGATCTACCCCAGGGATTGATCTCAGGGTGGGCACTGACTCCCTTCCCAGGAGGGCAGAGAGGAGGTTGTGCTTCGCAAGGTGGGACAGAGAAACCAAGCACTGTGACAAGAGCATCTCCACTCATGTTGCTGTGCAAACTGCCAGATGAAGTAGGTTCTTGATATTTTCTGAAGGCTTTTGCAAGCAAACAAGTCTGGGAGTAAAGTCAATTAAAACATTGAAAGTTATACTTAAAGATTTTTTTTCGATAGTGAGTCCTTTGAGAAATACATACTTTAATAGAATATGATTGCCTTATATGTGTCAATATTTTCCCCACCAAAGAAAACACTGAAAATGCTTGATTGTAAAATGTCACTTGTTTACCCAAGAGACTGTCTATGAGTAAGGTTGTTCTAGAAATCCTCAATCCCTAGGTCGTAGTTTCCTGATGGTGCTGAGGGGAACCCTGGTGTGTGATTCAGTGCCTGCTACTCACAGGGAGGCTCTTAAGAACTCAGAGACCCGCTCCGTGGACCCCACGTGTGAGGACAGGATTGGAGCCTCGGGCTGGACTTGAAGAGGGAAATGCTTTAGAGAAGTGGAAGGAGATACAGGAAGGGCACCTGAGCCATGGGGAGTCAGGGGTGGTTGGTTTAGAGATCAAGGAAAAGTGTACACATGAGCACAGCCTGGGCCACACTTAGGATGCTATTGGCACTTCTGCTTGAATGGGGAAGAGAAAGGACATCCCCCTCCTGCTGGAGTGAACTCTGGAGAGATGTCTTCTTTAAAGCCTGGGGAGAGGACCTTCTCTCCCATTATATCTTGATACCTGTGTACATTCGAGACCCTTCCTCCTTTCTTCTTTCCCTCTGGTGACTCCCTTTCCTTATTTTTCTTCTTTTTTCCCCTTTTTCCACTTAGTATTTATTTTACATATGTATATTTTATTGTTGTAAAAGTACTCATACAATGAAATCCAACGTCTTAACAAGTTTTGAAATGTCCAGTCAGTCCTGTTGACTACATGCACCTTGTTGTACACCATGTGTCTAGAACTTTTCCATTTTGCAAATAACACATTCTAACCATTGAACAGAGACTTCCCATGTCAACCTCCTGCCAGCTCTTGGAACCACCCTTCTACTCTCTGCTTCTCGGTGTTTTCTTTCAGTTTTTGACCTTCTGTGACTGGCTTATTTCACTCTTACAAATGTCCTCCTAGTTCTTTCGTGTTTCTGCAAATGGCAGGATTTCCTTCTTTTTCAAAGACTGAATGACATTCCACTGTATGTATACACCACATTTTCTTTATTAATTCATCTTCCCATGGACACTAGGCAGTTTTCCTATGTTGTCTATTGTGTATAATGCTGCAATGGACATGAGATTGTAGATATCTCTTGGACATTCTTGTTTTATCTCTTTGTATATTAACCTAAATGAGTGATTGCTGGATTTTATGAGACTTCTCTTAATAATTTTTCGGGGACCTCCATTCTGTTTTCCATAATGGGTACACAATTTTACATTACTACAGGGTACAAAACAGGGTACAGAAGTTCCACTTCTTCACATCCTTGGCACATCCATTAATTTTCTTTCTTTTCTTTTCTCTTCTTTTTTTTGTTTTTTTTTTGCAGTACACGGGCTTCTCATTGTTGTGGGCTCTCCCGTTGTGGAGCACAGGCTCCAAACGCACAGGCTCAGCGGCCATGGCTCATGGGTCCCGCTGCGCAGCGGCAGGTGGGATCCTCCCAGACCGGGGCACGAACATGTGTCCCTTACATCGGCAGGCGGACTCTCAACCACTGTGCCACCAGGGAAGCCCTAATTGTCTTTTTATAATACACATCCTAAGAGGTGTGAGTGATATCTCCTTGTGGCTTGATTTCCATTTCCCTGATGCTTAGCAATGTTGAGCAAATTTTCATATGTAGATTGACCACTTGTATGTCTTTATGGAGAAATTCCTAGTGAAGCTTTTTGCCCATAGTTTTTCTTTTGGTGGTACGCGGGCCTCTCACTGTTGTGGTCTCTCACATTGCGGAGAAAAGGCTCCGGATGTGCAGGCCCATCGGCCATGGCTCACGGGCCCAGCCGCTCCGCGGCATGTGGGATCCTCCCGGGCTGGGGGACGAACCCACGTACCCTGCATCGGCAGGCGGACTCCCAACCACTGCGCCACCAGGGAAGCACTTTTTTACCCATATTTAAGCTTAGTTATTTCCCTGCTGTTTTTCTGAAATTGACTTGTATTAGTCTCTTATATATTCTGGATATTGGTCCCTTATTCAGATACAAGGTTTACCCATATTTCCACCCATCCTATAGGTTGCCTTTTCATTCTGTTGATTGTTGAAGAGACTATCCTTTCTTCACTTGGTTATCTTAGAACCTTGGCAAAGATCAGTTGGCCATATATATGTGTGTTTATTTGGGGTCTCTCTATTATATTTCATTGGTCTATCTCACTGTCTTGATGCCAGTAGCAGACTGTTTTGACTACTGTGGCATTGTTATGTGTTTTGAGTTCAGGAAGTGTTAATCTCCATCATTGCTCTTTGCTCTCAAGATTGTTTTATCTACTTGTGGGGGGTTCCATATGTATTTTAGGAGTCTGTCTGCTTTTATAATCATGATATGGAATTTTGTGGGTTGTTGCGATATATGTGTACATCACTTTATGTAGTATAGAACTGCAAACAGTATTTAATAATCCAGTCTATGAACATGGTATGTCATTCCAATTACTTGTCTATTCTTTAATTTCTTTCTGCAATGTCCTGTAGTTTTCAGTATACAAATTTTTCACCTCTTATGGGGCCTTTTCTACTGCCTTCCTCAGGTCTTCTAGAGTCAGGGTTGAGAAAGATGTACTCATGGAGAGAGTGAAATCCCTCCCTCCCCTCTGCACCTACTCTCTGATTATGTCTAATACAGGTGTACTGGGCCATGCCCTTCACCTCTGTCTACAAGTGGGCCCCTTGCTGGGAATTCCTCTTGGATCTGAGTGTTGACTGTAGTATTTCAGTGTCCACAAGGACTCTCGCAATGCGTGCTGTGGGTCCAAGAGCCCAAGGTATACCTACATATGAATGATCAGATCAGGCCATCAAATTTTCTGCAGTAAAGGACAACCAGGAGAGGGGTGGCTGTTTGCCTCTTTCTCATCTTTGGATTTCTTAGAGCTGAGCTTTCCAGTGTGGTAGCCACTAACCAAATGTGTCTATTTATAATTAATTTAGTTCAAACTATAATTAACTCATTCTATTAAAAAATGCAAAAAACACACAATTGCTTGGTCACACTAGCCATGTTTCAAGTGTGTCTTTAACATCTGGAATTTCAGGTGGGTAAGGTTGACGGTGAAAGCTGTAAATGGGTCTATAGAAGTGAGGGGTCGAAAGGTGATTTTCTCAGCATCTCTCCCTCATTTGAAATTTTCAACTGTGATCAATATCTTATTGAAGGACTCTGTCTGCACAGAGCACAGGGGAGGTCTGAGAACGTTGAGGGAAGACCTGGGTGATGCTGTGTGAGCCAGCAAGTCGAGTAGGAGAAATGGGTGGGTCAACTTGTATAATAACTTTATGCTCATGGTTGTGTTTGTACAGAATGGATCTTGGAGAGCATACATAGCAGCGATTTTGATGACGATTCAGGTAGGGAACAACTCTCAGGTAGGATCTAAAGTGAGACAATTCCTAGAACACTTGGGTTCCACCCGGTTCTTTAGAAACTAAGGAAGGTGAATATGAAATCAGGAAGCAGAAGGAAATATGTGTAGAATTCTGATTTGTTCTTTCCACATTTTAATGATATAATAGAGTTATGGTGTCCATGTCCTTTGACTGTCCTGTGCTTATAGTCATCTTTTCTTGCTTTGCAATTCAGAAATTTTCTTTCTCACAAGACAACTCTTTCATTGCCATTTCACTGCCAAAGATGAAAGGTTCATTTCTGTTTGATACCGGGAGGGTATTTTGCACCAGGGTTTTGGTTTCCTTTTTACATTCACGTATGATGGCCATATCCTAGTGGGAACAAAACTCTCATAATCACTTGACACTGGAGAACAAGTTCTTATAGTGAGTGTCAGGTGGTGGATGACACTTGAACTCTCTCCCTCTACAGTTTCAGGACTTATCGCTTCACCTTACTTTTGTCCTCACTGTTTATTCCTCATGGAAAGTGCACTCCCAGAGGTGGATGAGTCACAGAACACGTGCTTTGGGATCACTGCATGTGCTCAGTCTCCTCATTTCAGCCTCAGCACCTCCCAAGGCTGATGTGCTGACATGCTTCCATTTGAGAGGGCTCCAGGTCCAGCTGCCCCTAAAGACCCTTCATGCCCGGAAGGAATTCTAGAGGGCTGCGTGAAGGGGCTGCTGGGCTCGCTTCACACACTGGCTCTCACAGCCCTGCTAACCTGGTCTCCTGGAATTCACCAGGCCCAGGACAGAGACTCAGGGCAGAAGGACCCAGGGTCACTGCTCTTCTTAAAACCCACTGCTCCATCCGGACAGCCCTGCCCCTGCTCCCCACACTCCAGTCCTGCCTACCCTCGGACCTTTCCTCAGGCCTGCCTTGGTCTTATCCTTCCCAGTTCTTCCAAGGCTGGGGCAAACCCTGGCAGGTGCTGTGTGTTTATGAGGCTTCCCCTGCTGTAGAACTTTTGTTTCAGTATTCCAGACTAAGGGAATTGGGACAAGATACTTTTAGTTCTAATATTGCTTTCATCCTCTCTAAGGGGCTAAGAGACTTACGGAGTTGTTTTGAAGTACCTAAGGTTAGCTCAGGCACAGGACACTTACTTGTTTTGTGAAGTTGGTTGCATATCTAGGCTATTGTGGAGAATACCGCAATGAACCTAAGTTCATCTCATTGTGATACTGATTTAATTTCCTTTGGATATATACCCAGAACTGTGATTGCTGAATCATATGATATTTCTGTTTATAATTTTAAAAGGAACGCCCATACTCTTTTTCATAATAGCGGCACCATTTTACATTCCCACCAGCAGTGTACAAAGTTTCCAATTCACCTCATCTTGGCCTTAAACTGTTAATTTTTTTGTTTATAATACACAGCCTAACAGGTATGACGTGTTGATTTGCATTGCCCTGATGATTAGTGAGGTTGAGAACCTTTTCCTATATTTGTTAGCCATTTGTATGTCTTTTTCAGGAAATGTCTTATGTAAGTCTTTGCACATTTTTGAACCCAGTTATTTGCCCTTTTTAATTTTTTAACTTAGTTTGCATTTGATTTGTAGTGTTTTTCTTATATGTTTTGGACATTAGCTCCTTTTCTGATATATGTTTGTAATCTTTCTGTAAGTTATATTTTCATCCTGTTGACTGTTGAAAAACTATACTTTCACTATTTGTTGTCTTAGAAGCTAGGTGAATTTCATTTGGCCATGTATCTATGAGTTTTCTTGGGGGTTATTTATTCTGGTCTTTAGGGCAATGTATCTGTTTCTATGTCAGTCCCATACAGTTTTGCTTCCTGTGGCTTTGTAATGTGTTTTGAAGTCAGGAAGTGAGAAGCCTCAGTCTATGTTCTTTGTTCTCAGGATTGTTTTGTCTGTTTGGAGTCCTTAGTGGTTCCATATGTATTTTAGGATCTTTTTTTTTAATTTCTTTGAAAATGACATTGGGATCTTGATAGGTATTAAAATGATTTTATACTTACCTTTGGGTAGTGTAGAAATGTCAACAATAATAAGTCTCCAGTCTATGAATATGATATATCATTTCAATTATTTGTTCCTTGTTTAATACTTTCAGCAGTGGTTTGTAGTTTTCAGTGTACAGGCCATTTACCTTCTAAGGGTATTTGGTCCCTTTCTTCCCTGGATGTTTCAGAGGCAGTGGTGAGAAGGATGGCCTCATGAAGGGAGTGAATGTCCCTCCCTCCCTTCTGCACCTGCTCACTGATTATGTCTAGCACAGGTGCACTGGGCCATGCTCATTACCTCTCCCGTCAAGTGGAACACTTGTCTGGAATTCCTCTAGGATCTGGGTGTTGACATTACTGTTTCAGTGTCCCCAAGGTCTCATGAGTGCCTGGCAAGTGTGCATGAGCCTAGGAAACACCTACAAATGAATCTTCAAACCTGGCCAGCAAACTGCCCTGCAGAAGATGTTGGGCTGCACCTCTCACGCCTGCAAGCCCTGTACTTGCTCAGCCTCAGGGCTAAAGAAAGAGCCCGGAGTCAGGGACAGAGACATTCATGGTTTAATAGATGGGAGATCTTTCACGTCAGAAGCAAAGTAGTCCTGGAGAGACATCACACTGTAGATAGGCGATGGCAGGCAGAACGCAGCAGCAGCAGTAGCAGCATTCTTCACTCTGGGCGGAATAGGCAGGCTACCAGTTAAAGGGGGAATTGACAGCAGATGGGCTCATCGGTTACCAGGGAAACCAGCAGAGGGACACATACCTCTTACCCGTTGTGCTATGTACCTTCACAGGGCAGAAGTTTTCGTTTCGTAAACCATCAGCAAACAGCCATCTTGAATGGGTAGACCATACAGAGGGGAATAACAAGGGGATCAGTGTTAACATCCTCCATATATTATTTATATATATATATATATATATATATATATGTATCTATAATACATGGAGTGAGAGAGAGAGAGAGAGAGACAGAGAGATGTGTATTACAGTGTGGTAGCCACTAGCTAGTTGTGCCTGTTATAATTTATTTAATTCAATCATGATTAACTCAGTGTATTAAAAGAAAACCAATAAAATATCCAATTACTCAGTCACATTAGTCACATTTTACTGTATCCATAAGACTTGTAAATTCATGTTCGTGTTTCTACAGTATCGACTTCGGATAGCATTTGTGGCCGTGATAAGGAAAAGGATACAGGTAAGAACAACACTTAGGTAGGATCTAATGGCAGAGGGTTCCTGGAACTTTAGGGTTATATCTCCTGCTTTGGAGACTGAGGAAGGTGGACATGAAATCAGAAAGAACAATAAAATATGTGTAGAATTCTGGCTTGTTTTTTTCATATTTTAATGATACAATAGAGAGAAATTATGTCCTTAGACGTGACAGTGCCCTATAATAACCTTTTCTTGGTTTGCTCATGAAAAACGATCTTTTGCACATGAGCTGCTCTTTCTTGAGCTTGTCACTGCCTAATATGGAAGTTTGTTTTCTGCTTAGCACATCTAGGGTATTGTGCACAGAAGAGTTTGTTTTCTTTTGCATATTGACCTATGATGGACAGAACCTGTGGGTCAAAACTCTCATGGGCCCTTGAAACTTGAGACCGAGTTCTTCTAGAAAGGGTGAGGTGGTGGATGAGAATTGAACTGTCTCCCTCTGCATTTTAGGACTTGTGGCTTCACCTCATGTTTTGTCCTCACTGTTTGTTCTTCTTGTAAAGGACAGTCCCAGAGATGGATGAGTCACAGAACACGTGCTCTGGGATCACTGCATGTGTTCAGTCTCCTTGAGCTCATCTCAGACTCTGAACTTTGCCAAGGCTGATGTGTTCTTATGTTTCCATTTGAGAGGGGTCCACTTCCACCTGCCCCTAAAGACCCTTCATGGCTGGCAGGAATTCTAGAGGACTGTGTGAATGGGCTGCTGGGCTCGCTTCACACACTTGCTTTCACAGCCCTGCTGACCTGGTCTCCTGGGGTTGACCAGGCCCAGGACAGAGACTCAGGGCTGCAGGACCCAGGGTCTCTGCTCTTCTTACAACCCACTGCTCCATCCGGACAGCCCTGCCCATGCTCCCCACACCTCAGTCCTGCCTACCCTCTGACCTTTCCTCAGGCCTGCCTTGGTCTTATCCTTCCCAGTTCTTCCAAGGCAGGGGTAAACTCTGGCAGGTGCTGTGTGTTTATGAGGCTTCTTCTGCTATAGAATTTTGTTGCAGTATTCCAGACAAAGGGAATTGGGACAAGTTACTTTTAACTCTAATATTGCTTTCATCCACTCTAAGGAGCTAAGAGACATATGCAGTTGTTTTGAAGTACCTAAGGTTAGCGCAGGCACAGGACTCTTACTTGTTTTGTGAAGTTGTTTGCATGTTCTTCCCTCAACACAGCTGTTGTCCACATTTGTTTAATATTCCTTTTCCTCAGAAGGAGATGTTGCAGAGATAAATGTTCTAAGCTCTTGACCTCCTAATTGGAAAAGCCAAACATAGAACCCAGGTGTGGGTCCCAATTTGGATGCTCTGGATCCCTGACCTGCACTTACCACTCAGCCAAGGGATCCTCAGTCATGGAGCAAGGGAGTCCCTGCATCCGTATCCTTGGTTGGAAATCCTAGCATCTCCAAAGGTCCAGACCTTGCCCATCAGGTGGCCTTAGTGGTCACAGAATCCAGGGCAGCTATGGGTGGGCTTATCAGTTGACTTTGGCACAGTCATTAATGTGAAATTCACCTCAGGACCTGCATTCTCCTGGTCAGCTCACAGATTCTGAGAGGTCTGAGACCCCATGTATACAGTACAGGTCATATCTGTCAGTGCTGGTGTCATTGCTTAAACAAGGCCAAAAGCAGATAAGAATAAGGGAGCTATTTTATTGTATTGGATAACATTACCATAAGCCTTAGAATTTGTCAATTCCTGTAGCCCACACCCAAGGACTCAAAGTGGAACCTGACTGTTAGCCTGTACACTTCTCCTGCACAGCTGGGTTAGAGACAGGCTGTGCTCAGTCTTTGCTCCCTCTTCATAACGAAGTGTCCCACATATGGAAGAGCTCCCTAGAGTATGGGCAGCCCCTGACTCAGTGGGCATACAGACATTGTATAGAAAACAAAGACTGGGAGAAAAATATGATACGATTGATAGTGGCTGTATCTAAATGGTAGGATTTCAGTTTTGTCAAATCTTGTGTATTTGATTTTCTTTAAGGCAAGTGATTAGTGAATAAATATAGCATATTTTGTCTAGGACTGAATTCAGTCCTTTAATGGAGGTTGCTGTTAATGAAGTATAAAATATCATACAACAGAAGACATGATAAATGCAGTAGCTGGCATTGTGGATGCTGGGGAAAGAGTGATCTGGGAAAAATCAAGAGACAGTGGCAATTTGGCAGAAGCTCAAAAGAGGCAGGATGGGTCATGGGTCTGTGTCATTGAAACAGAGCATGCATTTTAGTGTTTACCATTTTTTAGATCGGCCCTTCCCTTCTGATGAGGCTCCCCTTAGCTAGAAAGCCAAAGCTCTGTTTTCATTTCCTTCCTCTTGTCCTTTGCCTTCCTTCATCCCCCAAAAGAGGATGGCCCAACACCAGCTCAGCCCACACTTACTAACCTCCCACATCCATACACCCCACCCCATGTCCTCATCGAGAAGAAAGCCCCTGAGTAATTCCTGAGCCGCATCACCAGTGTCCTGACAGTTACTCTGTGTCCTTCCAGGTCTCCCTGAGGATGTGGCGGATGACCTTCACCGTGATAGGACAGAAGAAAAGCCTCCGTGGAAAATCAAGGTAAGCTGGATTTTTTCTGGCCTGAGATAGAAATATTGCTTTATTTCACTTTCAATAGAATTGAGTTATGTATATTTGAGGGTATTCCTTCCAGATACATACAATTCCCTTGGTTGGGAGAATGTGGAGTGAGAGTCTATGACCAACTCATGGTGCCTGATTCCACAGGACATTAAAATTGACAGCATCCATTACAGCCTGTAGAGTATGGAGCTCTCTCTCCTGCAGCGAGTTTTCCTCTAGGAAAAGAATTCTGTCATTTCCAACCTAAAGGGACTTGGAAGTTCCATCCTCCCAGCAAAGTTCTTGCCTTTCAGCCTGAGTAGGTTTGCTCTGATAACCCTTGCTGGGTTCCCTGGACCACTGTTTCTTATGAGGTTTTCTACTGTCAGCAAATGAACAAAAGACCTGAGCATCACTGTGATCTTATCCTCATAGTGTTTTCTCTTCTGTAATTGCAGGTGGCCTTCCCAGAACGTGAAAACGGTATGTATTCTGGAATCAGTCACTTGGGGAGGAAGAACTTTGAAGATGAGAAGGTGGGACATTCTTGCTGGTTTTAGTGTAGATGGCAAACTGATTCCAAATTTGTGCTGGGAATGAGAGTAGGGGTCCTGGTGATAGAAAGTGATTTACAAGTAATGTGACCAATTACTGTAGTCCCAGGAAGAAGCTGTATTACGGTTTGGTGGTGTAGGTTTGTGTGCATGAGACTGGGTGTGTCTGTATGTGAAATGAGTGGTATGATTCTGTGTGTGTATGTGCACTTTTTGTGTTGTGTTTCCCTTGATTTATGTTCCCCTAAACATCACTGTTAGTGGTGCCAACTTTCTAGAAAATATTCCCATCACCACTGCATCTTGAATGGGTATGGATATAAAAGTAAATAAACTGTACACTTTCAGTGTGTGCATTGATTTTATACCAAGTGAGCCTCATTTAACCTGGAAAACAAATCCTATCACCACCCAGGCAAAGGTTTACTGGATTATTATTATTATTATTATTATTATTTTTTTGCTGTGTTGGGTCTTCGTTGCAGTGCACGGACTTCTCATTTCGGTGGCTTCTGTTGTTCCAGAGCATGTGCTCTAGGTGCATGGGGTTCAATAGTTGTGGCATGTGGGGTGAGTAGTTGTGACTTGCAGGCTCTAGAGCACAGGCTTAGTAGTTGTGGTGCACGGACTTAGTTGCTCCATGGCTGAATTCTTAATGAACAAAACTGGGTTTCAGCATCAGTACTACTGGGTCAATTACAACTTCATTTAATAAGAAATTTCATCTCTTAGTAGGTCTCATAGCATTCTGAATGGTTATGATACATCTCTCTGCCACTTCCCTCATTCTAACTGTTTCGCATTAGAGTCTCGGGATGAGTCCTCCCGCCTTACCTGAAGCACCTAGTGCTAGGCAGGCCTCCTTCCTTTTGCAGGGAGCCCATGCATGTACCCACATGCCACACCCAGTTCTGGAGGAATCCGAGAAAGAAGGAGCCTCCAGGAGTAGATGGAGGAAATTCACTCCACCTTTCTCCTTTGAGGCTAATATTCACTATCGGATTCTGTGCCTAGGAAATGAAATGTCCTTCTCCTGTGGAAAGTCTGTCTTCCATCACTTGTGCCGGCCCTGTTTCTGTGTGCTGGGCAAGAAACACTGAATACAGTGAAGACAGAACCAAGAGATCTACCCCAGGGATTGAGCTCAGGGTGGGCACTGGCTCCCTACCCAGGAGGGTGGACAGGAGGTTGTGCTTTGCAAGGTGGGACACAGAAACCAAGCACTGTGACAAGAGGATCTCCACACATGTTGCTGTGCAAACTGCCAGATGAAGTAGGTTCTTGATATTTTCTGAAGGCTTTTGCAAGCAAACAAGTATGGGAGTAAAGTCAATTACAACATGGAAAGTTATACTTAAAAATTCTTTTTCGATAGTGAGTCCTTTGAGAAATACATACTTTAATAGAATATGATTGCCTTATATGTGTCAATATTTTCCCCTCCAAAGAAAAAACTGAAAATGCTTGATTGTAAAATGTCACTTGTTTACCCAAGAGACTGTGTATGAGTAAAGTTGTTCTAGAAATCCTCAATCCCTAGGTCGTAGTTTCCTGATGGTGCTGAGGGGAACCCTGGTGTGTGATTCAGTGCCTGCTACTCACAGGGAGGCTCTTAAGAACTCAGAGACCCGCTCCGTGGACCCCACGTCTGAGGACAGGATTGGAGACGCGGGCTGGACTTGAAGAGGGAAATGCTTTAGTGAAGAGGAAGGAGATACAGGAAGGGCACCTGAGCCATGGGGAGTCAGGGGTGTTTGGTTTAGAGATCAAGGAAAAGTGTACACTTGATCACAGCCTGGGCCACACTTAGGATGCTATTGGCACTTCTGGTTGAATGGGGAAGAGAAAGGACATCCCCCTCTTACTGGAGTGAACTCTCGAGAGATGTCTCCTTTAAAGCCTGGGGAGAAGTCCTTCTCTCCCATTATCTCCTGATACCTGTGTACATTCGAGACCCTTCCTCCTTTCTTCTTTCCCTCTGTTGACTCCCGTTCCTTATATTTCTTCTTTTTTCCCCTTTTTCCACTTTGTATTTATTTTACATATGTATATTTTATTGTTGTAAAAGTACTAATACAATGAAATCCAACGTCTTAACAAGTTTTGAAATGTCCAGTCAGTCCTGTTGACTACATGCACCTTGTTGTACAGCATGTGTCTAGAACTTTTCCATTTTGCAAATAACACATTCTAACCATTGAACAAAGACTTCCCATGTCAACCTCCTGCCAGCTCTTGGAACCACCCTTCTACTCTCTGCTTCTCGGAGTTTTCTTTCAGTTTTTGACCTTCTGTGACTGGCTTATTTCACTCTTATAAATGTCCCCAAGTTCTTTCGTGTTTCTGCAAATGGCAGGATTTCCTTCTTCTTCAAAGACTGAATGACATTCCACTGTATGTATACACCACATTTTCTTTATTAATTCATCTTCCCATGGACACTAGGCAGTTTTCCTATGTTGTGTATTGTGTATAATGCTGCAATGGACATGAGACTGTAGATATCTCTTGGACATTCTTGTTTTATCTCCTTTGTATATAAACCTAAATGAGTGATTGCTGGATTTTATGAGAGTTCTCTTAATAATATTTGGGGGACCTCCATTCTGTTTTCCATAATGGCTACACCATTTCACATTACTACAGGGTACAGAAGTTCCACTTCTTCACATCTTTGGCACATCCATTCATTTTCTTTCTTTTCTTTTCTCTTCTATTTTTTTTTTTTTTTTTTTTTTGCAGTACATGGGTCTGTCATTGTTCTGGGCTCTCACGTTGTGGAGCACAGGCTCCAAACGCACAGGCTCAGCGGCCATGGTTCATGGGCCCAGCCGCGCAGCGGGATGTGGGATCCTCCCAGACCAGGGCACGAACATGTGTCCCTTGCATCAGCAGGCGGACTCTCAACCACTGTGCCACCAGGGAAGCCCTAATTGTCTTTTTATAATACACATCCTAAGAGGTGTGAGTGATATCTCCTTGTGGCTTGATTTCCATTTCCCTGATGCTTAGCGATGTTGAGCAAATTTTCATATGTAGATTGACCACCTGTATGTCTTTATGGAGAAATGTCTAGTGAAGTTTTTACCCATTTTTAAACTCACTAATTTGCCCGCTGTTTTTCTGAAATTGACTTGTTGTAGTTTCTTATATATTCTGGATATTGGTCCCTTATTCAGATACAAGGTTTACACATATTTCCTCCCATCCTATAGGTTGCCTTTTCATTCTGTTGATTGTTGAAGAGACTATCCTTTCTTCACTTGGTAATCTTAGAACCTTGGCCAAGATCAGTTGGCCATATATACGTGCATTTATTTGGGGTCTCTCTATTATATTTCATTGGTCTATCTCACTGTCTTGATGCCAGTAGCAGACTGTTTTGACTACTGTGGAATTGTTATGTGTTTTGAGTTCAGGAAGTGTTAATCTCCATCATTGCTCTTTGCTCTCAAGATTGTTTTATCTACTTGGGTGTGGTTCCGTATGTATTGTAGGTTTCTGTCTACTTCTATAATAATGAAATGGAATTTTGTGGGTTGTTGCGATATATGTGTACATGCCTTTATGTAGTACAGAAATGCCAACAGTATTTAATAATCCAGTCTATGAACATGGTATGTCATTCCAATTACTTGTCTCTTCTTTAATTTCTTTTCGCAATGTCCTGTAGTTTTCAGTATACAAATTTTTCACCTCCTATGGGGCCTTTTCCACTGCCTTCCTCAGGTCTTCTAGAGTCAGGTTTGAGAAAGATGGACTCATGGAGAAAGTGAAATCCCTCCCTGCCCTCTGCACCTACTCTCTGATTATGTCTAATACAGGTGTACTGGGCCATGCCCTTCACCTCTGTCTACAAGTGGGCCCCTTGCTGGGAATTACTCTTGGATCTGAGTGTTGACTGTACTATTTCAGTGTCCACAAGGTCTCTCACAATGCCTGGTGTGGGTCCAAGAGCCCAAGATATGCCTACATACGAATGATCAGATCAGGCCATCAAATTTTCTGCAGTAAATAACAACCAGGGGAGGGGTGGCTGGTTGCCTCTTTCTCATCTTTGGATTTATTACAGCTGAGTATTCCAGTGTGGTAGCAACTAACCAAATGTGTCTATTTATAATTAATTTAGTTCAAACTATAATTAACTCATTCTATTAAAAAATGCAAAAAACACACAATTGCTTGGTCACACTAGCCATGTTTCAAGTGTGTCTGTAACATCTGGTATTTCAGGTTGGTAAGGTTGATGGTGAAAGCTATAAATGGGTCTATAGAAGTGAGGGGTCGAAAGGTGATTTTCTCAGCATCTCTCCCTCATTTGACATTTTCAACTGTGATCAATATCTTATTGAAGGACTCTGTCTGCACAGAGCACAGGGGAGGTCTGAGAACCTGGAGGGAAGACCTGGGTGATGCTGTGTGAGCCAGCAAGTCGAGTAGGAGAAATGGGTGGGTCAACTTGTATAATAACTTTATGCTCATGGTTGTGTTTGTACAGAATGGATCTTGGAGAGCATACATAGCAGCGATTTTGATGACGATTCAGGTAGGGAACAACTCTCAGGTAGGATCTAAAGTGAGACAATTCCTAGAACACTTGGTTTCCACCCGATTCTTTAGAAACTAAGGAAGGTGAGTATGAAATCAGGAAGAAGAAGGAAATATGTGTAGAATTCTGATTTGTTCTTTCCACATTTTAATGATATAATAGAGTTATGGTGTCCATGTCCTTTGACTGTACTGTGCTTATAGTCATCTTTTCTTGCTTTGCCATTCAGAAATTTTCTTTCTCACAAGACAACTCTTTCATTGCTTTTTCACTGCCAAGGATGAAAGGTTCATTTCTGTTTGATTCCGGGAGGGTATTTTGCACCAGGATTTTGGTTTCCTTTTTACATTCACGTATGATGGCCATATCCTAGTGGGAACAAAACTCTCATAGTCACTTGACACTAGAGAACAAGTTCTTATAGTGAGTGTCAGGTGGTGGATGAGACTTGAACTCTCTCCTTCTACACTTTCAGGACTTGTATTTTCACCTTAGGTTTGTCCTCACTGTTTATTCCTCATGGAAAGTGCACTCCCAGAGGTGGATGAGTCACAGAACACGTGCTTCGGGATCACTGCATGTGCTCAGTCTCCTCATTTCAGCCTCAGCACCTCCCAAGGCTGATGTGCTGACATGCTTCCATTTGAGAGGGCTCCACGTCCAGCTGACCCTAAAGACCCTTCATGCCCGGCAGGAATTCTAGAGGGCTGTGTGAAGGAGCTGCTGGGCTCGCTTCACACACTGGCTCTCACAGCCCTGCTAACCTGGTCTCCTGGAATTCACCAGGCCCAGGACAGAGACTCAGGGCAGGAGGACCCAGGGTCACTGCTCTTCTTAAAACCCACTGCTCCATCCGGACAGCCCTGCCCCTGCTCCCCACACTCCAGTCCTGCTCCAGTTCTCTCACCTTTCCTCAGGCCTTCCTTGGTCTTATCCTTCCCAGTTCTTCCAAGGCTGGGGCAAACCCTGGCATGTGCTGTGTGTTTAGGAGGCTTCCCCTGCTGTAGAACTTTTGTTTCAGTATTCCAGACTAAGGGAATTGGGACAAGTTACTTTTAACTCTAATATTGCTTTCATCCTCTCTAAGGGGCTAAGAGACTTACGGAGTTGTTTAGAAGTACCTAAGGTTAGCTCAGGCACAGGACACTTACTTGTTTTGTGAAGTTGGTTGCATATCTAGGCTATTGTGGAGAATGCCGCAATGAACCTAATTTCAACTCATTGTGATACTGATTTAATTTCTTTTGGATATATACCCAGAACTGTGATTGCTGAATCATATGATATTTCTGTTTATAATTTTAAAAGGAAACCCCATACTCTTTTTCATAATAGCTGCACCATTTTACATTCCCACCAGCAGTGTACAAAGTTTCCAATTCACCACATCTTGGCCTTAAACTGTTAATTTTTTTGTTTATAATACACAACCTAACAGGTATGACGTGTTGATTTGCATTGCCCTGATGATTAGTGAGGTTGAGAACCTTTTCCTATATTTGTTAGCCATTTGTATGTCTTTTTCAGGAAATGTCTTATTTAAGTCTTTGCACATTTCTGAACCCAGATATTTGCCCTTTTTAATTTTTTAACTTAGTTTGCATTTGATTTGTAGTATTTTTCTTAGATGTTTTGGACATTAGCTCCTTTTCTCATATATGTTTGTAATGTTTCTGCAAGTTATATTTTCATCCTATTGACTGTTGAAAAAACTATACTTTCCCTATTTGTTGTCTTAGAAGCTTGGTGAATTTCATTTGGCCATGTATCTATGAGTTTTCTTGGAGTTTATTTATTCTGGTCTTTAGGGCAATGTATTTGTTTCTATGTCAGTACCATACAGTTTTGATTCCTGTGGCTTTGTAATGTCAGGAAGTGAGAAGCCTCAGTCTATGTTCTTTGTTCTCAGGATTGTTTTGTCTGTTTGGAGTCCTTAGTGGTTCCATATGTATTTTAGGATCATTTTTTTTTATTTCTTTGAAAATGACATTGGGATCTTGATAGGTATTAAAATGAATTTATACTTACCTTTGGGTAGTGTAGAAATGTCAACAATAATAAGTCTCCAGTCTATGAATATGATAGATCATTTCAATTATTTGTTCCTTGTTTAATACTTTCAGCAGTGGTTTGTAGTTTTCAGTGTACCGGCCATTTACCTTCTAAGGGTATTTTGTCCCTTCCTTCCCTGGATGTTTCAGAGGCAGTGGTGAGAAGGATGGCCTCATGAAGTGAGTGAATGTCCCTCCCTCCCTTCTGCACCTGCTCACTTATTATGTCTAGCACAGGTGCACTGGGCCATGCTCATTACCTCTCCCATCACGTGGAACACTTGTCGGGAATTCCTCTAGGATCTGGGTGTTGACATTACTGTTTCAGTGTCCCCAAGGTCTCATGAGTGCCTGGCAAGTGTGCATGAGCCTAGGAAACACCTACAAATGAATCTTCAAACCTGGCCAGCAAACTGCCCTGCAGAAGGTGTTGGGCTGCACCTCTCATGCCTGCAAGCCCTGTACTTGCTCAGCCTCAGGGCTAAAGAAAGAGCCCGGAGTCAGGGATAGAGACATTCATGGTTTAATAGATGGGAGATCTTTCACATCAGAAGCAAAGTAGTCCTGGAGAGACATCACACTGTAGATAGGCGATGGCAGGCAGAACGCAGCAGCAGCAGTAGCAGCATTCTTCACTCTGGGCGGAATAGGCAGGCTACCAGTTAAAGGGGGAATTGACAGCAGATGGGCTCATCGGTTACCAGGGAAACTAACAGAGGAACACATACCTCTTACACCTTGTGCTATGTACCTTCACAGGGCAGAAGTTTTTCATTTCGTAAACCATCAGCAAACAGCCATCTTGAATTGGTAGACCATACAGAGCGGAATAAGAAGGGGATCAGTGGTAACATCCTCCATATATTTTATATATATATATATATATATATATATATATATATATATATATATATATATATATATATGGAGGGAGAGACAGAGAGAGAGACAGAGAGAGAGACAGAGAGAGAGAGGGGGATGTGTATTACAGTGTGGTAGCCACTAGCTAGTTGTGCCTGTTATAATTTCTTTAATTCAATCAATGATTAACTCAGTGTATTAAAAGAAAACCAATAAAATATCCAATTACTCAGTCACATTAGTCACATTTTACTGTATCCATAAGACTTGTAAATTCATGTTCGTGTTTCTACAGAATCGACTTTGGATAACATTTGTGGCCGTGATAAGGAAAAGGATACAGGTAAGAACAACACTTAGGTAGGATCTAATGGCAGAGGGTTCCTGGAACTTTAGGGTTATATCTCCTGCTTTGGAGACTGAGGAAGGTGGATATGAAATCAGAAAGAAGAATAAAATATGTGTAGAGTTCTGGCTTGTTTTTTTCATATTTTAATGATACAATAGAGAGAAATTATGTCCTTAAACGTGACAGTGCCCTATAATAACCTTTTCTTGGTTTGCTCATGAAAAATGATCTTTTGCACATGAGCTGCTCTTTCTTGAGCTTGTCACTGCCTAATATGGAAGTTTGTTTTCTGGTTAGCACATCTAGGGTATTGTGCACAGGAGAGTTTGTTTTCTTTTGCATATTGACCTATGATGGACAGAACCTGTGGGTCAAAACTCTCATGGGCCCTTGAAACTTGAGACCGAGTTCTTCTAGAAAGGGTGAGGTGGTGGATGAGAATTGAACTGTCTCCCTCTGCACTTTTAGGACTTGTGGCTTCACCTCATGTTTTGTCCTCACTGTTTGTTCCTCTTGTAAAGGACAGTCCCAGAGATGGATGAGTCACAGAACACGTGCTCTGGGATCACTGCATGTGTTCAGTCTCCTTGAGCTCATCTCGGACTCTGAACTTCGCCAAGGCTGATGTGTTCTCATGCTTCCATTTGAGAGGGGTCCACTTCCACCTGCCCCTAAAGACCCTTCATGGCTGGCAGGAATTCTAGAGGACTGTGTGAATGGGCTGCTGGGCTCGCTTCACACACTTGCTTTCACAGCCCTGCTGACCTGGTCTCCTGGGTTTGACCAGGCCCAGGACAGAGACTCAGGGCTGCAGGACCCCGGGTCTCTGCTTTTCTTACAACCCACTGCTCCATCCGGACAGCCCTTCCCCTGCTCCCCACACCTCAGTCCTGCCTACCCTCTGACCTTTCCTCAGGCCTGCCTTGGTCTTATCCTTCCCAGTTCTTCCAAGGCTGGGGTAAACTCTGGCAGGTGCTGTGTGTTTATGAGGCTTCTTCTGCTGTAGAATTTTGTTGCAGTATTCCAGACAAAGGGAATTGGGACAAGTTACTTTTAACTCTAATATTGCTTTCATCCTCTCTAAGGGGCTAAGAGACTTATGGAGTTGTTTTGAAGTACCTAAGGTTAGCCCAGGCACAGGACTCTTACTTGTGTTGTGAAGTTGTTTGCATGTTCTTCCCTCAACACAGCTGATGTCCACATTTGTTTAATATTTCTTTTCCTCAGAAGGAGATGTTGCAGAGATAAATGTTCTAAGCTCTTGACCTCCTAATTGGAAAAGCCAAACTGAGAACCCAGGTGTGGGTCCCAATTTGGATGCTCTGGATCCCTGATCTGCACTTACTACTCAGCCAAGGGATCCTCAGTCATGGAGCAAGGGAGTCCCTGCATCCGTATCCTGGGCTGGAAGTCCTAGCATCTCCAAAGGTCCAGACCTTGCCCATCAGGTGTCCTTAGTGGTCACAGAATCCAGGGAAGCTATGGGTGGGCTTATCAGTTGACTTTGGCACAGTCATTAATGTGAAATTCACCTCAGGACCTGCATTCTCCTGGTCAGCTCACAGATTCTGAGAGGTGTGAGACCCCATATATACAGTACAGTTCAGATCTGTCAGTGCTGGTGTCATTGCTTAAACAAGGCCAGAAGCAGATAAGAATGAGGGAGCTATTTTATTGTATTGGATAACATTACCATAAGCCTTAGCATTGGTCAATTCATGTAGCCCACACCCAAGGACTCAAAGTGGAACCTGACTGTTAGCCTGTACACTTCTCCTGCACAGCTGGGTTAGAGACAGGCTGTGCTCAGTCTTTGCTCCCTCTTCATAACGAAGTGTCCCACATATGGAAGAGCTCCCTAGAGTATGGGCAGCCCCTGACTCAGTGGGCATACAGACATTGTATAGAAAACAAAGACTGGGAGAAAAATATGATACGATTGATAGTGGCTGTATCTAAATGGTAGGATTTCAGTTTTGTCAAATCTTGTGTATTTGATTTTCTTTAAGGCAAGTGATTAGTGAATAAATATAGCATATTTTGTCTAGGATTGAATTCAGTCCTTTAATGGAGGTTGCTGTTAATCAGGTATAAAATATTATACAACAGAAGACATGATAAATGCAGTAGCTGGCATTGTGGATGCTGGGGAAAGAGTGATCTGGGAAAAATCAAGAGACAGTGGCAATTTAGCAGAAACTCAAAAGAGGCAGGATGGGTCATGGGTCTGTGTCATTGAAACAGAGCATGCATTTTAGTGTTTACCATTTTTTAGATCGACCCTTCCCTTCTGATGAGGCTCCCCTTAGCTAGAAAGCCAAAGCTCTGTTTTCATTTCCCTCCTCTTGTCCTTTGCCTTCCTTCATCCCCCAAAAGAGGATGGCCCAACACCTGCTCAGCCCACACTTACTAACCTCCCACATCCATACACCCTACCCCATGTCCTCATCGAGAAGAAAGCCCCTGAGTAATTCCTGAGCCGCATCACCAGTGTCCTGACAGTTACTCTGTGTCCCTCCAGGTCTCCCTGAGGTTGTGGCGGATGACCTTCACCGTGATAGGACAGAAGAAAAGCCTCCGTGGAAAATCAAGGTAAGCTGGATTTTTTCTGGCCTGAGATAGAAATATTGCTTTATTTCTCTTTCAATAGAATTGAGTTATGTATATTTGAGGGTATTCCTTCCAGATACATACAATTCCCTTGGTTGGGAGAATGTGGAGTGAGAGTCTATTACCAACTCATGGTGCCTGATTCCACCGGATATTAAAATTGACAGCATCCATTACAGCCTGTAGAGTATGGAGCTCTCTCTCCTGCAGCGAGTTTTCCTCTAGGAAAAGAATTCTGTAATTTCCAACCTAAAGGGACTTGGAAGTTCCATCCTCCCAGCAAAGTTCTTGCCTTTCAGCCTGAGTAGGTTTGCTCTGATTACTCTTACTGGGTTCCCTGGACCACTGTTTCTTATGAGGTTTTCTACTGTCAGCAAATGAACAAAAGACCTGAGCATCACTGTGATCTTATCCTCATAGGGTTTTCTCTTCTGTAATTGCAGGTGGCCTTCACAGAACGTGAAAACAGTATGTATTCTGGAATCAGTCACTTGGGGAGAAAGAACTTTGAAGATGAGAAAGTGGGATATTCTTGCTGGTTTTAGTGTAGAGGGCAAGCTGATTCCAAATTTGTGCTGGGAATGAGAGTAGGGGTCCTGGTGATAGAAAGTGATTTACAAATAATGTGGCCAATTACTATAGTCCCAGGAAGAAGCTGTATTACGGTTAGGTGGTGTAGGTTTGTGTGCATGAGACTGGGTGTGTCTGTATGTGAAATGAGTGGTATGATTCTGTGTGTGTATGTGCACTTTTTGTGTTGTGTTTCCCTTGATTTATCTTCCCCTAAACATCACTGTTACTAGTGCCAACTTTCTAAAAAAATATTACCATTACCACTGCATCATGAATGGGTATGTATATAAAAGTAAATAAACTGTACACTTTCAGTGTGTGCATTGATTTTATACCAAGTGAGCCTCATTTAACCAGGAAAACAAATCCTATCACAACCCAGGTAAATGTTTACTGGATTCTTTTTTTTTTTCTTTTGGCTGTGTTGGGTCTTCTTTGCAATGTGCGGGGTTCTCATTTTGGTGGCTTCTGTTGTTCCAGAGTACAGGGTCTAGGTGCATATGCTTCAATAGCTGTGGCACGTGGGCTCAGTAGTTGTGACTTGTGGGCTCTAGAGCATAGGCTTAGTAGTTGGGGTGCACGGACTTAGTTGCTCCATGGCTGGATTCTTAGTGAACAAACTGGGTTTCAGCATCCCTAGTACTGGGTCAATCACAACTTCATTTAATAAGAAATCTCATCTCTTAGTAGGTCTCATAGCATTCTGAATGGTTCTGATACATCTCTCTGCCACTTCCCTCATTCTAACTGTTTGCTATTAGAGCCTCGGGATGAGTCCTCCCCCCTTACCTGAAGCACCTAGTGCTAGGCAGACCTCTTCTTTTTGCAGGGAGACCATGTATGTACCCACATGCCACACCCAGTTCTTGAGGAGTCCGAGAAAGAAGGGGACTCAAGGAGTAGATGGAGGAAATTCACTCCACCTTTCTCCTTTGAGACTAATATTCACTATCGGATTCTGTGCTAAGGAAACGAAATGTCCTTCTCCTGTGGAAAATCTGTCTTCCATCATTTGTGCCAGACGTGTTTCTGTGTGCTGGGCAAGGAACACTGCATACAGTGAAGACAGAACCAAGAGATCTACCACAGGGATTGTGCTCAGGGTGGGCACTGGCTCCCTTCCCAGGATGGTGGAGAGGAGGTTGTGCTTTGCAAGGTGGGACAGAGAAACCAAACAGGGTGACACGAGCATCTCCAAACATGTTACTGTGCAAACTGCCAGATGAAGTAGGTTCTTGGTATTTTCTGAAGGCTTTTGCAAGCAAACAAGTCTGGGAGTAAAGTCAATTAAAACATGGAAAGTTATACTTAAAAATTCTTTTTCGATAGTGAGTCCTTTGAGAAATACATACTTTAATACAATATGATTGCCTTATATGTGTCAATATTTTCCCCACCAAAGAAAAAACTGAATATGCTTGATTGTAAAATGTCACTTGTTTACCCAAGAGACTGTGTAAGAGTAAGTTGTTCTAGAAATCCTCAATCCCTAGGTCGTAGTTTCCTCATGGTGCTGAGGGGAACCCTGGTGTGCGATTCAGTGCCTGCTACTCACAGGGAGGCTCTTAAGAACTCAGAGACCCGCCCAGTGGACCCCACGTGTGAGGACAGGATTGGAGCCTCGGGCTGGACTTGAAGAGGGAAATGCTTTAGAGAAGTGGAAGGAGATACAGGAAGGGCACCTGAGCCATGGGGAGTGAGGGGTGGTTGGTTTAGAGATCAAGGAAAAGTGTACACCTGAGCACAGCCTGGGCCACACTTAGGATGCTCTTGGCACTTCTGGTTGAATGGGGAAGAGAAAGGACATCCCCCTCTTGCTGGAGTGAACTCTGGAGAGATGTGTTCTTTAAAGCCTGGGGAGAGGAGCTTCTCTCCCATTATCTCCTGATACCTGTGTACATTCGAGACCCTTCCTCCTTTCTTCTTTCCCTCTGTTGACTCCCTTTCCTTATTTTTCTTCTTTTTTCCCCTTTGTCCACTTTGTATTTATTTTACATATGTATATTTTATTGTTGTAAAAGTACACATACGATGAAATCCATCTTCTTAACAAGTTTTGAAATGTCCAGTCAGTCCTGTTGACTACATGCACCTTGTTGTACAGCATGTGTCTAGAACTTTTCCATTTTGCAAATAACACATTCTAACCATTGAACAGAGACTTCCCATGTCAACCTCCTGGCAGCTCTTGGAACCACCCTTCTACTCTCTGCTTCTCGGAGTTTTCTTTCAGTTTTTGACCTTCTGTGACTGGTTTATTTCACTCTTACTAATGTCCTCCAAGTTCTTTCGTGTTGCTGCAAATGGCAGGATTTCCTTCTTTTTCAAAGACTGAATGACATTCCACTGTATGTATACACCACATTTTCTTTATTAATTCATCTTCCCATGGACACTAGGCAGTTTTCCTTTGTTGTGTATTGTGCATAATGCTGCAATGGACATGAGATTGTAGATATCTCTTGGACATTCTTGTTTTATTTCCTTTGTATATAAACCTAAATGAGTGACTGGTGGATTTTATGGGAATTCTCTTAATAATTTTTGGGGGACCTCCATGCTGTTTTCCATAATGGCTACACCATTTTACATTACTACAGTGTATAAAACAGGGTACAGAAGTTCCCCTTCTTCCCATCTTTGCCAGAATCCAATAATTTTCTTAGCTGTTTTTTTTTTTTTTTTTTTTTTTTTGCAGTACATGGGCCTCTCATTGTTGTGGGCTCTCCCGTTGCGGAGCAGAGGCTCCAAACACAAAGACTCAGCGGCCATGGCTCAAGGGCCCAGCCGCTCAGTGGCATGTGGAATCCTCCCAGACCGGGGCACAAACACGTGTCCCCTGCATCAGCAGGCAAACTCTCAACCACTGTGCCCCGGGGGAGCCCTAATTGTCTTTTTATAATACACATCCTAACAGGTGTGAGTGATATCTCCTTGTGGCTTGATGTCCATTTTCCTGATGCTTAGCGATGTTGAGCAAATTTTCATATGTAGATTGACCACTTGTATGTCTTTATGGAGCAATGTCTAGTGAAGCTTTTTCCCCATTTTTAAACTCAGTTATTTGCCCGCTGTTTCTCTGAAATTGCCTTGTAATAGTTTCTTTTATATTCTGGATATTGGTCCCTTATTCAGATACAAGGTTTACACATATTTCCTCCCATCCTATAGGTTGCCTTTTCATTCTGTTGATTGTTGAAGAGACTATCCTTTCTTCACTTGGTAATCTTAGAACCTTGGCCAAGGTCAGTTGGCCATATATATGTGCGTTTACTTGGGGTCTCTCTATTATATTTCATTGGTCTATCTCACTGTCTTGATGCCAGTAGCAGACTGTTTTGACTACTGTGGAATTGTTTTGTGTTTTGAGTTCAGGAAGTGTTAATCTCCATCATTGCTCTTTGCTCTCAAGATTATTTTATCTAATTGGGTGGGGTTCCATATGTATTTTCGGATTCTGACCACTTCTATAATAATTACATGGAATTTTGTGGGTTGTTGCAATACATGTGTACAGCAATTTATGTAGTATAGAAATGCCAACAGTATTTAATAATCCATTCTACGAACATGGTATGTCATTCCAATTACTTGTCTCTTCTTTAATTTCTTTCCGCAATGTCCTGTAGTTTTCAGTATACAATTTTTTCACCTCCAACGGGGCCTTTTCCACTGCCTTCCTCAGGTCTTCTAGAGTGAGGGGTGAGAAGGATGGACTCATGCAGAGAGTGAAATCCCTCACTACCCTCTCCACCTACTCTCTGATTATGTCTAATACAGGTGTACTGGGCCATGCCCTTCACCTCTGTCTACAAGTGGGTCCCTTGCTCGGAATTCCTCTTGGATCTGAGTGTTGACTGTACTATTTCAGTGTCCATAAGGACTCTCCCAATGCCTGGCATGAGTCCAAGAGCCCAAGATATACCTACATACGAATGATCATATCAGGCCATCAAATTTTCTGCAGTAAAGAACAACCAGGGGAGGGGTGGCTGGTTGCCTCTTTCTCATCTTTGGATTTCTTAGAGCTGAGCTTTCCAGTGTGGTAGCCACTAAGCAAATGTGTCTATTTATAATTAATTTAGTTCAAACAATAATTAACTCATTCTATTAAAAAATGCAAAAAACACGCAATTGCTCGGTCACACTAGCCATGTTTCAAGTGTGTCTGTAACATCTGGAATTTCAGGTTGGTAAGGTTGACGGTGAAAGCTCTAAATGGATCTATAGAAGTGAGGGGTCGAAAGGTGATTTTCTCAGCATCTCTCCCTCATTTGCAATTTTCAACGGTGGTCTATATCTTATTGAAGGACTCTGTCTGCACAGAGCACAGGGGAGGTCTGAGAACCTGGAGGGAAGACCAGGGCGATGCTGTGTGAGCCAGCAAGTCGAGTAGGAGAAATGGGTGGGTCAACTTGTATAATAACTTTATGCTCATGGTTGTGTTTGTACAGAATGGATCGTGGAGAGCATACATAGCAGCGATGCTGATGACGATTCACGTAGCGAACAACTCTCAGGTAGGATCTAAGCGAGACAATTCCTAGAACACTTGGGTTCCACCCGGTACTTTAGAAACTAAGGAAGGTGAATATGAAATCAGGAAGCAGAAGGAAATATGTGTAGAATTCTGATTTGTTCTTTCCAAATTAATGATATAATAGAGTTATTGTGTCCATGTCCTTTGACTGTACTGTGCTTATAGTCATCTTTTCGTGCTTTGCCATTCAGAAATTTTCTTTCTCACAAGACTACTCTTTCATTGCTTTTTCACTGCCAAAGATGAAAGGTTCGTTTCTCTTTGGTATCTGCTGGGTATTTTGCACCAGGGATTTTGATTTCCTTTTTACATTCACGTATGATGGCCATATCCTAGTGGGAACAAAACTCTGATAGTCAGTTGACACTGTAGTACAAGTTCTTATAGTGAGTGTCAGGTGGTGGATGAGACTTGAACTATCTCCCTCTACACTTTCAGGACTTGTCGCTACACCTTAGGTTTGTTATCACTGTTTATTCCTCATGGAAAGGGTGCTCCCAGAAGTGGATGAGTCAGAGAACACATGCTTTGGGATCACTGCATGTGCTCAGTCTCCTCATTTCAGCCTCAGCACATCCCAAGGCTGATGTGCTGACATGCTTCCATTTGAGAGGGCTCCACGTCCAGCTGCCCCTAAAGACCCTTCATGGCCGGCAGGAATTCTAGAGGACTGTGTGAAGGGGCTGCTGGGCTCGCTTCACACACTGGCTCTCACAGCCGTGCTAACCTGGTCTCCTGGGATTGACCAGGCCCAGGACAAAGACTCAGGGCAGCAGGACCCAGGGTCACTGCTCTTCTTACAACCCACTGCTCCATCCGGACAGCCCTGCCCCTGCTCCTCACACTCCCGTCCTGCCCACCCTCTGACCTTTCCTCAGGCCTGCCTTGGTCTTATCCTTCCCAGTTCTTCCAAGGCTGGGGTAAACCCTGGCAGGTGCTGTGTGTTTAGGAGGCTTCCCCTGCTGTAGAACTTTTGTTTCAGTATTCCAGACTAAGGGAATTGGGACAAGTTACTTTTAACTCTAATATTGCTTTCATCCTCTCTAAGGGGCTAAGAGACTTACGGAGTTGTTTTGAAGTACCTAAGGTTAGCTCAGGGACATGACACTTACTTCTTTTGTGAAGTTTGTTGCATATCTAGGCTATTGTGGAGAATGCTGCAGTGAACCTAATTTCAACTCATTGTGATACTGATTTAATTTCCTTTGGATATATACCCAGAAATGTGATTGCTGAATCATATGATATTTCTGTTTATAATTTTATAAGGAATCCCCATACTCTTTTTCATAAGAGCTGCACCATTTTACATTCCCACAGGCAGTGTACAAATTTTCCAATACCCCACATCTTGGCCTTGACTTGTGGGCTCTAGAGCACAGGCTTAGTAGTTGTGGTGCACGGGCTTAGTTGCTCCATGGCTGGATTCTTAGTGAACAAAACTGGGTTTCAGCATCCCTACTACTGGGTCAATTACAACTTCATTTAATAAGAAATCTCATCCCTTAGTAGGTCTCATAGCATTCTGAATGGTTCTGATACATCTCTCTGCCACTTCCCTCATTCTAACTGTTTCCTATAAGAGTCTCGGAATGAGTCCTCCCCCCTTACCTGAAGCACCTAGTGCTAGGCAGGTCTCCTTGTTTTTGCAGGGAGCCCATGCTTGTACCCACATGCCACACCCAGTTCTGGAGGAGTCTGAGAAAGAAGAGCCTTCAGGAGTAGATGGAGGAAATTCACTCCACCTTTCTCCTTTGAGGCTAATATTCACTATTGGATTCTGTGCTAAGGAAACGAAATGTCCTTCTCCTGTGGAAAGTCTGTCTTCCATCACTTGTGGCAGCCGTGTTTCTGTGTGCTGGGCAAGGAACACTGCATACAGTGAAGACAGAACCAAGAGATCTACCCCAGGGATTGAGCTCAGGGTGGGCACTGGCTCCCTTCCCAGGAGGGCGGAGAGGAGGTTGTGCTTTGCAATGTGGGACAGAGAAACCTAGCAGTGTGACAAGAGCATCTCCACTCATGTTGCTGTGCAAACTGCCAGATGAAGTAGGTTCTTGGTATTTTCTGAAGGCTTTTGCAAGCAAACAAGTCTGGGAGTAAAGTCAATTAAATCATGGAAAGTTATACTTAAAATTTTTTTTCGATAGTGAGTCCTTTGAGAAATACATACTTTAATAGATTATGATTGCCTTATATGTGTCAATATTTTCCCCACCAAAGAAAACACTGAAGATGCTTGATTGTAAAATGTCACTTGTTTACCCAAGAGACTGTCTATGAGTAATGTTGTTCTAGAAATCCTCAATCCCTAGGTCGTAGTTTCCTGATGGTGCTGAGGGGAACCCTGGTGTGTGATTGAGTGCCTGCTACTCACAGGGAGGCTCTTAAGAAATCAGAGACCCGCTCAGTGGACTCCACGTGTGAGGACAGGATTGGAGCCTCGGGCTGGACTTGAAGAGGGAAATGCTTTAGAGAAGTGGAAGGAGATACAGGAAGGGCACCTGAGCCATGGGGAGTCAGGGGTGGTTGGTTTAGAGATCAAGGAAAAGTGTACACCTGAGCACAGCCTGGGCCACACTTAGGATGCTATTGGCACTTCTGCTTGAATGGGGAAGAGAAAGGACATCCCCCTCTTGCTGGAGTGAACTCTGGAGAGATGTCTTCTTTAAAGCCTGGGGAGAGGAGCTTCTCTCCCATTATCTCCTGATACCTGTGTACATTCGAGACCCTTCCTCCTTTCTTCTTTCCCTCTCTTGACTCCCTTTCCTTATTTTTCTTTTTTTCCCCCTTTTTCCACTTTGTATTTATTTTACATATGTATAGTTTATTGTTGTAAAAGTACACATACGATGAAATCCAACTTCTTAAAAAGTTTTGAAATGTCCAGTCAGTCCTGTTGACTACATGCACCTTGTTGTACAGCATGTGTCTAAAACTTTTCCATTTTGAAATAACACATTCTAACCATTGAACGGAGACTTCCCATGTCATCCTCCTGCCAGCTCTTGGATCCACCCTTCTACTCTCTGCTTCTCGGAGTTTTCTTTCAGTTTTTGACCTACTGTGACTGGCTTATTTCACTCTGACAAATGTCCTCCAAGTTCTTTCGTGTTGCTGAAAATGGCAGGATTTCCTTCTTTTTCAAAGACTGAATGACATTCCACTGTATGTGTACACCACATTTTCTTTATTAATTCATCTTCCCATGGACACTAGGCAGTTTTCCTATGTTGTGTATTGGTATAATGCTGCAATGGACATGAGATTGTAGATATCTCTTGGACATTCTTGTTTTATCTCCTTTGTATATAAACCTAAATCAGTGATTGCTGGATTTTATGAGAGTTCTCTTAATAATTTTTGGGGGACCTCCATGCTGTTTTCCATAATGGCTACACGATTTTACATTACTACAGGGTACAAAACAGGGTAGAGAAGTTCCACTTCACATCTTTTCCAGCATCCAGTAATTTTCTTTCTTTTCTTCTTATTCTTTTTTTTTTTTTTTTTTTTTTTTTACAGTACACGGGCCTCTCATTGTTGTGAGGTCTCCCGTTGCGGAGCACAGGCTCCAAACGCACAGGCTCAGCGGCCATGGTTCATGGGCCAAGCCACTCAGCGGCATGTGGGATCCTCTCAAACCGGGGCACGAACATGTGTCCCCTGCATCGGCAGGCGGACTCTCAACCACTGTGCCACCAGGGAAGGCCTAATTGTCTTTTTATAATACACATTCTAAGAGGTGTGAGTGATATCTCCTTGTGGCTTGATTTCCATTTTCCTGATGCTTAGCGATGTTGAGCAAATTTTCATATGTAGATTGACCACTTATATGTCTTTATGGAGAAATGTCTAGTGAAGCTTTTTACCCATTTTTAAACTCAGTTATTTGCCCGCTGTTTTTCTGAAATTGCCTTGTAGTAGTTTCTTTTGTATTCTGGATATTGGTCCCTTATTCAGATTCAAGGTTTACACATATTTCCTCCCATCCTATAGGTTGCCTTTTCATTCTGTTGATTGTTGAAGAGACCATCCTTTCTTCACTTGGTAATCTTAGAACCTTGGCCAAGATCAGTTGGCAATATATATGTGCGTTTATTTGGGGTCTCTCTATTATATTTCATTGGTCTATCTCACTGTCTTGATGCCAGTAGCAGACTGTTTTGAGAACTGTGGCATTGTTATGTGTTTTGAGTTCAGGAAGTGATAATCTCCATCATTGCTCTTTGCTCTCAAGATTGTTTTATCTATTTGAGGTGGTTCCACATGTGTTTTAGGATTCTGTCCACTTCTATAATAATGACATGGAATTTTGTGGGTTGTTGCGATATATGTGTACATCCCTTTATGTAGTATAGAAACGCAAACAGTATTTAATAATCCAGTCTATGAACATGGTATTTCATTCCAATTACTTGTCTCTTCTTTAAATTCTTTCCGCAATGTCCTGTAGTTTTCAGTATACAAATTTTTTACCTCCTATGTGGCCTTTTCTACAGCCTTCCTCAGGTCTTCTAGAGTCAGATGTGAGAAGGATGGGCTCATTGAGAGAGTGAAATCCCTCCCTCCCCTCTGCACCTACACTCTGATTATGTCTAATACAGGTGTACCAGGCCATGCCCTTCACCTCTGTCTACAAGTGGGCCCCTTGCTGGGAATTCCTCTTGGATCTGAGTGTTCACTGTACTATTTCAGTGTCCACAACGACTCTCGCAATGCCTGGCATGGGTCCAAGAGCCCAAGATATACCTACATACGAATGATCAGATCAGGCCATCAAATTTTCTGCAGTAAAGAACAACCAGGGGAGGGGTGGCTGGTTGCCTCTTTCTCATCTTTGGATTTCTTAGAGCTGAGTTTTCCAGTGTGGTAGCCACTAACCAAATGTGTCTATTTATAATTAAGTTAGTTCAAACAATAATTAACTCATTCTATTAAAAAATGCAAAAAACACACAATTGCTTGGTCACACTTGCCATGTTTCAAGTATGTCTGTAACATCTGGAATTTCAGGTTGGTAAGGTTGACGGTGAAAGCTATAAATGGGTCTATAGAAGTGAGGGGTCGAAAGGTGATTTTCTCAGCATCTCTCCCTCATTTGCAATTTTCAACGGTGATCAATATCTTATTGAAGGACTCTGTCTGCACAGAGCACAGGGGAGGTCTGAGAACCTGGAGTGAAGACCAGGGCGATGCTGTGTGAGCCAGCAAGTCGAGTAGGAGAAATGGGTGGGTCAACTTGTATAATAACTTTATGCTCATGGTTGTGTTTGTACAGAATGCATCGTGGAGAGCATACATATCAGTGATGCTGATGACGATTCACATAGCGAACAACTCTCAGGTAGGATCTAAAGTGAGACAATTCCTAGAACACTTGGGTTCCACCCGGTTCTTTAGAAACTAAGCAAGGTGAATATGAAATCAGGAAGAAGAAGGAAATATGTGTAGAATTCTGATTTCTTCTTTCCAAATTTTAATGATATAATAGCATTATGGTGTCCATGTCCTTTGACTGTACTGTGCTTATAGTCATCTTTTCTTGCTTTGCCATTCAGAAATTTTCTTTCTCACAAGACTACTCTTTCATTGCTTTTTCACTGCCAAAGATGAAAGGTTCATTTCTGTTTGATACCGGGAGGGTATTTTGCACCAGGATTTTGGTTTCATTTTTACATTCACGTATGATGGCCATATCCTAGTGGGAACAAAACTCTCATAATCACTTGACACTGGAGAACAAGTTCTTATAGTGAGTGTCAGGTGGTGGATGAGACTTGAACTCTCTCCCTCTACACTTTCAGGACTTGTAGCTTCACATTAGGTTTGTCCTCACTGTTTATTCCTCATGGAAAGGGACCTCCCAGAGGTGGATGCGTCAGAGAACACATGCTTTGGGATCACTGCATGTGCTCAGTCTCCTCATTTCAGCCTCAGCACCTCCCAAGGCTGATGTGCTGACATGCTTCCATTTGAGAGGGCTCCACGTCCAGCTGCCCCTAAAGACCCTTCATGGCCGGCAGGAATTCTAGAGGACTGTGTGAAGGGGCTGCTGGGCTCGCTTCACACACTGGCTCTCACAGCCGTGCTAACCTGGTCTCCTGGGATTGACCAGGCCCAGGACAAAGACTCAGGGCAGCAGGACCCAGGGTCACTGCTCTTCTTACAACCCACTGCTCCATCCGGACAGCCCTGCCCCTGCTCCTCACACTCCCGTCCTTCCCACCCTCTGACCTTTCCTCAGGCCTGCCTTGGTCTTATCCTTCCCAGTTCTTCCAAGGCTGGGGTAAACCCTGGCAGGTGCTGTGTGTTTAGGAGGCTTCCCCTGCTGTAGAACTTTTGTTTCAGTATTCCAGACTAAGGGAATTGGGACAAGTTACTTTTAACTCTAATATTGCTTTCATCCTCTCTAAGGGGCTAAGAGACATACAGAGTTGTTTTGAAGTACCTAAGGTTAGCTCAGGCACAGGACACTTACTTCTTTTGTGAAGTTGGTTGCATATCTAGGCTATTGTGGAGAATGCTGCAGTGAACCTAAGTTCAACTCATTGTGATACTGATTTAATTTCCTTTGGATATATACCCAGAACTGTGATTGCTGAATCATATGATATTTCTGTTTATAATTTTATAAGGAATCCCCATACTCTTTTTCATAAGAGCTGCACCATTTTACATTCCCACAGGCAGTGTACAAATTTTCCAATACCCCACATCTTGGCCTTGACTTGTGGGCTCTAGAGCACAGGCTTAGTAGTTGTGGTGCACGGGCTTAGTTGCTCCATGGCTGGATTCTTAGTGAACAAAACTGGGTTTCAGCATCCCTACTACTGGGTCAATTACAACTTCATTTAATAAGAAATCTCATCCCTTAGTAGGTCTCATAGCATTCTGAATGGTTCTGATATATCTCTCTGCCACTTCCCTCATTCTAACTGTTTCCTATTAGAGCCTCGGGATGAGTCCTCCCCCCTTACCTGAAGCACCTAGTGCTAGGCAGGTCTCCTTGTTTTTGCAGGGAGCCCATGCTTGTACCCACATGCCACACCCAGTTCTGGAGGAGTCTGAGAAAGAAGAGCCTTCAGGAGTAGATGGAGGAAATTCACTCCACCTTTCTCCTTTGAGGCTATTATTCACTATCGGATTCTGTGCTAAGGAAACGATATGTCCTTCTCCTGTGGAAAGTCTGTCTTCCATCACTTGTGGCAGCCGTGTTTCTGTGTGCTGGGCAAGGAACACTGCATACAGTGAAGACAGAACCAAGAGATCTACCCCAGGGATTGAGCTCAGGGTGGGCACTGACTCCCTTCCCAGGAGGGCAGAGAGGAGGTTGTGCTTTGCAAGGTGGGACAGAGAAACCAAGCAGTGTGACAAGAGCATCTCCACTCATGTTGCTGTGCAAACTGCCAGATGAAGTAGGTTCTTGGTATTTTCTGAAGGCTTTTGCAAGCAAACAAGTCTGGGAGTAAAGTCAATTAAAACATGGAAAGTTATACTTAAAAATTTTTTTTCGATAGTGCGTCCTTTGAGAAATACATACTTTAATAGATTATGATTGCCTTATATGTGTCAATATTTTCCCCACCAAAGAAAACACTGAAGATGCTTGATTGTAAAATGTCACTTGTTTACCCAAGAGACTGTCTATGAGTAAAGTTGTTCTAGAAATCCTCAATCGCTAGGTCGTAGTTTCCTGATGGTGCTGAGGGGAACCCTGGTGTGCGATTCAGTGCCTGCTACTCACAGGGAGGCTCTTAAGAAATCAGAGACCCGCTCAGTGGACTCCACGTGTGAGGACAGGATTGGAGCCTCGGGCTGGACTTGAAGAGGGAAATGCTTTAGAGAAGTGGAAGGAGATACAGGAAGGGCACCTGAGCCATGGGGAGTCAGGAGTGGTTGGTTTAGAGATCAAGGAAAATTGTACACCTGAGCACAGCCTGGGCCACACTTAGGATGCTATTGGCACTTCTGCTTGAATGGGGAAGAGAAAGGACATCCCCCTCTTGCTGGAGTGAACTCTGGAGAGATGTCTTCTTTAAAGCCTGGGGAGAGGAGCTTCTCTCCCATTATCTCCTGATACCTGTGTACATTCGAGATCCTTCCTCCTTTCTTCTTTCTCTCTCTTGACTCCCTTTCCTTATTTTTCTTCTTTTCCCCCTTTTTCCACTTTGTATTTATTTTACATATGTATAGTTTATTGTTGTAAAAGTACACATACGATGAAATCCAACTTCTTAAAAAGTTTTGAAATGTCCAGTCAGTCCTGTTGACTACATGCACCTTGTTGTACAGCATGTGTCTAAAACTTTTCCATTTTGAAATAACACATTCTAACCATTGAACAGAGACTTCCCATGTCATCCTCCTGCCAGCTCTTGGAACCACCCTTCTACTCTCTGCTTCTCGGAGTTTTCTTTCAGTTTTTGACCTTCTGTGACTGGCTTATTTCACTCTTACAAATGTCCTCCAACTTCTTTCGTGTTGCTGCAAATGGCAGGATTTCCTTCTTTTTCAAAGACTGAATGACATTCCACTGTATGTGTACACCACATTTTCTTTATTAATTCATCTTCCCATGGACACTAGGCAGTTTTCCTATGTTGTGTATTGTGTATAATGCTGCAATGGACATGAGATTGTAGATATCTCTTGGATATTCTTGTTTTATCTCCTTTGTATATAAACCTAAATCAGTGATTGCTGGATTTTATGAGAGTTCTCTTAATAATTTTTGGGGGACCTCCATGCTGTTTTCCATAATGGCTACACCATTTTACATTACTACTGGGTACAAAACATGGTAGAGAAGTTCCACTTCACATCTTTTCCAGCATCCAGTAATTTTCTTTCTTTTCTTCTTCTTCTTTTTTTTTTTTTGCAGTACACGGGCCTCTCATTGTTGTGAGGTCTCCCGTTGCGGAGCACAGGCTCCAAACGCACAGGCTCAGCGGCCATGGTTCATGGGCCAAGCCACTCAGCGGCATGTGGGATCCTCTCAAACCGGGGCACGAACATGTGTCCCCTGCATTGGCAGGCGGACTCTCAACCACAGTGCCACCAGGGAAGGCCTAATTGTCTTTTTATAATACACATTCTAAGAGGTGTGAGTGATATCTCCTTGTGGCTTGATTTCCATTTTCCTGATGCTTAGCGATGTTGAGCAAATTTTCATATGTAGATTGACCACTTATATGTCTTTATGGAGAAATGTCTAGTGAAGCTTTTTACCCATTTTTAAACTCAGTTATTTGCCCGCTGTTTTTCTGAAATTGCCTTGTAGTAGTTTCTTTTGTATTCTGGATATTGGTCCCTTATTCAGTTTCAAGGTTTACACATATTTCCTCCCATCCTATAGGTTGCCTTTTCATTCTGTTGATTGTTGAAGAGACCATCCTTTCTTCACTTGGTAATCTTAGAACCTTGGCCAAGATCAGTTGGCAATATATATGTGCGTTTATTTGGGGTCTCTCTATTATATTTCATTGGTCTATCTCACTGTCTTGATGCCAGTAGCAGACTGTTTTGAGAACTGTGGCATTGTTATGTGTTTTGAGTTCAGGAAGTGATAATCTCCATCATTGCTCTTTGCTCTCAAGATTGTTTTATCTATTTGAGGTGGTTCCACATGTGTTTTAGGATTCTGTCCACTTCTATAATAATGACATGGAATTTTGTGGGTTGTTGCGATATATGTGTACATCCCTTTATGTAGTATAGAAATGCCAACAGTATTTAATAATCCAGTCTATGAACATGGTATGTCATTCCAATTACTTGTCTCTTCTTTAAATTCTTTCCGCAATGTCCTGTAGTTTTCAGTATACAAATTTTTTACCTCCTATGTGGCCTTTTCTACAGCCTTCCTCAGGTCTTCTAGAGTCAGATGTGAGAAGGATGGGCTCATGGAGAGAGTGAAATCCCTCCCTCCCCTCTGCACCTACACTCTGATTATGTCTAATACAGGTGTACTGGGCCATGCCCTTCACCACTGTCTACAAGTGTGCCCCTTGCTGGGAAATCCTCTTGCATCTGAGTGTTGACTGTACTATTTCAGTGTCCACAAGGAGTCTCCCTATGCCTGTTGTGGGTCCAAGAGCCCAAGATATACCCACATACGAATGATCAGATCAGGCTATCAAGTTTTCTGCAGTAAAGAACAACCAGGGGAGGGGTGGCTGATTGCCTCTTTCTCATCTTTGGATTTCTTAGAGCCGATCTTTCCAGTTTGGTAGCCACTAACCAAATGTGTCTATTTAAAATTAAGTTAGTTCAAACAATAATTAACTCATTCTATTAAAAAATGCAAAAAACACACAATTGCTTGGTCACACTAGCCATGTTTCAAGTGTGTCTGTAACATCTGGAATTTCAGTTTGGTAAGGTTGACGGTGAAAGCTATAAATGGGTCTATAGAAATGAGGGGTCGAAAGGTGATTTTCTCAGCATCTCTCCCTCATTTGAAATTTTCAACTGTGATCAATAACTTATTGAAGGACTCTCTCTGCACCGAGCACAGGGGAGGTCTGAGAACCTGGAGGGAAGACTAGGGTGATGCTGTGTGAGCCAGCAAGTGGAGTAGGAGAAATGGGTGGGTTAACTTGTATAATAACTTTATGCTCATGGTTGTGTTTGTACAGAATGCATCGTGGAGAGCATACATAACAGCGATGCTGATGACGATTCACGTAGGGAACAACTCTCAGGTAGGATCTAAAGCGAGACAATTCCTAGAACACTTGGGTTCCACCCACTTCTTTAGAAACTAAGGAAGGTGAATATGAAATCAGGAAGCAGAAGGAAATATGTGTAGAATTCTGATTTGTTCTTTCCAAATTTAATGATATAATAGAGTTATGGTGTCCATGTCCTTTGACTGTACTGTGCTTATAGTCATCTTCTCTTGCTTTGCCATTCAGAAATTTTCTTTCTCACAAGACTGCTCTTTCATTGCTTTTTCACTGCCAATGATGAAAGCTTCATTTCTGTTTGGTATCTGGAGGGTATTTTGCACCAGGGATTTTGGTTTCCTTTTTAACTTCATGTATGATGGCCATATCCTAGTGGGAACAAAACTCTCATAATCATTTGACACTGGAGAACAAATTCTTTTAGTGAGTGTCAGGTGGTGGATGAGACTTGAACTCTCTCCCTCTACACTTTCAGGACTTGTCGCTTCACCTTAGGTTTGTCCTCACTGTTTATTCCTCATGGAAAGCGTACTCCCAGAGGTGGATGAGTCAGAGAACACATGCTTTGGGATCACTGCATGTGCTCAGTCTCCTCATTTCAGCCTCAGCACCTCCCAAGGCTGATGTGCTGACATGCTTCCATTTGAGAGGGCTCCACGTCCAGCTGCCCCTAAAGACCCTTCATGGCCGGCAGGAATTCTAGAGGACTGTGTGAAGGGGCTGCTGGGCTCGCTTCACACACTGGCTCTCACAGCCCTGCTAACCTGGTCTCCTGGAATTCACCAGGCCCAGGACAGAGACTCAGGGCAGCAGGACCCAGGGTCAGTGCTCTTCTTACAACACACTGCTGCATCCAGACTGCCATGCCCCTGCTCCCCACACTCCAGTCCTGCTCCAGTCCTCTCACCTTTCCTCAGGCCTGCCTTGGTCTTATCCTTCCCAGTTCTTCCAAGGCTGGAGTAAACCCTGGCAGGTGCTGTGTGTTTAGGAGGCTTCCCCTGCTGTAGATCTTTTGTTTATGTGTTGCAGACTAAGGGAATTGGGATAAGTTACTTTTAACTCTAATATTGCTTTCATCCTCTCTAAGGGGCTAAGAGACTTACGGAGTTGTTTTGAAGTACCTAAGGTTAGCTCAGTCACAGGACACTTACTTGTTTCGTGAAGTTGGTTGCATATCTAGGCTATTTTGGAGAATGCGGCAATGAACCTAAGTTCAACTCATTGTGATACTGATTTAATTTCCTTTGGATATATACCCAAAACTCGGATTGCTGAATCACATGATATTTCTGTTTATAATTTTATAAGGAACCCCCATACTGTTATTCATAAGAGCTGCACCATTTTACATTCCCACAGGCAGTGTACAAAGTTTCCAATTGCCCACATCTTGGCCTTCAACTGCTAATTTTTTTGTTTATAATACTCAGCCTCACATGTATGAGGTGTTGATTTGCATTGCCCTGATGATTAGTGAGGTTGAGAACCTTTTCCTATATTTGTTAGCCATTTGTATGTCTTTTTCAGGAAATGTCTTCTTTAAGTCTTTGCACAATTGTGATGCCAGGTATTTACCCTTTTTAATTTTTTATCTTACTTTGCATTTGAGTTGTAGTGTTTTTCTTATATGTTTTGGACATTAGCTCCTTTTCTCATATATGTTTGTAATCTTTCTGTAAGTTATATTTTCATCCTATTGACTGTTGAAAAAACTATACTTTCCCTATTTGTTGTCTTAGAAGGTTAGTGAATTTCATTTGGCCGTGTATCTATGAGTTTTCTTGGGGGTTATTTATTCTGGTCTTTAGGGCTATGTATCTGTTTCTATGTCAGTACCATACAGTTTTGCTTCCTGTGGCTTTGTAATGTGTTTTGAAGTCAGGAAGTTAGAAGCCTCCATCTATGTTCTTTGTTCTCAGGATTGTTTTTTTCTGTTTGGAGTTCTTAGTCGTTCCATATGTAGTTTAGGATCATTTTTTTCTATTTCTTTGAAAATGACATTGGAATTTTGATAGGTATTACAATGAATTTATACTTACCTTTGGGTAGTGTAGAAATGTCAACAATAATAAGTGTCCAGTCTATGAATATGCTATGTCATTTCAATTATTTGATCCTTGTTTAATTCTTTCAGCAGTGGTTTGTAGTTTTCAGTGTACAGGCCATTTACCTTGTAAGGGCATTTTGTGCCTTCCTTCCCTGGATTTTTCAGAGGCAGTGGTGAGAAGGATGGCCTCAAGAAGTGAGTGAATGTCCCTCCCTCCCTTCTGCACCTGCTCGCCGATTATGTCTAGCACAGGTGCACTGGGCCATGCTCATTACCTCTCCCCTCAAGTGGAACACCTGTTGGGAATTCCTCTAGGATCTGGGTGTTGACATTACGGTTTCAGTGTCCCCAAGGTCTCATGAGTGCCTGGCAAGTGTGCATGAGCCTAGGAAATACCAACAAATGAATCATTAAATCTGGCCAGCAAACTGCCCTGCAGAAGGTGTTGGACTGCACCTCTCACGCCTGCAAGCCCTGTACTTGCCCAGCCTCAGGGCTAAAGAAAGAGCCCAGAGTCAGGGACAGAGACATTCATGGTTTAATAGATGGAAGATCTTTTACGTCAGAAGCAAAGTGGTCCTGGAGAGGCATCCCACTGTAGATAGGCGATGGCAGGCCGAACGCAGCAGCAGCAGTAGCAACATTCTTCACTCTGGGCGGAATAGGCAGGCTTCCAGTTAAAGGGGGAATTGACAGCAGATGGGCTCATCGATTACCAGGGAAACCAGCAGAGGGACACATCACTCTTACCCCCTTGGGCTAAGTATCTTCATGGGGCAGAGGTTTTTTCTTTGGTAAACCATCAGCAAACAGCCATCTTGAGTGGGTAGACCATACAGAGGGGAATAACCAGGGGAGCGGTGGTAACATCCTCCATATATTATATATATATATATATATATATATACATACATATATATATATATATATATATAAATGTATATGTATATATATATATGGAGAGAGATAGAGAGAGAGAGAGAGAGAGATGTGTATTACAGTGTGGTAGCCACTAGCTAGATGTGCCTGTTATAATTTATTTAATTCAATCAATGATTAACTCAGTGTATTAAAATAAAACAAAATAAAATATCCACTTACTCAGTCACATTAGTCACATTTTAAATGTATCCCTAAGACTTGTAAATTCACCTTTGTGTTTCTGCAGAATCGACTTTGGATAACATTTGTGGCTGTGTTAAGGAAAAGGATACAGGTAGGAACAACACTCAGGTAGGATCTAATGGCAGAGGGTTCCTGCAACTTTAGCGTTATATCTCCTGCTTTGGAGACTGAGGAAGGTGGATATGAAATCAGAAAGAAGAATAAAATATGTGTAGAGTTCTGGCTTGTTTTTTTCTTGTTTTAATGATACAATAGAGAGAAATTGTGTCCTTAGACGTGACTGTGCTCTATAATCACCTTTTATTGATTTGCTCATCAAAAATGATCTTTGCCACATGAGCTGCTCTTTCTTGCGCTTGTCACTGCCTAATATGGAAGTTTATTTTCTGGTTAGCACATCTAGGGTATTGTGCACAGGGGAGTAGGACAGTTGAGGGCGGCAATCTTATGTTGGAGGTCAGAGACCCACTTCTTCATTGCAGAGGTGGTACATTTGAGGCCCTGGGAGGTCGTGGAGATGAGAACACAGGTGTCTCAAGGTCACATCCCAACTCTGAATCTTCCCTTTCCTTTCCCACGTCCACCCCAACATGGCTGCTGCCCTTGGACACCACAATTCTACATGACAGATGACGGCGTTTGTGACAAAGAGAGCAACATGTGGATGGTAATTTATTTCCTGTTGCAAGTCTTTTTCTAAATTTTCTTTTTCAGATCCATAGACTCTTCCTTGTAACCCTACCCCGTCTCCTCTTTCCCTCTTTTTATCATTCTCATTCTTGAGGACCTGGTCTCATCCAGGCTCCGGGGGTCCTGGGATCTTATATTAGATATGTGATCTCTCTCTGCAGGCCTCCTCCCACACTTTCTTAGCATGTCCCTGGCTCCTGACCAGAGGTCTGCACCATTGAATCTCTCTTTGTCACCATGAGTGGCCTGAGCAGGAGATGGGGCTCGAGTCAGCAGTTTTGGGCCCACCCAGCCTTAGGGGCCCACGGTGGAGTCCGGCTCTGCCGTGAGCTACCCCATATGGTTGTTTTCCTGCCCTGGGTGGCCGTGCACCTGGCTGACTGTTCTCTTCCTTCCAGATGTCAAGATATTCTCTGTCCCCCTTCTGGAGAGAACTTTTTGAGGAATTCCTTTCTGCTGAAGAGGAAAACCAGGAAGAGGAAGCATGAACGTGGAGGGCTGGGGGTGAAAAGGTGGGGCAGACAAGTGCACGTGTTCTCCATCTGTAAGTCCCCAGCTTACATTTTGGTGCTTCAGAAACACCAGCCAAAACAATGGGGACTGCTGTTGAGTGTGACCACAAAGGTGGTGACAAGAGGATGGTAATAAACCCTGCAGACAAGTGGAGGATGCCAGGAGCACATCTCCCCAGGGCACATGTACCCATCCACACAAGCCCCCATGTTTGCTGGGCTGCGTCCTCTGGCAGCTGTTACATCTACAGGGGAGGCTGTAGGGCACTGCGGGGCCACCATGTGCATGACTCTAGGAGGTGCTGTTCCAGCGTGTTCCCTTTGAAGAGCCCCACTGGAAAGTTCATCACCTTTCTCTGCGGGACCGAGCCCTGCCCTCCCAACCGCCCTAAAGGCAGCAGGGAGCATCCCCAGTTAATCGCTAGCTGTGGTGAGAGGTTGGGGGGTCCTCGACCTCCCCAGTCCCAGCACTCCTGGGAAAAGTGTGAAGAGGACACAGGCGCCCAGTGCTCTTGCAAGCAGAGAGCTCACCTGGCCCAGCTCTGCATCCCTGTGGGTGCTTCACAGTCCTGGCATCAGGTAGGGCCACTGCAGGATTCCAGCCTGCCTGGAGTTGCCCAAGCCCTGGGGGTCCCTCACCCTCTGTGGGGCCCCTGGGGGGCCTGGGTCACTTCACGGCACCATTTCTCAACCTGAGGTTGGAGGTTCTGTAGATTCTTTTGTGTATGTGTTCAATTCAAGTTACGGAAAACCAGAAAGCAGTTCAGTGCAATGCTTATTTGGGATGAGTTAAAGGGGCAGGATTCAAGTTACTCATGTTCTTTTTATTTGTTTTTCCAACTCTGTCATTAAATAACCTAAATATAACTTGTCTTATTACAGTTTGAAAAGCAGTGTCTTCTGTCCACTTTTAAAGTTGCAATATGCTAAACAGATAAAACGTATGTTTTCATTACAGCAGCATAATAACATTTTAAAATTATAAACCTCAGGAGAGTTTGGCTGGGGGTTAGAAAGAATTATAAGGGAAAATAGAAACTCCAGGTGTCTCCATTTCCAGTGTGCAGGTCTCATGAGCAGTTACACTGAGTGTAGGATGGAGGGGCAGGTTCACCCACCCCCTGTGTCATCAGACCTCCGGCTCCTCACAGGGCCCAGGGTGGTTGGGAATCAGCCTTTTCGTCCCGGATCCCTGAGCCCCCCTGCTTTCCTCTGCCTCAGTCTCACTGTCCAGGGACCCGTCAGTTGAAGGCTGCCCGGCCAAAAGCCCAGGTATAATCGGTCCTGTAGGACATTTCTAGACACTCCCTGCTAGCAGACCACACGTTCAGCAAAGAGCAGCAAACAGACCCCAGTGCCCTGTGGATCTGACCCCTGGGGACATGAGGGCCCAAGGCCAAGTCCAAGGCCCGAGGAGCCTTCCAGATCCTGCTCACCCTCCCCAGGGAGCCCTCTTCCATCTGACTGTACACCTCCTCAGTGACTCCATTGCCTATGTTTGTGCTGCAGGTTCTGGTCTCACTCCTGTAAAGGCCTGGACCTGGAGCCCAGGAGCGTCATCTGTACCAAGATCGGGAGCGACGTCATTTCTAGTCTCCTGAGGCCTCTTCATTTAATACAAGCTCGGTTGTTTCATTGTGCAGATTTAGTATTAGTTTTAGCTACAGTTTTATCTATTATTTATATATCTATGTTCTATATGTTCAATATGTATCTATATATTTGATATTTATATGTTTTTTTATTAAATTATATTATCTATCTAGTTGCTTTTAAAATAATTTTCTATGAAATAAAACATGTGTATAGAAAAGCACCCTCAACAGAGGTAGAACTTAATGAATTGTTGTAAGGTAGTCACCCTGGTATCTACCACCAAGATCGCACTCTCTCTCACACACACAATCCTTATTCAGTCTAAGTTGAGTAAGGAACTGCAAATTTTCTATTTACCATCTGTCCTTAGGTCACTTTCTAAGGATTCTGTTTTCTGAAGTCTGTTCATTCCATTGTTCATGGGAACAATATTACCCTAGATCTTTCATGATTTGATGTCAGGACTTTCGATATTCAGTCTGCTTGGCTGGTAAAAATTTCATGATTCATCATTTCTCTCCTTGCCTATCTTAAATATGTTTCTCTATTATCTTCTGACACAGAGAATTTCTCTCCGAAAAGGCTCTTAAAATTCTAATTTTTATTCCCTTCTCTTTCTCCTGCGCTTTTATTCTAGCTGCCCAAAGTATTTTTATTTTTAAAGCCTAGTAATTTTTCCATAGTATTATTTGCTATTGGTCATTGCAATTGAATGCTCATTGTTCATTTTAATAAACAATTTCAAAGCCTTTTTTGTTTCCGAAAACTTTGTATCAGAATGTTTAATATTTGCTTTGTATCTTTGCTTTGATTTTACTCTTTCAGGGACCTCAACATTCATATATCAGATCTCTTATGATGATCTTCCACTTTTAACACATTGATCAAATATTTTACAATTTCTTGCTTAATTCATTTTTGCCAGGAGTGTTTTTTTAATCTAATTGAAGTATATTTTTAATTTAGTTGAACTACAACACAGAGTTCCAGGTGCACAATATAGTGATTTGATATTTCTATACATTACAAAATGATCACCACGATAACTCTAAATACCATCTGTAACCAAATTATTATAATATCATTGACTATATTCTCCATGGTGCCCATTTTGTCCCCAGGATGCATTTATTTTGTAACTGGAAGTTTGTAAGTCTTGCTCCGCAGCATGTGGGATCTTCCCAGACCGGGGCACGAACCCATGTCCCCTGCATCGGCAGGCGGACTCTCAACCACTGCACCACCAGGGAAGCCCAGTTTGTAAGTCTTAATCTCTCTCAGCTATTTCTCTCAACACCGCACCCTTCTCCCCTCTGGCAACCACTTCATTGTTCTCTGTATCTATGACTGCCTTACTATTTTGTTATGTTGGTTAACTTTTTTGTTGCCACGAATAAGTGACATCATACTGTAATTGTCTTTGTCTGACTTATTTCACTTAGCATTAATACCCTCTAGGTCCATCCTTGTTGTCACACATGATAAGATTTCATTCTTCTTTATGCCTGAGTAATATCTCATATATATATGGAATATTATCCATATATATATGCATATATATATATATATATATACATACACACACACACACACACACCCCCCACATCTTCTTATCCATTCATCACTTGATAAGACGCTTTGAAAAACCCATAAGTGGCATTGCTGGATCATACGGTATTTCTATATTTTTAGGGAAAACTCCATACTTAATGTGTACTGCTTAAGATATTACCTAGTAATGCATCTTACTACATTTTACCTAATGCTGCAGAATTAAAAATTTATAATAAAAATAGTCCTGGGCTTCCCTGGTGGAACAGTGGTTGAGAGTCCGCCTGCCAATGCAGGGGACATGGGTTCGTGCCCCGGTCCGGGAAGATCCCACATGCCGCGGAGCGGCTGGGCCCGTGAGCCATGGCCACTGATCCTGTGCGTCCGGAGCCTGTGCTCCGCAACGGGAGAGGCCACAACAGTGAGAGGCCCGCGTACCACACACACACACAAAAAAAATAGTCCTTTTACATCAGAATCGAAAAACTTAGAATTTAAGTTTCATAGCAATCTATTTTAGGAGTCTGAAAACTAACCTGTGGGTCAAATCTGGTCTGTCACCTGCTTATTGTTTAATAAAGTATTATTGTAACACAGACTTGCACATTTGTTTACATACGTCTACATATCATCTGTGGCTGCTTTTGTGCTACAAATGCTGAGTTTAGTAGTTGTCACAAAGACTGTACCATCTACAAAGCCAAAACTATTTACTATTTGACCCTATAAACAAAGTTTGTTGACTTCTGCATTTATTTAAAAAGTACATATCATTCTATCTTCAGTTTGAATACAGTATCTTCTAAGATTTTTTCACGCAATTTCTCCTGCCTACACTGTTCTTCCCTTCTGTAGATTGTTGTTAAAATTATAGATATATCCATACGATTCACTGCTTGCTTTTTCTGTTTTTCTGACAAGTATCTTCCTAGCACTATAAAGTTGAAACTATACTTATTTGATATTCTTTATTACAGAGCCCATTTTAAATACCATTTCACTGAAATATATTTTTGTCTATACATTAGTATCCACTTATACAAGCAAGCGTATGACAAATCAGACAACATCATCAATTCATAAAAAGTGTCATTAGATGAAAGCATCATTTTTAATTTTTCCATATATTCTCCAATAAGAGTGTTTGTCATTTGTTTCCATTAACTGAAATCAAAAGACATAATGGCTATAAACATAAACTCTGCATTATTACTGATACATTAACCAACTAATGTCTTGACAACCTCTCCATTAGAGATACTAAAACTCCCATTCTTGAAAAACAATTAATGCACAACGGTCTGCAAGCAGAGTTAACATCTTGATTTTATAGATAAACTTGAAGAAAAACAATGTTATAAACTATGAAAAGGATAATATATAGTTTTTGAGAAGATAATGCATGCTCAATAGTAAAACTCAAACAATAAATAAAGTACAAGCAGAAAGAAATTCCACAAACTTGGTAATTAAGTAACCATTGTCAATATTTGATGAGACTCATTCAATCAGAAAACTACATAATCCAAAATATTACAGCATGTTGAAGTTTCACAAAATCAACCCATCTTTGCATCAACACCACTCAGATGCAGAAACGAACATCACCACACCTCAGAAGACCCTTAATGTCTCCTACCAGTCAATATCTCCCAAGCATGATCACAATCCTGAATTCTCCCAACATAGACTTGTTTTGTCTATATCAGAACTTTGTGTAATGGGATCGTAAAGAATATAGTTTTTTGTCTTTGGCTTCTTTCACTCAACACTGTGTTTTTGAGATTTATCCATATGGTTGCTAATATACTAAGTGTATAAAATCTCCTTGCTGTATAGTGTTCCATTGTTCAAATAAACTATAACTGGTTTGTTTTTCTACTCATGAGAAGCATTTAGATAGTTTCCAGTCACTAACTGTTACAGATAATGCTCCTATAGGCATATACACATATTTATTCTAGATAATTATATTACAGATGTGCATATGTTTAATATGGTAGATAATACCAAACTTTTCCAAAGGTGTTCTACCAGTTTACACTCCAAACAGTAATATATATGAACTCCAGTTGTTAAACACATTCATCACATTTTGGTATTTTTTCTTTTACATTTTAGCCATCCTGTTGAGTATGTAATGAATCCTAACTTTGCTTTAATATACATTTTTCCTGATGACTAATAATGGTATGCATATAAGTTTTGGGTCATCCCTTTCTTTTGCCAACTCTTGTGGGGTTATTTGCCTTTTATTATTAATACATTGGAATTCCTTATATTTGGGGATATGAGTCTTTTCTTAGAAAAATATATATTTTAAATAACTTTATCCATACTTTGGCCTGTGTATTTACTCTTATAAAATGCCTTTTATGAGCAGAAGTTCTTATTCTTAATATAGTCCAATCTCTTATCTTTTCCTGTATGGTTATTGCTTTTCAAGGCCTGGTTAAGAAATAATTCCTACTCCAAGATTTTGAAGATATTTCCCTATGTTTTGTCTTAAAAGAGATAACTATTTTGACTCACATTTAAATCTATAACATACCTAGAATATATTTTTGTGTTTAGTGTGAGGTAGGGGTCACATTTTTGTTTTCCTGTGTACCTATTTAAATGAAACCACAGTATTTCTAAAAAATACTACATTTAACTGCAGTGGAAGATTTGTCACACATGAGCTAACCATGTAAAGTGTATGTCTGTCTGGCTTCTCTTTTATTCTATTTTACTGGCCTTTTATTTTCTATTATTACACTAATGCTTCACTGTCTTATTTACCAATGCTTTATAAGAGCTTTGCTACCTGGTGGTAAATGGTGATGACACCAGCAATTGTGATACAAAACATCTTTGCTTTATGCAATTTTTCTTATGTTGTTCAGTGGAAGAAATACTTTATCTTCCCACTGAACATTTTGTCATTAAATCGGGGCTCTCTACCTCACTAGTAAACTTTTTGCTGTAAAGCTAATTTTACCTTTGCTGATTCTGTTTCCCAGTCTGATACCAATAACTAATAGATCTCAACTTGAGGGTAAGAGAGTTATTTGAGTGCAGACTTTACTGCAAATACAGTGCCATGGGCCACAATACGAAAACAGTTCATATGCAGGCGTGGTGACCGAGCATCCCAGATCTGTCCACTTACATTTGCCATCTTGTGATGCTATCTTCAGAACATTACCTATGGGATTTCTGTAATATCTAGATCTATAAGAGAAAAACTCAATGCTACTGTTGTACTGCTTGATAACAAAGGCATCAATATGTCTTTTGTTTCCCATCTTTGAGAAATTTTTCCCATACTTGGGGAGCAAGGTAAAAGAAAGCTCTGGGTTGCTTCTTCACTTGTAGTTGTAAAGGATACTAGATATCTTGATTACATCAGGAATTCTTTAAATGTATGCTGAAAACTTGTTCAATATGTCATAATTAGTGTACATGCATATTTTATTGGGTTAAAATATCAACATTACTATAGGCAAGGAGACATTACATTAAGATTAAATGGAAGACTGTGTCTATATCACTTTTAGAGTCAAACATTGACAATAAGAGTATATAACAATAATTTCAAGGTTCTCACCTTTTTCATATTAGTCACCAAGTTCTGTCAATTTTGCATGTAATTACACATTTTCCATTCATATAACTTAGCTCACTCTAACATTTCATCCTCACTTTCACCACATTTTTCTACATATTGTAAACATAAGTTACTTGTACTGCATAGCAAATAATGACTAAGTCATAATTGTCCAAGACCTGTGTATGAGTTGATTTTTGGTTTGCAATGTGTATCTCACCACCTTCACATGAAATTCTTAGTTACACTTCAAGAATCAGCTTGTGTTTCACTCTTATTATCCTCACATTTACCTTCTACCTTGTCCTCCATGGCACTAAAAGTAATTTCAACATAAACCAAGTGTCCCTTTCCAAGGAATTTTGGATTCTGTTGTCAGATTGTGGGATTGGTCTTAGTCTTTATGTTCTACTATTACTAATGGGCAAATAATTTAACCTCTCAATTTTCAACTGTGTAACAGGGATGATAAATGCATGGTGATGATTAAATTAGGTAATGATTAAGCTTAGGAACATTAGAAGGTCTGATGACTACTGTTAATAGTGTTATACATCTATTTAGTTTATTGTAATATGATTATTGATTTTCCCTGTCTTCCACTTCTGAGATATTGTGAGCTCATTAAGGAAGATTCTGAGTTGTTCATGACTTGTTAGGGTCAGGCCAGTTTTCATGTAGTCTAAACCTAAGGCAATGCCTAGTGCTAAAATTGTGTTTACTAATCTTTATAATAAATAGACTCTACCTAATCAGATGGTTATACTGAAGGCTCAGATAGTGTTAATATTTTAGCAGAATACAAAATGTTATACAAATGTGTATATATACATATAATACCAAAATTTACTTTGCAGTTTTCCTCTCCAATCTCTAAAAAGAAGGAAAAAAATGATATTTTTCTTTCTTCATGAAAATTGGATGAGTAATGCTGGCAAATTTAAGACAAATTCTGGAAAACTTTAGAAATGGGCTCTCTGGAGAAAATATGCAAAAAACACCGTATGTTCTGCTGTTTTTACCTTTCATGATTCATGAGTCCAGAGGTAGTCGTTACAGACATAAACTCCATATGAAACTAGACAACTTATTTATTTTCAATAAGAAAAATGGTTAGTGCCTCACGTTAGCAGCTTTTAGGGCATTGGGGAAATGTTTCCTGAACTCTATTCTCCCCAGTACGTATACTCACCTGTGATATTATAAGAAAAACATTTTAGGGCTTCTCTGGTGGCGCAGTCGTTGAGAGTCTGACTGCCGATGCAGGAGACACGGGTTCGTGACCCGGTCTGGGAAGATCCCACATGCTGCGGAGCGGCTGGGCCCGTGAGCCATGGCCGCTGAGCCTGCGCGTCTGGAGCCTGTGCTCCATAACGGGAGAGGCCACAGCAGTGAGAGGCCCGCGTACCGAAAAAAAAAATTAATAATACCATACTAAGTACTCACAAATATTTGATAATTATAAAAGTCACATACATACTTAAGTATCCTAATAATATAGTCACAATTTTCAAACAGATTGAAGGTACTTACATATAACTGCTTATAAGCATTAAATATACTTTTATGTACCAAGAAAATTATATGAGTAAAAAATGTAATGACTATATTTGAGTAATATATTTGAAGATATCCAGGGTGGCACAGCTGCCTAGAATATATAAAGTAGAGTTTTGTGCCAAATTCTTAATATTCTAAGGAACTACTGCTCAAAAAAGAGAAAGAAATTGTGAGCAGGCGGTATTTTTACTCTTTATTATATTATTCTCTGGTTTCTTCCCTTTGGCTACCATTTCCTACCAGATGTGCTTTTGATCTTTACTTTTAATTTAAAATATATTTTAATGTGATCTATATCTTTACTTGGCTTCATACCCCAGAAAAAAATGTAAGCTTATATACTATTTAATAACCATGATAAGAAAATATTGTAGAGTTAAAGGAAATAATAAGTTAGTGAAACATGTAGAAAATAATTCTTCAATAAATATTGTATACATTGAATATTTTTTTAAAAAGAAAAAAAATTGGAACCACAAAACCACTTTTAAATTTCAGGTTACAACATATTTAATAGTCAACATATTTTTAAGAGTCAAAAAATACAATTATGTCACTGTATATCAGCCTTCCAATGGTAGATGGAATACATTTTCAACATTAAAATGGTCTCAGTATCTGTACATGATATGCCTCTAAAATATGTAGACTTAGTAATTTTATTCTCTTTTGGAATTAGTTTCATGACAGAATCATAATTTAATTATTTCTCTTAAATAGTGGAAGATTGAGGATAAATCTTCTTAAAGAAGTCACAACCCTTAACAGGGTTTATTTTCTATTTAGATGAAATGTAGATAAGTTAGCCATTATTTTAATCATACTTTTTAATGCAAATATTCATAAATTAGAAAGCCAAATATAAAAGCATATAGTGAATGTAACAGTGGCCAACTGTGTTAGATCCCATAACTATCCAGAAATAAACAACCATTCCTTGGCCACAGGGGACATGGAGCAGAGGTAAATGAAAGGAAGGATTCCATATCTAAAGCTTGAATAGAATGATGACAAATGTAATGTCTGAGTGTTACTGAGCCCTAAATAAAAATGTGACCCAAACTAAAGGATTAAGGAAAATATCCCATAGAAAATAAGAATGGTTTTTATCTTGAAACTTGCGAAATTTTTTTTCAATATAAATCAATGGAAGGGAGTGATTTATGAGGGAGTTCTGGGACAGGGCATTCCTAGAAGTTGAAGGATCTCTTATTGTTTAAAGGTGTGGCAAGAATAGGAAACATAGAAGATGCTAAAATTACAATATGTTTTCTAACTCCTACACACACACAGAGACACACATACACACATATACACATACACACACACACTCCCCTTTTTTATACTGTGACCAAAATAAATGAACAATTGAATAGAGATAAGGAAGAAAATCTTTTTGTCATTTAGACATGGGGGTATATAACGAGATGAACACCGTGATTAGATGCTTATCTATTTCCGTGTAACAGATGCGAGTTTAGACTAAACACACACGCACATGTCCTTCAAAACAATAAAAAGCATAGTTCTCCTTGCACTGGAGATGCAATATTGGTTCCTAAAATGCTCAAAGAGCATGAACATCAGAGTGAAAATCCACTTCTATCATAGCACAATACTTTTGCAGAGCCTGCAATCCTGTCTTGTTGCACGGCCTCAACTTCTCCTTCTATATCCACCCACTCCTTTAAATTTAGAAACACCGACTGTCTAGAGCTGTCCTGACATTGCAGTGAGGGTGCATGGACCCATGCATCCCATATAGTGCATTTATGAGGGAGTTCTGGGACAGGGCATTCCTAGAAGTTGAAGGATCTCAGTATGGAGGTTCCTGAAAAAACTAAAAATAGAACTACCATATGACCCAGCAATCCCACTACTGGGCATATACCCAGAGAAAAACATAATTCAAAAAGAAACGTGCACCTCAGTGTTCACTGCAGCACTATTTCCAATAGCCAAGACATGGAAACAACCTAAATGCCCATCAATAGAGGAATGCATAAAGAAGATGTGGTACATATATGCAATGGAATATTACTCAGACATAAAAATGAACAAAATTGGGTCATTTGTAGAGACGTGGGTGGATCTAGAGACTGTCATACAGAGTGAAGTAAGTCAGAAAGAGAAAAACAAATATCATATATTAACGCATGTATGTGGAACCTAGAAAAATGGTACAGATGAACCGGTTTGCAGGGCAGAAGTTGAGACACAGATGTAGAGAACAAACGTATGGACACCAAGGGGGGAAAGCCGTGGAGGGGTGGTGGTGGGATGAATTGGGAGATTGGGATTGACGCATATACACTATTGATACTATGCATAAAATAGATAACTAATGAAAACCTGTATAGCACAGGGAACTCTACTCAGTGCTCTGTGATGATCTAAATGGGAAGGAAATCCAAAACAGAGGGGATATATGAATACGTATAGCTGATTCACTTTGCTGTACAGTAGAAACTAATGCAACATTGTAAAGCAACTATACTCCAATAAAAATGAAGTTAAAAAAAAACAGGCATTCTTGGGAAAGACCCTACTTAAGCTTTCAGCTATCATTAGTGTTCACCTGACAATTGTATTCAAGTATCCATGAATTCTGATCTGTTTGTTTAACAGTAAGTACTACCTAGTCAAATACCTTATCTTAGAACTAAGAAAAACAAGGAACAGACTTGTGACATTTGTTTATAAAGTCTCACAGCAAATTGGAATGCATTATTGAGACAATAAAAATTTATAAGTAAATTGATACAATTTTTTAACATTAAGCATTGTAGATAAACTGAAAAACTCCTACATTAACATTTAAAACTTATATTCAAATTTAAGTAACTGTGTTATAATTTTTTAACCTGATTATTTCTTACCTAGTACTGTACCCTGTGATTGGATTACTCCCATCAGATAAGTCAGTTTTAAGAAAACATAATTTGATAACAAACTGGAGTATGTAATGGCTGCTTCTATGTATTGATACTATTTTCCTAAGGCCTTTAAATATCTCTGGGAGGAAAATCTACTTTATCAAAATAATAGCTCGATGGTGCATAAATTTTGTTTACTCTTTGTCTGCCACGTCAGTTATGGTGACTTTACTATTAACATAAATCTCCATTACTTACAACAGTGCTCAGTCTATGCAAAACAAATTACATATTCTGCTACCTCATTATCCTAAACTAATGTCAGCCTTGAATTCTCCTGGATAACAACCTTTAACTGTGTTAGGCAAATTAGGTAAGATAGCAGTGTATAGCTGACTTACCAAGCAATAAATAATAGCCTGTTTTATTTTGGTTGGGCTATGTGATTTAAAAAAGAAAAGGTTTAGAAACACCCCATAAAGCAGTTATTTTCTGCATTATACTGATGTTCTGAAATAAAGGTTTAGTCAGTACGTTTTCAGAAGAGGGAATGTAAGCAAGACTTCCAATTAAAAGTGACAGATTAAATACATTAATTTGGCTCCACTTACCCCCAAATTCAAATGTAATGAACATAATGTAATTTTTTAATGCATAAACTTATAAGAACAAACAGCACGGAAGGGATAAAAATAACAAAAGGAGCAACAGCAAAAATGATCCCAGGTGGAAAGCAGGACTAGTGACAGTTACTAGCTCATTATGTGTTTTCTAAGTGGGAATGAGCATGCTCCAATTCTTACGTTTCTTTCTATGAAAATGAGATATCTTGTTTTAAAATCTGCTCTTTGATACATGCCTTACTCCTTTTCAGAGAACTAAAGTGCTTTGCATCATTTCTCAGTCAGGGCCCTTGGTGTCTCTTTCTCTCACCTGGACAAGTGTGAGTCCTGACCTTTTACAAGGTCTATATAGACACAGGAATCTTACAGAAAAATATACTCTAGCTTTGTAGAGAGGCACAAGTGATACTCTGTTCTTCTACTTGGTCACACTTTTGTCTCATTTCAGAACTTGGTTCAGATCCTGAGTGATCAACAGAAGTGCTATTTTATTTTGCCTTTTCAGTTACTTTATTTCTCATCATAAAAATGAATTTAATTATACTTGTAAAGTTAATTCTGTATTATTTCTTCTTTATATTTTCTCTTGTGTACAGGAATAATAATAACTACTTTTACAGCTGTTAGATGTACCAGCGGTTTTAAGCACACACACATAATTTACTCTTCACAACTCTGTGAAATAGATGTTATTATTTCCCAGATTAGGAAGATAACATATAAAAAGTATAACTAACCATTCCTAGGTTACAGACCAAATAAATGATAAAATAGGGATTCACACTCAAGCAGCCTAATTTCAGAGTTCATGTTTTTAAATTTACTTTATAGATCACATAAAGTTTTTACTAAAGTCTTCATTAAAATTGTATACAATATAAAATAAAACAAAATAATTTTTTTTCAAACTACTGATGTTGTACTTACTTTTAATTAAAAGCCAAGAGTCAAAGTTAAGTGATTTTTCACAACATAAAGCAAGTTCAGAAAAGGACATTAAGTATGTAATAATATATAGGAAGTAGTTTGTTTTGTATTTTATTAACTGTATTTTATGTGCACATAATAACTACCTTTATACAAATATATTAAAAAAGTAAAATAAATATATTAAAAACCTGTCAACGAATCACATGATTAACAATAAAGTCCCCTGAAGTACTGAACTACTTATTAATTATAACTGCAAGAGAGAAAGAGTGGGGGAATTGATTTCTGAATTAATATACTAATTAAAATTTATGAACTAGACTTCTGCTTCTGGCAATATCAAATAAAATAGCCAGACTTAACCTCCACCACAAACAAGTGGAGAATAGGGAAAAAAACACAAACAAAAACAAACAAACAAAAATAGACCTTGGACAATTGACAGCACAGGCCTGGGATTCCCCAAAGTGAGAAAATAAGTAGTGTGAGAAATAAAATTGTCTAGAGACACATTATGAACCACAAGGCAGAGAAAGAGATCCCAAGTAGAGCACAGTAATATCACTGAGCTAAGCAGAAAGAGATGGAAGTTCAGGAGCACTGAGGTAGTTGTAAGTTGTAAGGCATAGTTCGACATAGGAGGAACCTATATAGAAAAAGAGCACCAAAACCCTGAACAGTAATTGCACTGAGTCTTTGCAGAATACTAAACTGCATATGTGGACAATGCAATGAAAGTTTATGAGATTAGGAAAAATGACAGGATGATGGTAAACACTAGAAAATTCTCAGAGGTTACATGGGGTGCAGAGATATGAAAGATCCAACCAACATTACTGGAGAATCAATTGTCATAACCTAGGACATTCCGTAAAGTTCCCAGAAGGTTAATATTTTAGTAGTAAAATAATTACAGTAGTAAGCCTAATATTTCTAGCCTAGAAACAAGACTACTAGTAGTAATAAGCCTAAATTTGCTCCAGCGTAAAACCTATTTTACCCTCAAATTAGCAATGCTTCAAAATAAGTCTTGAGAAAAACCAACCCGATATGTGAATAATTTAATTGCCTTCTACAAAAAAAGTCAGCACTCTTTAAAGGAGGAAAATAAATTTTAGACATTCAGCAATGTAGTAGTTATACTGTCCTGCATCCAATTAAGAAAATTCCTAGACATGCCAAGAATCAGGAAAATGTGACTTATAAGCAGGAGAATAATAGTCAATAGAAGAACTAGAATTGGAAGAAATGATGAAAGTACCAAAGAAGGACTGTGTATTTGTGTGTGGTAGGACTCAAGAAACTAAAGGCAAATTAGAATGATGGAAAGTAGCTATAAGGGAGATATTATCGAAAAGAAGTTATAAGATGATATTAAAAGATTAACACACTTGAAGAATATCAGTAGGGTTTATCCAAAATAGAGTATAGAGACAAAAAATAGATTAGTGGTTACCAGTAGGGAGGAGAGGGAATAGTGGGAAGAGACTGCTAAAGGGTACTAAGTTGCTTTTGGTGTTGAAGAAAATGTTTTGAAATTAAGTAGTGGTAATATTTGCACAACTTTGTAGATACAGTTGACCCTTGAATAACACAGGTTGGAAATGTACAGGTTCATTTATATATGGATCTTTTTTCAATAGTAAATACTACAGTACCACACGGTCCATGGTTGGTTGGATCCGTGGATGCAGAGGAACCCTGGATACAGAGGACTGACTATAAAATATACACAGATCAACCCCTCGTTGTTCAAGGGTCAACTGTATGCTAAAAACCGCTGGATTGTACATTTAAAAAGGGTGAATTTTATGGTATGTCAAATTATCTCAATATAAAAGTAACCAAAAAAGACATTAAAAAATACTACCTAACAAAACTCTTCTTGAACTTAGCCACAAAAATCCTTAACGACATATTAGAAAATTAAATCCAGCAATACATAAATGTATTAATTCCCCATGAAAAGATAAGTTTATTTCCAAGAATGCAAGGTTGGTTTCACTTTTGAAAACCAATCAATGCGATTTTCATAGTCATCAGACTAAAAGCGCCAAGCATACTGTCATCTCTGTGGAAACAGATAAGGCATCTGACAAGATGTAACACAAATTTGTCATAAAAATCTTCAGCAAATTAGGAATAGATGATGGAGTTGCATATTGTCCCTCCAAAATCATGTCTACCCTAAGCCTCAGAATGTGACCATATCTGGAAATAGGGTCGAAATTGATATAATTAGTTGAGATATGGTCATACTAGATCAGGGAGGGCCCTAAATCCAAGTACTCATGTCTTTATAAGAAGAGAAGGGGATACACAGTGACAACACACACGCAGGGGACAGCATTGTGTGAAGACGGAGGTAGACATAAAAGAGATGCATGAACCAGCCAAGGAAGAGCAAGAATTGTCTACAAGGGGCTTCCCTGGTGGTGCAGTGGTTAAGAATCTGCCTGCCAATGCAAGGGACATGGGTTCGAGCTCTGGTCTGGAAGATCGCACATGCCACGGAGCAACTAAGCCCTCGCGCCACAATTACTGAGTCTGTGCTCTAGAGCCCGTGGGCCACAACGAATGAAGCCCAAGTGCCTAGAGCCCGTGCTCTGCAACAAGAGAAGCCACCGCAAGCAGGAGCCTATGCACCGCCATGAAGAGTAGCTCCCGCTCGCTGCAACTAGAGAAAAGCCCGCACGCAGCAACGAAGACCCAATGCAGCCAAAAATAAATATATTAAATAAATAATTTTTTTAAAAAATAAAAAAAAGAATTGTCTACAACCACCAGAAGGCAGGAAAGAGTCAGCCATGAGATGATTTCTCCCTCAGCACCACACAGGGAGCGAACCTTATATTCATCTTGATTTTTTTTTTATGCTTATCCAGTTTCTTTTTTTTAGTAGTTTCTGCTTTATAACAAAGTGAATCAGTCATACATATACATCTGTTCCCACATCCCTTCCCTCATGCATCTCCGTCCCTCCCACCTTCCCCATCCCACCCCTCCAGGCGGTCACAAAGCACCGAGCTGATCTCCCTGTGCTATGCGGCTGCTTCCCACTATCTATCTACCTTACGTTTGGTACTGTATATATGCCCATGCCTCTCTTTCGCTTTGTCACAGCTTAGCCTTCCCCCTCCCCATATCCTCAAGTCCATTCTCAAGTAGGTCTGTGTCTTTATTCCCGTTTTACCCCTAGGTTCTTCATGACATTTTTTTTTAATTCCATATATATGTGTTAGCATACAGTATTTGTCTTTCCCTTTCTGACTTACTTCACTCTGTATGACAGACTCTAGGTCTATCCACCTCATTACAAATAGCTCAGTTTCGTTTCTTTTTATGGCTGAGTAATATTCCATTGTATATATGTGCCACATCTTCTTTATCCATTCATCCGATGATGGACACTTAGGTTGTTTCCAGCTCCGGGCTATTGTGAATAGAGCTGCAATGAACATTTTGGTACATGTCTCTTTTTGAATTATGGTTTTCTCAGGGTATATGCCTAGTAGTGGGATTGCTGGGTCATATGGTAGTTCTATTTTTAGTTTTTTAAGGAACCTCCATACTGTTCTCCATAGTGGCTGTACCAATTCACATTCCCACCAGCAGAGCAAGAGTGTTCCCTTTTCTCCACACCCTCTCCAGCATTTATTGTTTCTAGATTTCTTGATGATGGCCATTCTGACTGGTGTGAGATGATATCTCATTGTAGTTTTGATTTGCATTTCTCTAATGATTAATGATGTTGAGCATTCTTTCATGTGTTTGTTGGCAGTCTGTATATCTTCTTTGGAGAAATGCCTATTTAAGTCTTCTGCCCATTTTTGGATTGGGTTGTTTGTTTTTTTGCTATTGAGCTGCATGAGCTGTTTATAAATTTTAGAGATTAATCCTTTGTCAGTTGCTTCATTTGCAAATATCTTCTCCCATTCTGAGGGTTGTCTTTTGGTCTTGTTTATGGTTTCCTTTGCTGTGCAAAAGCTTTGAAGTTTCATTAGGTCCCATTTGTTTATCTTTGTTTTTATTTCCATTTCTATAGGAGGTGGGTCCAAAAGGATCTTGCTGTGATTGATGTCATAGAGTGTTCTGCCTATGTTTTCCTCTAAGAGTTTGATAGTTTCTGGCCTTACATTTAGGTCTTTAATCCATTTGGAGCTTATTTTTTGTGGATGGTGTTAGGGAATGATCTAATCTCATACTTTTACATGTCCCTGTCCAGTTTTCCCAGCACCACTTATTGAAGAGGCTGTCCTTTCTCCACTGTACATTCCTGCCTCTTTTATCAAAGATAAGTTGACCATAGGTGCGTGGGTTTATCTCTGGGCTTTCTATCCTGTTCCATTGATCTATCTTTCTGTTTTTGTGCCAGTACCACACTGTCTTGATTACTGTAGCTTTGTAGTATAGTCTGAAGTCAGGGAGCCTGATTCCTCCAGCTCCGTTTTTCGTTCTCAAGATTGCTTTGGCTATTCGGGGTCTTTTGTTTTTCCAAACAAATTTTGAAATTTTTTGTTCTAGTTCTGTGAAAAATGCCAGTGGTAGTTTGATAGGGATTGCATTGAATCTGTAGATTGCTTTGGGTAGTAGAGTCATTTTCACAATATTGATTCTTCCAATCCAGGAGCATGGTATATCTCTCCATCTATTTGTATCATCTTTAATTTCTTTCATCAGTGTCTTATAATTTTCTGCATACAGGTCTTTTGTCTCCTTAGGTAGGTTTATTCCTAGATATTTTATTCTTTTTGTTGCAATGGTAAATGGGAGTGTTTTCTTGATTTCATTTTCAGATTTTTCATCATTAGTGTACAGGAATGCCAGAGATTTCTGTGCATTAATTTTGTATCCTGCTACTTCACCAAATCCATTGATTAGCTCTAGTAGTTTTCTGGTAGCATCTTTAGGATTCTCTATGTATAGTATCATGTCATCTGCAAACAGTGACAGCTTTACTTCTTCTTTTCCAATTTCGATTCCTTTTAATTCCTTTTCTTCTCTGATTGCTGTGGCTAAAACTTCCAAAACTAAGTTGAATAAGAGTGGTGAGAGTGGGCAGCCTGGACTTGTTCCTGATCTTAGTGGAAATGGTTTCAGTTTTTCACCATTGAGGACAATGTTGGCTGTGGGTTTGTCATATATGGCCTTTATTATGTTGAGGAAAGTTCCCTCTATGCCTACTTTCTGCAGGGTTTTTATCATAAATGGGTGTTGAATTTTGTCGAAAGCTTTCTCTGCATCTATTGAGATGATCATATGCTTTTTCTCCTTCAACTTGTTAATATGGTGTATCACATTGATTGATTTGCATATATTGAAGAATCCTTGCATTCCTGGAATAAACCCCACTTGATCATGGTGTATGATCCTTTTAATGTGCTGTTGGATTCTGTTTGCTAGTATTTTGTTGAGGATTTTTGCATCTATGTTCATCAGTGATATTGGCCTGTAGTTTTCTTTCTTTGTGACATCCTTGCCTGGTTTTGGTATCAAGGTGATGGTGGCCTCGCAGAATGAGTTTGGGAGTATTCCTTCCTCTGATATTGTTTGGAAGAGTTTGAGAAGGATGGGTGTTAGCTCTTCTCTAAATGTTTGATAGAATTCGCCTGTGAAGCCATCTGGTCCTGGGCTTTTGTTTGTTGGAAGATTTTTAATCACAGTTTCAATTTCAGTGCTTGTGATTGGTCTCTTCATATTTTCTATTTCTTCCTGATTCAGTGTTGGCAGGTTGTGCATTTCTAAGAATTTGTCCATTTCTTCCAGGTTGTCCATTTTATTGGCATAGAGTTGCTTGTAGTAATCTCTCATGATCTTTTGTATTTCTGCAGTGTCAGTTGTTACTTCTCCTTTTTCATTTCTAATTCTATTGATTTGAGTCTTCTCCCTCTTTTCTTGAAGAGTCTGGCTAATGGTTTGTCAATTTTGTTTATCTTCTCAAAGAACCAGCTTTTAGTTTGGTTGATCTTTGCTATCGTTTCCTTCATTTCTTTTTCATTTATTTCTGATCTGATCTTTATGATTTCTTTCCTTCTGCTAACTTTGGGGGTCTGTTGTTCTTCTTTCTCTAATTGCTTTAGGTGCAGGGTCAGGTTGTTTACTCGAGATGTTTCCTGTTTCTTAAGGTGGGATTGTATTGCTATAAACTTCCCCCTTAGAACTGCTTTTGCTTCATCCCATAGCTTTTGGGTCGTCCTGTCTCCATTGTCATTTGTTTCTAGGTATTTTTTATTTCCTCTTTGATTTCTTCAGTGATCACTTCGTTATTGAGTAGTGTATTGTTTAGCCTCCATGTGTTTGTATTTTTTACAGATCTTTTCCTGTAATTGAGGTCTAGTCTCATAGCATTGTGGTCGGAAAAGATACTTGATACAATTTCAATTTTCTTAAATTTACCAAGGCTTGATTTGTGACCCAAGATATGATCTATCCTGGAGAATGTTCCATGAGCACTTGAGAAAAATGTGTATTCTGTTGTTATTGGATGGAATGTCCTATAAATATCAACTAAGTCCATCTTGTTTAATGTATCATTTAAAGCTTGTGTTTCCTTATTTATTTTCATTTTGGATGATCTGTCCATTGGTGAAAGTGGGGTGTTAAAGTCCCCTACTATGAGTGTGTTACTGTCGATTTCCCCTTTTATGGCTGTTAGTATTTGCCTTATGTATTGAGGTGCTCCTATGTTGGGTGCATAAATATTTACAATTGTTATATCTTCTTCTTGGATCGATCCCTTTATCGTTATGTAGTGTCCTTATTTGTCTCTTCTAATAGTCTTTATTTTAAAGTCTATTTTGTCTGATATAAGAATTGCTACTCCAGCTTTCTTTTGATTTCCATTTGCATGGAATATCTTTTTCCATCCCCTTACTTTCAATCTGTATGTGTCTCTAGGTCTGAAGTGGGTCTCTTGTAGACAGCATATATATGGGTCTTGTTTTTGTATCCATTCAGCCACTCTGTGTCTTTTGGTGGGAGCATTTAGTCCATTTACATTTAAGGTAATTATTGATATGTATGTTCCTATTCCCATTTCCTTAATTGCTTTGGGTTCGTTATTGTAGGTCTTTTCCTTCTGTTGTGTTTCTTGCCTAGAGAAGTTCCTTTAGCATTTGTTGTAAAGCTGGTTTGGTGGTGCTGAACTCTCTCAGCTTTTGCTTGTCTGTAAACGTTTTAATTTCTCCATCAAATCTGAATGAGATCCTTGCTGGGTAGAGTAATCTTGGTTGCAGGTTTCTCTCCTTCATCACTTTAATTATGTCCTGCCACTCCCTTCTGGCTTGTAGAGTTTCTGCTGAGAGATCAGCTGTTAACCTGATGGGGATTCCCTTGTGTGTTATTTGTTGCTTTTCCCTTGCTGCTTTTAATATGATTTCTTTTTTTTTTTTTTTTTTATTTTTTATTTTTTTCTTTTTGCGGTATGTGGGCCTCTCACTGTTGTGGCCTCTCCCGCTGCGGAGCACAGGCTCCGGACGCGCAGGCCCAGCGGCCATGGCTCACGGGCCCAGCCGCTCCGCGGCATATGGGATCCTCCCAGATCGGGGCACGAACCCGTATCCCCTGCATCGGCAGGCGGACTCTCAACCACTGCGCCACCAGGGAGGCCCAATATGATTTCTTTGTGTTTAATTTTTGACAGTTTGATTAATATGTGTCTTGGCGTATTTCTCCTTGGATTTATTCTGTATGGGACTCTCTGTGCCTCCTGGACTTGATTAACTATTTCCTTTCCCATATTAGGGAAGTTTTCAACTATAATCTCTTCAAATATTTTCTCAGTCCCTTTCTTTTTCTCTTCTTCTTCTGGAACCCCTATAATTCGAAAGTTGGTGCGTTTAATGTTGTCCCAGAGGTCTCTGAGACTGTCCTCTGTTCTTTTCATTCTTTTTTCTTTATTTTGCTCTGCATCAGTTATTTCCACTATTTTATCTTCCACCTCACTTATCCGTTCTTCTGCCTCAGTTATTCTGTTATTGATCCCATCTAGAGTATTTTTCATTTCATTTATTGTGTTTTTAATCGATGTTTGATTCATCTTTAGTTCTTCTAGGTCCTTGTTAACTGTTTCTTGCATTTTGTCTATTCTAGTTCCAAGATTTTGGATCTTGGAAATAGAATCTTGGATCAGCTTTACTATCATTATTCTGAATTCTTTTTCAGGTAGGCTGCCTATTACCTCTTCATTTGTTAGGTCTGGTAGGTTTTTATCTTGCTCCTTCACCTGCTGTGTGTTTTTCTGCCTTCTCATTTTGCTTATGTTACTGTGTTTGGGGTCTCCTTTTTGCAGGCTGCAGATTCGTAGTTCCCGCTGTTTGTGGTGTCTGTCCCCAGTGGCTAAGGTTGTTTCAGTAGGTTGTGTAGGCTTCCTGGTGGGGGGGACTAATGCCTGTGTTCTGGTGGTTGAGGCTCGATCTTGTCTTTCTGGTGGACAGGTCCACGTCTGGTGGTGTGTTTTGGGGTGCCTGTGGCCTTATTATGTTTTTAGGTAGCCTCTCTGCTAATGGGTGGGGTTGTGTTCCTGCCTTGCTAGTTGCTTGGCATAGGGTGACCAGCACTGTAGCTTGCTGGTCGTTGACTGAAGCTGGGTGCTGGTATTGAGATGGAGATCTCCGGGAGATTTTTGCTGCTTGATATTATGTGGAGCTGGGAGGTCTCTTGTGGACCCGTGTCCTGAAGTTGGCTCTCCCACTTCAGAGGCACAGCACTGACTCCTGGCTGCAGTACCAAGAGCCTTTCATCCACCCGGCTCAGAATAACAGGGAGAAAAAGTAGAAAGAAAGAATTAGTAGAAGAAAGAAAGAGAGAGGGAAAGAAAGGAAGAAGGGAAGAAAGGAAGGAAGGAAGGAAGAAAGAGAGAAAGGAGGGAGGGAGGGAGGAAGGATGGAAAGAAAGAAAGGATGGAGGGAGGGAGGAATGAAAGCAAAAGGAAGAGTGAATGGAAGAAGGGAGGGAGGGAGGGAGGAAGGAACGAAAGAAAGAAAGACAGGAGGGAGGGAGGGAGGAAGGAAAGAAAAAGAAAGTGGGAAGAAGAACGGTGGGAGGGCGCGAGGGAGGAAAGAAAAAGAAAGAAGGAAAGGAGGAGCGGAGGGTGGGAGGGAGGAAGGGAAGGTAGGAAAAAAAGAAAGAGCAGGTAAAGTAAAATAGAATAAAGTATGAAATATAGTAGCATTATTAAAATTAAAAAGTAATTATTGAAAAAAAAAAAAAAACGGACAGATAGAACCCTGGGACATATGGTGGAAGCAAAGCTATACAGAGAGAATCTTACACAGAAGATTACACATACACATTCACTTAAAGAGAGCAGGGGGAAAAATCAAAAATCTTGCTCTCCAAGTCCACCTCCTCAATTTGGGATAATTTGTTGTAAAAAGAGGAAAAGGGCGAGAAGTCTGAAATCTTGCTCTCTAAGTCCACCTCTTTAATTTGGGATAATTCGTTGTAAAAAGAGGAAAAGGGGGGAAAGTCTTAAATGTTGTCCTCAAATTCCACTTCCTCAATTTGGGATGATTCGCTGTCCATTTATGCACTCCACAGACGCAGGGCACATCAAATGGACCGTGCAGCTTGAATCCGCTGCCTCCGAGGCTGCACAGAGAGATTTCCCTGTCTCTACTCTCACAGCTCCCGGGTCTCAGCCTTGGACCTGGCCCCGCCTCTGCGCGTAGGTCACCGGAGGGCGTCTGTTCTTCGCTCAGACAGGACGGGTTTAAAGGAGCCGCTGATTCGGGGGCTCTGGCTCACTCAGGCAGAGGGGAGGGAGGGGCGCGCAGTGTGTGGCGGGCCTGCGGCGGCAGAGGCCGGCGTGACGTTGCAGCAGCCCGAGGCGCTCCGTGCGCTTTCCCGGGAAAGCCGTCCCCAAGTCCCGGGACCCCGGCAGTGGCGGGGTGCACAGGCCCCCCGGAAGGCGGGGTGGACAGTGACCCGCGCTCGCACACAGGCCCGGCGGCGGCGGCGGCAGCAGCAGCCCCAGAGTCCCACGCCCGTCTCCGAGGTCCGCACCTTTAGCCGCGTCTCGCTCCCGTCTCCGGTGCTTCCCCAGGCAGCCCTCTTAATGCCCTCTCCTCGCACACCAGGAAACAAAAGGGAAAAAAGTCTCTTGCCTCTTCGGCAGCTCTAGACCCTTTCCCCGGACTCCCTCTGGGCTAGCCGTGGTGCACTAACCCCCTCAGGCTCTCTTCCTGCCGCCAGCCCCAGTCCTCTCCCTGCGCTCCGACTGAAAGCCGATACCCGAGCCTCAGCTCCCAGTCCCGCCCGCCCCGGCGGCCAAGCAGACAAGCCTCTCCGGCTGGTGTGTGCCTGAGGGCACTGATCCTCTGTGCCAGAATCTCTCCACTTTGCCCTCCACAACCCTGTTGCTGTGCTCTCCTCCGCTACTCTGAAGCTTTCCACCTCTGCCACCTGCAGTCTCCGCCCGCGAAGGGGCTTGTAGTGTGTGGAAACCTTTCCTCCTTCACGGCTCCCTCCCACTGGTGCAGGTCCCGTCCCTATCCTATTGTCTCTGTTTATTCTTTTTTTCTTTTGCCCTACCCAGGTATGTGGGGAGTTTCTTGCCTTTTGGGGGGTCTGAGGTCTTCTGTCAGCGTTCAGTAGGTGTTCTGTAGGAGTTGTTCCACGTGTAGTTGAATTTCTGATGTATCTGTGGGGAGGAAGGTGATCTCCGCGTCTTACTCTTCCGCCATCTTCCCAAGCTCTATCTTGATTACTTCAAATTTTTGGCAATTATGAATAAAGCTGCTCTAAAAATCTGTGTGTAGGCTTTCATGTTTTGCATTTGGATAATTAACTAGGAGTGTGACTGCTGGATTGTATGATAGGTAAGCCTATATTTAGCTTCATAAGAAATTTACAAAGTGCTTGTACCATTTTGCATTCCAACAGCAATTAACGAGCTTTCCTGTTGCTCTATATCTTCACCAATATTTGGTGTTTTCCATGTTTTGGAGTTTAGCCATTCTGATAAGTGCTTAGTGGTTTCTCGTGAAATGAAGTTTTCTTTTTTTTAATAAATTTATTTTATTTTTGGCTGCGATGGGTCTTTGTTGCTGCGCGCAGGCTTTAGTTGCGGTGAGCTCGGGCTACTCTTCATTGCGGTGCACGGGCTTCTCATTGCGGTGGCTTCTCTTGTTGCGGAGCTCGGGCTCTAGGCACACGGGCTTCAGTAGCTGTGGCACGTGGGCTCAGTAGGTGAGGCTCACAGGCCCTAGAGCGCAGGCTCAGTAGTTTTGGCGCACGAGCTTAGTTGCTCTGTGGCATGTGAGATCTTCCCAGGCCAGGGCTCGAACCCATGTCCCCTGCATTGGCAGGTGGATTCTTAACCACTGCGCCACCAGGGAAGCCCAGAAATGGAATTGTATTAATTCTTTTTTACTTTAATTTGGATGCAGACCCTATTTATTTATTTATTTATTTAGTAATGTAGCTATAGTCTAGTACCTGAAAACGTTTATCCTAGAACCAGATTGTCTAGATTCAAATTCTAACCCTACATTTTGCTCCTTGTGAGACATAGGCTAACTACTTAGCATGTGCTTCAGTAGCCTTATAGATAAGATGGAGATAATAATACCATCTACCTCACGGAATTGTTAAAATTCAGTTAGATTATCATGGAACATATAAATAACAATAAGAGTATCTGGCCTATAGTAAACTCTTTTACCTTTAATTGTATATAATAATTTCATTCTTTTATTTTATCAAGGGGAAGGAATTTAGAATGTAATTCCAAATATTGATAGAACTAGGGTAATTATTTTAATTTTAAATTAATTTAAAAAACTCAGTTACATAAAGATAGAATTCCTCTATTTCTGCATCATTACCATATTTAGCTTTCAGCACAGTATTTAAATTTCAATTCAGTAACTTCACAGTTGTACGTCTTTTTACAAACTTTCAATATTGAGAACAGTGGCCTGAAGAATTTTTAAGCTTTTTTTTTTTTTTGGTGGGAGGGAGAAGAAGGATAAGTTTTAACCCCACTATTTTGTAATTTAGTTTGGTCATGACTCTGATTTGATGAAACTGAGATCAGTATGATAAATGAAATTGCAAAGTTCAAGACTTTGCTCCACTGTTTATTGTTAACTATTCAAATGAACTGAATTCTTAAAATTTCAGTTGTTTCCAGAACATGCCGCTTCTGAAGCATCTTAATCTCAATGTGTAAGCAGATTGTTATTGTTCATCTAATCCATCAACCATAACTGCATGGCCAGTGGTCTGGCCCTAGGAGGGCCCAAAGTTCATAGACTTAATTATTACAAACAGTATGTCTTCTATTTTAATTTTCTAGTGGAGGGTAACTCTGGGTCAGTCATGCAAGGAACTGACTTAAGTTCCATGTCCTTGAAAAATGTTGCCACCTCAGTTTAAATTAATGGTCTAACAGCTTCGACCATTTGGGGAGCATTCTCAGTAGTCATATGTCCTAAATTTGACTACTTTCATATTAGCATTGTTAAGACATTATGGGAATTCCCTGGCAGTCCAGTGGTTAGGACTCCACGCTTTCACTACTGAGGACCTGCTTTCAATCCCTGGTTGGGGAACTAAGATCCCACAAGCCATGCAGTGTGCCAAAAAAAAAAAAGACTTAATTAAACCCCAGAACACAGTCGTGCTTGTCATGGGCATCATGTTTAAGAGTTCTTCTGTCACATCAAAATTTTCTTTGACACCACCAAATGATAGACCTAATTGGATGGTAATATATATACATATATGTAGCTGAGCTCTCTTCCACTGCAATAGAAACGCCATAAATGATTTAACTTTTTCATAGAATTTGTCCTGTGAATTCTCAGCCTTATCTTCATTACACTGAATAATGGTGTTTGCCTTTGATAATGCTATTTTTGGTTATGGAGTGTGGGGCATGATTTTTCTCCTGCATCCAAGAGATAATCCTTTATAAACTCTCCATTCCTAAAAAAAGTTTTAATGGAGAAAGGGTATTTTTCAATTCCTATGTGATTGGATTTTGCAGCATAATCATTTATTATACATTTAATATTAATGTTTTATAAATCTGGGGAATTTCCAACTCTGCTGAGAAATTCCACTGGAAAAAAGAAAAGAAAAAGAATAATAAAATAAAATGTCCCTGTACTACTCAGTGCTCCTTTCTTGGTAGTGGAAAACACATTTCTAAGAAAAGTGGAAACTTTAACAACTCAAATATCTTCAAGATAAATATTGCCCTAAAACTTGCCTTATCATAAAACCATACAAAAATTAGACAGATTTAAAAAAAGGGAGTCAGAATTTTTTATCTAATTGATCAGAGCCAAAGGGCCAGTGATTCTTTTTTTAATATTGAAATAATATAAAAAATAAGGTTTGGTCCATAAGTCAAAGGGATTCCTTAAAAGATATTGTATTTAACATAACTAAATTTAAAAACTCTACTTTGCAAACAATATTGAAAGCAGAGAGATTAAGGAAAATTGCCAATTTTTGAAACCTTTTGGACATTTTTTTTTTTTTTAATTTTTTTTTTATTTTACAAATTTAATCAGTTATACATATACATATGTTCCCATATCCCCTCCCTTTTGCATCTCCCTCCCACCCTCCCTATCCCACCCCTCCAGGCGGTCACAAAGAACCGAGCTGATCTCCCTGTGCTATGCGGCTGCTTCCCACTAGCTATCTACCTTACATTTGGTAGTGTATATATGTCCATGCCGCTCTTTCACTTTGTCACAGCTTACCCTTCCCCCTCCCCATATCCTCAAGTCCATGCTCTAGTAGGTCTGTGTCTTTATTCCTGTCTTACCCCTATGTTCTTGATGACATTTTTTTCTAAATTCCATATATATGTGTCAGCATACAGTATTTGTCTTTCTCTTTCTGACTTACTTCACTCTGTATGACAGACTCTAGGTCCATCCACCTCATTACAAATAGCTCAATTTCATTTCTTTTTATGGCTGAGTAATATTCCATTGTATATATGTGCCACATCTTCTTTATCCATTCATCCGATGATGGACACTTAGGTTGTTTCCATCTCCGGGCTATTGTAAATAGGGCTGCTATGAACATCTTGGTACATGTCTCTTTTTGAATTATGGTTTTCTCAGGGTATATGCCCAGTAGTGGGATTGCTGGGTCATATGGTAGTTCTATTTGTAGTTTTTTAAGGAACCTCCATACCGTTCTCCATAGTGGCTGTACCAATTCACATTCCCACCAGCAGTGCAAGAGTGTTCCCTTTTTTCCACACCCTCTCCAGCATTTATTGTTTGTAGATTTTTTGATGATGGCCATTCTGACTGGTGTGAGATGATATCTCATTGTAGTTTTGATTTGCATTTCTCTAATGAGTAAAGATGTTGAGCATCCTTTCATGTGTTTGTTGGCTGTCTGTATATCTTCTGTGGAGAAATGTCTATTTAGGTCTTCTGCCCATTTTTGGATTGGGTTCTTTGTTTTTTTGCTATTGAGCTGCATGAGCTGCTTATAAATTTTGGAGATTAATCCTTTGTCAGTTGCTTCATTTGCAAATATTTTCTCCCATTCTGAGGGTTGTCTTTTTGTCTTGTTTATGGTTTCCTTTGCTGTGCAAAAGCTTTGAAGTTTCATTAGGTCCCATGTGTTTATTTTTGTCTTTATTTCCATTTCTCTAGGAGGTGGGTCAAAAAGGATCTTGCTGTGATTTATGTCATAGAGTGTTCTGCCTATGTTTTCCTCTAGGACTTTGATAGTGTCTGGCCTTACATTTAGGTCTTTAATCCATTTTGAGCTAATTTTTGTGTATGGTGTTAGGGAGTGATCTAATCTCATACTTTTACATGTCCCTGTCCAGTTTTCCCAGCACCACTTATTGAAGAGACTGTCCTTTCTCCACTGTACATTCCTGCCTCCTTTATCAAAGATAAGGTGACCATATGTCCGTGGGTTTATCTCTGGGCTTTCTATCCTGTTCCATTGATCTATCTTTCTGTTTTTGTGCCAGTACCATACTGTCTTGATTACTGTAGCTTTGTAGTATAGTCTGAAGTCAGGGAGCCTGATTCCTCCAGCTCCATTTTTCGTTCTCAAGATTGCTTTGGCTATTCGGGGTCTTTTGTGTTTCCATACAAATTGTGAAATTTTTTGTTCTAGTTCTGTGAAAAATGCCATTGGTAGTTTGATAGGTATTGCATTGAATCTGTAGATTGCTTTGGGTAGTAGAGTCATTTTCACAATGTTGATTCTTCCAATCCAAGAACATGGTACATCTCTCCATCTATTTGTATCATCTTTAATTTCTTTCATCAGTGTCTTATAATTTTCTGCATACAGGTCTTTTGTCTCCTTAGGTAGGTTTATTCCTAGATATTTTATTCTTTTTGTTGCAATGGTAAATGGGAGTGTTTCCTTGATTTCACTTTCAGATTTTTCATCATTAGTATATAGGAATGCCAGAGATTTCTGTGCATTAATTTTGTATCCTGCAACTTTACCAAATTCATTGATTAGCTCTAGTAGTTTTCTGGTAGCATCTTTAGGATTCTCTATGTATAGTATCATGTCATCTGCAAACAGTGACAGCTTTACTTCTTCTTTTCCCATTTGGATTCCTTTTATTTCCTTTTCTTCTCTGATTGCTGTGGCTAAAACTTCCAAAACTATGTTGAATAAGAGTGGTGAGAGTGGGCAACCTTGTCTTGTTCCTGATCTTAGTGGAAATGGTTTCAGTTTTTCACCATTGAGGACGATGCTGGCTGTGGGTTTGTCATATATGGCCTTTATTATGTTGAGGAAAGTTCCCTCTATGCCTACTTTCTGCAGGGTTTTTATCATAAATGGGTGTTGAATTTTGTCAAAAGCTTTCTCTGCATCTATTGAGATGATCATATGGTTTTTCTCCTTCAACTTGTTAATATGGTGTATCACATTGATTGATTTGCATATATTGAAGAATCCTTGCATTCCTGGAATAAACCCCACTTGATCATGGTGTATGATCCTTTTAATGTGCTGTTGGATTCTGTTTGCTAGTATTTTGTTGAGGATTTTTGCATCTATGTTCATCAGTGATATTGGCCTGTAGTTTTCTTTCTTTGTGACATCCTTGTCTGGTTTTGGTATCAAGGTGATGGTGGCCTCGTAGAATGAGTTTGGGAGTGTTCCTCCCTCTGCTATATTTTGGAAGAGTTTGAGAAGGATAGGTGTTAGCTCTTCTCTAAATGCTTGATAGAATTCGCCTGTGAAGCCATCTGGTCCTGGGCTTTTGTTTGTTGGAAGATTTTTAATCACAGTTTCAATTTCAGTGCTTGTGATTGGTCTCTTCATATTTTCTATTTCTTCCTGATTCAGTGTTGGCAGGTTGTGCATTTCTAAGAATTTGTCCATTTCTTCCAGGTTGTCCATTTTATTGGCATAGAGTTGCTTGTAGTAATCTCTCATGATCTTTTGTATTTCTGCAGTGTCAGTTGTTACTTCTCCTTTTTCATTTCTAATTCTATTGATTTGAGTCTTCTCCCTCTTTTCTTGAAGAGTCTGGCTAATGGTTTGTCAATTTTGTTTATCTTCTCAAAGAACCAGCTTTTAGTTTGGTTGATCTTTGCTATCGTTTCCTTCATTTCTTTTTCATTTATTTCTGATCTGATCTTTATGATTTCTTTCCTTCTGCTAACTTTGGGGGTCTGTTGTTCTTCTTTCTCTAATTGCTTTAGGTGCAGGGTCAGGTTGTTTACTCGAGATGTTTCCTGTTTCTTAAGGTGGGATTGTATTGCTATAAACTTCCCCCTTAGAACTGCTTTTGCTTCATCCCATAGCTTTTGGGTCGTCCTGTCTCCATTGTCATTTGTTTCTAGGTATTTTTTATTTTATTTTTTAAAAAATGATAACAAATGGTATTTTATTAAATTTTAATAAACTGTGTACAACATAGAAATACTTGCCATATACACCATTCTTGGACATTTTCTTACAATTGTAAATATTCAGAGCACTTTACTATATTCCACAACGGCATTTTTTAAGGTTTATTTTTCATAAAGGAACAACTGTGTAAAAGATCAAGCAGCATCAATTTTCTGTTTCATTGCCCTCCAAGGCAATCTGTGGAATTAAATAATTGCAATTTTGACCTCTACTGCAAATGATCAATCAGCTGAGGCTTCTACTAAAAGTCCTTAATATGATAAAGACAAAAGAAGAAGATACAATTGTCAGATGAAGTGGCCAGAGATTTACTGATCTTATTTTTTAAAGTCTTTATTTGCACAGTAACAAATATAAATATTTTATTATTTCATTAAGTTTATCCAGTGAGTATTTATTTATCAGCTAAGAGGCCCTAGGCACTAATCTAGCCATTTGGGATCTAGAAGTAAATAAAACATAAAGAGACCCCTTTACCTTATGGTACAAGAATTCTTTTGAGAAGACAGATATTTGCGGGGGAAAAAAAGTAAACATGTTGTGTGTTAGATTGTGATGAAAGTTAGGGGGACAAACATAAGTTAGGGTAACAGTCCCTGTGGTGAGATGTGGTGAGCTATTTTAATAGAATAATGTAGGGTGACTTCTCTAATAAAGCTACCTTCGAAAAGGCATTGGAAGAAATTAAATGAACAAGCCAAGGCTCCAGGATAAACTTGGCAGGCAGAGCGGATACCTAAAGCAAAGGTCCTGAACCTTCCTGCTGGTCCAGTGGTAAAGAATCTGCCTTCCAATGCAGGGGACACACGTTCGATCCCTGGTCGGGGAGCTAAGATCCCACACGCTGCGGGGCAACTAAGCCCGCGCACCTCAAATACTGAGCTTGCGTGCTTCAACTAGAGAGCCTGAGGGCCGCAAACTACAGACCCCATGCACCCTGGTGCCCGTGAGCCACAACTAGAGAGAAGCCCACACTACACAACGAAAAGATCATGCGTGCTGCAACTAGGACCTGACGCAGCCAAAACAAATACGGGAACTAAATAAATAAATAAGTAAATAGACAAATAAATAAAGAGAAGACCTAAGATAGATAAATAAATAAATGAATAGAAGGCCTAAGATAGATAAATAAACAGAAGGCCTAAGATAGATAGATAAATAAATAAGTAAATAAGTAAAGAGAAGGCATAAGATAGATAGGTGAATAAAGAGAAGGCCTAAGATAGATAGATAAATAAACAAATAAATAAATAGATTCAATCAATCAATCAATCAATAAAGTAAAGGCCCCAAGGGGCATTGTGTGTGCCTGGAAGTGTGAGGAAGTCAATGTAGTGGATGAAGACAAAGTAAGGTGGTAGGCAGTGAAGTTGGAGGGGTCACCAAAAGGACAACTGGCAGTGACTTAATTTGCTGTGTGTGTATGTATTTACCTTGAACCAGGAACTCTGCGTTCAGGCCACACACCTCAACTCTCCATCCCTAAGTGATACTTTAGAATTTTTTTTAATGAGAAAGAGGGAAGAGAAATAACAGGTGTGTATCTATTTGCATGTGTGTGTGTTTATTCTTTCCTAAAAACAGTACTAAATTCTTTGATTGTATTATTTAAAAGAACTGTTAGGAATTTTTATTTCTATTTTACAGTTGAAGAAATGGTCCACAAATTATGTTTTTTTCTGCTTCCTAAACATATCCTCTTGCTACCTGCCCAAACAGTCATTCTGGGATCCCAGGGTGGCCAACAAAAAGTGCTAATGTATGCCTTCAAAGAAACACAAGGTAGAAATGACTTGGAAGTTGGCCCCAGATTTATCTGGGTTTGAATTCTAGTACTGCTACTCGTTGGCTAGGTTAACACTTGTGAACATAGTCATGCAAATATCCCAGGCACTTATTAGTTTCATTTGCCTGTAAAATGAGTATAATAATATCATGTATGTAAAGATTAACATATATAAGGAAGCTAGTCTAGAATCCCCAGATGAAAATAATAAATATTAGTTCCCGTCTTCTCCCTTCCTTCAATTAGGAGATGGAGATCAAGTGGGGATTCAACCTGGTTTGGGGAAATTGATGGACAGAAAGAAAGCATGCGCAGGACCTGCCTTGTGAGGCAAAGCTCACTTCCCAGTGGAAAGTGGAGGTGTGTGGTCTGATCCCTTGAAGAGTTCCTGGTTCAAGGCCTGAAAAGAACTGAAGGTAAGGAAAGGGTGAGAAAGAGGGAAAGGGAAGTAGCAGCTGTGTATCTATTAAAATAATTAACAGCTAACGCTATTAAAATAATTCAGGGGAGGGCTTCCCTGGTGGCACAGTGGTTGAGAGTCCGCCTGCCGATGCAGGGGACACGGGTTCGTGCCCCGGTCCGGGATCCCACATGCTGCGGTGCGGCTGGGCCCATGAGCTATGGCCACTGAGCCTGCGCGTCCGGAGCCTGTGCTCCACAACGGGAGAGGCCACAACAGTGAGAGGCCCGTGTACCGCAAAATAAATAAATAAATAAAAACAATTCAGGGGAGATTTGAATTTAGAATTGGTAGAGGTGGAGGTGGGGATGGTGGTGATATTCTGATGGTTGAACTAGCAGATGTGAAATAGGAAGTGAAAGAAAGTGAGGGGTTAATCATGATTATCAGCTTTTTGCCAAAAAACCCCCCCAAAACTGTAAGGCATCTGTGGGACTATGGAGTGAAGCAAATTGGGGCAGAGAAAGATCCCTTCTGTTGAGTAGACAACACAATTGAATATGACTCAAAAGTTTGAAGGAGAAGATTCAGGAACACAAACAAATTGGTATGTAAATCTGTGAGACCAAAAAAAAAAAAAAAGAAACAAACAAAAAAACCCGCATTAATTGCTTATACAATAAGATGAAATCATTTTTCATTTTATATTTACTCACTCAAATATTGTCCGAATTTAAGAAATGCTAAGGGTTTATCCATTTTGAAATTTTCCATTTAAAGAAAAAAATAATATTCTCACAGACATATTCATCAAGAATGAGGTGACCAGAACTTGAGGAAAGTAAAAATAATAATAATGTTTTGTGAATTTTATGCAAGTGAACTTTCTCGAGATGCTTTTGACTATTAACTTCTCTTCCTATTTTCTCTGCCCTTAGATTTGTTTCATGAACCACTGCTGAGAATGAGCTTAATGAGTAGTTTATTGGAGTTGGAAGTCACAAGAAAAACATACCAGGAGAAAATAAGATTTATGAATATGTACATCATTGCACTCTAGATTATTTCACTTATTAGTCAATACAATCTATTATAATTATAAACTATAATAATAACTAAGGAAATTTAGATTCAAAGAGGTCATGTAAAATGTTTTAAGGTCTTGTCTTAGTTTGCTAGTGCTGCCATCACAAAATACCACAGACTAAGCTGTTCAAAAGACAGAACTCTTATTTTCTCTGGAGGCTGAAGTACAAGATTGAGTTGGTTTCTCCTGAGCCCTCTGTCCTTGGCTTGGAGAGGGCTGCGTTCTCACTGGGTTCTCTAATGGCTTTTTCTCTGTGCAGATACATCCCTAGTGACTCTTCCTCTTCCTATAAGAACACCAGTCACATTGCATTAGGGCCCACCCATATAACCTCATTGAATCTTAATTTTCTCTTTAAAGGCCTATCGAGAAATACAGTCACAATTTAAGCTATTAGGAATTAAGACTTCAACAAAAAAATTTAGGAGGACAATATTAAGTTCATAACACTCACATGGCTATTAAAAAAATAAAACTGAGATTTTCATACTCTCAGACTCCAAAATCCACCCTCTTTCCAATATACTGTGCACTGTTTGACATTAGACCTAGGCCTGAGACTAAAGATAGAGGTAGGAACACAGAGCTGATAGGGAGCAGAGATCATTCGAAGAGGCTTATGTAGTGGAGTTATATAAATTTTGATACTTCAGTTATTGCTCACTCTACCTTGAGTCAAATTACCTGTATGCCATTTAGAGCTTTTTGGTTTATTAATTAATTAATTAATTAATTAATTAATTTTTATTGAAGTATAGTTGATCTACAATGTTGTGTTAGCTTTAGGTATACAGCAAAGTGATTCAGTTATACATACATATACACCTAATTTTTTTCAGATTCTTTTCCCTTATAAGTTATTAAAAATTATTGAGTATAGTTCTCTGTGGTATATAGTAGGGCCTTGTTCGTTGTATAATTTATATATGATGGTGTGTATATTTTAATCCCCAACTCCTAATTTATTCCCTCCCTCTTTCCCCTTTGGTAACCATAAGTTTGTTTTCCATGTCTGTGGGTCTGTTTCTGTTTCATATATAAGTTCATTTGTATCTTCTTTTTTTTGATTCCACATATAAGCAATATCTTATACTTGTCTTTCTCTGTCTGGCTTCACTTAGTATGACAACCTCTAGGTCCATCTATGTTGCTCCAAAATACAGCTGGATTAAAATCTCAGCAAGGCTCTTCGTTCATCGCTTACCAAAGGTAGACTCCTTGACTTTTAATTTACAGTTCTTCATCTCTAACTGGGAAAATCCTGTTTACTTTTCAGAGCTATTGTGATGTGTAAATGAAGTGGTAGGCTGCAGCAGGGTAGCTTTTCAGTAAATGCTATCTCATCCTGTCACTAGAGATTCTGGAAATTTTTAACCCTTGGGTCAAGCGTCTCAGTGTCTTTCATGACTACAAATATACTTTGAGTGGCCCCAACACAAACTATCAAATAATAAGGTATCTTAAACATGTTACAAGTTTGTTTAATATAGTGTTTGAGATTGGAACAAAAGAACAGTTTCAATATGGAACCATCTGTAGAAGTGAAAGGAAGTTTGTGCCAGAAATATTTCCTCTGGCTAAGTGATGAATGCTTTGATCTAGAAGTTGACTTAATATAAAATTGCCTAATTTGTATGCTGAGAGAGAGAGGAGGTACAGAGCACTGTTAGAGAAGTGTTAGATTTTCCTGAGTTTAGTGTTTTATCAATTGATGCAACTAATTGTTTCTAGTCTATGTGTGTATGTGTATGTATTTTATGTATATATATATGTTTCTAGTCTATGTATATATACACATATACCTCATAAGACTATATATAAATACATATTTGTAGTATATATAAAATATATAAAAATATATGTAAGGAAATATAACATTTTCTTATTGAAAAGGGGGAAATTAGTAAAGAACAATTATTGTATAGTTAAACTTATGTAATATATGAGTATACCCTAGAAAAATATCAATTCATATTTGTCTGATATATACATATGTATAAGACAGTTATTACTTGTCCTATATAGAAAGAAAACTTACTATATTTGAGATAGTATTTAACATGTTTGGAATGACTCCAAAAATGATTTGAAATAACGTGAATATTAGATGAAAATTGCCCTTTGAACATATTACCTACTGTGTGTAATTGTTACTACTGTAAGAAACTTATCACTAGTATTATAAGCATCCTTAATTGTAAATTATTGTTTTAAACCCAATTTTACATAAGATAACGCATTGCAGTGCATGTTGGTGTCAGTCCTTCTGATTTCAGACAGATCTTGAGTGCAGATGGGGACTGAGGAATGAGTTGAGGAGACAGAGCTGAGAGTTCAGAGAAACCAAGACTAGAATTCGTAGGTCAGAGGAACAGTGACAGGGCTGCACAGAGAGAGTTCCAGATGGCAGCAGAGTGCTCCCCTCCAGCATTTGGCTAAGTGCTGATCAGGGCATGTGTCTGAGGTTAGGGAAAACCACCTCAAGGATTGGGTGTAACAAGGCATGGCATTCACACAAAGACAGTCATAGTGCATGTTCTCATCCCACCTTCCCGACTGGAAAACCTCAAAATTTACAGGGTGCTGTACACAGAAGGGTTTTGCCTCAGTAGTGGGAAAAATTAGCCTACAACAAAACTGCAAAAGTTCCAAATAACAAATCTTATAAACCAGATCCAGAGGATCAAAACATTCCTAAGGAATTTTAATAAATCTCAAAATTAAGCATAAGAATGTTTATAGAAATAAATATATCTAACACTCACTATGTAAAATTCACAGTGTTAGAAAACCAATGAAAAGTTACCAAGGAAGTGTTAGAAGTAGTAAGCACTGATATTAAAACAATTATTATACCTGTACTGCCTATGTCCAAAAGGAAGTAGAAACAAAGAAGATAAAAAGTAATGCAGGGGCTTCCCTGGTGGCGCAGTGGTTGAGAGTCCACCTGCCGATGCAGGGGACACGGGTTCGTGCCCCGATCCCGGAAGATCCCACATGCCGCGGAGCGGCTGGGCCCGCGAGCCATGGCCGCGGAGCCTGTGTGTCCGGAGCCTGTGCTCCGCAACGGGAGAGGCCACAGCAGTGAGAGGCCCGCGTACAGCAAAAAAAAAAAAAAAAGTAATGCAAAACAGACTTTCAAATTTCTAGAGGTGAAACTTACAATGTCCAAGATGAAAATAAATTGGATGTAATTAAAGACAAACTAAATATGGTCAAAAAAAGTTTAATGAACAATAAGCAAAGGGGTAAATAAACTGTACTATATTCATAAAAAGTAATAAAATGACAAAAAGGAATGAATTATTGACATACACAACATGAATAAATCTCACATATGCTGACAGAAAGAAGACAGACAAAAAGGGTATATATGGTGGAATTGAACATATACGAAATTCTAGAAAAATGCAAATTATTGCATGGTGACAACAGATTAGTTGTTGCCCGGGATTAGAGGGGTAGGTAGAGTTGGAAAGAATACATTAAAAAGACCACGAGGAAACTTTTTTGTCAACAGATCTGTTTATTATTTTGATTGTGGTGATAGTTTCATGGTTTTATACATACATCAAAACTCATCAAATTGCATACTATAATATGTGCATTTTATTATATAAACAACTTAATAAAGCTGTTTTCATATTAATTTACATGAAAGTATGAAAGAGCATGTAATGGATTTTCCTATCTCTTCAAACTTGTGTTTTAAAGACTTGAAATTACCACTGTAATGTTCAAAGGAGCAGTTTTACAGGGTTCACCACTGTAAAAATTTATATAGCCTCATTTTTCTTCAAATTAAAAAAATAACATTGATTTAATGGCAAGAATGAAATTTCATTTTTAATTATCTATAAAATTGCAACCACGTGTGGTAAAAAAAATCTCTCTGGGTCTCTTACGTATTTTCTGACCTTGAGAGTAGAGGCAGTGACTTCTAATTTTCTCAGATTATCTTTTCAAAGACTCACCATTCAGTCTAAGAACTGAACATGACTCTTACCTTGATATCACTTGCATGACTCTGGTGACCTTTCCTCTTTTCTGATCCCCTCAGAGGTAACCACTATCTTCAGTTTTGCATTTAAAATTTGTTTGCTATGAATTTAAGCTTTACCAAATAAATTGAGAGAATTTATGGGTTATTTTTCTGTTTTTTTTGACATATCTCCTAGTGTTAAATATGCAAGAACAGTTAGGCAAACAACTAGTAACAATGTCTGCATCATAGTGTGATATTTTCAGTTTTTAAAAATTCGATTGTGCCAAATTATTTTCTTGGGGCTTCCCTGGTGGCTCAGTGGTTGAGAGTGTGCCTGCCAATGCAGGGGACACGGGTTCGTGCCCTGGTCCGGGAAGATCCCGCGTGCCGCAGAGCGGCTGGGCCCGTGATCCATGGCCGCTGAGCCTGCACGTCCGGAGCCTGTGCTCCGCAACGGGAGAGGCCACAACAGTGAGAGGCCCGCATACCGCAATAATACATAAAAAAATAAATAAATAAATAAATAAAAAGGCTCTGCTTTCCCCCATTTAAAAAAATATATATTTTCTTAATCTATTGGATCACCATATTCACCCAACAGAACACTAATGTGTGTAACAGTTGCGCTACTTCCCTGCCATCTCTTAGTGATATCTCTCTGTGCTTTCAATTTGTACGTTCCTTATCATTAGTGACACTAATCACTTTTTCATATGGTAATGATTCTTTAAATTTTTCCCCCTAAATCCCTGATTTTTTCCCCATATTTTTCTATTTTTAATTAAAAAAAATTATTGGAATATAGTTGCTTTACACTCTTCTGTTAGTTTCAGGTGTACAGCAAAGTGAATCAGCTATACCTATACATATATCCCCTCTATTTTGGATTTCCTTCCCATTTAGGTCACCACAGAGAACTGAGTAGAGTTCCCTGTGCTATACAGTAGGTTCTCATTAGTTATCTATTTTATACATAGTATCAATAGTATATGTATGTCAATCCCAATCTCCCAATTCGTCTCACTCCCTGCTTCTCCCTTGGTATCCATATATTTTTTCTCTATGTCTGTGTTTCTATTTCTCCTTTGCAAATAAGATCATCTATATCATTTTTTTAGATTCCACATACATGTGTTAGTATACAATATTTGTTTTTCTCTTTCTGACTTACTTCACTCTGTATGACACACTCTAGGTCCATCCACGTCTCTACAAATGACCCGTTTTCGTTCCATTTTATGGCTGAGTAATATTCTATTGTATATATGTACCACTTCTTCTTTATCCATTCCTCTGTTGATGGACACTTAGTTTGCTTCCGTGTCCTGGCGATTGTAAGTAGTGCTGCAGTGAACATTGGGGTGCATGCATCTTTTTGAATTATGGTTTTCTCTGGGTATATGCCCAATAGTGGGATTGTTGGGTAATATAGTAGTTCTATTTTTAGTTTTTTAGGAACCTCCATACTGTTCTCCATAGTGGCTGTATCAATTTACATTCCCACCAACAGTGCAAGAGGGATCCCTTTTCTCCACACCTTCTCCAGTATTTATTGTTTGTACATTTTGTGATGATGACCATTCTGACTAATGTGAGGTGATACCTCATTGTAGTTTTGATTTGCATTTCTCTAATGGGAAAATGAAATGTTTTATCTGGGCATTTGTGTGTGTGTGTGTGTGTGTGGTATGCGGGCCTCTCACTGTTGTGGCCTCTCCTGTTGCAGAGCACAGGCTCCGGACGTGCAGGCTCAGTGGCCATGGCTCATGGGACCAGCCGCTCCGCGGCATGTGGGATCTTCCCAGACCAGGGCATGAACCCGTGTTCCCTGCATCGGCAGGCGGACTCTCAACCACTGTGCCACCAGGGAAGCCCGCGGAAAAGCTTTGATGCCTAAAAATGTCTTCTCATCTACTAACTGATGGTTGGCACTCAACTCTCATCCTTTTATCTCGGAATCTCATCCCTTTAGCTTAAATCTTTTTTTCCCATTAAAATTCAAATACTGGTTGTGCTTTAAGATCGTAGTCATTTTTACCTCAGCCTGAATGATCCAAAAGCAAGTTTTGATGATGTGCAAGAGGGAAGAGAACTTGAGGGCATAAGTGTTCTGCAGAGGGTATTAGGGAATAGAGAAGACAGAGCAATAAATAGACTCACAGGGGAAACCCAGAAAGTGGAGCTTGATGAAACAAGCAAACATCACGGTTTTGCTAAGGTCTATTCTAATTAGTTGTTATTCGTGTGTAAAAGTTTGCCTAAAAAGCATAACCTATGAGTGATTTGTGCCCCTGCATATTACGGGTGTATAATAAAATTCAAACAGTGCAAGGAACACACAGATGACCACATGGCCTCAGCCATGCTCCATTTTGTAGTCTGCCCACTTTGAGCATCAGAAAATGGATTGTAGAAATCTGGTTCATCTTATTTTAAACTTCTCATTCCCCAAATTTGAAATAGTATTTATTTAAAAACCAGGTTCTTTATAAAGATCGCAAAAACACTATAAAGTATTCATTGAAAAGAACCTAACATTTACTACTGTAGTACATTATGTACAATTTATTGACTATTTCTACTGAATATACATGTATGTATTACATAATCTAACATTTATATTAAGTATAACTATAATATGATTTTTTTAAAATTTATTTTATTTATTTATTTTTGGCTGTGTTGGGTCTTCGTTGTTGCGTGCGGGCTTCCTCTAGTTGTAGCGAGCAAGGGCTAATCTTCGTTGCGGTGCACGGGCCTCTCATTGCGGTGGCTTCTCCTGTTGCGGAGCACGGGCTCTAGGCACATGGGCTTCAGCAGTTGTGGCATGTGGGCTCAGTAGTTGTGGCTCGCGGGCTCTAGGGCCTAGGCTCAGCAGTTGTGGTGCACGGGCTTAGTTGCTCCGCGGCATGCGGGATCTTCCCGGACCAGGGCTCGAACCCGTGTCCCCTGCATCGGCAGGCGGACTCTCAACCACTGTGCCACCAGGGAAGCCCCTATAATATGATTCTTGTGTCAACCCTGACAAAGCTGGTGAAATCCTTTGCTACAAAAATATGTCTCTGCCTTATAGTTTTGTTTCAGTATTAGTTTCCACATTTGCCAGCAAGATACTTTTCATCCTACTAAACTAATAGGCCACTTAGTTGAATACTGCATAAAATACAAATGGCAGAGAATTCTCCATTTCTGTTTATAATTTTTAAAATTTCAACTAAAAGTGCAAAGCTTTTATCAATTTCTGTAGCTTGCTCTCTTCCTAAACCTACTTGCTTCTTCCATCAATATTTAAGTTTCTGGTTTTAAATAACTGTGACTCTCCTTTAATGTGTTCTCTGTTAAAGGCTTTCTCTCCCTTTAGAAGTGTTAGTAGGAGAAGTGGTATTTTTGTGGGAAGAAAACTGCATCTTCTCTACTACCCAGCTGTCAGGACTATAGAGCTACATCCTCAGTTGTATAATCAGAAACCTGGCCTGGCATCAACTAGTGGGATTAATAACCACTTTTTCAATTCCTTGCAATTAAAATATTTACATCAACTTCTCTTTGTTTTAACAATAGCATATAGAACCCAGTGTGGGTGTGGCTCATGATTCTGCTTCTCTGACTCATGATCTTAGACTTCTTGCTTCCAACTTCCTAATGAATGTGCCCTTTAGCAATTGCTGGGGGCCAGGTTTGTTTACTGCTACTCCTTTCCAACAGTTCAAGGCCACGAGGCATCTCTTGAATGTATTTCTTTGCTACAAAGTATTTCTCTCCCCTGCCCTCACCCCACTCTCAGGTTCTGTTGCTTATTTAAGATTTGCATCTGTAAAGAGTCCTTTGGGTTTGTTTCCTTGGTGGACTGGCTGTCTTCCAAGATTTTGTTGTTAATCTTGTCTGACAGTTTAAAGATGACCTTTTGGTGTTTTTATAAAACTTCTCAAGAAAAGGAAAACAGAAGTGCTCATCTAACCCTCTTCTAAAGACTATGCAAAAAAGCCAGTTGTTTTAAAACATTATGGCTGGTGATATAAATGGCTGCAGCATATTATATCTACACCTGCATGTTTTTAACTTCCAGAAACTAAAAATCAGCTCTGCAACATGCAATCAGCCATGAAGAAAGAAACAAACAAAAACCCAGTATTGAAAATTTTCTGCCTGATACCTGAATGTATTGGTGAACAAGCCTGCTACTTCTAGTATTTACATAAAGACAGTAGTCAAATAACCAATGCAGTAAAACAAACAATTCTTCTGTGAGAAAAAAAGAATGATGCTACTTAGAGTTGATGGACATGAACTTTAGGAATTTTAGAGCTGAAAATAATCTTGGAGGCCTCCTTTTATAGATGAGGAATATGAGGTCTATGGTGGTTAAGTGAATTGTCCAAGCCAGAGATGGGACTAGGGTCAAAGTTGAGGTCTTCTGCCAGGATGTTGAGCTTACTCTTTGAACTTGCTGGGTGTTTACATATTGCAACAACAGAGCCCATATGTACTGGATTTTCTTCCATTTACTGATAGAAGCAAGTTAGTGCCTTTACAGGTATTGTAGTATAAAATCAGCCCATTCAGTCAAACTAGTCAAAAATTAGTCAATCTAGGACTCCCAAAGAGACAATGCTTTGTAGGCTTTTTCTTTTCTTTTCTTTTCTTTTTCCACTGGAAATGGGAATTAGATAGATAATGCATGTTAGTGTGTATGTATGTATATATATATATATATATATATATATATATATATATATATATATATATATATACTTATATCTTGTTCAAATTTAAAAGAATACAATTTTTTATAGTCTATGTATGACATAAAAATAGAACATCATTAATCAAATACATTTTCAGTATTTATTTTTGTATGTAACTTCCTTTCTTTATGTATCTATACAGTTTTAAAGATAATGGGACAACACAGAAATATTATTCACTTTCAAGCTAACACTGATAAATAATGTTTTGTCAGTGCCCTAAATTATGTAAAGACTAAAAGTTCCATTGTTCTATCTATTCTATGGAAAGTGGTTGATGTTTAGCTATGAAATAATGTATCAATCTCAGGAAACAATTCTTAGGTTAAAAAACTCATTTTCCCCGTGATGTCTTTTCACAAAGATTTAATTCAAAGAATTTGCCTTTGTAAGATCTCCATCACTTTTCACCATTGTTCCCATGCATGTTCCTGTTAAGAGTGCCTGATTCTGTTGCTAAGCAACCCTGCAGTCTTGTTGGGTCATGATGATGAACTAATAATTATTTAAAATGTGTCTGTTTGGATAGGGTCTTTTAAAGAATATCGTGATACTTTTGTGTAAGAGGCTGGGTAAGAGGGTTCTTCATTTCAACTTACAGTTCGACAGGAATATAAGTGATAGAATGATGTTTTCCAGAAGAGTTGGAAGAATGCCAAGAGTACACTAAAAAGCACTAGGTCTTACTTCCTCCAGGTATGCTTTTTTTCTAGAAAAGGGTAAAAGTCAGTCAGATGACAAGTCAAGAAATTTACCAAAGGACTTCAAAGAAATATGAGGAACATCAATATTCCTCTTATTGACTAGATTAAATTATTATGTTTTTCCTTCTCATCCCAAATTCTTAAGAAAAATTGTCAAGCCATATTATGTTGAAAAATAAGTCCCATGTAAGCGAGACATGGGTATTTGAATTTTATCAGGCTTCCAGAGAAAACTAAATTGTTGATTAAATCCTCATCCTGCTTGCTCTTGTCCCAGACATCCCTCTCCAGTTCAGGAATATCCTCCTTTAAATAGCTTATTTAACCATATGGGACTGATGCCAGTAGCCTTAATATTTTCTGTACGGTATACTGCGATATATAAGGGGACTACCATCATATCTCTAGCATGTAGTGAGAGTTAGTAAATAGCATCCCCAGTGTGTATCTGGAAAAACAAAAAGGTTGTTCCTTTAAACCATCTTTTTTGGTGATAAAGCAAAGAATCAAAGGTATTTCATTACTAAAGAATCCGAGAATGTCCTAACTCTAAGAGAAGAGCACTTCTAATGTCATCTCAAAATCCATCCAATCCAGAAGCAGAGCTGATGGTGCTACCAAGAGACAGAGTCTCCTTGTGGTGACACCACCTTCAAAAGTTTTGCAAGGTACCCCCAAACATCACCAGTTTTCTTTACAACCTTGTTTGTCTCTAGTATTTAAAGACACATCTGATACTTATTGATTCTATTTATATTTTGAGGGTGATCCCTTCTTAGGGATATCATCTCATATGCAAAGTTAAAAGTATTGATCATGTTTCTCTCCTAAACTTAAACTATTATAATTTATGTTTAAGGCAGCCAAATTGAACAGCTTTGGGGCCATAAAGGTGAGTGGTTAAATCTTGGTTCACTGTTCTGTAGGTGGTATATGGCCACTCCAGGTATCAGTTTTCTTACTTATAAAATAGGGTTTGCAGTGCTTTCTTCACAGATAAAGGATTAAATTTGATATGCTAACATAGTGTCTACCATATAGTGTACATTAAATGTGAGCCCTCTTTCCTATCTCCACTGGGTGTGGCCAACTTCTAGTTTTCTAGGATTTACTAGAAAATTTCATACCTTCTAGGAATATATGGCTTCTGATCATATTCCCTTACCATCTTCATTTTACTAAACTAAAGGCTCTTAATTTTTTTGTAATCCCCACATTCTTATTTCCTATCTCAGCTACTTTTCTGTTATTTTTTAGAATTCAGTTTATTTTAGCAGGCATTAATTGAGGTAAGGGGAATTACAGTAGGTCCTGTGGTTACAAATGTAAACAGGATCCCTGTTCTCAGGTACCTTACAGTCTAATGTCAAGAGTAGTAAACAGACAAAAAATTGCAATTTGACCTGATAAATTCTGTGATATTGGTAAGCCTGTGACAACACAAGGGAAATATCTAAATCAGATTAGGGAGGATGGGAGATTAAAGGTAAAGGAGCTTGCCGTACTTGTAGGCTTTTCTCTAGAGTTGGCAAACATCTTTACCTGTGTTCAAGGTTTAGATTGACCAAGACAGCCTTCACATTCCTTTCAGCTTAATAAAACTTTAGACAGGTTTCTTCCTGACTTATAGGCCCTTGACCTCCCCTTATTTAGAACATTTACTCTAAAAAACATGCAAATTCTTTTTTCACCCCTTTGACACGTAAATCTTCTTCTAGTAATCTTGCCAGATTTACAACCCAGGAATGTCTTTCTCACGGACATGGGAGCCATTTTTCGAAATGTAATCATCAAGAAAGATAGCACCGCATTCTCTGTGGGAGGGCAAGAGTCTAACTTCAATAAGTGCTGATTAGCAAACACAGATGGCCTAATCACATTAACCAGTCTCCTCCTAATGTCCTCCAGTACCAGTCCACTAGATCACTCCAGAATTGATAAACTGTCCCACCTTTTGTTTCAGCAGAGTTTAGTCCAATCTCTCTCTCCAACTGCAATCGTTTTCAATAAACTTTCCCTTGCCTGTTTAAGTCTGTCCTTGGACAGGATGCATCCAGGTTTTGTACAAGGGGAAAAAACTGACTTTTGCCCAATAATCTACTCACTGATGCCTGGCACTTGGTCAACTTTTGTAATTGCTGATTAAAATAAGTCCATCATGTCAATGTCTAGGGGGAAATGTTTTCAATGGCTCTAAACACTTTGAGCAGTGATAAATGAAATCTCTGAGTTCACCATCTTCTAACTGGAACTAGAATTATTTTTCCAAAAATAAATTTCTTTACACTTATGCACAAAATGAGCCTCTGCCTCCAAGAGACTGTGAGTAGGCTCAAGTATCCACTCGTCCTAATAGCTTTATACTCGTTCTTTTGGTATTTCAATTATCTCAAGTGTTCAGAATCATGAATAAAGTTGGGAGCAATTTGTGATGATGTTAATCAACTATAAATTACTCAACAAGGGCTCCCCTTATTATACTCTCCATGAAGCTCCCTAGAGGATCAGCTCAGGTACTGGCCTCATGCACAGTCTACATTGAGAGGATTTCCAATAATTGATGGTTTTAGCCAAAATTTTGAATTCTAAAAATGGATGGAAATTTGGAAATTCTATATCAATCATAGCAAATTACAAATTATCATCAAGAAAGAATGCATAATAAAAATTTCTAAAGGTTACTGTAGAAATTAAGCTTAAATTCAAATTTAATTCTAAGGTAAATAAAAATATGTACTCCATTTTCTTTTTTTCATTATAAAATTTATAAAACCAGAATTTTCGTTCTAATGTGCGCATCGGGTGTACTTGCTTTTTCTTTCCAAAAAAAGTTTCACTAACTTAAGGACATATACAACATATGGCACCTTAGAATTAAGGAAATATGGGAGAATGATTTTGATTACCTCCTCATGCTACATGAAAACTCATTCCTTCAAACTTTCTTGAACATTTTTTTAAAAGATGCCAGTTATCTAACTCATACAAACAACCATATATATATGTACATCTTTCTTGTTGGGGAACAGACTTATATTAGTGTAAATAAGTGGTCATTAAAGTTAATGTGTTCATTTTATATAGTTATAATTTAAGATATAGTAGAAATTGGTTTGAACATGATATATACCTTTTTAAAATATATTAGAGACTTATAGAACCACCTCACAGTGACTGTATTTGTCCATTATGAGGTTTAGAATATACTTTACTACTTAAATGAGTTGAGTATGATATTTTATCATTATACCTTTGCTTTTATCATATATTGTGGATGTAGAGTCTTTGGTCAGAAACACCCTCTATATTATAAAAACATCATTATAGAAAAATGCAGTATTCTTTTAATATATAATTTAACATGAAACTAGGACAGATTTTCAGCAGAAGAAGGGAGCTGCATATATTTGGCTTTTACTGGCAGGCCTGTTTCTGCCCAGTAATTACCCAGTCTTTACATACATGTTACAGTTCAGTGCTTTTAAGGAAATCCAGCTTTCTTTGCTCTCTGATCTTTTCTTCTCACAAAATACTTAGCAAACACATAGCTATTAGCTCCATAGGAAGTGGTTGTATATATCAGGTATTTTTCACAAGCCCACTTAACCAAGGTACCAAGTAATTTGACTAGAATCCAAACCAAATCAGTTGAAGAGCTAAGTGTGCAAAAAATCCTGTAACACACTAGATTCCAATGAGCCACAGTTTTATTAACACTGCATCATTTAGCAAACTCAGATGGGGTCTTTGGGTCTTTATGTTGAGTTTCTTTAATTGGCAAATGCTTAACAGCACACTTTATTGATTGATTGATTGATTGATTAAAGAATCATCTTTTCTTTAAATTTATTTATTTTGGGCTGTGTTGGGTCTTCATAGCTGTACGTGGACTTTCTCTAGTTGCGGGGAGTGGGGGCTACTGTTCGTTGTGGCGCGCGGGCTTCTCATTGCGGTGCCTTCTCTTGTTGCAGAGCACAGGCTCTAGGCACGTGGGCTTCAGTAGTTGTGGCACATGGGCTCAGTAGTTGTGGTGCATGGGCTTAGTTGCTCCACGGCATGTGGGATCCTCCCGGACCAGGGATCGAACCTGTGTCCCCCGCATTGACGGGTGGATTCTTTTTTTTTTTTTTTTTTTTTTTGCTGTACGCGGGCCTCTCACTGCTGTGGCCTCTCCCGTTGTGGAGCACAGGCTCCGGATGCGCAGGCTCAGCAGCCATGGCTCACGGGCCCAGCCGCTCCCCGGCATGTGGGATCTTCCCGGACCGGGGCACGAACCCGTGTCCCCTGCATCGGCAGGCGGACTCTCAACCACTGTGCCACCAGGGAAGCCCCGACAGGTGGATTCTTAACCACTGTGCCACCAGGGAAGTCCCTAAGAGCCCACTTTAAATGCAGTTACACAATGACATCATGAAAAGAAATGCTATAGGAATATAGGCATAGAAAAAAAAATTATCATCACTCACATATGCCCTGAGCATTTTCTGCTGAAGAGAGAATCTGAACTCCATAATGAGGGTACTAATACATTACATGCTTCTGATAGTAAGTTCTTATCACTTGAGAAATATCATTAAACATTATATCTCTGCAGCTTAATCCTTCTTAACCTGAAATATACCTTTAGAAATAATATTTTAAGAGTTAGAGAAAATTCAGCTAATACATAGCTATTTATCTAAATATTTACGTGAGATAATTATGGAGGCATTCTATTAATAATTTTGTGAAGACATTGTAATAACAATTTAGTCTTAGAATTTCAGAAAAAAATAAACCAATAAAAAGGTACTTCTTCTGGTTCAAACTGTACAAATGAAAATTCTGAACCTAAGTAAATTGGGCAAAGTATGTTGCTGTTTCATAAGTTAATGAAAGTAAATTTATTTATTAAATTTTTATTTATTTATAGTTTCATGGGTTTATAACACATAAGGTTCATGTGTATAATATTATATTTTGACATTTATATAAACTACAGTGTGCTCACCACCAAAAGGTTAGTTGTCAACTGTCATCATATTGTTGACCCCCTTTACCCATCTTGCCCTCCCTCCACCCCCTTCTCCTCTGCTAACCACTACTCTGTTCTCTGTATCTATTTGTTTCAGTTTGGTTTCTTCATTCATTCTGTTTTGCTTGTTTTTATATGCCACATATGAGTTAAATCATATGGTATTGGTCTTTCTCCATCTGGTTTATTTCACTTAACCTAATACCCACAAGGTCCATCCATGTTGTCCCAAATGCCAAGATTTCATCTTTTTATGGCTATTATTCCATTGTAAGTGTGTGTGTATCTTCTTTATCCATTCATCCATCAGTGAACACTTAGGTTGTCTCCATATCTTGTCTATTCTAAATAATGCTGTGATGAACACAGGGGTGCATATATCTTTTCAGATTAGTGTTTTTGTATTCCTTGGATAAACACCCACAAGTGGAATAGCTACATCATATGATAGTCCTAGTCTTAATTTTTTGAGGAATCTCCATGTGATTTACCATATTGGCTGCACTAATTTACATTCCCACCAAAAGTGCACAAGGGTTCCCTTTTCTTCACTTCCTCTCCAGCACTTATTTCTTGTCTTTTTGATAATAGCCATTCTAATGGGTGTGAAGTGATATCTCCCTGTGGTTTTGATTTACATTTCCCTGATAATTAGTGATGTTGAACATTTTTCACATGCTTGTTGGCCATCTATATACCTTCTTTGGAAAAATATCTATTCAGTTTCTCTGCTCGTTTTTTAATTGGATTGTTAGCTTTTTTGTTGTTGAGTTGCTTGAATTCTTTATCTATTTTGGATATTAGATACATGATTTGTAAATATCTTCTCCCATTTGGTAGGTTTTCATTTTGTTGATGTTTCCTTTGTTGTACAGAAGCTTTTTAGTTTGATAATAGTCCCATTTGTTTAGTTACGCTTTTGTCTCCTTGCCTGAGGAGGCATATGCAGAAAGATATTGCTAAAACCAAAGTCAAAGCGAATACTGCCTATGTTTTCTTCTAGGAGTTTTATTGTTTCAGATCTTACATTGGAGTCTCTAATCCATTTTGAGTTGATATCTATGCATGGTATAAGATAGTGGTCTAGTCTCATTCTTTTGTGTGTGGCTATCCAGAAAAACTAAATTTAGATGCTCTCCATCCTTTCATCAAACTTTCAACCCATTCAGATTAATCTGCAAAACTTCATCAAGAGGTTTGAAGGTAGAGAACTTTTTACTGTCTAGCTGATTTTTAAGAGTGATTAGGGCAGAGTTATAAATCAAATTACTGCAAAAAACGTTCTGGCTAGTCCATGTCAGTCACTTTCCTAAATTTCAAGGTTATTGACTGCTCAACTTATCTTATGACTTTACATTTGAAAGCCTCAAATTAGCAACAAGTTTTCATAGGATTCAAAGCAGTAGGGGTTTTACAGAATGATTCTGTTAAATTAATCTTTTCCTCATTTGAAACGTAGATGATTAAGATACATATTAATTTATTCAGAAAAGTCATACATTTTTTCAATGGAAAAAGTCTTCCCTTCTGTGCTCCCTAGGGCTATTTGTGTGCAAAATTTAACAAATATTGGTTCAACTCTTTTATTTTTCTGATTCAAAACTTCAGCATGAGTGATCATTAGTTGGATGGCTAACGAGACAGTAATCTCCTCAAACATCTTTTAACCCACTTGTACATTCTACATGAAGCAGCAGCTCAGTAACTGTTGAATGAACGAGTGGACAGATCCCACTTACCCAGAAGACTGAATTCTTCTTTAAGAATCTGAGGTTTAATTTTGTGGTCAAATGTTTAGAAATGGAAATAGAACTCAAAGTTCCACTTGACTTATAACGTGACTTCTGTCCTCAGCAGATGGTTAAAAAGGTTAGTTCTACCAGTGGCTTCAGAAAACATACAAAAGGTGTTAGCAGAACCATGATATTTACGGTATATATTTGATTGTTTCAAGAACTGAGTGAACAGGTATTACTTGTAAGGGCAATCAGGTGCCAGTTTCAATGATCAGGCCTGAACTGCAGGGGTTTCACACTCAGCCCTGCTCCTTGTTAACTCTGGCTTAACTCATTATGCTTCCTGATGCTGCCACACAGCTCCTTATTTTGAGGTAACAGGTGATCTGACTATGCTTTTTTGTTTGTTTGTTTTTCTAACGTTACACAGAAAGCTAGAGTCAAAAATGTGTGTGTAGTCTGAGAATGATACTTTGGATATATTGCTATTTATGATAAGCCCAGATTTACATGTTTACCTCGAACTGGAAAAAAATTGCTAACTAGAATTTCCCCCGTAAAAGTAATTACTGACAATGTCTTCCTCCTTAACCACATGGACCTATATCAAGGCTGCTTATCTGTGCAAGATACCAAAGTTGTTACCACAGGACTATGCTATCAGAAGCCGATTTTCTGCCAGTGGGCTGGGCCAGCTTTTGCAAACTACAGGAAACCTGGGTTCCTAAAATAACCTAAGGGACACTCCTGATCTAAACTCAAACAGAATGGGGTTAATAACATAAATCTTTGCAGGAAGTTTGGACACTGAAAAGATCTGTCACTGAGGATGGCGATTCAGCTTAACAAATGAGGCAATGAGACTGATGGAATACGCCCTTTCCAAAGAAGTTACAATGATTTCCGTTGATACTATCAGTATTTCCACAGTCCTCTGTTTCCAGGAGGTTATATATAGTATCACAGAAGAACCCTGAGAACAGATAATCAAGCCTTTATAAAGAATCAGAGAAATATATTAAATGTCTCTTAACAAGGAGAATTGAACTTTTTTACTAACAATAACCATTATCATTATAGAATTATTATATTGTTCTTAATATTTTATTATTAAATAAATATTATCTGCAGGGAAGGCAGATTGGCATCACATAAGTGTTACGTCACTGAAAACTAATCAATACACACACAAAATAATGTGCTAAGGCTACACTAGGGAGTCTCACTTCTGATCTCAAGGTTATGCCAGTTTATCCCAATTTCTCGACAAAACTCTTTATCAAACTTATTGTATCTTATCCCGCACTATATCGGAACTGTTTCAAAAGGGATCTTGTTAGTCATTTTCCTTAAAAAAAAAGAGAGAAATCCAAGTCATGCCTTTTCTATGAAATCTTTGGAGGGTGCTATGACAATGTTATTTGTAGCTCAGCCCACAATTCATATTCTTCAGCTTTTACCCAAAGTCACCTGGCTCTGCTTGCTAGGTATCATCTTCTAAGACTCCAAGAGATATTGCCAAAGCTTTCTCCAGAGACTAGGATTGGAAAAATGACGGCATTATTAAATGCTGAACTTGACAAAAATCATTTCTATTTTGAGCACCCTAACATAGTTATCTTCATTTTGTATAATCCTTTTTTGTTTTAAACAAGGATGTACATTTTTACATGGTTGCAATTACAGCAAACACAGGGTTTTGTGTTATTCCTTCACCATTTCCAATAACGAAAGCATTTTTCATATATTACAATTGGGGGATTATTTTAATGTTAAAGAATACATGATATTTAATGGATACAATCGATATTTAATTTAATCAGATTCCTATTACTAGCTATTTGTCTTCATTTTTTCCTGATTACAGATAGATTCACAAATAATATTATTATGAATATTTTTTTTCCTCTACAGAATTGTTTCTTTGAATGAGACCGGGGTTATGGTTTGTTTGGCTTGTATTGACAGTATTTATAAAAGTGTAAATCTGAATGTGTTTAGGTGAGGCAAGTACAGTAACCTGTATTCCCATTGCCTTCCCCCAGGCCAACATTGCACATTTAGATTACTTGCTTGACCCTGAAAGCATGTGAATTTTTGACTCCTGGATTACTGGGTCAAAGGTGTAAGTATCTTTATGACTTTCAATAACAATGATCATTTAACTCTTCTAAACCAGTTATACATGTATTTCAATGTCACCAACTTTCATTTATTTGAGTACTTTCCAAACGTTAGGTGCTGTATAGGCATTGGGGACACAATGAGCAAGTAAGACAATGAACAGGGAGTTACAATGCAGTCTGAATTAATAGAACTTAGAAGAGGGTACTAAGGGAACCCGTAAGAGAAGCAGAAACAAGTCTTCTCCAAATCGGGTCATTACATGGGGAAGTGGTAGCAAGTAGAAGAACGGAGGAAGGAGAGAAGTCCAGGCAAAGAGAGCACCACATGCAATGGCCTGGAAAACATAAAGCAAGCATATTTTAAGTATTATGAGAATGGAGAGGGTGAGGTTAGTGTTGAAAGACATGAATATATATGAAAAAGCATATATATATATGATTTTATAATGTAGTCATCATTAGGTATCATTTAATAATTTTTTGTCAAATTTACTAACTATATAAGCATGTTATACATGTAAAGTAGATTTAGTATGCATCGCATCTAAGAAAATCCAATTCCTGACATAATCAGCAGAATGAAAAGTGACACAGAGATTAGAAAACTCCCCAGCACTTGAGAGAAGAGAGGTTTGTGCAGTTTGATGGCAGCACAGGCCCATGTGTAGGAGAAGGGGAGGTGATGGAGCAGCAGGGATAGGTTAGAACAGTTGGAGTGCCTGGAGGGCCAGGCCAAGGAGTTCACTTTGCATTAACTCAGTGGTCAATGAAATTACATAGCCATTTTAGAGGAAACAAAATTATAATTAAAACTGTAGAGGAAACACTCATTCCTTTCACTAAAGCAAAATGCAGAACATCCTGGTGTCAGCACTGGAAAACAATCTCCAGGTAATTGAAGCAGGAAAACCACATCCATTTAGGGGTTCTCTCATTTTCATTATGACTGCTACCACCATAGCAGCCTCTAGGCTTCCATTCTAACACTTTTGTCCAGGTATGGAGCAATCAAAAACATCTTGCTTTGTTTCACTTTAGTACAAATGATATAGAAAAGACATCAAAAGAATTTATTAAGTGATGAGAGAGAATAACTGGGAAACAAAGCGTGTGTATGAAATATATAAACAGTCTAGTTTACAAAGAACTACTTTATTCTTTATAGAACATTGTTAGCCCATAGTCCATGTTATTCTACATTGGACACCAAGTATCTGTTAACCCTATGAAATAGTATGTAAGACATTATGTGCACTTATATAGTCTTTGTATACAGGATGTGATGGAAGAGGACCTCTACCAATAGATAGAAAAGAAGCTCTTGTAATTGTGTGTTATGCAAGCCAAAAGCGGATGGGGTAATTTGCCAGAAATAATACTATAAGGGATATAAGTAATTTGGTCCAAGTACTCCACTCTCTGGGTTGCATTATTCAAGAGTAAATTTTAGAATGTCTGGAAGCAGAGGTCTTACCCAGTGTTCGAGACATATGAGGTCTCTGAGAATTTCTCTGAAATCACACTGAACATCTTGTGTACATGTATGTGTGTGTGTATATCTCCTGGGAAGTCTTTAAAAGGCTCATAAGCTCTTTTATGGCACTTCTTCAATTCACTTCTGTGCTGGACCTCCCCATTTATGAAAGCAGAAGTTTCAGCCTCTGAGACTTTGGGCACAAGTCAGCAGGTGGTGACAGCTTTCTCTTCCAACACTGCATCTTTTAAGCATTCTTAAGAAAGCAAGCAGCCATCAGTTATGAACATCATTCAGGTGACGTTCTGTATTTATGAACTGTATTTGAGATTAAAAGACGCGAAAGAGATGGGAAGTGAGTAGACATGAGACTATTATAGGGCTCAGGAGAAAAGTGGCAGAATCTAATTACGATGGGATGAGTGGGAATACAGAAATGAGGATGGGCAGGGGATGCACATCTTGGTATTTGGTATATACCGCAGGGTTTTTTCCACCAAGTTGTCATTCTGTGTTTGGAAAACAAAATTGGGGGGAAAATGAAATCAAAGAGTAAGTCAGTGCTTGGCATATAATAGGAATGTAATAAATTTTGGAAAGACTCACACTACCATGGTGAAACTTTTAGTACTAAACCTATATTTAGTATTAAACATATATTCATTTGCAGAACAGACAGAAGTTGGACATTTATATTACTAATGCTTACAATACTTCAACTTCTGGTCATCTTATACAAGTTCATTAGACCACTGATCATTGTTGCAATGGAGTTCTGAAAGTTTAATTTTGAGATGTGAATGAGAAATGAGGTCATGGCATAGATGAAGACAGGCAATGAAACTATAAAATTGGTAAGCTTGGTCTATGAGAACCTATATGAGCAAAGAATCTGAAAAAGAATAGATATATGAATATGTATAACTGAATCACTTTGCTGTACACCTAAAACTAACACACTGTAAATCAACTATACTTCAATAAAATTAATTTTTAAAAAATTAATTAGATAAATTAAAAAACATTAAGCTTGGTGAACTGTAGTTGACCTCATTCAGGAAAGTAGAAGTAGGCACTGGTTCTGGAGGATACAGGAGTGGTTTGAATAGAGAGAGGGCCAACTTTACTTCCTAACAGTAAGTTAAAATTAGGGGAATACAGAGATTAGAGAATAATAATCAGAAAGTGGCATAAATGTAAGAAGCAGGCTGGCTCTTCTTATACTAGAGAAAGAGAAAGCTAAATTTGTGGTGGAGATGGTAGGGGAATCATTTGAAACAATCCAGATTTCAATTGAAGTGAAGAGGTCAGAAAATATTAAGGATAAATAAAGCTTAGTTTATTCATTAGGAACATGGAAATTAGGAACATGGAAGTTAGAGTTAGTAAAAACCAGTCTCAAAATGATAATTCTCTAATTTGATAATTCTGAACTAATCAGAAAAAAATATGAACTATAGTGCACATTAAGTCAATGTTGAGGAAAACGATGTATTTATTGGAGTACAATTCAGTTGTTATTTTACAATGCTTTAACAAAAGTACACACTAAATACATAGAATTTATATATACTATAGTATAAGTATACTTTTTAGCATAGAAAATTACAAAATTATCTAATCACTTAAAAGAAAATAGCATTATCCTTCTCACAAAGTTCTGAAATTAAAGAAAAAAATTATGAAGATATAAACTATTCACTGAAGTTTCTGAAATAATCAGAAAGCTTGAATCAAAGAGAGATTGCATTTAAGGAGGACGTGCTATTATTATTATTATTATTTTTTTTTTTTTTTTTTTTTCTGTACGCGGGCCTCTCACTGCTGTGGCCTCTCCCGTTGCGGAGCACAGGCTCCGGACACACAGGCTCCGCGGCCATGGCTCGCGGGCCCAGCCGCTCCGCGGCATGTGGGATCTTCCGGGATCGGGGCACGAACCCGTGTCCCCTGCATCGGCAGGCGGACTCTCAACCACTGCGCCACCAGGGAAGCCCAGGACGTGCTATTATTTAGTTCAATGGTTAAAGAAACAGAAAAATTAAATGGGAACACTTTTCTGTTAAACTTTCCCCTCGGGCAGCTGGTATAAATAAGGGAGCTAGTATGGACCCTCCATTTCCCTTGAACAGGTGTTAACTTCTTCCTGTTTAGAGGGTTTCACTTCATGGTTAAGAGCATGGCCTCTGGGCTCAAATCTTTTGTGCCTGAATCCTGGACATGTCACTTGTTAAGTGTGCAACTTTTGGCAAGTTTCTTACTTTCTCTAAGCCTCAGTATTTAACTGTGTAATGTGGATAATATTTGTGAGGGTTAAATGCCACTGACAAACGGTAACTGGTATACATTTAAGCGCTCAATAAATTTGTCTATCAGGAGGAGTTTGGACATAGAGGGAGATGGTAGATAGATTCAGAAGGGAAATGTGAGAATTCGTTTAGAGTGAACAGTTTCGAGGAAGATGACAACTGAAAGGGGGGTCCTCCTTCCCATTCAGCTGCTAGAAAAAGAGGTGTGTTTAACAGAACAGAGAAAACAGGCTGAAAACTGGTGGCCCTGCGGGCATTGGAGGAGGGGAAGCATGTTAGAAGTGTTTCACACACAGACCGAAGAAGCTAAATACTACACATCCAACAGAGCTGCGGATATCTATTTAAGTATGTCTGTGGGTCTATCTGTACAATGTTTCTCTTGAAAAGTCAGCAAGCGCTGTGAAGATAGAGCTCCAATCCTCTCTGACACTTGTTTAGGGGAGGGGAGGCAGCAGAGAAATCTCAGAGTGGAAGACAACCTACAAATACCTGCAGGGACATACATGACTACTTTCCACTTTCCTCCTGGTATCAGAAGGCAAACATGCTAGCACCTCTGTCTTGGACTTCCCAGCCTCCAGAACTGTGAGCAATAATTGCTGTTGTTATAATCTACCCAGTTGGTGGTATTTTGTTATAGCAACATGATTGGAGTAAGATAGCATCTTTCTACCTTAGAGGAATAATTCCTAGACTAATTACCTAGTAAAATTTGTGCATTACCTCAACATACACCAAGTGATGCTGGATGAGGTAAAATCCAGAAACAAGGTTGCTGAAGAGTTCTGTCATGATCTACTCTCACATACTATCACATACCTCAGAGATACTACATATTTACTTGTGTTAGGAGCTTCACATGGCAGTGGTTTTCTTCATGGCAGTGTGAACACCAGCATCACTGCTACTTGCTACTCCTAAAGGAGCTTGAATGCCTCACTCCTCTTCCTTGAGAGCTATTCCAGTTTTCACTTGGCTGATCTTCAAGCTACTTATCATAAGTGTCCATTCTCTTGATTTTCAGGAACACTCATTACTATTATATCCCTCAGGGCAATTTTAGAAGTTTAAAGCAATGAAGAGCAGCTTCTTACGATAAGAAAAATGAATAAGGTGGGTTGTTGTTCATTTATTGATCATTTATGAGTAGCTGTCATATGCCAGGCATTGGGGCATTGTGCTTTTGACGTCAGAAGCAGTCCCTGCTTTCAAGTGGTCTCTGGTAAAGCTGGGAGGAGTTTCAACTGGACAGAATAGTATAGCATAATGAGTAGATAAGTGCCAGGACAGGGTGCCAGGGTGGGAAGGAGGACACAGAGAAAGAATGAGTTCATCATGAAATATTTTTGAAGAACAGGACACCTGATTTGTGTTTTGAAGGAAATGTAGAAGTGTGAAAGACAACCAAAAAGTTTCAGAAGTGAACATTCTAGGCAGAGGCTACAGCAAGATTTAAAAAGCAAGAGGGCACAAACCACAGAGCTGATCTCCCTGTGCTACGTGGCTGCTTCCCACTAGCTATCTATTTCACATTTGGTAGTGAGTGTATATATGTCCTGTGACCACCTAGAGGCGTGGGATAGGGAGGGTGGGAGGGAGACGCAAGAGGGACGAGATATGGGGATATATGTACATGTATAGCTGATTCACTTTGTTATAAAGCAGAAACTAACACACCATTGTAAAGCAATTATACTCCAATAAAGATGTTAAAAAAATAAAATTAAATTTTAAAAAAGACACGAGGGCATACAGAGCAATGGTGGTCCTAAAGAACTGCCAATAGGTACGTATGACTGGAGTGTAAGATCATTTGAGCAAGTAATGCAAAGGATGCCAAAATGTGCAGTGGATAATCTAAGGTAAGGATATATCACCTTTCTTTTTTTCACCCTAGAAATATTTACTGAGTGACTCTTATGTGCCAATGATTGTTGTAGGTTCTGCAGTGAAAAAATCATGACTCTACCTGCACGGAATTTGCATTCTACCTAGGGAAGAGACCGAAAATAAACCAATACCCAAATATTGATATATTGTTTGGCAGACGGGAACAAACATATGGAGAAAACTATATCAGAGATGGAATGGAGCATGTGTAGGTTAATGTGTGCACCTGCATGGGGATGCACAACAGCTGTTTTTTATAGGATGATCAAGGTCTCACTGATGTGGTGACATTTGACCAGAGACTTGAAGGTAGTCATATCCTATCTATTATCATAACCTCTAGTATCATATTCTATTTATATGTGTATGGATTACTTTTCTAGAACATTTCCAGAGGATGAAATCGTAAATGCAAGGGCCTTTGGATGGGAGGACGTTGAGTGTTGAAAGTACAAACTAAGAGGCTGGTGTTCCTGGTGTGGAAAGAGTGAGAAGAGCAGTGGATAAACTGGAGAGCTGGTGGTGGCGAAGGGGGTGCAGAAAAGATAGGGCTTTTTAGAGTCTCTTTAAGTACTTGTTCCCTTGTGGCTCCCCACCTCTTAGACAGAATCAAGGAACTGTCTAGTCACAGGCAGTGGAGAATAGGCATTTGATAGTTTTTGCTGAAGAGTTAAGCTTAAAAGCCTAAAATCTTTATGGACAGAGAGAAATTTTGCTAAATTTCTTCTTTACTACATCAGAGTAATAGATGGATAAATCCAAAGAATTTTCCACAAAGGGAAAGCGCCATCAGGATTTGCGTATTTTTTGTTTTGTCTTGTTTTTTAACAAGAGGGAAGGGAAATTACCGTTACTATTTGTAATCTAGAAAGACTGGGGTAAAGAGAGGTTAAATGGCTCATTCACTGCAAACCTGGGCTTAAGAGGACAGTCAAGAGTGTTCAACATGATGCCCTCGGGCAATCACTTACTCAGAGGAGGGCCAATTACTTTTTAAATTAAATTAAATTAAATTAATTTATTTATACAGCAAGTTCTTATTAGTTATCTATTTTATACATATTAGCGTATACATGTCAATCCCAATCTCCCAATTCATCCCACCACCACCACCCTTGCCCCGCTTTCCCCCCGTGGTGTCCATACGTTTCTTCTCTACATCTACGTCTCTATTTCTGCCTTGCAAACCGGTTCATCTGTACCATTTTTCTAGATTCTACATATGTGTGTTAATATACGATATTTGTTTTTCTCTTTCTGACTTACTTCACTCTGTATGACAGTCTCTAGGTCCATCCACGTCTCTACAAATGACCCAAGTTCATTCCATTTTATGTACGTACTACGTCTTTTTTATCCATTTGTCTGTCAATGGGCATTTAGGTTGCTTCCATGACCTGGCTATTGTAAATAGTGCTGCAATGAACATTGGGGTGCATGTGTCTTTTTGAATTATGGTTTTCTCTGGGTATGTGCCAGTAGTGGGATTGCTGGGTCATATGGTAATTCTATTTTTAGTTTTCTAAGGAACCTCCATACTGTTCTCCATAGTGGTTGTATCAATTTACATTCCCACCAACAGTGCAAGAGGGTTCCCTTTTCTCCACACCCTCTCCAGCATTGGTTGCTTGTAGATCTTCTGATGATGCCCATTCTAATCGGTGTGACTTTCAATACGCTTCCCTGGGGCGGTAGTGATTATCTTCCCAATAGCTTGGGCAGATTGGTGAAGAAGATCAGAAGCTGACTTCAGCTTTTCATAGCTCTCCATCTTTCTACTTCCTAAATTCCCATTCCTTTTACTTGAGCAGTGGTTCATCAAATATGTAACAGCAGCAGAAGCTTCTCCTAGAAACTTGTTAGAAATGCAAATTCCCAGCTGAGGCTCCGGAAATCATTGTTTTGACAAGCCTTCTGATTCTAGCTAAAGCTTGAGACCCATTGCTCTTCTTCTGATCTGAGAGAGAGGGGCGGGGGGGAAGAGAGAGAAAGCCCAGGAAAGAATGCTGGAAAGTAAATTCAGAGAGCTTTTTATATGGGGTTTTTACTGTGGTAACTTACAAATGGTTGAAAAACACCCACAAATTGAAACATGTAGCTACTTTAAGGACTCTTTAGCAGAAATCAATCTTATTCCCGATCTATTACTTAATAGGTCATTTCCTCATAGGGATGACTAACAGCAATTCAACAGAAAATGCTTTTTATATTTAAATAACACTTTCTGTTCCAAGATGTCAAAATGTTTGACAAGTGGTCAAAATGCAGCTCACTAATATTCTCAACCCCATGGTAGTAAATAACCCACATCTACCATCACTGCTGTTTACTGGTGATTGCTTTTCTGGGAAAGTTGAAGCGCCTTTGCTATCTCTGTAGAAAGTCAATGACTAAAGGAGGAAACGTCCTTCATCTTGGTTCCCATAGGAAACCAAATTGATAAATCACTCACTGACTTCTATTATTGCATCTCAAGGATAGTTAACAATGCTCATCAAGGAAAAATCCCAAAGAACACTCTTGCCCTATCTCTGATTAAACCTGATTTTGGAAAATCATCTGGCTCAATCTACATTTACTTACAATATGAATGCTACTTAATTCCCTATTACTTCTGGTTACACAGGATCAATGCCACTTGAAGAGTAAGAAGCAAAGGTTCACTACATTGGGGTCTCCTTGACAGCCAAGCCTGTGCCTTAGTCATTTTGACTCCCTAGTGACCAGCTTGGTATCTGGAATAGTATATGCGATCAGTAATTATTTCTTGAATGTATGATGTATGAATGAGTCAAGATATTTTGAGAGTTGGAGTCATGGGTCAAGAGGAGAAAACGTGGTTTAAAAAAAACCCACTAAATTCTCAGAAGCCGGTGCTGCAATGAATGCTAATAACAACTTGACAATGTCCTCTGTCATTGCAAATAATGTGATACCAACATCTACTAATCAATCAAAAAAAGACTTTCAGAATTCAAATTTGCATAGGATTTTGAGCTGGGGATTCCTCTCACCCACCTTTTCTTATGATAAAACTTGGAACTGTAGTGTCAATAGATAATATGCCAGGTTTTCACTTAAAATTGGAAAATTTAATCGAATTTCGGAGGCATGAAATAAAACTGATGGGCAAATATTAGAATTTCCATCAATGAAAAAGCTTAATTTCTAAAATGCTGAAGGTTAGTTTATCAAAATACTGAAATTCCCTCATATCATAAGTCAAAGCACCCTCTCCTTACTAAATAAGGAGCTACAAAGTTGTACAATTACTGTCAATAATTTTTTTACTTGGTTTGAAAAAGGTTGCTTGTTTTAAATAAAACAAAGTTCAACTGAAGTGACTATAATATCATCAGTCTTGTAAAACTCCTTGTGTTAGATTTCTTCTATCCCCAAGATGCCAACCATGCATATTAAACGGACTCTTGTTTTTTGCGTATGATTTCTGTACATCTTTCCTATATGAATTTTCATGTTAAGTACCCTTTCTTAGAGTGTGGATTGTAACCACTCTGTTTAAAACTCTATCACCAGTACCTAGAACAGTGCCTGCCACATAAGAAACACTTAATAAAATTTCTAAATTATCTTGATTAAAATCCATACTCATCCTAGCTTTAAGCACATGAAGACAGAAATAGGTTCCAACCGCATAAGAACACGTGACTAATCCAGAGGAAATGTTAACTATAAGTACAAATTATCTGTTGATTAAAATACAGAACATGTCTGAGATTTGGAATTCCTTCCTAATAACCCTGAGTCAGAGCTGTGGTCAAGGCTTACTGGGGGCATGGTACCATTTTCTGAGGACACACTCAGAAGAGGAAGAAGTTGATGAGACAGCATGCAAGATTTTCCAGGCTCAAAATGGAACTTGACTCATCTGCATGGAACCATCCAGCGAAACACAGAAGAGCTCACTCTTCTGCTGGATTAAGCTCACCCTGGTGGAACGGAATGGAACAGAAACAAGAGACTGAGGTCTAGGTTTTGAGGATCTTCACTCCACTTACCTGCTTTCACAGAACCAGGCAACGGACAAGAAGAAATGTGGAACTGTTGCTGTGTACCTCTAAACAAATACAGTCACCCTATGTAATAGAATGTGTCATAAATCTGACCAATTAGAATAATTCCTCCATTCTTGGTGGAGTAGCTCTGATAGAAATGGACAGAGCTGGGCTCGGGGTGGGAAGGGGGTGGTTTCCTTCTGTTACAAGCTCTAAACTTTCTTCAAGTTTCCTATGATATAAGCCTAACTAAAATTTATGGACTTTTGAAAAAGAGTAGGTACTAAAATTAAATAAGCTGAGAGTGTTGAGGGTGAAAAACATGATAACAAATTTAAGGAAATGTAGAATTATTACTATGAGAATTAACAGAACTGTGTTTGTTCCAAATATGAGCCTGCTATAGCATTTTAATTATGAATAGAATTAAACAGAAATTCACTTGCTGTCACCATCTGATAATATTACCAGAGACTTCCCTTAAGGAAATTTAAAATTATTTCTTCTATGTAAATCTCTACAAGTCCTTATTTTCAACCTTATTATAAGAAATAACACACAGTAGCAACAAGCTGGCAGAATTTTGACAATTCTCCTGCCTCCCTCCATTCTGCCTTCTTTTCCTCTTTCCCTCACTCCCTTTCCCTCCTCTTCCCTCACTCCCTTTCTTTCCACAAAGCAAGTAAATGGGTACATAGAAAATAGTAGGGGTCACACGCTTTCATTACAGGGGTTGGGAATGTGGACTCTCACAAAAACAGACTTGATTTTAAATACTGTATCTGTGCCTTACTAGCTGTGTGACCATGAATAATTTAATCACTCTGTGCCTCAGTTTGTCCGGCTGTAAAATAGGTGCAAACAGAACCTACCTCTTAGGATTGTTGTCAGGGGGGATTCCAACTGGTTTTAAAATAGTATTTAGCACAGAGGAAGCATAATAATTATTATTTTTCACTTCTCTGAATATATAAAACATTTAGTATTGGGATTCATAGTCTCAAAATCTAACACTCACTGATGTGAATATCTGATTGGCTAAATGGAGAAAAACACTGTTATAGTAATTATTTCTTTAGTTTCTCATTTTGTTTTTTTAACTGAAAACCAGAATCACAATTTCTTGGTATTATCTGTTATCAATGAACAGTATAAGACTGTAATATTATTTTTGACAAGGCACTGAATATTTGAAATGAAGAAAACTAAGAAATAGTAGTAAATAAAACTTTTCTTGTACTAATCCCAAGTGAAAGATGAAATTAATGATGATATATATGTGAAAACTCTGGAGAAGTCATACAGAAAGAACCTCAAGTACTTGAGGCACACTTGAAATTCAAATGACATTAAATGACTAATTCTTAAATCAAGAACCCTTCACTAAAATTAAAAACACAAATGCTTCCTTTTTCTTGATTTCTTGTAGGAAGTGAAAGAGTACCCGGTAGGTGTCAGACTATTTTAAAAAGCAGGTTATAGAGATGATATTTCAGGAGTGTAAAAATACTAAGGTGGATCTCATAAATGATTGGTATATTATTTAATTCAGGTTAGCATCAGAATTGTCAATGTTTGTTTCTTAAGCAATGCAATCCTTTAGGTAGGAAGCATGGTTCTTTGGAGAAGTTGAGAGACACAAGATACACAAAACTGGAATATGGTGCAAAAACAGACAGTATCGATTTTTTAAAATTAAACCTAGGAATTATTTAACATGGCCATTTCTTTGGGTTGAAGAAAGAAATTCATATAGATTTTCCTGGTTCAGGCTCCAGTGAGGTCTATAGGCAAATTTGCAACTAGAGCAAGATTCAGACCTATTTCCATTTTTGTGCTTACCTCTTAAATATGTCCAGTTCCTACAGCATAGAGGAAAGCACTAGATTGGCCATGGCATGAATGGCCAGGTTAGGATTCTGGCCCTGCCACTTAATGACTGTGTACGGCTTAAACAGGCAATTTGCTAAACTTCATGAATTTCAATTCCCACTCTCCAACCCCCACCCTGGGCAAAATGAGTAGAATCTTTTTTTCTACCAACTCTAGAGAGTTAGGATGGTCTGAGGAGAAAATGTACATAAAAATGCTTTGAAAATTATTTAATGCTTTAAAAATATTATTTATCATTATTATTTCAAGATGAGGGAAAACTCCCCCTCCGCTAATATATTCAGCTTTTTATGGCCACCTAGATCTTCCAGAAAGCTACATAAAACCTGAACATTTTAACAATACTCGGCAATGTTTAGATGTTAAAAAAAGAAATTATCCAAACTGGCACATTTCTTCTTAAACAGTTCTAAAAGTAATACATACATAGTGCAATGAATTTGGAAATACAGAATGAGAACGGGAGGAAGTAAAGGTCACCCTGACTCTCTTATTTCTTGAGTTAACCATTGATAAATAATTTTTACATTTTCTTTGGGTCTTTTTTCTCTATGTGCGTGATATTCAAAACAAAGTGGTGAATATGCTGTATTTATTATTTAACATTCTTCTCTTCTCACTTGACATTTTACAAAAAACAATTTTAATTTGTTAACTTCTGTATTGTTTCCGATTCTAAGCATCATAAAATACTTAATAGTGAAGGTTACCTATGAGCTATTATGTAAAAAAAAGTTCAGCATCTATAACCTAAATTAATATATTAGAAATTCATATGCTTTAAAGCAGTGATCCCCAGCTGTTTTGGAGCTAGGGACCGGTTTCGTGGAAGACAATTTTTCCACCAACAGGGTGGGTGGGTGGGGGGAGGATAGTTGGTTCAGGCTGTAATGTGAGCGATGGCGAGCCATGGGGAGCAGCAGATGAAACTTCGCTCGCTCGCTTGCTGGCCGCCCACCTCCTGCTGGGCGGCCCATTTCCTCACACAGCCAGGGGGTTGGGGACCCCTGCTTAAAGGATATCCCTATGTTTTTATGTGATTGACCATTTCAAAAGTTTCATAGACAATTCCACTATTTATATTTAATTAAAGACCATGAAACTTGTTTTTAGTATTTTTTTTTTTTTTTTTTTTTTTTGCGGTATGCGGGCCTCTCACTGTTGTGGCCTCTCCCGTTGCGGAGCACAGGCTCCAGATGCGCAGGCCCAGCGGCCATGGCTCACGGGCCCAGCCGCTCCGCGGCATATGTGATCCTCCCAGACCGGGGCACGAACCCGTATCCCCTGCATCGGCAGGCGGACTCTCAACCACTGCGCCACCAGGGAGGCCCTGTTTTTAGTATTTTTAAATAAAAGATAAAGATGACTTCATTTAAAAGCTGATAACAAACCTCTAGAACACTTCCTTCTACTTAAGTGAGGTGTTAGATAAAAAAAAGCACTATAGAAATATAGATTATACTTGACTTTAAATAAAAATCTGAATAAATACTATAGAATTGTTATCTCCCCTTTATTCTGTTAATAATTGCTAATAGGAATATTATGGAGAATGATTGAAGCTTAATAGTCATATGTCAATTACCAAGATCACATTTGTGTGGTACAATGAATTTGCAAAGGTAGACTATCAAATGTATTTTATTGTCAAAGGTGGTCTGCCAATTGGCAAGTCATTTCGTAAGTTATGCTCTAAAATATATCATTTACCGATACCCAAGAGACATCTCGGTATGTCATTAATAGTGCAGAAACTCTAAGCCAGGGATATTTTTGTCTTTATAATTAATTTGAGACAGCAGCTAATAAAAACCAGAATAATAACACTAATAACCTTCAAATTAATTTTGACCCTAAGCTATAGCAATTTCAACAGAAGTTAGTATATTTACATACCAAATTAAGATTCCTAAACTTGTATTACAATTGATGCAATGTTTTTATGAAATACTACCTATATAATATTTCATTAAAATAATAAAATGAGAACAATATAGAAATGGCATAAATGTTTGTGTCCTAGAATGGATTTAGAGGGAATTTCTGGTAGTATAAATTATTACATGATTAATCATATTACTTTTACTTATAAAGCATCCAAACATACACATCTGTAATCTTATATGTCTTTACCATCAAGAGAAATATATTCCAGAATTAATTTTAAAAACACTGCTTTTACTGTGCTTATGTATTCTAGTTGAGAAGTCTGGACTTTAAGCATTTTTAAATTATAGAACTCATCAGAAAGCAGGAGGAAACCAACAATACAACTGATGGCATTTGTTAATATAAACCTTTGTGTAAAAATGTTATGAAACTAAGAATGGAAAAAGAGTAGAATTATTAAGCAACAAATGGCAGTTTTAAAAAATCTAGTTAATAGTATATACTACCTGGGTTATTCTTTTACTTGAAAAAATTACAGTATATTAGGTTGTCCTAATTTGGAACTATGTAACTGCCACTCTCATGTTTCTAGTTTTACTAGAAGAGTGCATTTTTTTGGTATAAGCGTGAGAAAAAAAAAAAAAACTGGAACGTTCCATACTGCAGTTTCCTTCCTCCCTTTCCCCAACAGAAAAAATAAGAAATACTGTACCTAACCAACAGATCTGATGATTCCAAAAGGGACAAGTCTCTATTCTGAAACACTATTCAAGTCAGAACATTCCAAATTATGATTTTGTGAGACACTGGAAAATTATGGCATGAAAAATAGAAGAATATTTCTAATGCACTATAAAATGTATTCCTCAAAGCAAAAGAGCTAATGGAAGGCCAGAGCACTTAATGGATAAAATATAATCAAATGAAACAGAAGCATGTTCCAAGCTGAAAGGCAACAATCTCACTATTCTCACATAATTGGACAGTAGACATAACCCAGTAAGATCAGGTTTAAAAACATTTAAATATATATAAATACACATATGTATAAATAACATATATAGCACCTGAAGTAAATACATATTCATATTCATATATTAAAGAATCACTTTAAAATTTAAAAATATTTTTTTAACTATTGAAAAATAAACAGCTAGTGAAAAAATAAGTTTTCTTTGCAAAACTTGACTCTGGAAACAAAGATTCTTCAAATGCTTCTCCAAGAACTTGTCTGTTTATTTTAAATATAACCAAATAAAAAAATAAATAAATAAATATAATCAAATATTTGAAATAGAAGGCAAATGTTCATGAAAGCAGACATATATACATGCATTTATATGCATATATACACATAATTGGATAATATAATGAATATATATAATACACATAAAATACAGATCTTCCTTAACTTACTATGGCACTGCATCCTGATAAACCCATCATCAATTGAAAATATCATAAATTGTAAATGCTTATACTACACCCAATCTACCAACCGTCATAGTTTAGCCTAGTCTACCTTAAATGTGCTCAGAACACTCACATTAGCCTAAAGTTGGGCAAAATCATCTAACACAAAGCCTATTTTATAAGAATCTGTTGAATATCTCATTTGTTTTATTGAATACTGTACTGAAGGTGAAAACCAGAACGGTTGTAAGTGTGTCAGTTGTGATCGAGTCGCTGAGTGGGAGGAGTGGCTTGCTGCTGCTGCTGCCCAGCATCACAAGAGAGCATCATGCTGCATATCAGGAGTCTGGGAAAAGTATAGTTTCTACTCTAAATTCAAAGTATACTTTGAAAAAATGAAAAAATTCAAACTATAGTTTCTACTAAACGAGTATCGCTTTCGCACCATGGTAAAGTTGAAAAATCGGTAAGTCGAACCATTGTAATTCGGGGAATGTCTGTATATAAATTTTTGTATAATATACGTGTATATGTGTTTGCACGTGTATATTTAAAACTGGAATTTAGACTGTTTGCTACATCTCATCTTAGAAGCAGACTATGCCCAAAATCTATGCCTCAAGCCTTTGGTGAATAGCTAATGAATTCAGTATTCAAACAGGGATTAAAAATATTGACTTGGAAATTCAGGACAAACTTACTACTAAAAATGTTTTACACTTTTTACTTAAAAGAACATAGTTAGGTACACATGATTAGACTCTACCAACTAAAATAAATTATTGCCGATTTGGCTAGAGTTGTTGATCACCACAAAATTCTCTCTTGCGGACAACTATGGCTTACATATTAAATGGAAGGCTTTAGGCAGTTTTTGTACTTGTGTCCTTAGACCTAAATGGTCCACATAATGATAAAAAGTCAAATAAGAAAAAAATGTCAAATTATGTGCTTTTCAAGCTCAACAAAATTCTTATCATACTAAAGCTCGCCTGTGTACTAACAGTGCAGTTTTTATAGGCAGGTGTTTCTGCTACTAAAGTTTTCACATTAATTGAGGCTCTACTTTTGATTTCAGTTTAAAGGTGTTACTAGTGATTGAATCTACTCAGTAGTGCACTTTTATGAATAAGACTCTGAATATTAAAATTCTTACATGTACTCTCTCAATTCATTGAGATTCAGTCAAATAGAAACATATCATATACCAAGAAGATTCCTTTGTATATGATGTACAATGGAGTAACAGATTAATTTTCCTTTTTGGACAACTTAATGATATTGATTAACATTAAAAAACTTCAACAGTTACATATTAAAAAAGAGACTGGGGTACAAGGCAGATAATTAGTAGTATTACCTTTAAAGGCTTTTGTTAGAGGAAGTGAATGTTAACAACTCTTTATAAATTAAAGTTGGCCTCTCCCAGGAACTTCAATACTGTACCAGAAAAAATAAAATAAAATTGTCAACTATTGCTTTTAAGAAAGGGAACAATTCCCATTTTCTATAACATTACTTCTGAAATCAACACCCTTGATATCATTTCTGATAATGAGTCAGTGAAAAGAGTGATTAGACAAATGGTACAATTCAGAAAGAAAATAAGATGCAGAAAGAAATTCAGAAAGAAAATAAGATGCCAACTGAGTTTTCCCAGGTCATCCAATCAACTCCTTGCAGAGTTAAAAATAGAAGCTAAGACTAATTCCCACAGCTACTGCCAGATCAGAGCCTGACAACTTTGCACTGTGGTAGCTTCCAACCTCTCCTGCTACTGGGCTTCCCTGCATTGAGACATCTTCCTATGAGGTTCAGTCATTTCAAGGTTTGCTTTAAAATGGAGAGGGGTAGGAAAAGGTTCATAATTTTAGGGAAAATCTGTGGTAATGAGATCTCATTGTAAACTGCTCACGAGAATTAGAAAGATAAAAACTGGAAATATTTACTAACCCTTACTATGTCTCAAACACTGCAGTAAGTTCCCTTTTATGTTATCTTCTTTAATCTTCGCAACAACCCTGTGATTTTCCTGTTTTAAATATCCAGAAACAATTCACAGTGGTTAAGTAACTTACCCTAAGTCATAGAGATAGAAAACAATAGAGGTAGGATTCAAACTAGGTGAGGTTCAAAGTTCAAATTCACTTCCTGAAAAACATGATTAGAACATAAATGGTAGCCAAAACTCCCCAAAATAAATTTAAAAATTAAAAGAAAGAGAGAAAGGAGGGGAGGAGGGCCTAGTGATCTCCATACCTTAAAAATAATGTTTAGAACTTTTTGATTGATCTTAAAAATGACCAAAAGCTAGCTGCCTGAGAGCTCTAAGAATAAAATTATTAACAAACTAAACAAAAAATATTGATTTTTATACTCACTCACTTTGAGATCACCCAATTGCTTTCCTTTCATAACACTGTACTGCCATTTTATTTCATTTTCTATTATATTTATTAAGGGATAATTTAAAGACAAGTATTTTGCCTAACAGGTTAATGATTTTTTTTCTTCTAAACGATGACCAAGATGCCGATCCTCCTCCCCTTATTCAATGGACTAATTAGTGTCAGATCATTTTAGTGTCATATTTAATTTCTGTGGTGAAATAGTGATTTCACAAACCCTGTGAAGATGTTACACATCCACTATAACATGCATGCAGGTGGAAAAAATTTTCAACTGATGTAGATTTTGCTTTCTCTATGATTGTATTCTTCACAATCAATGAGATAGAAAAAGACACAGAGATAAGAGAACTGTTGACTAATATTTTCTTATTAAAATGTGTATCTTGGGCTTCCCTGGTGGTGCAGCAGTTAAGAATCCGCCCGCCAATGCAGGAGACACAGGTTCGAACCCTGGTCTGGGAAGATCCCACATGCCACAAAGCAACTAAACCCATGGGCCACAACAACTGAGCCTTCTCTCTAGAGCCCGCGAGCCACAACTACTGAGCCCACGCGCTGCAACTACTGAAGCCGGCGTGCCCTAGAGCCCGTGCTGTGCAACAAGAGAAGCCACCGCAATGAGAGGCCTGTGCGCCACAACGAAGAGTAGTCCCCACTCCCAGCAACTAGACAAAGCCCAGGCACGGCAACAAAGAACCAACGCTGCCAGAAATAAATAAATTACTTAAGAAAATAAATAAAATCTGTATCTTGCATTTTCAATTTTCTAAAAGTTCAAATCCATGGTGGTTGAAAAAAGAAGAGTAACGTCATATGTTTTCTTGTCCTGGGTAAATGGGTTGTGCTTGGTTGAGTGTCTTTTTTGCCAAAATTTTTTTTTATTATTTTTATATCTACTATTACTTATTTGAATTCTACTCACTGTTTTTTGTTTTTTCATCTTTATTGGAATACAATTGCTTTACAATGGTGTGTTAGTTTCTGCTTTATAACAAAGTCAATCAGTTATACATATACATATGTTCCCATATCTCTTCCCTCTTGCATCTCCCTCCCTAGCACCCTCCTTTTCCCACCCCTCTAGGTGGTCACAAAGCACCGAGCTGATCTCCCTGTGCTATGTGGCTGCTTCCCACTAGCTATCTATTTTACATTTGGTAGTGTATATATGTCCATGCCACTCTCTCACTTTGTCACAGCTTACCCGTCCACCTCCCCATATCCTCAAGTCCATTCTCTAGTAGGTCTGTGCCTTTATTCCCATCTTACCCCTAGGTTCTGCATGACCTTTTTTTTTTCTTAGATTCCATGTATATGTGTTAGCATACGGTATTTGTCTTTCTCTTTCTGACTTACTGGTTGAGTGTCTTGAACTGCTCAAACTTTAAGGTCCATCATCTCTAATTTCCACCTTACCAAAACCTCAGACAAGAAACAGGAGAAAGGGTAGTGCCATCCATAATTCATTCCCACCACACCTACAAAAATAATCACAAGGAACTGGTGTAGAATACCAATTCTTTTGTATTAGGAAGGCAGTTTTCAAAATTAAATGGTATTGGTTCATTTGGTTGTTTAATAAATATCTTGCAGATGCCTATCATAAAGCCAAATACCAAACTGACCATTTAAGTTGCAGGAATTTGTACGGTCTTGATATTTTACTATTTTAAAGTAACAGTTTACATTTGAGTGCTTACCACAATATGTAATACCAATAAGCTCCCTAGAAATCTAAACATTTATAAAATACACCAGATGCTACTGTCTCATGCCTTGCTTTGCAATCCTGGATTGCTTTCTACTATGGAGATGATGTAAGAAATATAAGCTAGATATCTCTTCTATGGGATCACCAGCCATGTCTCAACTAACTTTTATCAGTGGAGACTCTCAGTACATACATATTTATTTATTATAAAACTCTTCGGTACTGATCATTAGGTAATTCCGGTAAATGTGGGCGCGTAATAATAGTTAAGAATGTCAGCCCCATTTCATTTCAGCTTGATCCACTGCAGGAAAGCACAAATTAGATGAAAGCAATTTCCCCAAGAACAACTCACTTCCTTGAGATGAGACATAAACTTGGGTGAACAATGATTTGTCACAATTTATTTTTGAGGGTAGTGGTTTAAAAAAAGTGCTAATGTAATCTTTTCAGAATGAATCCTTTTAAAAATGCATTAATTCTCCCGTGAATATAGCTTATAATTAAAAACCTATACATGTAATTTTACTTTTCTAAATTTTTACATATGACCATATATAATAAATATGGAAATCTTAAAATCTTCATTATCTTTAAAATTTGATGGCCTTTAAATCTGAATTTGGATTTGGTGAGTCTGACGGATTATTCTTAGTGACTCTATTGGGTACCACCAATTCAGATTCAACATTATTTCTGCAAGTCTCAGAAGCATTAAGTTTTGTGAATGGATAGAGGGTATTAACATCCTGGTGGTTTTTCACTACATTGAGATGACCAGAGAACCTGAGTGTGAAAGATCATGGAGAGGAGTGTAAGAAATGGCACTAAAGGTATCACTGACTTCTCTCTATTTACTCAGATTCTGCAGGATACAACAGAAGGAACAAAGCAGGTTGTGTTGCTGCTACTGTTGCAATGACCAAGGATCCTCAGTCTCATAGCCATTGCAGTCCATTGTTTAAGATGTGAGCTTGTTGTTGCTTATTCAGGCAAAAGTCAGAATGCTTATTTGTTTTATGTCTGTTTTTTAATGAGGGTTTGATTAGACAGCAATAAAGACAAAAGTAAATAGGAGAAATGTTTATTAATAGGTCCCTCCATCCCTATCAACCAAAGAAAAGGCATACCTTAAAATACTGTCGTGAAATGTCTAGGGTGTGTCTGTCTGTGTTCTTGCCACCCTTCACCTTTAAGTAGCTTTTCAAAAATATGTTATAAACATGTTGCTTCATCCTTGCCCTTTTAGCCTGTTAATGTCTAACTTAAGTAAAGCAGGATGCAATCCCCAGCAAGTTATCTGTTTCTCCTTTCTTGGACCATGCAAATCAAAACAGTCTTCTTCTAAGGAGGGTGGTGAAAAGTTGTGCCAATTGTGTTCATACTTCAGCTCTTCCAACATTCTTTAGTTTATCTTAAATGAGACATTCTCATCTTTGGGCTTTAATTATTCTGTTTAAAAATAAATTTTCAAAGATACTCTGAAGAGAAACTAAGAAAAAAACAACAAAATAAAAGATTTACCATAATGCAGGTACATAAATATGAACTAAAAATACTTTTAAATTAAAAATTAATCTGTTTTATTTTAAAAATTAATCTAATTAAAATTACAGATTAGGCTGGATAGAATTGATCCATTGCTGAAGCTTAAAAACAAACTAGCTATAAATGTTACTAGTTTTCTACACTGCTGTTACAAGACTTGACTGACATCCGTGATGTACTCTGTAATATTTTTGAAATGATGAAATGTGTGATCCAGAGACTTGAAATATTTCAATACTTGTGTATAGGAATTTTCTTCCATGAACTAGAAATGAAAAAAGTGAGAATGTTTCCTTGCTCAAATCACATTAAGTGGATTCCCTTACATTACTTGCATTCATTTTTAAGATAGTCATAAATGGTTACATAAAATACAGGAATATTATCTGTTGAAGAAGTTGATGGTTTTTATAGTCAATGTATGTATTCAAATGATAAATGTTTCTGCATAATCTCTGACCCAACAATACCATTCCATGCCACTCCAAGAATTCTTCCATCAAAAGTAAAAGCTCCAGGACATCAAGACATGAACCTCTATGTCCATTACCACATTTCTTGAAATCATAAAACTGTTTGGAACTTAATAAATGTTTATCAATGGGTTTTGACTGAATGAAATTATGGCTCACTCATAGTACACATTACTGGGCATCTACTAAAGGTAATATGGTAGTGATATATGCTAGATATCATTAATATAATAGAAACACAATGTACTAAAAGTGTTTTGCAACTAAAAATCACTATACATTGTATGGCTTTAAAAAGGAATGAAATGCTGCTACATGCTATAACATGGATAAACTTTGAAAACATTATGTTAAGTGAAAGAAGCCAGACACAAAAGGACAACTATTATATGATTCCACTTATATGAGGTAGTTAGAATAGGCAAATTATAAACCCAGAAAATAGAATAGAGTTAACCACAGGGTAAGGGGAGGGGAGAAATAAGGGGTTATTGTTTAGTGAGTACAGTTTCTGTTTGGGATAACAAAAAAGGTCTTAAAATGGATAATGGTAATGGTTGCTCAACATTGTGAATGTACTTAATACCAATAAATGATACACTTAAAAATGGTTAAAATGGTAAATTTTACATTATGGGACATTTTACCAAAATAAAAAAATTAAAATATACTATAAAATAAAGTACAAATTTACCTCATACTAGGCATACTATGAAGTTTGCATAAAATTGCACTTATTTTAGGAGCTTATATGGTTATTATCATATTTGGGGACATGTAAAGAAAGCAACAGCTTAAGTAGTCCTCTTGAGTTCTTTCTCTCCATCTTTCCAACCTGGTGTTTTCTAGATTAATGGTTATGTCACGCCTCTCTTTGAATACTAGCACCAGTAGGAATGCTAGCTAGTACTGGTTTCCTTAAGTATCAGCTAAAAAGTTTAATGTATTTTTATGCTGGTAATTGTTTTAGAACCTGGGAGGGATGTCATTGTTTTCTTAACTTGCCAAAAGCAAATACAGTACTGTAGACAGCATTACTAGAAAGAAATAGTAACTTTGAAGTAGACATATGTCCATCCTAAGCAAACTGAATATATTTCAAAGCAGACCACACCACTCAACTGCTGGCAATGTTCTTCCACATACTTGGCAGTATACTACTCGAAGTCTGAGAACTGTTTCTTTTTTGTAAAAATGATTTTGATTGGAAAACCCTGAATAAATCCTTTGGAATGTGTAACGTTTAGAGCTCCTTCTGGGATTCCTTTTCCATGAATCAAGGTTCTTTGATTCACTATCCTCCTTGGCACTTGCTTCCTAGTCATCTCAGCAGCCTTTGTGCCAGTGCTAATGAAGAGCTCCCAGTTTAGGTCCTAAAGCAGGGAGAACAATAAAAGGAGAACCTCATTTCAAGTACCAGAAATGTCTGGGCTATAAAGGACACACATATTGTCAAAGTAAGCCCAGAGTGGGGTGACATCACCAAGGTCATTCCTGGCTCCACGTCCCCCACAGGAGGAACAACTAACAATTACTTGGAAACAGGACACTATTTGAGAGAATCCTAGAACATGGAGGTGAGGCTGAAGCACCCCCGTGCACCACAGAGACCAAGACAGACTGCATTAGAAGGGTGAGAAAAGGAGCTTGACCACACTGCCCCTCCCCCAAGCCAGTGGAGCACCATGGGTGAGGTCTCCCCTGAACCTCTGGTTCCTCCAGTAGGGGAAGAGAACTGGGGGACAGCAAGCACCACCACTAGCATTGGGGTTGCTTTGTGGGAGCCACTGCTCTAATCTGCTCCACTGGGATTGCAGGGGAATCTGCAGGGTTTGACCACTAAAAGTTGGACTTTTAGTGATGAAGGGGGAAGGGGCATGCAACAGCCAGCACATGGATTGTGACCGATGGAATTCATACCTGCAGTGCCCAAGTAGTGATCACAACTGGCACCTTTGCTTATCTACAGAGCCAGGTTGGTGGGACACTACAACCGGGGAACTCAGCAGGGTACAGATCCACCTGATATGCATCTGGCCCTTGAACCTGGTTTGCCAATACCCAGGGAAAGAGCAGAGTCACAGCCCACCCACTGTGGAGAGTGTCTTCTGGCCATCTGACCAAAAGGGCTGGCAATAAATCCTGGAAGCTATTTGGCCCAGTCGTGCTCCAGCCAAGAGGCAGGCAGCCAGAGCTCATCACTGGCTCTGGTACAAAGCAGAGCCAGTATCAGGTGTGGAGGGATCCTGTACCATGCACAGGCAGGGAGATTAATTCATATCCAAGGCTGAGAGGAGCTCCCAGCTCCTCCCAACTGGGGAGCCTGTTTGAGAAATTAAGAGTCGCCTGGAGTGGTCCCTCCTCATCCCACCCAGGCAAAGGAACTGGGACTAGCCCCATCCCATCTGCTGTGGAGAGTGTCTTCCTGGCCCATCTGACTAGAAGGATTGGTGACAACTCCTAGAAACTGTGCGGCCCAGCAGTGCTCAAGCCTAGAGAAGGGTAGACAGAGCTGATAGTCTGCAAAGCCAAGCCAGTGGCCTTGTTCAGCCACAGAACGTGGAGTGTGGATCAGCTTGAGTTAAGACAACAAAGAGCTTTACTGGCTTTAGAGCTGCTTCTCCTGCTGCACCCAGGCAGGAAATCTAATTCATAGCCCTACTCATCACTGAATACAGCCTTCAGCACGTCCAACTGGGGAACCTAACCAGAGAACATGGGAAGCTGTACAGCCCATTAAACAGCCCTAGATACAGTGGCACTTGAACAGACAGCACAGCCTGTGGCCTCCCCCTTCTGCAGGGCAAAACCACTGCCCTCACCTGACCAGGGAATTAAGTGCACACTCTGGCCTGATTTGGGTTCCCAAACAATGAACTATACAGGCTCTGGGTCCTGTCCAGAGCCAGGTCCTATACAAGCTCTGATTCTCTGCCAGGAAACTAATTCATAGCCCCATGTACTACTACTACTGAATATAATACCCAGTTAAGTCTGGTGGAAGAGCCCAATTATTCAGATATGCAGATACCAATGTAAGGAATCAAGGATCACAAAAATTAGGCAAATAGGACACCACCAAAGGAAAGTAATAAAACTCCAATAACTGACCTTAAAAAAATGAAGATCTGGGCTTCCCTGGTGGCGCAGTGGTTGAGAGTCCGCCTGCCGATGCAGGGGATGCGGGTTCGTGCCCCGGTCCGGGAGGATCCCACATGCCGCAGAGTGAGCTGTGCCCATGAGCCATGGCTGCTGAGCCTGCACGTCCGGAGCCTGTGCTCCGCAATGGGAGAGGCCACAACAGTGAGAGGCCCACACAGCGCAAAAAAAAAAAAAAAAAAAAAAAGAGAATATCTTTGAACTCTCAAAGAATTCAGAATAATCCTCCTAAGGAAGTTTAGTGAACTACAAGAAAGCACAGACAGCTAAGTGAAATTAGGAAAACAATGCATGAACAAGACAAGAAGTTTGACAAGGAAGTAGCAACATCAAAGAAACAGGAACACTAGATTTTAAAAATACAATAACTGAACTGAAGAATTCAATAGAAAGTTTCAAAGGTAGAATCGACCATGCAGAAGAAAGAATCAGCAGACTGGAGGACAGGACTTTAGAAATTACCCAGTGAAAGGAACAAAAAGCAAAAGAATAAAAAGAGTGAAGAAAGCCTATGGAAATTATGGGACACAATAAAGTAAACAATGTTCATGTATGGGAATTCCAGAACAAGAAAAGAGAGAGAGAAAGGGAAAAAAAAGTATATTTAAAGCAATAATGGATGAAACCTTCCCAAACCTAGGATGAGAAATGGACATCCATATCCATGAAGTCTAAACAAGCCCAAATAGGTTGAACTCAAATAGGGCTACTCTGAGACACATTGCAATTAAATCATCAAAAGTCGAAAACAAAGAAAGAATTTTAAGACCAGCAAGAGAAAAGAGAGAAGTTACATACAAGGGAACCCTGGGATAATTGGATATTCACATGTAAAAGAATGAAATTGGACCAATATCTTATACACAAAACTAACTTGAATTGGATTAAAGACTCAAATGTAAGACCTGAAACTATGCAACTGCCAGAAGAAAACATAGGAATAAAGCTCATTACATGGGTTTGGTAATGACTTTTTGGATATGACACTGAAAACACAAACAACAAAATAAAAAATAAACAAATGGAACTACATCAAACTAAAAAGCTTCTGCACAGCAAACGAAAACAAAAACAAATCAACAAAGTGATTGAAAAGACAACCTATAGAATGCAAAAAAACATATTTGTAAACCATATATCTGATAAGGGTTAATATCCAAAATAAATTAAAAATTCATACAAATCAATAGCAAAAAAAAAAATTACCCAATTAAAAAAGTGAGCAAAGGACCCGAATAGACATTCCTCCAAAGAAGACACACGAAAAGCCAACAGGTACATGAAAAGATGCTCAATACCACTAGTCATTAGGGAAATGCACATTAAAACCACATTGAGATATTACCTCACACCTGTTAGAACAGTCATCCTCAAAAATGTCAAGAGATAACAAATGCTCGTGAGGATGTGGAGAAAAGGGAAGCCTTGTGCTGTTGGTGGGATTGTAGATTGGTAAAGCCAGTATGGAAAACAGTATGGAGGATCCTCAAAAATTAAGACTAGAACTACATATATCTAGCAACTCCACTTCTGGGAATATATCCAAAGAAAATGAAAACACTAACTCAAAAAGATATCTGCACCCCCATGTTCATAGCAGCATTATTTATAATAGCCAAGACATGGAAACAATCTAAGTGCCCATTGATGGACAAATGGGTAAAGAGGTTGTTTTATATATTTATAGATATATACGTATTATATGTATACACACACACACACACACACACACTGAAATATTATTCATCTGTAAGAAAACAAAGAAATGCTACCATTTGAGACAACAGAAATGGACCTTGAAGGCTTTATGCTAAGTTAAATAAGTCAGAGAAAGAAAGGCAAACACTATATGATCTCACTTATATGTGGAACCTAAAAAAAAAGAAAACAATCATAGAAAAAGAGATCAGACCTGTGGTTACAGGAGACAGAGGGTCAGGGGAGGGGAAATTGGAGGAAGATGGTCAAAGGTACAAGCTTCCAATTGTAAGATAAATACATACTATGGACATCATGTACAACATGATGACTACAGCTAACACTGACGTGTGATATATAGAAAAATCGTTAAGAATAAATTCTAAGCATTCTCTTCACAGAAAAGTATTATTTGATCTCATTTATATAAATTTGTGTGTTTGTGTGAGAGAGGACAGAATACAAAAATGCAAAAAGAAAAGTTGTAAAGTACGAAGCTGCTTAGGTTTATATCTCATTCTATAACAGATAACAATTTGTTTAATTTTAATAGGTACAAAAATAAATATTAAGCATACAACAAGCAAAAAGAAAAACTGAGTCCAGCGTAGATGTCCTTAAAGCATTTGCAAAGGAGGGCTTTATTAGGTCCGCGAACACCTGCAATTACAGGCAAAATTCTATGTGTGTGTGTTGTGTATGTACTTGGGGAGTGGACGCATAGCCTTTATTGAATTATTAAAGGGGATGTTAAGACCCAAAAGTTTAAAAAGCACTGGAAAGCCTGACCACAAAACCATTTTAAACTACTCTGATTATGTTTTTATAGTTTTCCTTCACTCGTTAACACTTCAAAGAACAGCATGTGAATGTGGAAAGAATCTCTGCCATTTAGGTAAGATCTCTGAGTCTCAGTGTAAAATTAGCATATAGTAGAAGGATGAAATTATACACCAGAGATGAAAGTACCTAGCAGAGCGCTTTAAGACTAGTACTTATTTATGCAAGACATCTTCCCCTGCTTACTTGTTTTCAGTAGAATGAAAGCATACTGAAAGCTGGTACAATGTCTTCTTTAAAGTTTTCTTTTGTAATGCTTACTATGCTTTTTGATACGGATGAGCCAATATCCACTTAAGGGCATGTAAGCTCACAATAACTTTTGTTGAATATAACTGTTTGAATGTACTTTCAGTATATTATTATATAGGGATTTTAAACTAAAATGTACCTGCACACACTATTTAGAGCCTAACTTGGATATTAGAGTAGGTGGATATACACCCCTGGAAAATAATAGCTAATTTCTTCACTAAAATCAAATTGCTGAACATCTACTTTGCATATACATAGCTAGGCACTGTATTATGAGTTTCAGGTAATAAAAAGTTGTTAGTCAAAGACTCTGCTCCCTAGGGTTATTTTACAACAGCAAATCATGTTCAAACTAAAGGATAGACCAAAATAGAAAGTGCCACAGGCATTTAGACAAGGGAGAAACACATCTGAAATGAGAAGGAAGGTGGGTATGGGGAAGGGTTCATGGAAGAGGCAGTGTATGCTGTGAGCAAGGTTTCAACGTGTAGCAGGGTGAGTGAAAGGAACAAATGAAGACATATAGTCGTGATATCATGAGGCACAAACTAGAAATAAACAGCACTTGTTCTAGGCTGGTCATGAGGTAATTTAAGGGGATTAGTGAGAAACTAGATAAAGAGATATCTCTTTATGTATTACTTATTAATAATACTTTTGAACACAAGTATTTAATTTTTAAAAAAAGAACAATATAGGGATAGGAGACTAGGAGGTACAAACTATTATTATAAAATGAGCTATAAGGATATACTGCATAGCACAGAAAATATAGCCAATATTTTATAACTATAAATGGAGTATAACCTTTAAGAATCGTGAGTCACTATATTTTACACCTGTAACTTATATAATATTACACATCAACTATACTTCAATTAAAAATGCTATTTTAGTGAATAAAACACTAAGCAGTAAAATTTTTAAAAAAGAACTTAGAAGAGAGCTTAAAAATAAAGACATAAAGAGCAGGTTGAAACAGCGCAGAAATCTGGCAATTAAGAGGCCATTGATAACTTTCAAAATAGCACTTTTTCTACCCATTCTCAGTGGAGGCAAAGCCTTATTAATCCTACTATTTCTTTTTCTGTTTTTCAAAATCTCAGGATAAGTCTATTTCAATTGTAGCTAATGGCAGTAATGCAGCACCAGAAAATGCCTTTTGTAAAGAGAGGGCAACTTTGTGAATCCTAAGTGGGTACTCAAGTCTTAAATTACTGATAACACTGACCACCCACCAGACTAAATGTTTTTCTTTACGTGATTGGAAAGCAACAGATTGATTTCAATTCTATCTTGTCATATCTACAAAAAAGTTCCTACAGTTCATTTAGCAACTAATAGAATACATCCTTCTATTTGGTATTACTCCTCCTTAACACGGGGCAATTAATTTTTCCTTTCTCTGGGAAACGTTTTTAACAAAGGAAATAGAGTCATAAATTAGTTTCGGTTAGGAAACCATACAACTATTTCTACCTAGGGCTTGGAATTTAGAAACTTTCCTCAGAAATTGTTTAAATATAACGAAGTCCAAATTCAGAAATACCTTAAATTTAATTATCTTAGTTGCACTAAAATAACAAATTCTATTTTCTATCTTGTTTTCTTTCTTCCCCAGAAGGCTTCTCCAACCCTAATCCATAACTTCATGCATTCATCTCACCTATACAATCACTGGCAGGTATGATGCCGGCTTTGGCGGCTCCAGTCCCCTAATCCTGACCCATTTCTTGCCAAAGAACTCAGCTTCTTCAGAAACAAAGTAACAGACATTTCAATTTCTAACCATCATTAGCATATTTTCATGTATTAATACTCAACATAAAAACACCTTTCAAAATTACAGAAATTTTTACTGTACTTAAGATCAATTGCACTCACCTGTATTTCATAAACCTTGGGCTACTTTCTAAAAAATGAATTATTATTTTAATATGTTTTTCACTTATTATTCAGAATGATTATTCATATAATTAAATATTTTACAATTAGGTAAGAAAGGTGGAAAATAGTTTTGCTCTTCTTGTTCTTTGTTCTCTCTTCTAGTTGGTGTGCCTGAGCCAAAATTTTAGAATATTGAAAATTTAATATTTCAAACCCAAACCGCATTTAAAGATAATAATAACAACCAGCCAAAACAATATCGGTCCAGAGGTTTGCATGGTCCGGGGAACAGTTCTCTGAGGGGGCCATTTGGAGTGGGATTTGCCCACCCCCCTCCACTCCTTCTGCCTCATATACTGAAGATAGAGACAAAGAAACCAACTCAACTCTTTCCAAAGTGTATCTATAAATAGAGAATTTGTAATCAGAAAAACAAGAACGATATATAATAGAAGTAACATGATTTTTCAGAACCAGTATCTTGTTCTAAAGCAATATTTAAAAAAGAAGGTAAGAAGGTTAGCTATAAACCCTGGACCTCTTTTTCATTGGTCTCCTATTTTAATTTGTTAAAATAAAATCCATGGCCTTTTGAGTCAAACTGTCTCTTTAATTTCAGATTTAAAGATAACAAATCTCTTTTTAAATGGAATATTGGCACACAGACACCACACAGTCTGGCTTATTGCAACTGTTCTCTGTTGGTGAAGTGGCACATTTGTAATCCCCACCATAGCAATCTTCACCATTTCACAGAATATCATTCAATTGTACATCCCTAGGTGGGCAACAAGAATCGGCACTTGAGCTCAGCAGCAAAGCGTTTGTGGGGAAATCCTAGGTCAGAACCCCTAAAAGGGGAGACTAACTTGAGGATGCCCAAATAACCTGAGGTTTACCTTGGCCACCTCCCCTGGCTTTCTGACTGCCTGTGGGAAAAGCCTCTCTGGAATCTCTTTTGAGGTTATTGGGGGAATCCTAGGACAAACACACTGCTTGCTTTTGCAGGAGGACTTGCCCCACACCCTACCCAGCTAGGTGTCTCACAACCTAGCTGGACTAAAAAAGCTTCAAGAAAAACGGGACAGACTGACATTTGCATTTCTACTTCCACCTATTCTTAGGCACGTGGAGCAAAATATGTAGGTATAGCCCTCTTTCTCACACCCCAACAGATTCTGCTGTCCTCGAAACCCATCTGGTAGCTGCAGTGACTACAATGAAGGGAGTTATCGGAAACCATGTTGGTACTGGGTTTAAAGGATTTTTCATGCCATGCATTTTGGGGAAGGACACAGATAATAGTCCAAACATGGTATAAGGCCATGTCCTTTCTGGGTCCTTGAAAAATCAGTCAGGGAACAGAGGTGGTGGACAGGAGCTGACAAGAGCTGGCTTGTTAATGAGCACAGCATCCCCGGGGTGGGGGGTGGGGGAATCAATGAAATGATTGACAAGAGAAGATGGTAAATGAAGGGAGAAGTGGGGACAAGTGCTGCTCAACCCAAGCTGAACTCCAGGAGGTAAGTTTCTCCTCTAATTTGAGATTCTTTCTAAAGGTTCAGTATTGAAGTGGGTGTTTGACGTTGAAATGTGCAGACCCATTCTAATAACTGGAAAGGGAGAAGACTGAGGAAGGCAAAAGGAGAGGGAAGATTTCCGATTACTTCTCGAGGCTGCTGACAAGAACCTGCTGCTCGCAAACCAGAAATTAACCAAGCGAAGGTTGAAGGTAGCAACGTAAAAGTGAAACTCAAATTATTTTACATTCTGAATCCTCTTCAATATCGAAGCGAGTGTGGCACAGCAATGGTTGATTATCTTAAGATTACAGAGGCTGACCGCCTTCTTTGTTTGCCCAGTAACACCGCTCCTCCAATAATCTCAAGCACTTGGCTGATTAATATTTCAATTCCAGTTGCTGCTCTTTTTCCCATTGCAGAAGGCGGCAGGGATATTCCCCTTCTTCCCTCTGTATTACAAACCCCATTACTAACCAAGCAGAAAGCACCGCGCAGTGTGGCCGAGGCTAATAATAGCCGGGCTGCTTACCTTCTCCGGAGGGATCGAATCAGCGCATGTCCCCGCGCCGGCTGCCCCGGGGCCGCAGTGCCGCCGCGCCGGGTCTGTGCTTGGTCAGTTCGGCCGGCCCCCACCCCACCTGCCAGCTGCAGCAGCTGCTCCCGCCGCTCCCGCCGCCGAGCTCCGGCCGCAGGAAGTCATCCCCCGCGCCGGGCCGGATCGCCACATTCCGCGCCAGCCGCGGGGGGAGAGGGGCCTCTCCCTGCTGCGGGGACCAGCTCCTGGAAACTGCGCTCAAAGATCGCTACCCTTCCCGGTTGTAGGGTTATTTTCTAGGAATGCTTTTACAGAAGAAGCGTCGCCGGCTGGTGGACCGAGAGAGAAGAGCCAGAGTGACTTTCTCTGCAGAGCGCCTTACCTCTGAGCGCTCCCCTGTCACTCCCGCGGCATGGACAGCTCCATTCCGCTGTGTGGGTTTTCCACCCTCTTCATCTTCCTTATCTGTATTGTTCATTTCGCTGAATTTGAGAGTGGGATTAGCTTTGAAGATATCATTCAAACACTCCGAAAATATTTTAAATTGGCGACTAGTTTTTCTAAGCCCCTGTAGCAAGCTCCACTTTCCCTCAACACACACACACACACACACACACACACACACAGTTACTCGCACGTACACACCCAGCCAAACCACTCACAATTAGGAAAGCTGGGACCTCTCGCCCGCCCTCTTGCCTACGTAATGGAACAGGAAACTCCCAAAGGAGTGGGGAAGTAGGACCGGCTAGCGAAAGCACTCGAGGAAAGAGAGAGGGGTCGCCCCAAGATTTTGTTGCTGTTCAGTAGTGTCCTTAGTGGACAGATGTTCCCCTTCTAACCCCCTGGCCCCGCCCCAAGTGGAATGGCTGGTCTGGTGACCGCTGTAACATTTGGAAACAAAGAAGCTGAAGCCACATTAACAGGTGGCTGCATCTCTTTCTTTCCCGAAGGATTTATCAGAATTGGCTTTAGGAATAATATTAGCATATACGTATATAAGAAACCCTTTCCTTCTCTCTTTAAATTGGCACCACCTATTAACAGGTTTCTCTCTCTCTCTCATTTTCCTCCCTCCCTCCTTCCCTCCCTCCCTCTCCTAAGCTGACCAGATCATCAGTTTCCGGACTTAAGGGGGAAAAAAGGCCAAGGATGTGCTCTCTTTACAGCTGAACCAGGGCTTATTTTCCCGGTGTTCAGCCATTCCCAAGTAGAGAGGCTTTTTGACACTAGGGTTCTCTGTGAGTGAACTTCTCACATTCAGCTTGCTTTTGGAATTGCCCATCACTAGGTCCAGGCCAGTTTTATCCTTGGATTTGTCCAGCAACCTAAACAGTATAATTGCACAAGGCCAAGGCAGTACTTTTAATCTAGGAAGAGTTCCCAACTCTCTGTTTAGCAGTTCCAAAATTAGGAGGTAGTGTAGCAAACAGTTTCAACAAGGCTCAGTAAGAATTCTTGACCCTAGAATGCGGGCTTTTTAAAAGCTGGAACAACCTAATTCATCTCTCTGAGTTTCACTTTCATAAAATTAGACCTCACCAAAGAGCAGGGGATTCTTAATATGTATCAAAGTGTATGTGGAATCTGGATGGGAATATTACATCTTTAATTTCACTAACCTCTAGCTGCAATTTAGTATTTAGCATGTCCTTTAAATCTAAATGCAGACAACAAACCACAATAATATTAGGAGTACCTGTGACTATATCCCCAGCAGATACCACAGACAATTTCCTAAGGCAGTTTTTATAGTTATCTCAAAGTATCACTAGTCTGATGTTACAATCAACTCATCATTACCTTTTTTGTTTTATCTAATAGACTATATCTATTTTAGAATGGTTTTAGATATACAGAAAAATTAAGGGGATAATACAGAGTTCTTATATATCTCATTCCCAATTTCCTCTATTATTGACACCGTACACTAGTGTGGTAGCTTTTTTACAATTAACGAGCCAATATTAATACAATAATATTAACCAGAGTCTGTACTTTATTCAGATTTCCTTGGCTTTTGCCTAGTGTCCTTAATTCCATTTCAGGCTTCCATCCAGGACACCACATTACATTTAGTTATCAAGCCCCCTTAGGCTCCTCTGGGCTGTGGTGGTTTCTCAGGCTTTTCTTGTTTTTGATAACCTTGACAGTTTCTTTTTTAAATGTATTTATTTAATTTATTTATTTTTGGCTGTGTTGGGTGTTCGTTGCTGCGCGTGGGCTTTCTCTAGTTGCGGAAAACGGGGGCTACTCTTGGTTGCAGTGCGCAGGCCTCTCATTTCAGTGGCCTCTCTCATTGTGGAGCACGGGCTGTAGGCGCGTGGGCCTCCGTAGTTGCAGCACATGGGCTCAGTAGTTGTGGTTCACGGTCTCTAGAGCGCAGGCTCAGTACTTGTGGCGCACGGGTTTAGTTGCTCCCTGGCATGTGGGATCTGCCCAGGCCAGGGCTCGAACCCGTGTCCCCTGCATTGGCAGGCGGACTCTCAACCACTGCGCCACCAGGGAAGCCCCTATAATATGATTCTTGTGTCAACCCTGACAGCGCTGGTGAAATCCTTTGCTACAAAAATATGTCTCTGCCTTATAGTTTTGTTTCAGTATTAGTTTCCACATTTGCCAGCAAGATACTTTTCATCCTACTAAACTAATAGGCCACTTAGTTGAATACTGGATAAAATACAAATGGCAGAGAATTCTCCATTTCTGTTTATAATTTTAAAAATTTCAACTAAAAGTGCAAAGCTTTTATCAATTTCTGTAGCTTGCTCTCTTCCTAAACCTACTTGCTTCTTCCATCAATATTTAAGTTTCTGGTTTTAAATAACTGTGACTCTCCTTTAATGTGTTCTCTGTTAAAGGCTTTCTCTCCCTTTAGAAGTGTTAGTAGGAGAAGTGGTATTTTTGTAGGAAGAAAACTGCATCTTCTCTACTACCCAGCTGTCAGGACTATAGAGCTACATCCTCAGTTGTATAATCAGAAACCTGGCCTGGCATCAACTAGTGGGATTAATAACCACTTTTTCAATTCCTTGCAATTAAAATATTTACATCAACTTCTCTTTGTTTTAACAATAGCATATAGAACCCAGTGTGGGTGTGGCTCATGATTCTGCTTCTCTGACTCATGATCTTAGACTTCTTGCTTCCAACTTCCTAATGAATGTGCCCTTTAGCAATTGCTGGGGGCCAGGTTTGTTTACTGCTACTCCTTTCCAACAGTTCAAGGCCACGAGGCATCTCTTGAATGTATTTCTTTGCTACAAAGTATTTCTCTCCCCTGCCCTCACCCCACTCTCAGGTTCTGTTGCTTATTTAAGATTTGCATCTGTAAAGAGTCCTTTGGGTTTGTTTCCTTGGTGGACTGGCTGTCTTCCAAGATTTTGTTGTTAATCTTGTCTGACAGTTTAAAGATGACCTTTTGGTGTTTTTATAAAACTTCTCAAGAAAAGGAAAACAGAAGTGCTCATCTAACCCTCTTCTAAAGACTATGCAAAAAAGCCAGTTGTTTTAAAACATTATGGCTGGTGATATAAATGGCTGCAGCATATTATATCTACACCTGCATGTTTTTAACTTCCAGAAACTAAAAATCAGCTCTGCAACATGCAATCAGCCATGAAGAAAGAAACAAACAAAAACCCAGTATTGAAAATTTTCTGCCTGATACCTGAATGTATTGGTGAACAAGCCTGCTACTTCTAGTATTTACATAAAGACAGTAGTCAAATAACCAATGCAGTAAAACAAACAATTCTTCTGTGAGAAAAAAAGAATGATGCTACTTAGAGTTGATGGACATGAACTTTAGGAATTTTAGAGCTGAAAATAATCTTGGAGGCCTCCTTTTATAGATGAGGAATATGAGGTCTATGGTGGTTAAGTGAATTGTCCAAGCCAGAGATGGGACTAGGGTCAAAGTTGAGGTCTTCTGCCAGGATGTTGAGCTTACTCTTTGAACTTGCTGGGTGTTTACATATTGCATCAACAGAGCCCATATGTACTGGATTTTCTTCCATTTACTGATAGAAGCAAGTTAGTGCCTTTACAGGTATTGTAGTATAAAATCAGCCCATTCAGTCAAACTAGTCAAAAATTAGTCAATCTAGGACTCCCAAAGAGACAATGCTTTGCAGGCTTTTTCTTTTCTTTTCTTTTCTTTTTCCACTGGAAATGGGAATTAGATAGATAATGCATGTTTGTGTGTATGTATGTATGTATGTATGTATATATATATATATATGTATATATATATACTTATATCTTGTTCAAATTTAAAAGAATACAATTTTTTATAGTCTATGTATGACATAAAAATAGAACATCATTAATCAAATACATTTTCAGTATTTATTTTTGTATGTAACTTCCCTTCTTTATGTATCTATACAGTTTTAAAGATAACGGAACAACACAGAAATATTATTCACTTTCAAGCTAACACTGATAAATAATGTTTTGTCAGTGCCCTAAATTATGTAAAGACTAAAAGTTCCATTGTTCTATCTATTCTATGGAAAGTGGTTGATGTTTAGCTATGAAATAATGTATCAATCTCAGGAAACAATTCTTAGGTTAAAAAACTCATTTTCCCCGTGATGTCTTTTCACAAAGATTTAATTCAAAGAATTTGCCTTTGTAAGATCTCCATCACTTTTCACCATTGTTCCCATGCATGTTCCTGTTAAGAGTGCCTGATTCTGTTGCTAAGCAACCCTGCAGTCTTGTTGGGTCATGATGATGAACTAATAATTATTTAAAATGTGTCTGTTTGGATAGGGTCTTTTAAAGAATATCGTGATACTTTTGTGTAAGAGGCTGGGTAAGAGGGTTCTTCATTTCAACTTACAGTTCGACAGGAATATAAGTGAAAGAATGATGTTTTCCAGAAGAGTTGGAAGAATGCCAAGAGTACACTAAAAAGCACTAGGTCTTACTTCCTCCCGGTATGCTTTTTTTCTAGAAAAGGGTAAAAGTCAGTCAGATGACAAGTCAAGAAATTTACCAAAGGACTTCAAAGAAATATGAGGAACATCAATATTCCTCTTATTGACTAGATTAAATTATTATGTTTTTCCTTCTCATCCCAAATTCTTAAGAAAAATTGTCAAGCCATATTATGTTGAAAAATAAGTCCCATGTAAGCGAGACATGGGTATTTGAATTTTATCAGGCTTCCAGAGAAAACTAAATTGTTGATTAAATCCTCATCCTGCTTGCTCTTGTCCCAGACATCCCTCTCCAGTTCAGGAATATCCTCCTTTAAATAGCTTATTTAACCATATGGGACTGATGCCAGTAGCCTTAATATTTTCTGTACGGTATACTGCGATATATAAGGGGACTACCATCATATCTCTAGCATGTAGTGAGAGTTAGTAAATAGCATTCCCAGTGTGTATCTGGAAAAACAAAAAGGTTGTTCCTTTAAACCATCTTTTTTGGTGATAAAGCAAAGAATCAAAGGTATTTCATTACTAAAGAATCCGAGAATGTCCTAACTCTAAGAGAAGAGCACTTCTAATGTCATCTCAAAATCCATCCAATCCAGAAGCAGAGCTGATGGTGCTACCAAGAGACAGAGTCTCCTTGTGGTGACACCACCTTCAAAAGTTTTGCAAGGTACCCCCAAACATCACCAGTTTTCTTTACAACCTTGTTTGTCTCTAGTATTTAAAGACACATCTGATACTTATTGATTCTATTTATATTTTGAGGGTGATCCCTTCTTAGGGATATCATCTCATATGCAAAGTTAAAAGTATTGATCATGTTTCTCTCCTAAACTTAAACTATTATAATTTATGTTTAAGGCAGCCAAATTTAACAGCTTTGGGGCCATAAAGGTGAGTGGTTAAATCTTGGTTCACTGTTCTGTAGGTGGTATATGGCCACTCCAGGTATCAGTTTTCTTACTTATAAAATAGGGTTTGCAGTGCTTTCTTCACAGATAAAGGATTAAATTTGATATGCTAACATAGTGTCTACCATATAGTGTACATTAAATGTGAGCCCTCTTTCCTATCTCCACTGGGTGTGGCCAACTTCTAGTTTTCTAGGATTTACTAGAAAATTTCATACCTTCTAGGAATATATGGCTTCTGATCATATTCCCTTACCATCTTCATTTTACTAAACTAAAGGCTCTTAATTTTTTTGTAATCCCCACATTCTTATTTCCTATCTCAGCTACTTTTCTGTTATTTTTTAGAATTCAGTTTATTTTAGCAGGCATTAATTGAGGTAAGGGGAATTACAGTAGGTCCTGTGGTTACAAATGTAAACAGGATCCCTGTTCTCAGGTACCTTACAGTCTAATGTCAAGAGTAGTAAACAGACAAAAAATTGCAATTTGACCTGATAAATTCTGTGATATTGGTAAGCCTGTGACAACACAAGGGAAATATCTAAATCAGATTAGGGAGGATGGGAGATTAAAGGTAAAGGAGCTTGCCGTACTTGTAGGCTTTTCTCTAGAGTTGGCAAACATCTTTACCTGTGTTCAAGGTTTAGATTGACCAAGACAGCCTTCACATTCCTTTCAGCTTAATAAAACTTTAGACAGGTTTCTTCCTGACTTATAGGCCCTTGACCTCCCCTTATTTAGAACATTTACTCTAAAAAACATGCAAATTCTTTTTTCACCCCTTTGACACGTAAATCTTCTTCTAGTAATCTTGCCAGATTTACAACCCAGGAATGTCTTTCTCACGGACATGGGAGCCATTTTTCGAAATGTAATCATCAAGAAAGATAGCACCGCATTCTCTGTGGGAGGGCAAGAGTCTAACTTCAATAAGTGCTGATTAGCAAACACAGATGGCCTAATCACATTAACCAGTCTCCTCCTAATGTCCTCCAGTACCAGTCCACTAGATCACTCCAGAATTGATAAACTGTCCCACCTTTTGTTTCAGCAGAGTTTAGTCCAATCTCTCTCTCCAACTGCAATCGTTTTCAATAAACTTTCCCTTGCCTGTTTAAGTCTGTCCTTGGACAGGATGCATCCAGGTTTTGTACAAGGGGAAAAAACTGACTTTTGCCCAATAATCTACTCACTGATGCCTGGCACTTGGTCAACTTTTGTAATTGCTGATTAAAATAAGTCCATCATGTCAATGTCTAGGGGGAAATGTTTTCAATGGCTCTAAACACTTTGAGCAGTGATAAATGAAATCTCTGAGTTCACCATCTTCTAACTGGAACTAGAATTATTTTTCCAAAAATAAATTTCTTTACACTTATGCACAAAATGAGCCTCTGCCTCCAAGAGACTGTGAGTAGGCTCAAGTATCCACTCGTCCTAATAGCTTTATACTCGTTCTTTTGGTATTTCAATTATCTCAAGTGTTCAGAATCATGAATAAAGTTGGGAGCAATTTGTGATGATGTTAATCAACTATAAATTACTCAACAAGGGCTCCCCTTATTATACTCTCCATGAAGCTCCCTAGAGGATCAGCTCAGGTACTGGCCTCATGCACAGTCTACATTGAGAGGATTTCCAATAATTGATGGTTTTAGCCAAAATTTTGAATTCTAAAAATGGATGGAAATTTGGAAATTCTATATCAATCATAGCAAATTACAAATTATCATCAAGAAAGAATGCATAATAAAAATTTCTAAAGGTTACTGTAGAAATTAAGCTTAAATTCAAATTTAATTCTAAGGTAAATAAAAATATGTACTCCATTTTCTTTTTTTCATTATAAAATTTATAAAACCAGAATTTTCGTTCTAATGTGCGCATCGGGTGTACTTGCTTTTTCTTTCCAAAAAAAGTTTCACTAACTTAAGGACATATACAACATATGGCACCTTAGAATTAAGGAAATATGGGAGAATGATTTTGATTACCTCCTCATGCTACATGAAAACTCATTCCTTCAAACTTTCTTGAACATTTTTTTAAAAGATGCCAGTTATCTAACTCATACAAACAACCATATATATATGTACATCTTTCTTGTTGGGGAACAGACTTATATTAGTGTAAATAAGTGGTCATTAAAGTTAATGTGTTCATTTTATATAGTTATAATTTAAGATATAGTAGAAATTGGTTTGAACATGATATATACCTTTTTAAAATATATTAGAGACTTATAGAACCACCTCACAGTGACTGTATTTGTCCATTATGAGGTTTAGAATATACTTTACTACTTAAATGAGTTGAGTATGATATTTTATCATTATACCTTTGCTTTTATCATATATTGTGGATGTAGAGTCTTTGGTCAGAAACACCCTCTATATTATAAAAACATCATTATAGAAAAATGCAGTATTCTTTTAATATATAATTTAACATGAAACTAGGACAGATTTTCAGCAGAAGAAGGGAGCTGCATATATTTGGCTTTTACTGGCAGGCCTGTTTCTGCCCAGTAATTACCCAGTCTTTACATACATGTTACAGTTCAGTGCTTTTAAGGAAATCCAGCTTTCTTTGCTCTCTGATCTTTTCTTCTCACAAAATACTTAGCAAACACATAGCTATTAGCTCCATAGGAAGTGGTTGTATATATCAGGTATTTTTCACAAGCCCACTTAACCAAGGTACCAAGTAATTTGACTAGAATCCAAACCAAATCAGTTGAAGAGCTAAGTGTGCAAAAAATCCTGTAACACACTAGATTCCAATGAGCCACAGTTTTATTAACACTGCATCATTTAGCAAACTCAGATGGGGTCTTTGGGTCTTTATGTTGAGTTTCTTTAATTGGCAAATGCTTAACAGCACACTTTATTGATTGATTGATTGATTTATTAAAGAATCATCTTTTCTTTAAATTTATTTATTTTGGGCTGTGTTGGGTCTTCATTGCTGTACGTGGACTTTCTCTAGTTGCAGGGAGTGGGGGCTACTGTTCGTTGTGGCGCGTGGGCTTCTCATTGTGGTGCCTTCTCTTGTTGCAGAGCACAGGCTCTAGGCACGTGGGCTTCAGTAGTTGTGGCACATGGGCTCAGTAGTTGTGGTGCATGGGCTTAGTTGCTCCACGGCATGTGGGATCCTCCCGGACCAGGGATCGAACCTGTGTCCCCCACATTGACGGGTGGATTCTTTTTTTTTTTTTTTTTTTTTTTTGCTGTACACGGGCCTCTCACTGCTGTGTCCTCTCCCGTTGTGGAGCACAGGCTCCGGATGCGCAGGCTCAGCAGCCATGGCTCACGGGCCCAGCGGCTCCCCAGCATGTGGGATCTTCCCGGACCGGGGCACGAACCTGTGTCCCCTGCATCGGCAGGCGGACTCTCAACCACTGTGCCACCAGGGAAGCCCCGGCAGGTGGATTCTTAACCACTGTGCCACCAGGGAAGTCCCTAAGAGCCCACTTTAAATGCAGTTACACAATGACATCATGATAAGAAATGCTATAGGAATATAGGCATAGAAAAAAAAAATTATCATCACTCACATATGCCCTGAGCATTTTCTGCTGAAGAGAGAATCTGAACTCCATAATGAGGGTACTAATACATTACATGCTTCTGATAGTAAGTTCTTATCACTTGAGAAATATCATTAAACATTATATCTCTGCAGCTTAATCCTTCTTAACCTGAAATATACCTTTAGAAATAATATTTTAAGAGTTAGAGAAAATTCAGCTAATACATAGCTATTTATCTAAATATTTACGTGAGATAATTATGGAGGCATTCTATTAATAATTTTGTGAAGACATTGTAATAACAATTTAGTCTTAGAATTTTAGAAAAAAATAAACCAATAAAAAGGTACTTCTTCTGGTTCAAACTGTACAAATGAAAATTCTGAACCTAAGTAAATTGGGCAAAGTATGTTGCTGTTTCATAAGTTAATGAAAGTAAATTTATTTATTAAATTTTTATTTATTTATAGTTTCATGGGTTTATAACACATAAGGTTCATGTGTATAATATTATATTTTGACATCTATATAAACTACAGTGTGCTCACCACCAAAAGGTTAGTTGTCAACTGTCATCATATTGTTGACCCCCTTTACCCATCTTGCCCTCCCTCCACCCCCTTCTCCTCTGCTAACCACTACTCTGTTCTCTGTATCTATTTGTTTCAGTTTGGTTTCTTCATTCATTCTGTTTTGCTTGTTTTTATATGCCACATATGAGTTAAATCATATGGTATTGGTCTTTCTCCATCTGGTTTATTTCACTTAACCTAATACCCACAAGGTCCATCCATGTTGTCCCAAATGCCAAGATTTCATCTTTTTATGGCTATTATTCCATTGTAAGTGTGTGTGTATCTTCTTTATCCATTCATCCATCAGTGAACACTTAGGTTGTCTCCACATCTTGTCTATTCTAAATAATGCTGTGATGAACACAGGGGTGCATATATCTTTTCAGATTAGTGTTTTTGTATTCCTTGGATAAACACCCACAAGTGGAATAGCTACATCATATGATAGTTCTAGTCTTAATTTTTTGAGGAATCTCCATGTGATTTACCATAGTGGCTGCACTAATTTACATTCCCACCAAAAGTGCACAAGGGTTCCCTTTTCTTCACTTCCTCTCCAGCACTTATTTCTTGTCTTTTTGATAATAGCCATTCTAATGGGTGTGAAGTGATATCTCCCTGTGGTTTTGATTTACATTTCCCTGATAATTAGTGATGTTGAACATTTTTCACATGCTTGTTGGCCATCTATATACCTTCTTTGGAAAAATATCTATTCAGTTTCTCTGCTTGTTTTTTAATTGGATTGTTAGCTTTTTTGTTGTTGAGTTGCTTGAATTCTTTATCTATTTTGGATATTAGATACATGATTTGTAAATATCTTCTCCCATTTGGTAGGTTTTCATTTTGTTGATGTTTGCTTTGTTGTACAGAAGCTTTTTAGTTTGATAATAGTCCCATTTGTTTAGTTACGCTTTTGTCTCCTTGCCTGAGGAGGCATATGCAGAAAGATATTGCTAAAACCAAAGTCAAAGCGAATACTGCCTATGTTTTCTTCTAGGAGTTTTATTGTTTCAGATCTTACATTGGAGTCTCTAATCCATTTTGAGTTGATATCTATGCATGGTATAAGATAGTGGTCTAGTCTCATTCTTTTGTGTGTGGCTATCCAGAAAAACTAAATTTAGATGCTCTCCATCCTTTCATCAAACTTTCAACCCATTCAGATTAATCTGCAAAACTTCATCAAGAGGTTTGAAGGTAGAGAACTTTTTACTGTCTAGCTGATTTTTAAGAGTGATTAGGGCAGAGTTATAAATCAAATTACTGCAAAAAACGTTCTGGCTAGTCCATGTCAGTCACTTTCCTAAATTTCAAGGTTATTGACTGCTCAACTTATCTTATGACTTTACATTTGAAAGCCTCAAATTAGCAACAAGTTTTCATAGGATTCAAAGCAGTAGGGGTTTTACAGAATGATTCTGTTAAATTAATCTTTTCCTCATTTGAAACGTAGATGATTAAGATACATATTAATTTATTCAGAAAAGTCATACATTTTTTCAATGGAAAAAGTCTTCCCTTCTGTGCTCCCTAGGGCTATTTGTGTGCAAAATTTAACAAATATTGGTTCAACTCTTTTATTTTTCTGATTCAAAACTTCAGCATGAGTGATCATTAGTTGGATGGCTAACGAGACAGTAATCTCCTCAAACATCTTTTAACCCACTTGTACATTCTACATGAAGCAGCAGCTCAGTAACTGTTGAATGAACGAGTGGACAGATCCCACTTACCCAGAAGACTGAATTCTTCTTTAAGAATCTGAGGTTTAATTTTGTGGTCAAATGTTTAGAAATGGAAATAGAACTCAAAGTTCCACTTGACTTATAACGTGACTTCTGTCCTCAGCAGATGGTTAAAAAGGTTAGTTCTACCAGTGGCTTCAGAAAACATACAAAAGGTGTTAGCAGAACCATGATATTTACGGTATATATTTGATTGTTTCAAGAACTGAGTGAACAGGTATTACTTGTAAGGGCAATCAGGTGCCAGTTTCAATGATCAGGCCTGAACTGCAGGGGTTTCACACTCAGCCCTGCTCCTTGTTAACTCTGGCTTAACTCATTATGCTTCCTGATGCTGCCACACAGCTCCTTATTTTGAGGTAACAGGTGATCTGACTATGCTTTTTTGTTTGTTTGTTTTTCTAACGTTACACAGAAAGCTAGAGTCAAAAATGTGTGTGTAGTCTGAGAATGATACTTTGGATATATTGCTATTTATGATAAGCCCAGATTTACATGTTTACCTCGAACTGGAAAAAAATTGCTAACTAGAATTTCCCCCGTAAAAGTAATTACTGACAATGTCTTCCTCCTTAACCACATGGACCTATATCAAGGCTGCTTATCTGTGCAAGATACCAAAGTTGTTACCACAGGACTATGCTATCAGAAGCCGATTTTCTGCCAGTGGGCTGGGCCAGCTTTTGCAAACTACAGGAAACCTGGGTTCCTAAAATAACCTAAGGGACACTCCTGATCTAAACTCAAACAGAATGGGGTTAATAACATAAATCCTTGCAGGAAGTTTGGACACTGAAAAGATCTGTCACTGAGGATGGCGATTCAGCTTAACAAATGAGGCAATGAGACTGATGGAATACGCCCTTTCCAAAGAAGTTACAATGATTTCCGTTGATACTATCAGTATTTCCACAGTCCTCTGTTTCCAGGAGGTTATATATAGTATCACAGAAGAACCCTGAGAACAGATAATCAAGCCTTTATAAAGAATCAGAGAAATATATTAAATGTCTCCTAACAAGGAGAATTGAACTTTTTTACTAACAATAACCATTATTATCATTATAGAATTATTATATTGTTCTTAATATTTTATTATTAAATAAATATTATCTGCAGGGAAGGCAGATTGGCATCACATAAGTGTTACGTCACTGAAAACTAATCAATACACACACAAAATAATGTGCTAAGGCTACACTAGGGAGTCTCACTTCTGATCTCAAGGTTATGCCAGTTTATCCCAATTTCTCGACAAAACTCTTTATCAAACTTATTGTATCTTATCCCGCACTATATCGGAACTGTTTCAAAAGGGATCTTGTTAGTCATTTTCCTTAAAAAAAAAGAGAGAAATCCAAGTCATGCCTTTTCTATGAAATCTTTGGAGGGTGCTATGACAATGTTATTTGTAGCTCAGCCCACAATTCATATTCTTCAGCTTTTACCCAAAGTCACCTGGTTCTGCTTGCTAGGTATCATCTTCTAAGACTCCAAGAGATATTGCCAAAGCTTTCTCCAGAGACTAGGATTGGAAAAGTGACGGCATTATTAAATGCTGAACTTGACAAAAATCATTTCTATTTTGAGCACCCTAACATAGTTATCTTCATTTTGTATAATCCTTTTGGTTTTAAACAAGGATGTACATTTTTACATGGTTGCAATTACAGCAAACACAGGGTTTTGTGTTATTCCTTCACCATTTCCAATAACGAAAGCATTTTTCATATATTACAATTGGGGGATTATTTTAATGTTAAAGAATACATGATATTTAATGGATACAATCGATATTTAATTTAATCAGATTCCTATTACTAGCTATTTGTCTTCATTTTTTCCTGATTACAGATAGATTCACAAATAATATTATTATGAATATTTTTTTTCCTCTACAGAATTGTTTCTTTGAATGAGACCGGGGTTATGGTTTGTTTGGCTTGTATTGACAGTATTTATAAAAGTGTAAATCTGAATGTGTTTAGGTGAGGCAAGTACAGTAACCTGTATTCCCATTGCCTTCCCCCAGGCCAACATTGCACATTTAGATTACTTGCTTGACCCTGAAAGCATGTGAATTTTTGACTCCTGGATTACTGGGTCAAAGGTGTAAGTATCTTTATGACTTTCAATAACAATGATCATTTAACTCTTCTAAACCAGTTATACATGTATTTCAATGTCACCAACTTTCATTTATTTGAGTACTTTCCAAACGTTAGGTGCTGTATAGGCATTGGGGACACAATGAGCAAGTAAGACAATGAACAGGGAGTTACAATGCAGTCTGAATTAATAGAACTTAGAAGAGGGTACTAAGGGAACCCGTAAGAGAAGCAGAAACAAGTCTTCTCCAAATCGGGTCATTACATGGGGAAGTGGTAGCAAGTAGAAGAACGGAGGAAGGAGAGAAGTCCAGGCAAAGAGAGCACCACATGCAATGGCCTGGAAAACATAAAGCAAGCATATTTTAAGTATTATGAGAATGGAGAGGGTGAGGTTAGTGTTGAAAGACATGAATATATATGAAAAAGCATATATATATGATTTTATAATGTAGTCATCATTAGGTATCATTTAATAATTTTTTGTCAAATTTACTAACTATATAAGCATGTTATACATGTAAAGTAGATTTAGTATGCATCGCATCTAAGAAAATCCAATTCCTGACATAATCAGCAGAATGAAAAGTGACACAGAGATTAGAAAACTCCCCAGCACTTGAGAGAAGAGAGGTTTGTGCAGTTTGATGGCAGCACAGGCCCATGTGTAGGAGAAGGGGAGGTGATGGAGCAGCAGGGATAGGTTAGAACAGTTGGAGTGCCTGGAGGGCCAGGCCAAGGAGTTCACTTTGCATTAACTCAGTGGTCAATGAAATTACATAGCCATTTTAGAGGAAACAAAATTATAATTAAAACTGTAGAGGAAACACTCATTCCTTTCACTAAAGCAAAATGCAGAACATCCTGGTGTCAGCACTGGAAAACAATCTCCAGGTAATTGAAGCAGGAAAACCACATCCATTTAGGGGTTCTCTCATTTTCATTATGACTGCTACCACCATAGCAGCCTCTAGGCTTCCATTCTAACACTTTTGTCCAGGTATGGAGCAATCAAAAACATCTTGCTTTGTTTCACTTTAGTACAAATGATATAGAAAAGACATCAAAAGAATTTATTAAGTGATGAGAGAGAATAACTGGGAAACAAAGCGTGTGTATGAAATATATAAACAGTCTAGTTTACAAAGAACTACTTTATTCTTTATAGAACATTGTTAGCCCATAGTCCATGTTATTCTACATTGGACACCAAGTATCTGTTAACCCTATGAAATAGTATGTAAGACATTATGTGCACTTATATAGTCTTTGTATACAGGATGTGATGGAAGAGGACCTCTACCAATAGATAGAAAAGAAGCTCTTGTAATTGTGTGTTATGCAAGCCAAAAGCGGATGGGGTAATTTGCCAGAAATAATACTATAAGGGATATAAGTAATTTGGTCCAAGTACTCCACTCTCTGGGTTGCATTATTCAAGAGTAAATTTTAGAATGTCTGGAAGCAGAGGTCTTACCCAGTGTTCGAGACATATGAGGTCTCTGAGAATTTCTCTGAAATCACACTGAACATCTTGTGTACATGTATGTGTGTGTGTATATCTCCTGGGAAGTCTTTAAAAGGCTCATAAGCTCTTTTATGGCACTTCTTCAATTCACTTCTGTGCTGGACCTCCCCATTTATGAAAGCAGAAGTTTCAGCCTCTGAGACTTTGGGCACAAGTCAGCAGGTGGTGACAGCTTTCTCTTCCAACACTGCATCTTTTAAGCATTCTTAAGAAAGCAAGCAGCCATCAGTTATGAACATCATTCAGGTGACGTTCTGTATTTATGAACTGTATTTGAGATTAAAAGACGTGAAAGAGATGGGAAGTGAGTAGACATGAGACTATTATAGGGCTCAGGAGAAAAGTGGCAGAATCTAATTACGATGGGATGAGTGGGAATACAGAAATGAGGATGGGCAGAGGATGCACATCTTGGTATTTGGTATATACTGCAGGGTTTTTTCCACCAAGTTGTCATTCTGTGTTTGGAAAACAAAATTGGGGGGAAAATGAAATCAAAGAGTAAGTCAGTGCTTGGCATATAATACGAATGTAATAAATTTTGGAAAGACTCACACTACCATGGTGAAACTTTTAGTACTAAACCTATATTTAGTATTAAACATATATTCATTTGCAGAACAGACAGAAGTTGGACTTTTATATTACTAATGCTTACAATACTTCAACTTCTGGTCATCTTATACAAGTTCATTAGACCACTGATCATTGTTGCAATGGAGTTCTGAAAGTTTAATTTTGAGATGTGAATGAGAAATGAGGTCATGGCATAGATGAAGACAGGCAATGAAACTATAAAATTGGTAAGCTTGGTCTATGAGAACCTATATGAGCAAAGAATCTGAAAAAGAATAGATATATGAATATGTATAACTGAATCACTTTGCTGTACACCTAAAACTAACACACTGTAAATCAACTATACTTCAATAAAATTAATTTTTAAAAAATTAATTAGTTAAAATTAAAAAACATTAAGCTTGGTGAACTGTAGTTGACCTCATTCAGGAAAGTAGAAGTAGGCACTGGTTCTGGAGGATACAGGAGTGGTTTGAATAGAGAGAGGGCCAACTTTACTTCCTAACAGTAAGTTAAAATTAGGGGAATACAGAGATTAGAGAATAATAATCAGAAAGTGGCATAAATGTAAGAAGCAGGCTGGCTCTTCTTATACTAGAGAAAGAGAAAGCTAAATTTGTGGTGGAGATGGTAGGGGAATCATTTGAAACAATCCAGATTTCAATTGAAGTGAAGAGGTCAGAAAATATTAAGGATAAATAAAGCTTAGTTTATTCATTAGGAACATGGAAATTAGGAACATGGAAGTTAGAGTTAGTAAAAACCAGTCTCAAAATGATAATTCTCTAATTTGATAATTCTGAACTAATCAGAAAAAAATATGAACTATAGTGCACATTAAGTCAATGTTGAGGAAAACGATGTATTTATTGGAGTACAATTCAGTTGTTATTTTACAATGCTTTAACAAAAGTACACACTAAATACATAGAATTTATATATACTATAGTATAAGTATACTTTTTAGCATAGAAAATTACAAAATTATCTAATCACTTAAAAGAAAATAGCATTATCCTTCTCACAAAGTTCTGAAATTAAAGAAAAAAATTATGAAGATATAAACTATTCACTGAAGTTTCTGAAATAATCAGAAAGCTTGAATCAAAGAGAGATTGCATTTAAGGAGGACGTGCTATTATTTAGTTCAATGGTTAAAGAAACAGAAAAATTAAATGGGAACACTTTTCTGTTAAACTTTCCCCTCGGGCAGCTGGTATAAATAAGGGAGCTAGTATGGACCCTCCATTTCCCTTGAACAGGTGTTAACTGCTTCCTGTGTAGAGGGTTTCACTTCATGGTTAAGAGCATGGCCTCTGGGCTCAAATCTTTTGTGCCTGAATCCTGGACATGTCACTTGTTAAGTGTGCAACTTTTGGCAAGTTTCTTACTTTCTCTAAGCCTCAGTATTTAACTGTGTAATGTGGATAATATTTGTGAGGGTTAAATGCCACTGACAAACGGTAACTGGTATACATTTAAGCGCTCAATAAATTTGTCTATCAGGAGGAGTTTGGACATAGAGGGAGATGGTAGATAGATTCAGAAGGGAAATGTGAGAATTCGTTTAGAGTGAACAGTTTCGAGGAAGATGACAACTGAAAGGGGGGTCCTCCTTCCCATTCAGCTGCTAGAAAAAGAGGTGTGTTTAACAGAACAGAGAAAACAGGCTGAAAACTGGTGGCCCTGCGGGCATTGCAGGAGGGGAAGCAAGTTAGAAGTGTTTCACACACAGACCGAAGAAGCTAAATACTACACATCCAACAGAGCTGCGGATATCTATTTAAGTATGTCTGTGGGTCTATCTGTACAATGTTTCTCTTGAAAAGTCAGCAAGCGCTGTGAAGATAGAGCTCCAATCCTCTCTGACACTTGTTTAGGGGAGGGGAGGCAGCAGAGAAATCTCAGAGTGGAAGACAACCTACAAATACCTGCAGGGACATACATGACTACTTTCCACTTTCCTCCTGGTATCAGAAGGCAAACATGCTAGCACCTCTGTCTTGGACTTCCCAGCCTCCAGAACTGTGAGCAAGAATTGCTGTTGTTATAATCTACCCAGTTGGTGGTATTTTGTTATAGCAACATGATTGGAGTAAGATAGCATCTTTCTACCTTAGAGGAATAATTCCTAGACTAATTACCTAGTAAAATTTGTGCATTACCTCAACATACACCAAGTGATGCTGGATGAGGTAAAATCCAGAAACAAGGTTGCTGAAGAGTTCTGTCATGATCTACTCTCACATACTATCACATACCTCAGAGATACTACATATTTACTTGTGTTAGGAGCTTCACATGGCAGTGGTTTTCTTCATGGCAGTGTGAACACCAGCATCACTGCTACTTGCTACTCCTAAAGGAGCTTGAATGCCTCACTCCTCTTCCTTGAGAGCTATTCCAGTTTTCACTTGGCTGATCTTCAAGCTACTTATCATAAGTGTCCATTCTCTTGATTTTCAGGAACACTCATTACTATTATATCCCTCAGAGCAATTTTAGAAGTTTAAAGCAATGAAGAGCAGCTTCTTACGATAAGAAAAAAGAATAAGGTGGGTTGTTGTTCATTTATTGATCATTTATGAGTAGCTGTCATATGCCAGGCATTGGGGCATTGTGCTTTTGACGTCAGAAGCAGTCCCTGCTTTCAAGTGGTCTCTGGTAAAGCTGGGAGGAGTTTCAACTGGACAGAATAGTATAGCATAATGAGTAGATAAGTGCCAGGACAGGGTGCCAGGGTGGGAAGGAGGACACAGAGAAAGAATGAGTTCATCATGAAATATTTTTGAAGAACAGGACACCTGATTTGTGTTTTGAAGGAAATGTAGAAGTGTGAAAGACAACCAAAAAGTTTCAGAAGTGAACATTCTAGGCAGAGGCTACAGCAAGATTTAAAAAGCAAGAGGGCACAAACCACAGAGCTGATCTCCCTGTGCTACGTGGCTGCTTCCCACTAGCTATCTATTTCACATTTGGTAGTGAGTGTATATATGTCCTGTGACCACCTAGAGGCGTGGGATAGGGAGGGTGGGAGGGAGACGCAAGAGGGACGAGATATGGGGATATATGTACATGTATAGCTGATTCACTTTGTTATAAAGCAGAAACTAACACACCATTGTAAAGCAATTATACTCCAATAAAGATGTTAAAAAAATAAAATTAAATTTTAAAAAAGACACGAGGGCATACAGAGCAATGGTGGTCCTAAAGAACTGCCAATAGGTACGTATGACTGGAGTGTAAGATCATTTGAGCAAGTAATGCAAAGGATGCCAAAATGTGCAGTGGATAATCTAAGGTAAGGATATATCACCTTTCTTTTTTTCACCCTAGAAATATTTACTGAGTGACTCTTATGTGCCAATGATTGTTGTAGGTTCTGCAGTGAAAAAATCATGACTCTACCTGCACGGAATTTGCATTCTACCTAGGGAAGAGACCGAAAATAAACCAATACCCAAATATTGATATATTGTTTGGCAGACGGGAACAAACATATGGAGAAAACTATATCAGAGATGGAATGGAGCATGTGTAGGTTAATGTGTGCACCTGCATGGGGATGCACAACAGCTGTTTTTTATAGGATGATCAAGGTCTCACTGATGTGGTGACATTTGACCAGAGACTTGAAGGTAGTCATATCCTATCTATTATCATAACCTCTAGTATCATATTCTATTTATATGTGTATGGATTACTTTTCTAGAACATTTCCAGAGGATGAAATCGTAAATGCAAGGGCCTTTGGATGGGAGGACGTTGAGTGTTGAAAGTACAAACTAAGAGGCTGGTGTTCCTGGTGTGGAAAGAGTGAGAAGAGCAGTGGATAAACTGGAGAGCTGGTGGTGGCGAAGGGGGTGCAGAAAAGATAGGGCCTTTTAGAGTCTCTTTAAGTACTTGTTCCCTTGTGGCTCCCCACCTCTTAGACAGAATCAAGGAACTGTCTAGTCACAGGCAGTGGAGAATAGGCATTTGATAGTTTTTGCTGAAGAGTTAAGCTTAAAAGCCTAAAATCTTTATGGACAGAGAGAAATTTTGCTAAATTTCTTCTTTACTACATCAGAGTAATAGATGGATAAATCCAAAGAATTTTCCACAAAGGGAAAGCGCCATCAGGATTTGCGTATTTTTTGTTTTGTCTTGTTTTTTAACAAGAGGGAAGGGAAATTACCGTTACTATTTGTAATCTAGAAAGACTGGGGTAAAGAGAGGTTAAATGGCTCATTCACTGCAAACCTGGGCTTAAGAGGACAGTCAAGAGTGTTCAACATGATGCCCTCGGGCAATCACTTACTCAGAGGAGGGCCAATTACTTTTTAAATTAAATTAAATTAATTTATTTATACAGCAAGTTCTTATTAGTTATCTATTTTATACATATTAGCGTATACATGTCAATCACAATCTCCCAATTCATCCCACCACCACCACCCTTGCCCCGCTTTCCCCCCATGGTGTCCATACGTTTCTTCTCTACATCTACGTCTCTATTTCTGCCTTGCAAACCAGTTCATCTGTACCATTTTTCTAGATTCTACATATGTGTGTTAATATACGATATTTGTTTTTCTCTTTCTGACTTACTTCACTCTGTATGACAGTCTCTAGGTCCATCCACGTCTCTACAAATGACCCAAGTTCATTCCATTTTATGTACGTACTACGTCTTTTTTATCCATTTGTCTGTCAATGGGCATTTAGGTTGCTTCCATGACCTGGCTATTGTAAATAGTGCTGCAATGAACATTGGGGTGCATGTGTCTTTTTGAATTATGGTTTTCTCTGGGTATGTGCCAGTAGTGGGATTGCTGGGTCATATGGTAATTCTATTTTTAGTTTTCTAAGGAACCTCCATACTGTTCTCCATAGTGGTTGTATCAATTTACATTCCCACCAACAGTGCAAGAGGGTTCCCTTTTCTCCACACCCTCTCCAGCATTGGTTGCTTGTAGATTTTCTGATGATGCCCATTCTAATCGGTGTGACTTTCAATACGCTTCCCTGGGGCGGTAGTGATTATCTTCCCAATAGCTTGGGCAGATTGGTGAAGAAGATCAGAAGCTGACTTCAGCTTTTCATAGCTCTCCATCTTTCTACTTCCTAAATTCCCATTCCTTTTACTTGAGCAGTGGTTCATCAAATATGTAACAGCAGCAGAAGCTTCTCCTAGAAACTTGTTAGAAATGCAAATTCCCAGCTGAGGCTCCGGAAATAATTGTTTTGACAAGCCTTCTGATTCTAGCTAAAGCTTGAGACCCATTGCTCTTCTTCTGATCTGAGAGAGAGGGAGGGGGGGGGGAAAGAGAGAGAAAGCCCAGGAAAGAATGCTGGAAAGTAAATTCAGAGAGCTTTTTATATGGGGTTTTTACTGTGGTAACTTACAAATGGTTGAAAAACACCCACAAATTGAAACATGTAGCTACTTTAAGGACTCTTTAGCAGAAATCAATCTTATTCCCGATCTATTACTTAATAGGTCATTTCCTCATAGGGATGACTAACAGCAATTCAACAGAAAATGCTTTTTATATTTAAATAACACTTTCTGTTCCAAGATGTCAAAATGTTTGACAAGTGGTCAAAATGCAGCTCACTAATATTCTCAACCCCATGGTAGTAAATAACCCACATCTACCATCACTGCTGTTTACTGGTGATTGCTTTTCTGGGAAAGTTGAAGCACCTTTGCTATCTCTGTAGAAAGTCAATGACTCAAGGAGGAAACGTCCTTCATCTTGGTTCCCATAGGAAACCAAATTGATAAATCACTCACTGACTTCTATTATTGCATCTCAAGGATAGTTAACAATGCTCATCAAGGAAAAATCCCAAAGAACACTCTTGCCCTATCTCTGATTAAACCTGATTTTGGAAAATCATCTGGCTCAATCTACATTTACTTACAATATGAATGCTACTTAATTCCCTATTACTTCTGGTTACACAGGATCAATGCCACTTGAAGAGTAAGAAGCAAAGGTTCACTACATTGGGGTCTCCTTGACAGCCAAGCCTGTGCCTTAGTCATTTTGACTCCCTAGTGACCAGCTTGGTATCTGGAATAGTATATGCGATCAGTAATTATTTCTTGAATGTATGATGTATGAATGAGTCAAGATATTTTGAGAGTTGGAGTCATGGGTCAAGAGGAGAAAACGTGGTTTAAAAAAACCCACTAAATTCTCAGAAGCCGGTGCTGCAATGAATGCTAATAACAACTTGACAATGTCCTCTGTCATTGCAAATAATGTGATACCAACATCTACTAATCAATCAAAAAAAGACTTTCAGAATCCAAATTTGCATAGGATTTTGAGCTGGGGATTCCTCTCACCCACCTTTTCTTATGATAAAACTTGGAACTGTAGTGTCAATAGATAATATGCCAGGTTTTCACTTAAAATTGGACAATTTAATCGAATTTCGGAGGCATGAAATAAAACTGATGGGCAAATATTAGAATTTCCATCAATGAAAAAGCTTAATTTCTAAAATGCTGAAGGTTAGTTTATCAAAATACTGAAATTGCCTCATATCATAAGTCAAAGCACCCTCTCCTTACTAAATAAGGAGCTACAAAGTTGTACAATTACTGTCAATAATTTTTTTACTTGGTTTGAAAAAGGTTGCTTGTTTTAAATAAAACAAAGTTCAACTGAAGTGACTATAATATCATCAGTCTTGTAAAACTCCTTGTGTTAGATTTCTTCTATCCCCAAGATGCCAACCATGCATATTAAACGGACTCTTGTTTTTTGCGTATGATTTCTGTACATCTTTCCTCTATGAATTTTCATGTTAAGTACCCTTTCTTAGAGTGTGGATTGTAACCACTCTGTTTAAAACTCTATCACCAGTACCTAGAACAGTGCCTGCCACATAAGAAACACTTAATAAAATTTCTAAATTATCTTGATTAAAATCCATACTCATCCTAGCTTTAAGCACATGAAGACAGAAATAGGTTCCAACTGCATAAGAACACGTGACTAATCCAGAGGAAATGTTAACTATAAGTACAAATTATCTGTTGATTAAAATACAGAACATGTCTGAGATTTGGAATTCCTTCCTAATAACCCTGAGTCAGAGCTGTGGTCAAGGCTTACTGGGGGCATGGTACCATTTTCTGAGGACACACTCAGAAGAGGAAGAAGTTGATGAGACAGCATGCAAGATTTTCCAGGCTCAAAATGGAACTTGACTCATCTGCATGGAACCATCCAGCGAAACACAGAAGAGCTCACTCTTCTGCTGGATTAAGCTCACCCTGGTGGAACGGAATGGAACAGAAACAAGAGACTGAGGTCTAGGTTTTGAGGATCTTCACTCCACTTACCTGCTTTCACAGAACCAGGCAACGGACAAGAAGAAATGTGGAACTGTTGCTGTGTACCTCTAAACAAATACAGTCACCCTATGTAATAGAATGTGTCATAAATCTGACCAATTAGAATAATTCCTCCATTCTTGGTGGAGTAGCTCTGATAGAAATGGACAGAGCTGGGCTCGGGGTGGGAAGGGGGTGGTTTCCTTCTGTTACAAGCTCTAAACTTTCTTCAAGTTTCCTATGATATAAGCCTAACTAAAATTTATGGACTTTTGAAAAAGAGTAGGTACTAAAATTAAATAAGCTGAGAGTGTTGAGGGTGAAAAACATGATAACAAATTTAAGGAAATGTAGAATTATTACTATGAGAATTAACAGAACTGTGTTTGTTCCAAATATGAGCCTGCTATAGCATTTTAATTATGAATAGAATTAAACAGAAATTCACTTGCTGTCACCATCTGATAATATTACCAGAGACTTCCCTTAAGGAAATTTAAAATTATTTCTTCTATGTAAATCTCTACAAGTCCTTATTTTCAACCTTATTATAAGAAATAACACACAGTAGCAACAAGCTGGCAGAATTTTGACAATTCTCCTGCTCCCTCCATTCCGCCTTCTTTTCCTCTTTCCCTCCCTCCCTTTCCCTCCTCTTCCCTCACTCCCTTTCTTTCCACAAAGCAAGTAAATGGGTACATAGAAAATAGTAGGGGTCACACGCTTTCATTACAGGGTTGGGAATGTGGACTCTCACAAAAACAGACTTGATTTTAAATACTGTATCTGTGCCTTACTAGCAGTGTGACCATGAATAATTTAATCACTCTGTGCCTCAGTTTGTCCGGCTGTAAAATAGGTGCAAACAGAACCTACCTCTTAGGATTGTTGTCAGGGGGGATTCCAACTGGTTTTAAAATAGTATTTAGCACAGAGGAAGCATAATAATTATTATTTTTCACTTCTCTGAATATATAAAACATTTAGTATTGGGATTCATAGTCTCAAAATCTAACACTCACTGATGTGAATATCTGATTGGCTAAATGGAGAAAAACACTGTTATAGTAATTATTTCTTTAGTTTCTCATTTTGTTTTTTTAACTGAAAACCAGAATCACAATTTCTTGGTATTATCTGTTATCAATGAACAGTATAAGACTGTAATATTATTTTTGACAAGGCACTGAATATTTGAAATGAAGAAAACTAAGAAATAGTAGTAAATAAAACTTTTCTTGTACTAATCCCAAGTGAAAGATGAAATTAATGATGATATATATGTGAAAACTCTGGAGAAGTCATACAGAAAGAACCTCAAGTACTTGAGGCACACTTGAATTTCAAATGACATTAAATGACTAATTCTTAAATCAAGAACCCTTCACTAAAATTAAAAACACAAATGCTTCCTTTTTCTTGATTTCTTGTAGGAAGTGAAAGAGTACCCGGTAGGTGTCAGACTATTTTAGAAAGCAGGTTATAGAGATGATATTTCAGGAGTGTAAAAATACTAAGGCGGATCTCATAAATGATTGGTATATTATTTAATTCAGGTTAGCATCAGAATTGTCAATGTTTGTTTCTTAAGCAATGCAATCCTTTAGGTAGGAAGCATGGTTCTTTGGAGAAGTTGAGAGACACAAGATACACAAAACTGGAATATGGTGCAAAAACAGACAGTATCGATTTTTTAAAATTAAACCTAGGAATTATTTAACATGGCCATTTCTTTGGGTTGAAGAAAGAAATTCATATAGATTTTCCTGGTTCAGGCTCCAGTGAGGTCTATAGGCAAATTTGCAACTAGAGCAAGATTCAGACCTATTTCCATTTTTGTGCTTACCTCTTAAATATGTCCAGTTCCTACAGCATAGAGGAAAGCACTAGATTGGCCATGGCATGAATGGCCAGGTTAGGATTCTGGCCCTGCCACTTAATAACTGTGTACGGCTTAAACAGGCAATTTGCTAAACTTCATGAATTTCAATTCCCACTCTCCAACCCCCACCCTGGGCAAAATGAGTAGAATCTATTTTTCTACCAACTCTAGAGAGTTAGGATGGTCTGAGGAGAAAATGTACATAAAAATGCTTTGAAAATTATTTAATGCTTTAAAAATATTATTTATCATTATTATTTCAAGATGAGGGAAAACTCCCCCTCCGCTAATATATTCAGCTTTTTATGGCCACCTAGATCTTCCAGAAAGCTACATAAAACCTGAACATTTTAACAATACTCGGCAATGTTTAGATGTTAAAATAAAATTATCCAAACTGGCACATTTCTTCTTAAACAGTTCTAAAAGTAATACATACATAGTGCAATGACTTTGGAAATACAGAATGAGAACGGGAGGAAGTAAAGGTCACCCTGACTCTCTTATTTCTTGAGTTAACCATTGATAAATAATTTTTACATTTTCTTTGGGTCTTTTTTCTCTATGTGCGTGATATTCAAAACCAAGTGGTGAATATGCTGTATTTATTATTTAACATTCTTCTCTTCTCACTTGACATTTTACAAAAAACAATTTTCATTTGTTAACTTCTGTATTGTTTCCGATTCTAAGCATCATAAAATACTTAATAGTGAAGGTTACCTATGAGCTATTATGTAAAAAAAAGTTCAGCATCTATAACCTAAATTAATATATTAGAAATTCATATGCTTTAAAGCAGTGATCCCCAACTGTTTTGGAGCTAGGGACCGGTTTCGTGGAAGACAATTTTTCCACCAACAGGGTGGGTGGGTGGGGGGAGGATAGTTGGTTCAGGCTGTAATGCGAGCGATGGCGAGCCATGGGGAGCAGCAGATGAAACTTCGCTCGCTCGCTTGCTGGCCGCCCACCTCCTGCTGGGCGGCCCATTTCCTCACACAGCCAGGGGGTTGGGGACCCCTGCTTAAAGGATATCCCTATGTTTTTATGTGATTGACCATTTCAAAAGTTTCATAGACAATTCCACTATTTATATTTAATTAAAGACCATGAAACTTGTTTTTAGTATTTTTTTTTTTTTTTTTTTTTTTTTGCGGTATGCGGGCCTCTCACTGTTGTGGCCTCTCCCGTTGCGGAGCACAGGCTCCAGATGCGCAGGCCCAGCGGCCATGGCTCACGGGCCCAGCCGCTCCGCGGCATATGTGATCCTCCCAGACCGGGGCACGAACCCGTATCCCCTGCATCGGCAGGCGGACTCTCAACCACTGCGCCACCAGGGAGGCCCTGTTTTTAGTATTTTTAAATAAAAGATAAAGATGACTTCATTTAAAAGCTGATAACAAACCTCTAGAACACTTCCTTCTACTTAAGTGAGGTGTTAGATAAAAAAAAGCACTATAGAAATATAGATTATACTTGACTTTAAATAAAAATCTGAATAAATACTATAGAATTGTTATCTCCCCTTTATTCTGTTAATAATTGCTAATAGGAATATTATGGAGAATGATTGAAGCTTAATAGTCATATGTCAATTACCAAGATCACATTTGTGTGGTACAATGAATTTGCAAAGGTAGACTATCAAATGTATTTTATTGTCAAAGGTGGTCTGCCAATCGGCAAGTCATTTCGTAAGTTATGCTCTAAAATATATCATTTACCGATACCCAAGAGACATCTCGGTATGTCATTAATAGTGCAGAAACTCTAAGCCAGGGATATTTTTGTCTTTATAATTAATTTGAGACAGCAGCTAATAAAAACCAGAATAATAACACTAATAACCTTCAAATTAATTTTGACCCTAAGCTATAGCAATTTCAACAGAAGTTAGTATATTTACATACCAAATTAAGATTCCTAAACTTGTATTACAATTGATGCAATGTTTTTATGAAATACTACCTATATAATATTTCATTAAAATAATAAAATGAGAACAATATAGAAATGGCATAAATGTTTGTGTCCTAGAATGGATTTAGAGGGAATTTCTGGTAGTATAAATTATTACATGATTAATCATATTACTTTTACTTATAAAGCATCCAAACATACACATCTGTAATCTTATATGTCTTTACCATCAAGAGAAATATATTCCAGAATTAATTTTAAAAACACTGCTTTTACTGTGCTTATGTATTCTAGTTGAGAAGTCTGGACTTTAAGCATTTTTAAATTATAGAACTCATCAGAAAGCAGGAGGAAACCAACAATACAACTGATGGCATTTGTTAATATAAACCTTTGTGTAAAAATGTTATGAAACTAAGAATGGAAAAAGAGTAGAATTATTAAGCAACAAATGGCAGTTTTAAAAAATCTAGTTAATAGTATATACTACCTGGGTTATTCTTTTACTTGAAAAAATTACAGTATATTAGGTTGTCCTAATTTGGAACTATGTAACTGCCACTCTCATGTTTCTAGTTTTACTAGAAGAGTGCATTTTTTTGGTATAAGCGTGAGAAAAAAAAAAAAAACTGGAACGTTCCATACTGCAGTTTCCTTCCTCCCTTTCCCCAACAGAAAAAATAAGAAATACTGTACCTAACCAACAGATCTGATGATTCCAAAAGGGACAAGTCTCTATTCTGAAACACTATTCAAGTCAGAACATTCCAAATTATGATTTTGTGAGACACTGGAAAATTATGGCATGAAAAATAGAAGAATATTTCTAATGCACTATAAAATGTATTCCTCAAAGCAAAAGAGCTAATGGAAGGCCAGAGCACTTAATGGATAAAATATAATCAAATGAAACAGAAGCATGTTCCAAGCTGAAAGGCAACAATCTCACTATTCTCACATAATTGGACAGTAGACATAACCCAGTAAGATCAGGTTTAAAAACATTTAAATATATATAAATACACATATGTATAAATAACATATATAGCACCTGAAGTAAATACATATTCATATTCATATATTAAAGAATCACTTTAAAATTAAAAAATATTTTTTTAACTATTGAAAAATAAACAGCTAGTGAAAAAATAAGTTTTCTTTGCAAAACTTGACTCTGGAAACAAAGATTCTTCAAATGCTTCTCCAAGAACTTGTCTGTTTATTTTAAATATAACCAAATAAAAAAATAAATAAATAAATATAATCAAATATTTGAAATAGAAGGCAAATGTTCATGAAAGCAGACATATATACATGCATTTATATGCATATATACACATAATTGGATAATATAATGAATATATATAATACACATAAAATACAGATCTTCCTTAACTTACTATGGCACTGCATCCTGATAAACCCATCATCAATTGAAAATATCATAAATTGTAAATGCTTATACTACACCCAATCTACCAACCGTCATAGTTTAGCCTAGTCTACCTTAAATGTGCTCAGAACACTCACATTAGCCTAAAGTTGGGCAAAATCATCTAACACAAAGCCTATTTTATAAGAATCTGTTGAATATCTCATTTGTTTTATTGAATACTGTACTGAAGGTGAAAACCAGAACGGTTGTAAGTGTGTCAGTTGTGATCGAGTCGCTGAGTGGGAGGAGTGGCTTGCTGCTGCTGCTGCCCAGCATCACAAGAGAGCATCATGCTGCATATCAGGAGTCTGGGAAAAGTATAGTTTCTACTCTAAATTCAAAGTATACTTTGAAAAAATGAAAAAATTCAAACTATAGTTTCTACTAAACGAGTATCGCTTTCGCACCATGGTAAAGTTGAAAAATCGGTAAGTCGAACCATTGTAATTCGGGGAATGTCTGTATATAAATTTTTGTATAATATACGTGTATATGTGTTTGCACGTGTATATTTAAAACTGGAATTTAGACTGTTTGCTACATCTCATCTTAGAAGCAGACTATGCCCAAAATCTATGCCTCAAGCCTTTGGTGAATAGCTAATGAATTCAGTATTCAAACAGGGATTAAAAATATTGACTTGGAAATTCAGGACAAACTTACTACTAAAAATGTTTTACACTTTTTACTTAAAAGAACATAGTTAGGTACACATGATTAGACTCTACCAACTAAAATAAATTATTGCCGATTTGGCTAGAGTTGTTGATCACCACAAAATTCTCTCTTGCGGACAACTATGGCTTACATATTAAATGGAAGGCTTTAGGCAGTTTTTGTACTTGTGTCCTTAGACCTAAATGGTCCACATAATGATAAAAAGTCAAATAAGAAAAAAATGTCAAATTATGTGCTTTTCAAGCTCAACAAAATTCTTATCATACTAAAGCTCGCCTGTGTACTAACAGTGCAGTTTTTATAGGCAGGTGTTTCTGCTACTAAAGTTTTCACATTAATTGAGGCTCTACTTTTGATTTCAGTTTAAAGGTGTTACTAGTGATTGAATCTACTCAGTAGTGCACTTTTATGAATAAGACTCTGAATATTAAAATTCTTACATGTACTCTCTCAATTCATTGAGATTCAGTCAAATAGAAACATATCATATACCAAGAAGATTCCTTTGTATATGATGTACAATGGAGTAACAGATTAATTTTCCTTTTTGGACAACTTAATGATATTGATTAACATTAAAAAACTTCAACAGTTACATATTAAAAAAGAGACTGGGGTACAAGGCAGATAATTAGTAGTATTACCTTTAAAGGCTTTTGTTAGAGGAAGTGAATGTTAACAACTCTTTATAAATTAAAGTTGGCCTCTCCCAGGAACTTCAATACTGTACCAGAAAAAATAAAATAAAATTGTCAACTATTGCTTTTAAGAAAGGGAACAATTCCCATTTTCTATAACATTACTTCTGAAATCAACACCCTTGATATCATTTCTGATAATGAGTCAGTGAAAAGAGTGATTAGACAAATGGTACAATTCAGAAAGAAAATAAGATGCAGAAAGAAATTCAGAAAGAAAATAAGATGCCAACTGAGTTTTCCCAGGTCATCCAATCAACTCCTTGCAGAGTTAAAAATAGAAGCTAAGACTAATTCCCACAGCTACTGCCAGATCAGAGCCTGACAACTTTGCACTGTGGTAGCTTCCAACCTCTCCTGCTACTGGGCTTCCCTGCATTGAGACATCTTCCTATGAGGTTCAGTCATTTCAAGGTTTGCTTTAAAATGGAGAGGGGTAGGAAAAGGTTCATAATTTTAGGGAAAATCTGTGGTAATGAGATCTCATTGTAAACTGCTCACGAGAATTAGAAAGATAAAAACTGGAAATATTTACTAACCCTTACTATGTCTCAAACACTGCAGTAAGTTCCCTTTTATGTTATCTTCTTTAATCTTCGCAACAACCCTGTGATTTTCCTGTTTTAAATATCCAGAAACAATTCACAGTGGTTAAGTAACTTACCCTAAGTCATAGAGATAGAAAACAATAGAGGTAGGATTCAAACTAGGTGAGGTTCAAAGTTCAAATTCACTTCCTGAAAAACATGATTAGAACATAAATGGTAGCCAAAACTCCCCAAAATAAATTTAAAAATTAAAAGAAAGAGAGAAAGGAGGGGAGGAGGGCCTAGTGATCTCCATACCTTAAAAATAATGTTTAGAACTTTTTGATTGATCTTAAAAATGACCAAAAGCTAGCTGCCTGAGAGCTCTAAGAATAAAATTATTAACAAACTAAACAAAAAATATTGATTTTTATACTCACTCACTTTGAGATCACCCAATTGCTTTCCTTTCATAACACTGTACTGCCATTTTATTTCATTTTCTATTATATTTATTAAGGGATAATTTAAAGACAAGTATTTTGCCTAACAGGTTAATGATTTTTTTTCTTCTAAACGATGACCAAGATGCCGATCCTCCTCCCCTTATTCAATGGACTAATTAGTGTCAGATCATTTTAGTGTCATATTTAATTTCTGTGGTGAAATAGTGATTTCACAAACCCTGTGAAGATGTTACACATCCACTATAACATGCATGCAGGTGGAAAAAATTTTCAACTGATGTAGATTTTGCTTTCTCTATGATTGTATTCTTCACAATCAATGAGATAGAAAAAGACACAGAGATAAGAGAACTGTTGACTAATATTTTCTTATTAAAATGTGTATCTTGGGCTTCCCTGGTGGTGCAGCAGTTAAGAATCCGCCCGCCAATGCAGGAGACACAGGTTCGAACCCTGGTCTGGGAAGATCCCACATGCCACAAAGCAACTAAACCCATGGGCCACAACAACTGAGCCTTCTCTCTAGAGCCCGCGAGCCACAACTACTGAGCCCACGCGCTGCAACTACTGAAGCCGGCGTGCCCTAGAGCCCGTGCTGTGCAACAAGAGAAGCCACCGCAATGAGAGGCCTGTGCGCCACAACGAAGAGTAGTCCCCACTCCCAGCAACTAGACAAAGCCCAGGCACGGCAACAAAGAACCAACGCTGCCAGAAATAAATAAATTACTTAAGAAAATAAATAAAATCTGTATCTTGCATTTTCAATTTTCTAAAAGTTCAAATCCATGGTGGTTGAAAAAAGAAGAGTAACGTCATATGTTTTCTTGTCCTGGGTAAATGGGTTGTGCTTGGTTGAGTGTCTTTTTTGCCAAAATTTTTTTTTATTATTTTTATATCTACTATTACTTATTTGAATTCTACTCACTGTTTTTTGTTTTTTCATCTTTATTGGAATACAATTGCTTTACAATGGTGTGTTAGTTTCTGCTTTATAACAAAGTCAATCAGTTATACATATACATATGTTCCCATATCTCTTCCCTCTTGCATCTCCCTCCCTAGCACCCTCCTTTTCCCACCCCTCTAGGTGGTCACAAAGCACCGAGCTGATCTCCCTGTGCTATGTGGCTGCTTCCCACTAGCTATCTATTTTACATTTGGTAGTGTATATATGTCCATGCCACTCTCTCACTTTGTCACAGCTTACCCGTCCACCTCCCCATATCCTCAAGTCCATTCTCTAGTAGGTCTGTGCCTTTATTCCCATCTTACCCCTAGGTTCTGCATGACCTTTTTTTTTTCTTAGATTCCATGTATATGTGTTAGCATACGGTATTTGTCTTTCTCTTTCTGACTTACTGGTTGAGTGTCTTGAACTGCTCAAACTTTAAGGTCCATCATCTCTAATTTCCACCTTACCAAAACCTCAGACAAGAAACAGGAGAAAGGGTAGTGCCATCCATAATTCATTCCCACCACACCTACAAAAATAATCACAAGGAACTGGTGTAGAATACCAATTCTTTTGTATTAGGAAGGCAGTTTTCAAAATTAAATGGTATTGGTTCATTTGGTTGTTTAATAAATATCTTGCAGATGCCTATCATAAAGCCAAATACCAAACTGACCATTTAAGTTGCAGGAATTTGTACGGTCTTGATATTTTACTATTTTAAAGTAACAGTTTACATTTGAGTGCTTACCACAATATGTAATACCAATAAGCTCCCTAGAAATCTAAACATTTATAAAATACACCAGATGCTACTGTCTCATGCCTTGCTTTGCAATCCTGGATTGCTTTCTACTATGGAGATGATGTAAGAAATATAAGCTAGATATCTCTTCTATGGGATCACCAGCCATGTCTCAACTAACTTTTATCAGTGGAGACTCTCAGTACATACATATTTATTTATTATAAAACTCTTCGGTACTGATCATTAGGTAATTCCGGTAAATGTGGGCGCGTAATAATAGTTAAGAATGTCAGCCCCATTTCATTTCAGCTTGATCCACTGCAGGAAAGCACAAATTAGATGAAAGCAATTTCCCCAAGAACAACTCACTTCCTTGAGATGAGACATAAACTTGGGTGAACAATGATTTGTCACAATTTATTTTTGAGGGTAGTGGTTTAAAAAAAGTGCTAATGTAATCTTTTCAGAATGAATCCTTTTAAAAATGCATTAATTCTCCCGTGAATATAGCTTATAATTAAAAACCTATACATGTAATTTTACTTTTCTAAATTTTTACATATGACCATATATAATAAATATGGAAATCTTAAAATCTTCATTATCTTTAAAATTTGATGGCCTTTAAATCTGAATTTGGATTTGGTGAGTCTGACGGATTATTCTTAGTGACTCTATTGGGTACCACCAATTCAGATTCAACATTATTTCTGCAAGTCTCAGAAGCATTAAGTTTTGTGAATGGATAGAGGGTATTAACATCCTGGTGGTTTTTCACTACATTGAGATGACCAGAGAACCTGAGTGTGAAAGATCATGGAGAGGAGTGTAAGAAATGGCACTAAAGGTATCACTGACTTCTCTCTATTTACTCAGATTCTGCAGGATACAACAGAAGGAACAAAGCAGGTTGTGTTGCTGCTACTGTTGCAATGACCAAGGATCCTCAGTCTCATAGCCATTGCAGTCCATTGTTTAAGATGTGAGCTTGTTGTTGCTTATTCAGGCAAAAGTCAGAATGCTTATTTGTTTTATGTCTGTTTTTTAATGAGGGTTTGATTAGACAGCAATAAAGACAAAAGTAAATAGGAGAAATGTTTATTAATAGGTCCCTCCATCCCTATCAACCAAAGAAAAGGCATACCTTAAAATACTGTCGTGAAATGTCTAGGGTGTGTCTGTCTGTGTTCTTGCCACCCTTCACCTTTAAGTAGCTTTTCAAAAATATGTTATAAACATGTTGCTTCATCCTTGCCCTTTTAGCCTGTTAATGTCTAACTTAAGTAAAGCAGGATGCAATCCCCAGCAAGTTATCTGTTTCTCCTTTCTTGGACCATGCAAATCAAAACAGTCTTCTTCTAAGGAGGGTGGTGAAAAGTTGTGCCAATTGTGTTCATACTTCAGCTCTTCCAACGTTCTTTAGTTTATCTTAAATGAGACATTCTCATCTTTGGGCTTTAATTATTCTGTTTAAAAATAAATTTTCAAAGATACTCTGAAGAGAAACTAAGAAAAAAACAACAAAATAAAAGATTTACCATAATGCAGGTACATAAATATGAACTAAAAATACTTTTAAATTAAAAATTAATCTGTTTTATTTTAAAAATTAATCTAATTAAAATTACAGATTAGGCTGGATAGAATTGATCCATTGCTGAAGCTTAAAAACAAACTAGCTATAAATGTTACTAGTTTTCTACACTGCTGTTACAAGACTTGACTGACATCCGTGATGTACTCTGTAATATTTTTGAAATGATGAAATGTGTGATCCAGAGACTTGAAATATTTCAATACTTGTGTATAGGAATTTTCTTCCATGAACTAGAAATGAAAAAAGTGAGAATGTTTCCTTGCTCAAATCACATTAAGTGGATTCCCTTACATTACTTGCATTCATTTTTAAGATAGTCATAAATGGTTACATAAAATACAGGAATATTATCTGTTGAAGAAGTTGATGGTTTTTATAGTCAATGTATGTATTCAAATGATAAATGTTTCTGCATAATCTCTGACCCAACAATACCATTCCATGCCACTCCAAGAATTCTTCCATCAAAAGTAAAAGCTCCAGGACATCAAGACATGAACCTCTATGTCCATTACCACATTTCTTGAAATCATAAAACTGTTTGGAACTTAATAAATGTTTATCAATGGGTTTTGACTGAATGAAATTATGGCTCACTCATAGTACACATTACTGGGCATCTACTAAAGGTAATATGGTAGTGATATATGCTAGATATCATTAATATAATAGAAACACAATGTACTAAAAGTGTTTTGCAACTAAAAATCACTATACATTGTATGGCTTTAAAAAGGAATGAAATGCTGCTACATGCTATAACATGGATAAACTTTGAAAACATTATGTTAAGTGAAAGAAGCCAGACACAAAAGGACAACTATTATATGATTCCACTTATATGAGGTAGTTAGAATAGGCAAATTATAAACCCAGAAAATAGAATAGAGTTAACCACAGGGTAAGGGGAGGGGAGAAATAAGGGGTTATTGTTTAGTGAGTACAGTTTCTGTTTGGGATAACAAAAAAGGTCTTAAAATGGATAATGGTAATGGTTGCTCAACATTGTGAATGTACTTAATACCAATAAATGATACACTTAAAAATGGTTAAAATGGTAAATTTTACATTATGGGACATTTTACCAAAATAAAAAAATTAAAATATACTATAAAATAAAGTACAAATTTACCTCATACTAGGCATACTATGAAGTTTGCATAAAATTGCACTTATTTTAGGAGCTTATATGGTTATTATCATATTTGGGGACATGTAAAGAAAGCAACAGCTTAAGTAGTCCTCTTGAGTTCTTTCTCTCCATCTTTCCAACCTGGTGTTTTCTAGATTAATGGTTATGTCACGCCTCTCTTTGAATACTAGCACCAGTAGGAATGCTAGCTAGTACTGGTTTCCTTAAGTATCAGCTAAAAAGTTTAATGTATTTTTATGCTGGTAATTGTTTTAGAACCTGGGAGGGATGTCATTGTTTTCTTAACTTGCCAAAAGCAAATACAGTACTGTAGACAGCATTACTAGAAAGAAATAGTAACTTTGAAGTAGACATATGTCCATCCTAAGCAAACTGAATATATTTCAAAGCAGACCACACCACTCAACTGCTGGCAATGTTCTTCCACATACTTGGCAGTATACTACTTGAAGTCTGAGAACTGTTTCTTTTTTGTAAAAATGATTTTGATTGGAAAACCCTGAATAAATCCTTTGGAATGTGTAACGTTTAGAGCTCCTTCTGGGATTCCTTTTCCATGAATCAAGGTTCTTTGATTCACTATCCTCCTTGGCACTTGCTTCCTAGTCATCTCAGCAGCCTTTGTGCCAGTGCTAATGAAGAGCTCCCAGTTTAGGTCCTAAAGCAGGGAGAACAATAAAAGGAGAACCTCATTTCAAGTACCAGAAATGTCTGGGCTATAAAGGACACACATATTGTCAAAGTAAGCCCAGAGTGGGGTGACATCACCAAGGTCATTCCTGGCTCCACGTCCCCCACAGGAGGAACAACTAACAATTACTTGGAAACAGGACACTATTTGAGAGAATCCTAGAACATGGAGGTGAGGCTGAAGCACCCCCGTGCACCACAGAGACCAAGACAGACTGCATTAGAAGGGTGAGAAAAGGAGCTTGACCACACTGCCCCTCCCCCAAGCCAGTGGAGCACCATGGGTGAGGTCTCCCCTGAACCTCTGGTTCCTCCAGTAGGGGAAGAGAACTGGGGGACAGCAAGCACCACCACTAGCATTGGGGTTGCTTTGTGGGAGCCACTGCTCTAATCTGCTCCACTGGGATTGCAGGGGAATCTGCAGGGTTTGACCACTAAAAGTTGGACTTTTAGTGATGAAGGGGGAAGGGGCATGCAACAGCCAGCACATGGATTGTGACCGATGGAATTCATACCTGCAGTGCCCAAGTAGTGATCACAACTGGCACCTTTGCTTATCTACAGAGCCAGGTTGGTGGGACACTACAACCGGGGAACTCAGCAGGGTACAGATCCACCTGATATGCATCTGGCCCTTGAACCTGGTTTGCCAATACCCAGGGAAAGAGCAGAGTCACAGCCCACCCACTGTGGAGAGTGTCTTCTGGCCATCTGACCAAAAGGGCTGGCAATAAATCCTGGAAGCTATTTGGCCCAGTCGTGCTCCAGCCAAGAGGCAGGCAGCCAGAGCTCATCACTGGCTCTGGTACAAAGCAGAGCCAGTATCAGGTGTGGAGGGATCCTGTACCATGCACAGGCAGGGAGATTAATTCATATCCAAGGCTGAGAGGAGCTCCCAGCTCCTCCCAACTGGGGAGCCTGTTTGAGAAATTAAGAGTCGCCTGGAGTGGTCCCTCCTCATCCCACCCAGGCAAAGGAACTGGGACTAGCCCCATCCCATCTGCTGTGGAGAGTGTCTTCCTGGCCCATCTGACTAGAAGGATTGGTGACAACTCCTAGAAACTGTGCGGCCCAGCAGTGCTCAAGCCTAGAGAAGGGTAGACAGAGCTGATAGTCTGCAAAGCCAAGCCAGTGGCCTTGTTCAGCCACAGAACGTGGAGTGTGGATCAGCTTGAGTTAAGACAACAAAGAGCTTTACTGGCTTTAGAGCTGCTTCTCCTGCTGCACCCAGGCAGGAAATCTAATTCATAGCCCTACTCATCACTGAATACAGCCTTCAGCACGTCCAACTGGGGAACCTAACCAGAGAACATGGGAAGCTGTACAGCCCATTAAACAGCCCTAGATACAGTGGCACTTGAACAGACAGCACAGCCTGTGGCCTCCCCCTTCTGCAGGGCAAAACCACTGCCCTCACCTGACCAGGGAATTAAGTGCACACTCTGGCCTGATTTGGGTTCCCAAACAATGAACTATACAGGCTCTGGGTCCTGTCCAGAGCCAGGTCCTATACAAGCTCTGATTCTCTGCCAGGAAACTAATTCATAGCCCCATGTACTACTACTACTGAATATAATACCCAGTTAAGTCTGGTGGAAGAGCCCAATTATTCAGATATGCAGATACCAATGTAAGGAATCAAGGATCACAAAAATTAGGCAAATAGGACACCACCAAAGGAAAGTAATAAAACTCCAATAACTGACCTTAAAAAAATGAAGATCTGGGCTTCCCTGGTGGCGCAGTGGTTGAGAGTCCGCCTGCCGATGCAGGGGATGCGGGTTCGTGCCCCGGTCCGGGAGGATCCCACATGCCGCAGAGTGGGCTGTGCCCATGAGCCATGGCTGCTGAGCCTGCACGTCCGGAGCCTGTGCTCCGCAATGGGAGATGCCACAACAGTGAGAGGCCCACACAGCGCAAAAAAAAAAAAAAAAAAAAAAAAAGAGAATATCTTTGAACTCTCAAAGAATTCAGAATAATCCTCCTAAGGAAGTTTAGTGAACTACAAGAAAGCACAGACAGCTAAGTGAAATTAGGAAAACAATGCATGAACAAGACAAGAAGTTTGACAAGGAAGTAGCAACATCAAAGAAACAGGAACACTAGATTTTAAAAATACAATAACTGAACTGAAGAATTCAATAGAAAGTTTCAAAGGTAGAATCGACCATGCAGAAGAAAGAATCAGCAGACTGGAGGACAGGACTTTAGAAATTACCCAGTGAAAGGAACAAAAAGCAAAAGAATAAAAAGAGTGAAGAAAGCCTATGGAAATTATGGGACACAATAAAGTAAACAATGTTCATGTATGGGAATTCCAGAACAAGAAAAGAGAGAGAGAAAGGGAAAAAAAAGTATATTTAAAGCAATAATGGATGAAACCTTCCCAAACCTAGGATGAGAAATGGACATCCATATCCATGAAGTCTAAACAAGCCCAAATAGGTTGAACTCAAATAGGGCTACTCTGAGACACATTGCAATTAAATCATCAAAAGTCGAAAACAAAGAAAGAATTTTAAGACCAGCAAGAGAAAAGAGAGAAGTTACATACAAGGGAACCCTGGGATAATTGGATATTCACATGTAAAAGAATGAAATTGGACCAATATCTTATACACAAAACTAACTTGAATTGGATTAAAGACTCAAATGTAAGACCTGAAACTATGCAACTGCCAGAAGAAAACATAGGAATAAAGCTCATTACATGGGTTTGGTAATGACTTTTTGGATATGACACTGAAAACACAAACAACAAAATAAAAAATAAACAAATGGAACTACATCAAACTAAAAAGCTTCTGCACAGCAAACGAAAACAAAAACAAATCAACAAAGTGATTGAAAAGACAACCTATAGAATGCAAAAAAACATATTTGTAAACCATATATCTGATAAGGGTTAATATCCAAAATAAATTAAAAATTCATACAAATCAATAGCAAAAAAAAAAATTACCCAATTAAAAAAGTGAGCAAAGGACCCGAATAGACATTCCTCCAAAGAAGACACACGAAAAGCCAACAGGTACATGAAAAGATGCTCAATACCACTAGTCATTAGGGAAATGCACATTAAAACCACATTGAGATATTACCTCACACCTGTTAGAACAGTCATCCTCAAAAATGTCAAGAGATAACAAATGCTCGTGAGGATGTGGAGAAAAGGGAAGCCTTGTGCTGTTGGTGGGATTGTAGATTGGTAAAGCCAGTATGGAAAACAGTATGGAGGATCCTCAAAAATTAAGACTAGAACTACATATATCTAGCAACTCCACTTCTGGGAATATATCCAAAGAAAATGAAAACACTAACTCAAAAAGACATCTGCACCCCCATGTTCATAGCAGCATTATTTATAATAGCCAAGACATGGAAACAATCTAAGTGCCCATTGATGGACAAATGGGTAAAGAGGTTGTTTTATATATTTATAGATATATACGTATTATATGTATACACACACACACACACACACACTGAAATATTATTCATCTGTAAGAAAACAAAGAAATGCTACCATTTGAGACAACAGAAATGGACCTTGAAGGCTTTATGCTAAGTTAAATAAGTCAGAGAAAGAAAGGCAAACACTATATGATCTCACTTATATGTGGAACCTAAAAAAAAAGAAAACAATCATAGAAAAAGAGATCAGACCTGTGGTTACAGGAGACAGAGGGTCAGGGGAGGGGAAATTGGAGGAAGATGGTCAAAGGTACAAGCTTCCAATTGTAAGATAAATACATACTATGGACATCATGTACAACATGATGACTACAGCTAACACTGACGTGTGATATATAGAAAAATCGTTAAGAATAAATTCTAAGCATTCTCTTCACAGAAAAGTATTATTTGATCTCATTTATATAAATTTGTGTGTTTGTGTGAGAGAGGACAGAATACAAAAATGCAAAAAGAAAAGTTGTAAAGTACGAAGCTGCTTAGGTTTATATCTCATTCTATAACAGATAACAATTTGTTTAATTTTAATAGGTACAAAAATAAATATTAAGCATACAACAAGCAAAAAGAAAAACTGAGTCCAGCGTAGATGTCCTTAAAGCATTTGCAAAGGAGGGCTTTATTAGGTCCGCGAACACCTGCAATTACAGGCAAAATTCTATGTGTGTGTGTTGTGTATGTACTTGGGGAGTGGACGCATAGCCTTTATTGAATTATTAAAGGGGATGTTAAGACCCAAAAGTTTAAAAAGCACTGGAAAGCCTGACCACAAAACCATTTTAAACTACTCTGATTATGTTTTTATAGTTTTCCTTCACTCGTTAACACTTCAAAGAACAGCATGTGAATGTGGAAAGAATCTCTGCCATTTAGGTAAGATCTCTGAGTCTCAGTGTAAAATTAGCATATAGTAGAAGGATGAAATTATACACCAGAGATGAAAGTACCTAGCAGAGCGCTTTAAGACTAGTACTTATTTATGCAAGACATCTTCCCCTGCTTACTTGTTTTCAGTAGAATGAAAGCATACTGAAAGCTGGTACAATGTCTTCTTTAAAGTTTTCTTTTGTAATGCTTACTATGCTTTTTGATACGGATGAGCCAATATCCACTTAAGGGCATGTAAGCTCACAATAACTTTTGTTGAATATAACTGTTTGAATGTACTTTCAGTATATTATTATATAGGGATTTTAAACTAAAATGTACCTGCACACACTATTTAGAGCCTAACTTGGATATTAGAGTAGGTGGATATACACCCCTGGAAAATAATAGCTAATTTCTTCACTAAAATCAAATTGCTGAACATCTACTTTGCATATACATAGCTAGGCACTGTATTATGAGTTTCAGGTAATAAAAAGTTGTTAGTCAAAGACTCTGCTCCCTAGGGTTATTTTACAACAGCAAATCATGTTCAAACTAAAGGATAGACCAAAATAGAAAGTGCCACAGGCATTTAGACAAGGGAGAAACACATCTGAAATGAGAAGGAAGGTGGGTATGGGGAAGGGTTCATGGAAGAGGCAGTGTATGCTGTGAGCAAGGTTTCAACGTGTAGCAGGGTGAGTGAAAGGAACAAATGAAGACATATAGTCGTGATATCATGAGGCACAAACTAGAAATAAACAGCACTTGTTCTAGGCTGGTCATGAGGTAATTTAAGGGGATTAGTGAGAAACTAGATAAAGAGATATCTCTTTATGTATTACTTATTAATAATACTTTTGAACACAAGTATTTAATTTTTAAAAAAAGAACAATATAGGGATAGGAGACTAGGAGGTACAAACTATTATTATAAAATGAGCTATAAGGATATACTGCATAGCACAGAAAATATAGCCAATATTTTATAACTATAAATGGAGTATAACCTTTAAGAATCGTGAGTCACTATATTTTACACCTGTAACTTATATAATATTACACATCAACTATACTTCAATTAAAAATGTTATTTTAGTGAATAAAACACTAAGCAGTAAAATTTTTAAAAAAGAACTTAGAAGAGAGCTTAAAAATAAAGACATAAAGAGCAGGTTGAAACAGCGCAGAAATCTGGCAATTAAGAGGCCATTGATAACTTTCAAAATAGCACTTTTTCTACCCATTCTCAGTGGAGGCAAAGCCTTATTAATCCTACTATTTCTTTTTCTGTTTTTCAAAATCTCAGGATAAGTCTATTTCAATTGTAGCTAATGGCAGTAATGCAGCACCAGAAAATGCCTTTTGTAAAGAGAGGGCAACTTTGTGAATCCTAAGTGGGTACTCAAGTCTTAAATTACTGATAACACTGACCACCCACCAGACTAAATGTTTTTCTTTACGTGATTGGAAAGCAACAGATTGATTTCAATTCTATCTTGTCATATCTACAAAAAAGTTCCTACAGTTCATTTAGCAACTAATAGAATACATCCTTCTATTTGGTATTACTCCTCCTTAACACGGGGCAATTAATTTTTCCTTTCTCTGGGAAACGTTTTTAACAAAGGAAATAGAGTCATAAATTAGTTTCGGTTAGGAAACCATACAACTATTTCTACCTAGGGCTTGGAATTTAGAAACTTTCCTCAGAAATTGTTTAAATATAACGAAGTCCAAATTCAGAAATACCTTAAATTTAATTATCTTAGTTGCACTAAAATAACAAATTCTATTTTCTATCTTGTTTTCTTTCTTCCCCAGAAGGCTTCTCCAACCCTAATCCATAACTTCATGCATTCATCTCACCTATACAATCACTGGCAGGTATGATGCCGGCTTTGGCGGCTCCAGTCCCCTAATCCTGACCCATTTCTTGCCAAAGAACTCAGCTTCTTCAGAAACAAAGTAACAGACATTTCAATTTCTAACCATCATTAGCATATTTTCATGTATTAATACTCAACATAAAAACACCTTTCAAAATTACAGAAATTTTTACTGTACTTAAGATCAATTGCACTCACCTGTATTTCATAAACCTTGGGCTACTTTCTAAAAAATGAATTATTATTTTAATATGTTTTTCACTTATTATTCAGAATGATTATTCATATAATTAAATATTTTACAATTAGGTAAGAAAGGTGGAAAATAGTTTTGCTCTTCTTGTTCTTTGTTCTCTCTTCTAGTTGGTGTGCCTGAGCCAAAATTTTAGAATATTGAAAATTTAATATTTCAAACCCAAACCGCATTTAAAGATAATAATAACAACCAGCCAAAACAATATCGGTCCAGAGGTTTGCATGGTCCGGGGAACAGTTCTCTGAGGGGGCCATTTGGAGTGGGATTTGCCCACCCCCCTCCACTCCTTCTGCCTCATATACTGAAGATAGAGACAAAGAAACCAACTCAACTCTTTCCAAAGTGTATCTATAAATAGAGAATTTGTAATCAGAAAAACAAGAACGATATATAATAGAAGTAACATGATTTTTCAGAACCAGTATCTTGTTCTAAAGCAATATTTAAAAAAGAAGGTAAGAAGGTTAGCTATAAACCCTGGACCTCTTTTTCATTGGTCTCCTATTTTAATTTGTTAAAATAAAATCCATGGCCTTTTGAGTCAAACTGTCTCTTTAATTTCAGATTTAAAGATAACAAATCTCTTTTTAAATGGAATATTGGCACACAGACACCACACAGTCTGGCTTATTGCAACTGTTCTCTGTTGGTGAAGTGGCACATTTGTAATCCCCACCATAGCAATCTTCACCATTTCACAGAATATCATTCAATTGTACATCCCTAGGTGGGCAACAAGAATCGGCACTTGAGCTCAGCAGCAAAGCGTTTGTGGGGAAATCCTAGGTCAGAACCCCTAAAAGGGGAGACTAACTTGAGGATGCCCAAATAACCTGAGGTTTACCTTGGCCACCTCCCCTGGCTTTCTGACTGCCTGTGGGAAAAGCCTCTCTGGAATCTCTTTTGAGGTTATTGGGGGAATCCTAGGACAAACACACTGCTTGCTTTTGCAGGAGGACTTGCCCCACACCCTACCCAGCTAGGTGTCTCACAACCTAGCTGGACTAAAAAAGCTTCAAGAAAAACGGGACAGACTGACATTTGCATTTCTACTTCCACCTATTCTTAGGCACGTGGAGCAAAATATGTAGGTATAGCCCTCTTTCTCACACCCCAACAGATTCTGCTGTCCTCGAAACCCATCTGGTAGCTGCAGTGACTACAATGAAGGGAGTTATCGGAAACCATGTTGGTACTGGGTTTAAAGGATTTTTCATGCCATGCATTTTGGGGAAGGACACAGATAATAGTCCAAACATGGTATAAGGCCATGTCCTTTCTGGGTCCTTGAAAAATCAGTCAGGGAACAGAGGTGGTGGACAGGAGCTGACAAGAGCTGGCTTGTTAATGAGCACAGCATCCCCGGGGTGGGGGGTGGGGGAATCAATGAAATGATTGACAAGAGAAGATGGTAAATGAAGGGAGAAGTGGGGACAAGTGCTGCTCAACCCAAGCTGAACTCCAGGAGGTAAGTTTCTCCTCTAATTTGAGATTCTTTCTAAAGGTTCAGTATTGAAGTGGGTGTTTGACGTTGAAATGTGCAGACCCATTCTAATAACTGGAAAGGGAGAAGACTGAGGAAGGCAAAAGGAGAGGGAAGATTTCCGATTACTTCTCGAGGCTGCTGACAAGAACCTGCTGCTCGCAAACCAGAAATTAACCAAGCGAAGGTTGAAGGTAGCAACGTAAAAGTGAAACTCAAATTATTTTACATTCTGAATCCTCTTCAATATCGAAGCGAGTGTGGCACAGCAATGGTTGATTATCTTAAGATTACAGAGGCTGACCGCCTTCTTTGTTTGCCCAGTAACACCGCTCCTCCAATAATCTCAAGCACTTGGCTGATTAATATTTCAATTCCAGTTGCTGCTCTTTTTCCCATTGCAGAAGGCGGCAGGGATATTCCCCTTCTTCCCTCTGTATTACAAACCCCATTACTAACCAAGCAGAAAGCACCGCGCAGTGTGGCCGAGGCTAATAATAGCCGGGCTGCTTACCTTCTCCGGAGGGATCGAATCAGCGCATGTCCCCGCGCCGGCTGCCCCGGGGCCGCAGTGCCGCCGCGCCGGGTCTGTGCTTGGTCAGTTCGGCCGGCCCCCACCCCACCTGCCAGCTGCAGCAGCTGCTCCCGCCGCTCCCGCCGCCGAGCTCCGGCCGCAGGAAGTCATCCCCCGCGCCGGGCCGGATCGCCACATTCCGCGCCAGCCGCGGGGGGAGAGGGGCCTCTCCCTGCTGCGGGGACCAGCTCCTGGAAACTGCGCTCAAAGATCGCTACCCTTCCCGGTTGTAGGGTTATTTTCTAGGAATGCTTTTACAGAAGAAGCGTCGCCGGCTGGTGGACCGAGAGAGAAGAGCCAGAGTGACTTTCTCTGCAGAGCGCCTTACCTCTGAGCGCTCCCCTGTCACTCCCGCGGCATGGACAGCTCCATTCCGCTGTGTGGGTTTTCCACCCTCTTCATCTTCCTTATCTGTATTGTTCATTTCGCTGAATTTGAGAGTGGGATTAGCTTTGAAGATATCATTCAAACACTCCGAAAATATTTTAAATTGGCGACTAGTTTTTCTAAGCCCCTGTAGCAAGCTCCACTTTCCCTCAACACACACACACACACACACACACACACACAGACACACACACACAGTTACTCGCACGTACACACCCAGCCAAACCACTCACAATTAGGAAAGCTGGGACCTCTCGCCCGCCCTCTTGCCTACGTAATGGAACAGGAAACTCCCAAAGGAGTGGGGAAGTAGGACCGGCTAGCGAAAGCACTCGAGGAAAGAGAGAGGGGTCGCCCCAAGATTTTGTTGCTGTTCAGTAGTGTCCTTAGTGGACAGATGTTCCCCCTCTAACCCCCTGGCCCCGCCCCAAGTGGAATGGCTGGTCTGGTGACCGCTGTAACATTTGGAAACAAAGAAGCTGAAGCCACATTAACAGGTGGCTGCATCTCTTTCTTTCCCGAAGGATTTATCAGAATTGGCTTTAGGAATAATATTAGCATATACGTATATAAGAAACCCTTTCCTTCTCTCTTTAAATTGGCACCACCTATTAACAGGTTTCTCTCTCTCTCTCATTTTCCTCCCTCCCTCCTTCCCTCCCTCCCTCTCCTAAGCTGACCAGATCATCAGTTTCCGGACTTAAGGGGGAAAAAAGGCCAAGGATGTGCTCTCTTTACAGCTGAACCAGGGCTTATTTTCCCGGTGTTCAGCCATTCCCAAGTAGAGAGGCTTTTTGACACTAGGGTTCTCTGTGAGTGAACTTCTCACATTCAGCTTGCTTTTGGAATTGCCCATCACTAGGTCCAGGCCAGTTTTATCCTTGGATTTGTCCAGCAACCTAAACAGTATAATTGCACAAGGCCAAGGCAGTACTTTTAATCTAGGAAGAGTTCCCAACTCTCTGTTTAGCAGTTCCAAAATTAGGAGGTAGTGTAGCAAACAGTTTCAACAAGGCTCAGTAAGAATTCTTGACCCTAGAATGCGGGCTTTTTAAAAGCTGGAACAACCTAATTCATCTCTCTGAGTTTCACTTTCATAAAATTAGACCTCACCAAAGAGCAGGGGATTCTTAATATGTATCAAAGTGTATGTGGAATCTGGATGGGAATATTACATCTTTAATTTCACTAACCTCTAGCTGCAATTTAGTATTTAGCATGTCCTTTAAATCTAAATGCAGACAACAAACCACAATAATATTAGGAGTACCTGTGACTATATCCCCAGCAGATACCACAGACAATTTCCTAAGGCAGTTTTTATAGTTATCTCAAAGTATCACTAGTCTGATGTTACAATCAACTCATCATTACCTTTTTTGTTTTATCTAATAGACTATATCTATTTTAGAATGGTTTTAGATATACAGAAAAATTAAGGGGATAATACAGAGTTCTTATATATCTCATTCCCAATTTCCTCTATTATTGACACCGTACACTAGTGTGGTAGCTTTTTTACAATTAACGAGCCAATATTAATACAATAATATTAACCAGAGTCTGTACTTTATTCAGATTTCCTTGGCTTTTGCCTAGTGTCCTTAATTCCATTTCAGGCTTCCATCCAGGACACCACATTACATTTAGTTATCAAGCCCCCTTAGGCTCCTCTGGGCTGTGGTGGTTTCTCAGGCTTTTCTTGTTTTTGATAACCTTGACAGTTTCTTTTTTAAATGTATTTATTTAATTTATTTATTTTTGGCTGTGTTGGGTGTTTGTTGCTGCGCGTGGGCTTTCTCTAGTTGCGGAAAACGGGGGCTACTCTTGGTTGCAGTGCGCAGGCCTCTCATTTCAGTGGCCTCTCTCATTGTGGAGCACGGGCTGTAGGCGCGTGGGCCTCCGTAGTTGCAGCACATGGGCTCAGTAGTTGTGGTTCACGGTCTCTAGAGCGCAGGCTCAGTACTTGTGGCGCACGGGTTTAGTTGCTCCCTGGCATGTGGGATCTGCCCAGGCCAGGGCTCGAACCCGTGTCCCCTGCATTGGCAGGCGGACTCTCAACCACTGCGCCACCAGGGAAGCCCCTATAATATGATTCTTGTGTCAACCCTGACAGCGCTGGTGAAATCCTTTGCTACAAAAATATGTCTCTGCCTTATAGTTTTGTTTCAGTATTAGTTTCCACATTTGCCAGCAAGATACTTTTCATCCTACTAAACTAATAGGCCACTTAGTTGAATACTGGATAAAATACAAATGGCAGAGAATTCTCCATTTCTGTTTATAATTTTAAAAATTTCAACTAAAAGTGCAAAGCTTTTATCAATTTCTGTAGCTTGCTCTCTTCCTAAACCTACTTGCTTCTTCCATCAATATTTAAGTTTCTGGTTTTAAATAACTGTGACTCTCCTTTAATGTGTTCTCTGTTAAAGGCTTTCTCTCCCTTTAGAAGTGTTAGTAGGAGAAGTGGTATTTTTGTAGGAAGAAAACTGCATCTTCTCTACTACCCAGCTGTCAGGACTATAGAGCTACATCCTCAGTTGTATAATCAGAAACCTGGCCTGGCATCAACTAGTGGGATTAATAACCACTTTTTCAATTCCTTGCAATTAAAATATTTACATCAACTTCTCTTTGTTTTAACAATAGCATATAGAACCCAGTGTGGGTGTGGCTCATGATTCTGCTTCTCTGACTCATGATCTTAGACTTCTTGCTTCCAACTTCCTAATGAATGTGCCCTTTAGCAATTGCTGGGGGCCAGGTTTGTTTACTGCTACTCCTTTCCAACAGTTCAAGGCCACGAGGCATCTCTTGAATGTATTTCTTTGCTACAAAGTATTTCTCTCCCCTGCCCTCACCCCACTCTCAGGTTCTGTTGCTTATTTAAGATTTGCATCTGTAAAGAGTCCTTTGGGTTTGTTTCCTTGGTGGACTGGCTGTCTTCCAAGATTTTGTTGTTAATCTTGTCTGACAGTTTAAAGATGACCTTTTGGTGTTTTTATAAAACTTCTCAAGAAAAGGAAAACAGAAGTGCTCATCTAACCCTCTTCTAAAGACTATGCAAAAAAGCCAGTTGTTTTAAAACATTATGGCTGGTGATATAAATGGCTGCAGCATATTATATCTACACCTGCATGTTTTTAACTTCCAGAAACTAAAAATCAGCTCTGCAACATGCAATCAGCCATGAAGAAAGAAACAAACAAAAACCCAGTATTGAAAATTTTCTGCCTGATACCTGAATGTATTGGTGAACAAGCCTGCTACTTCTAGTATTTACATAAAGACAGTAGTCAAATAACCAATGCAGTAAAACAAACAATTCTTCTGTGAGAAAAAAAGAATGATGCTACTTAGAGTTGATGGACATGAACTTTAGGAATTTTAGAGCTGAAAATAATCTTGGAGGCCTCCTTTTATAGATGAGGAATATGAGGTCTATGGTGGTTAAGTGAATTGTCCAAGCCAGAGATGGGACTAGGGTCAAAGTTGAGGTCTTCTGCCAGGATGTTGAGCTTACTCTTTGAACTTGCTGGGTGTTTACATATTGCATCAACAGAGCCCATATGTACTGGATTTTCTTCCATTTACTGATAGAAGCAAGTTAGTGCCTTTACAGGTATTGTAGTATAAAATCAGCCCATTCAGTCAAACTAGTCAAAAATTAGTCAATCTAGGACTCCCAAAGAGACAATGCTTTGCAGGCTTTTTCTTTTCTTTTCTTTTCTTTTTCCACTGGAAATGGGAATTAGATAGATAATGCATGTTTGTGTGTATGTATGTATGTATGTATGTATGTATATATATATATATATATATATGTATATATATATACTTATATCTTGTTCAAATTTAAAAGAATACAATTTTTTATAGTCTATGTATGACATAAAAATAGAACATCATTAATCAAATACATTTTCAGTATTTATTTTTGTATGTAACTTCCTTTCTTTATGTATCTATACAGTTTTAAAGATAACGGAACAGGGCCTCCCTGGTGGCGCAGTGATTGAGAGTCCGCCTGCCGATGCAGGGGACGCGGGTTCGTGCCCCGATCCCGGAGGATCCCACATGCCGCTGAGCGGCTGGGCCCGCGAGCCATGGCCGCGGAGCCTGTGTGTCCGGAGCCTGTGCTCTGCAACGGGAGAGGCCACAGCAGTGAGAGGCCCGCGTACAGCAAAAAAAAAATAAATAAATAAATAAAAAAATAAAGATAACGGAACAACACAGAAATATTATTCACTTTCAAGCTAACACTGATAAATAATGTTTTGTCAGTGCCCTAAATTATGTAAAGACTAAAAGTTCCATTGTTCTATCTATTCTATGGAAAGTGGTTGATGTTTAGCTATGAAATAATGTATCAATCTCAGGAAACAATTCTTAGGTTAAAAAACTCATTTTCCCCGTGATGTCTTTTCACAAAGATTTAATTCAAAGAATTTGCCTTTGTAAGATCTCCATCACTTTTCACCATTGTTCCCATACATGTTCCTGTTAAGAGTGCCTGATTCTGTTGCTAAGCAACCCTGCAGTCTTGTTGGGTCATGATGATGAACTAATAATTATTTAAAATGTGTCTGTTTGGATAGGGTCTTTTAAAGAATATCGTGATACTTTTGTGTAAGAGGCTGGGTAAGAGGGTTCTTCATTTCAACTTACAGTTCGACAGGAATATAAGTGATAGAATGATGTTTTCCAGAAGAGTTGGAAGAATGCCAAGAGTACACTAAAAAGCACTAGGTCTTACTTCCTCCCGGTATGCTTTTTTTCTAGAAAAGGGTAAAAGTCAGTCAGATGACAAGTCAAGAAATTTACCAAAGGACTTCAAAGAAATATGAGGAACATCAATATTCCTCTTATTGACTAGATTAAATTATTATGTTTTTCCTTCTCATCCCAAATTCTTAAGAAAAATTGTCAAGCCATATTATGTTGAAAAATAAGTCCCATGTAAGCAAGACATGGGTATTTGAATTTTATCAGGCTTCCAGAGAAAACTAAATTGTTGATTAAATCCTCATCCTGCTTGCTCTTGTCCCAGACATCCCTCTCCAGTTCAGGAATATCCTCCTTTAAATAGCTTATTTAACCATATGGGACTGATGCCAGTAGCCTTAATATTTTCTGTACGGTATACTGCGATATATAAGGGGACTACCATCATATCTCTAGCATGTAGTGAGAGTTAGTAAATAGCATTCCCAGTGTGTATCTGGAAAAACAAAAAGGTTGTTCCTTTAAACCATCTTTTTTGGTGATAAAGCAAAGAATCAAAGGTATTTCATTACTAAAGAATCCGAGAATGTCCTAACTCTAAGAGAAGAGCACTTCTAATGTCATCTCAAAATCCATCCAATCCAGAAGCAGAGCTGATGGTGCTACCAAGAGACAGAGTCTCCTTGTGGTGACACCACCTTCAAAAGTTTTGCAAGGTACCCCCAAACATCACCAGTTTTCTTTACAACCTTGCTTGTCTCTAGTATTTAAAGACACATCTGATACTTATTGATTCTATTTATATTTTGAGGGTGATCCCTTCTTAGGGATATCATCTCATATGCAAAGTTAAAAGTATTGATCATGTTTCTCTCCTAAACTTAAACTATTATAATTTATGTTTAAGGCAGCCAAATTTAACAGCTTTGGGGCCATAAAGGTGAGTGGTTAAATCTTGGTTCACTGTTCTGTAGGTGGTATATGGCCACTCCAGGTATCAGTTTTCTTACTTATAAAATAGGGTTTGCAGTGCTTTCTTCACAGATAAAGGATTAAATTTGATATGCTAACATAGTGTCTACCATATAGTGTACATTAAATGTGAGCCCTCTTTCCTATCTCCACTGGGTGTGGCCAACTTCTAGTTTTCTAGGATTTACTAGAAAATTTCATACCTTCTAGGAATATATGGCTTCTGATCATATTCCCTTACCATCTTCATTTTACTAAACTAAAGGCTCTTAATTTTTTTGTAATCCCCACATTCTTATTTCCTATCTCAGCTACTTTTCTGTTATTTTTTTAGAATTCAGTTTATTTTAGCAGGCATTAATTGAGGTAAGGGGAATTACAGTAGGTCCTGTGGTTACAAATGTAAACAGGATCCCTGTTCTCAGGTACCTTACAGTCTAGTGTCAAGAGTAGTAAACAGACAAAAAATTGCAATTTGACCTGATAAATTCTGTGATATTGGTAAGCCTGTGACAACACAAGGGAAATATCTAAATCAGATTAGGGAGGATGGGAGATTAAAGGTAAAGGAGCTTGCCGTACTTGTAGGCTTTTCTCTAGAGTTGGCAAACATCTTTACCTGTGTTCAAGGTTTAGATTGACCAAGACAGCCTTCACATTCCTTTCAGCTTAATAAAACTTTAGACAGGTTTCTTCCTGACTTATAGGCCCTTGACCTCCCCTTATTTAGAACATTTACTCTAAAAAACATGCAAATTCTTTTTTCACCCCTTTGACACGTAAATCTTCTTCTAGTAATCTTGCCAGATTTACAACCCAGGAATGTCTTTCTCACGGACATGGGAGCCATTTTTCGAAATGTAATCATCAAGAAAGATAGCACCGCATTCTCTGTGGGAGGGCAAGAGTCTAACTTCAATAAGTGCTGATTAGCAAACACAGATGGCCTAATCACATTAACCAGTCTCCTCCTAATGTCCTCCAGTACCAGTCCACTAGCTCACTCCAGAATTGATAAACGGTCCCACCTTGTGTTTCAGCAGAGTTTAGTCCAATCTCTCTCTCCAACTGCAATCGTTTTCAATAAACTTTCCCTTGCCTGTTTAAGTCTGTCCTTGGACAGGATGCATCCAGGTTTTGTACAAGGGGAAAAAACTGATTTTTGCCCAATAATCTACTCACTGATGCCTGGCACTTGGTCAACTTTTGTAATTGCTGATTAAAATAAGTCCATCATGTCAATGTCTAGGGGGAAATGTTTTCAATGGCTCTAAACACTTTGAGCAGTGATAAATGAAATCTCTGAGTTCACCATCTTCTAACTGGAACTAGAATTATTTTTCCAAAAATAAATTTCTTTACACTTATGCACAAAATGAGCCTCTGCCTCCAAGAGACTGTGAGTAGGCTCAAGTATCCACTCGTCCTAATAGCTTTATACTCGTTCTTTTGGTATTTCAATTATCTCAAGTGTTCAGAATCATGAATAAAGTTGGGAGCAATTCGTGATGATGTTAATCAACTATAAATTACTCAACAAGGGCTCCCCTTATTATACTCTCCATGAAGCTCCCTAGAGGATCAGCTCAGGTACTGGCCTCATGCACAGTCTACATTGAGAGGATTTCCAATAATTGATGGTTTTAGCCAAAATTTTGAATTCTAAAAATGGATGGAAATTTGGAAATTCTAAATCAATCATAGCAAATTACAAATTATCATCAAGAAAGAATGCATAATAAAAATTTCTAAAGGTTACTGTAGAAATTAAGCTTAAATTCAAATTTAATTCTAAGGTAAATAAAAATATGTACTCCATTTTCTTTTTTTCATTATAAAATTTATAAAACCAGAATTTTCCTTCTAATGTGCGCATCGGGTGTACTTGCTATTTCTTTGCAAAAAAGTTTCACTAACTTAAGGACATATACAACATATGGCACCTTAGAATTAAGGAAATATGGGAGAATGATTTTGATTACCTCCTCATGCTACATGAAAACTCATTCCTTCAAACTTTCTTGAACAATTTTTTAAAAGATGCCAGTTATCTAACTCATACAAACAACCATATACATATGTACATCTTTCTTGTTGGGGAACAGACTTATATTAGTGTAAATAAGTGGTCATTAAAGTTAATGTGTTCATTTTATATAGTTATAATTTAAGATATAGTAGAAATTGGTTTGAACATGATATATACCTTTTTAAAATATATTAGAGACTTATAGAACCACCTCACAGTGACTGTGTTTGTCCATTATGAGGTTTAGAATATACTTTACTACTTAAATGAGTTGAGTATGATATTTTATCATTATACCTTTGCTTTTATCATATATTGTGGATGTAGAGTCTTTGGTCAGAAACACCCTCTATATTATAAAAACATCATTATAGAAAAATGCAGTATTCTTTTAATATATAATTTAACATGAAACTAGGACAGATTTTCAGCAGAAGAAGGGAGCTGCATATATTTGGCTTTTACTGGCAGGCCTGTTTCTGCCCAGTAATTACCCAGTCTTTACATACATGTTACAGTTCAGTGCTTTTAAGGAAATCCAGCTTTCTTTGCTCTCTGATCTTTTCTTCTCACAAAATACTTAGCAAACACATAGCTATTAGCTCCATAGGAAGTGGTTGTATATATCAGGTATTTTTCACAAGCCCACTTAACCAAGGTACCAAGTAATTTGACTAGAATCCAAACCAAATCAGTTGAAGAGCTAAGTGTGCAAAAAATCCTGTAACACACTAGATTCCAATGAGCCACAGTTTTATTAACACTGCATCATTTAGCAAACTCAGATGGGGTCTTTGGGTCTTTATGTTGAGTTTCTTTAATTGGCAAATGCTTAACAGCACACTTTATTGATTGATTGATTGATTGATTAAAGAATCATCTTTTCTTTAAATTTATTTATTTTGGGCTGTGTTGGGTCTTCATAGCTGTATGTGGACTTTCTCTAGTTGCGGGGAGTGGGGGCTACTGTTCGTTGTGGCGCGCGGGCTCCTCATTGCGGTGCCTTCTCTTATTGCAGAGCACAGGCTCTAGGCACGTGGGCTTCAGTAGTTGTGGCACATGGGCTCAGTAGTTGTGGTGCATGGGCTTAGTTGCTCCACGGCATGTGGGATCCTCCCGGACCAGGGATCGAACCTGTGTCCCCCGCATTGACGGGTGGATTCTTTTTTTTTTTTTTTTTTTTTTTTGCTGTACGCGGGCCTCTCACTGCTGTGGCCTCTCCCGTTGTGGAGCACAGGCTCCGGATGCGCAGGCTCAGCAGCCATGGCTCACGGGCCCAGCCGCTCCCCGGCATGTGGGATCTTCCCGGACCGGGGCACGAACCCGTGTCCCCTGCATCGGCAGGCGGACTCTCAACCACTGTGCCACCAGGGAAGCCCCGACAGGTGGATTCTTAACCACTGTGCCACCAGGGAAGTCCCTAAGAGCCCACTTTAAATGCAGTTACACAATGACATCATGATAAGAAATGCTATAGGAATATAGGCATAGAAAAAAAATTATCATCACTCACATATGCCCTGAGCATTTTCTGCTGAAGAGAGAATCTGAACTCCATAATGAGGGTACTAATACATTACATGCTTCTGATAGTAAGTTCTTATCACTTGAGAAATATCATTAAACATTATATCTCTGCAGCTTAATCCTTCTTAACCTGAAATATACCTTTAGAAATAATATTTTAAGAGTTAGAGAAAATTCAGCTAATACATAGCTATTTATCTAAATATTTACGTGAGATAATTATGGAGGCATTCTATTAATAATTTTGTGAAGACATTGTAATAACAATTTAGTCTTAGAATTTTAGAAAAAAATAAACCAATAAAAAGGTACTTCTTCTGGTTCAAACTGTACAAATGAAAATTCTGAACCTAAGTAAATTGGGCAAAGTATGTTGCTGTTTCATAAGTTAATGAAAGTAAATTTATTTATTAAATTTTTATTTATTTATAGTTTCATGGGTTTATAACACATAAGGTTCATGTGTATAATATTATATTTTGACATTTATATAAACTACAGTGTGCTCACCACCAAAAGGTTAGTTGTCAACTGTCATCATATTGTTGACCCCCTTTACCCATCTTGCCCTCCCTCCACCCCCTTCTCCTCTGCTAACCACTACTCTGTTCTCTGTATCTATTTGTTTCAGTTTGGTTTCTTCATTCATTCTGTTTTGCTTGTTTTTATATGCCACATATGAGTTAAATCATATGGTATTGGTCTTTCTCCATCTGGTTTATTTCACTTAACCTAATACCCACAAGGTCCATCCATGTTGTCCCAAATGCCAAGATTTCATCTTTTTATGGCTATTATTCCATTGTAAGTGTGTGTGTATCTTCTTTATCCATTCATCCATCAGTGAACACTTAGGTTGTCTCCACATCTTGTCTATTCTAAATAATGCTGTGATGAACACAGGGGTGCATATATCTTTTCAGATTAGTGTTTTTGTATTCCTTGGATAAACACCCACAAGTGGAATAGCTACATCATATGATAGTTCTAGTCTTAATTTTTTGAGGAATCTCCATGTGATTTACCATAGTGGCTGCACTAATTTACATTCCCACCAAAAGTGCACAAGGGTTCCCTTTTCTTCACTTCCTCTCCAGCACTTATTTCTTGTCTTTTTGATAATAGCCATTCTAATGGGTGTGAAGTGATATCTCCCTGTGGTTTTGATTTACATTTCCCTGATAATTAGTGATGTTGAACATTTTTCACATGCTTGTTGGCCATCTATATACCTTCTTTGGAAAAATATCTATTCAGTTTCTCTGCTTGTTTTTTAATTGGATTGTTAGCTTTTTTGTTGTTGAGTTGCTTGAATTCTTTATCTATTTTGGATATTAGATACATGATTTGTAAATATCTTCTCCTATTTGGTAGGTTTTCATTTTGTTGATGTTTCCTTTGTTGTACAGAAGCTTTTTAGTTTGATAATAGTCCCATTTGTTTAGTTACGCTTTTGTCTCCTTGCCTGAGGAGGCATATGCAGAAAGATATTGCTAAAACCAAAGTCAAAGCGAATACTGCCTATGTTTTCTTCTAGGAGTTTTATTGTTTCAGATCTTACATTGGAGTCTCTAATCCATTTTGAGTTGATATCTATGCATGGTATAAGATAGTGGTCTAGTCTCATTCTTTTGTGTGTGGCTATCCAGAAAAACTAAATTTAGATGCTCTCCATCCTTTCATCAAACTTTCAACCCATTCAGATTAATCTGCAAAACTTCATCAAGAGGTTTGAAGGTAGAGAACTTTTTACTGTCTAGCTGATTTTTAAGAGTGATTAGGGCAGAGTTATAAATCAAATTACTGCAAAAAACGTTCTGGCTAGTCCATGTCAGTCACTTTCCTAAATTTCAAGGTTATTGACTGCTCAACTTATCTTATGACTTTACATTTGAAAGCCTCAAATTAGCAACAAGTTTTCATAGGATTCAAAGCAGTAGGGGTTTTACAGAATGATTCTGTTAAATTAATCTTTTCCTCATTTGAAACGTAGATGATTAAGATACATATTAATTTATTCAGAAAAGTCATACATTTTTTCAATGGAAAAAGTCTTCCCTTCTGTGCTCCCTAGGGCTATTTGTGTGCAAAATTTAACAAATATTGGTTCAACTCTTTTATTTTTCTGATTCAAAACTTCAGCATGAGTGATCATTAGTTGGATGGCTAACGAGACAGTAATCTCCTCAAACATCTTTTAACCCACTTGTACATTCTACATGAAGCAGCAGCTCAGTAACTGTTGAATGAACGAGTGGACAGATCCCACTTACCCAGAAGACTGAATTCTTCTTTAAGAATCTGAGGTTTAATTTTGTGGTCAAATGTTTAGAAATGGAAATAGAACTCAAAGTTCCACTTGACTTATAACGTGACTTCTGTCCTCAGCAGATGGTTAAAAAGGTTAGTTCTACCAGTGGCTTCAGAAAACATACAAAAGGTGTTAGCAGAACCATGATATTTACGGTATATATTTGATTGTTTCAAGAACTGAGTGAACAGGTATTACTTGTAAGGGCAATCAGGTGCCAGTTTCAATGATCAGGCCTGAACTGCAGGGGTTTCACACTCAGCCCTGCTCCTTGTTAACTCTGGCTTAACTCATTATGCTTCCTGATGCTGCCACACAGCTCCTTATTTTGAGGTAACAGGTGATCTGACTATGCTTTTTTGTTTGTTTGTTTTTCTAACGTTACACAGAAAGCTAGAGTCAAAAATGTGTGTGTAGTCTGAGAATGATACTTTGGATATATTGCTATTTATGATAAGCCCAGATTTACATGTTTACCTCGAACTGGAAAAAAATTGCTAACTAGAATTTCCCCCGTAAAAGTAATTACTGACAATGTCTTCCTCCTTAACCACATGGACCTATATCAAGGCTGCTTATCTGTGCAAGATACCAAAGTTGTTACCACAGGACTATGCTATCAGAAGCCGATTTTCTGCCAGTGGGCTGGGCCAGCTTTTGCAAACTACAGGAAACCTGGGTTCCTAAAATAACCTAAGGGACACTCCTGATCTAAACTCAAACAGAATGGGGTTAATAACATAAATCCTTGCAGGAAGTTTGGACACTGAAAAGATCTGTCACTGAGGATGGCGATTCAGCTTAACAAATGAGGCAATGAGACTGATGGAATACGCCCTTTCCAAAGAAGTTACAATGATTTCCGTTGATACTATCAGTATTTCCACAGTCCTCTGTTTCCAGGAGGTTATATATAGTATCACAGAAGAACCCTGAGAACAGATAATCAAGCCTTTATAAAGAATCAGAGAAATATATTAAATGTCTCTTAACAAGGAGAATTGAACTTTTTTACTAACAATAACCATTATTATCATTATAGAATTATTATATTGTTCTTAATATTTTATTATTAAATAAATATTATCTGCAGGGAAGGCAGATTGGCATCACATAAGTGTTACGTCACTGAAAACTAATCAATACACACACAAAATAATGTGCTAAGGCTACACTAGGGAGTCTCACTTCTGATCTCAAGGTTATGCCAGTTTATCCCAATTTCTCGACAAAACTCTTTATCAAACTTATTGTATCTTATCCCGCACTATATCGGAACTGTTTCAAAAGGGATCTTGTTAGTCATTTTCCTTAAAAAAAAGAGAGAAATCCAAGTCATGCCTTTTCTATGAAATCTTTGGAGGGTGCTATGACAATGTTATTTGTAGCTCAGCCCACAATTCATATTCTTCAGCTTTTACCCAAAGTCACCTGGCTCTGCTTGCTAGGTATCATCTTCTAAGACTCCAAGAGATATTGCCAAAGCTTTCTCCAGAGACTAGGATTGGAAAAATGACGGCATTATTAAATGCTGAACTTGACAAAAATCATTTCTATTTTGAGCACCCTAACATAGTTATCTTCATTTTGTATAATCCTTTTGGTTTTAAACAAGGATGTACATTTTTACATGGTTGCAATTACAGCAAACACAGGGTTTTGTGTTATTCCTTCACCATTTCCAATAACGAAAGCATTTTTCATATATTACAATTGGGGGATTATTTTAATGTTAAAGAATACATGATATTTAATGGATACAATCGATATTTAATTTAATCAGATTCCTATTACTAGCTATTTGTCTTCATTTTTTCCTGATTACAGATAGATTCACAAATAATATTATTATGAATATTTTTTTTCCTCTACAGAATTGTTTCTTTGAATGAGACCGGGGTTATGGTTTGTTTGGCTTGTATTGACAGTATTTATAAAAGTGTAAATCTGAATGTGTTTAGGTGAGGCAAGTACAGTAACCTGTATTCCCATTGCCTTCCCCCAGGCCAACATTGCACATTTAGATTACTTGCTTGACCCTGAAAGCATGTGAATTTTTGACTCCTGGATTACTGGGTCAAAGGTGTAAGTATCTTTATGACTTTCAATAACAATGATCATTTAACTCTTCTAAACCAGTTATACATGTATTTCAATGTCACCAACTTTCATTTATTTGAGTACTTTCCAAACATTAGGTGCTGTATAGGCATTGGGGACACAATGAGCAAGTAAGACAATGAACAGGGAGTTACAATGCAGTCTGAATTAATAGAACTTAGAAGAGGGTACTAAGGGAACCCGTAAGAGAAGCAGAAACAAGTCTTCTCCAAATCGGGTCATTACATGGGGAAGTGGTAGCAAGTAGAAGAACGGAGGAAGGAGAGAAGTCCAGGCAAAGAGAGCACCACATGCAATGGCCTGGAAAACATAAAGCAAGCATATTTTAAGTATTATGAGAATGGAGAGGGTGAGGTTAGTGTTGAAAGACATGAATATATATGAAAAAGCATATATATATGATTTTATAATGTAGTCATCATTAGGTATCATTTAATAATTTTTTGTCAAATTTACTAACTATATAAGCATGTTATACATGTAAAGTAGATTTAGTATGCATCGCATCTAAGAAAATCCAATTCCTGACATAATCAGCAGAATGAAAAGTGACACAGAGATTAGAAAACTCCCCAGCACTTGAGAGAAGAGAGGTTTGTGCAGTTTGATGGCAGCACAGGCCCATGTGTAGGAGAAGGGGAGGTGATGGAGCAGCAGGGATAGGTTAGAACAGTTGGAGTGCCTGGAGGGCCAGGCCAAGGAGTTCACTTTGCATTAACTCAGTGGTCAATGAAATTACATAGCCATTTTAGAGGAAACAAAATTATAATTAAAACTGTAGAGGAAACACTCATTCCTTTCACTAAAGCAAAATGCAGAACATCCTGGTGTCAGCACTGGAAAACAATCTCCAGGTAATTGAAGCAGGAAAACCACATCCATTTAGGGGTTCTCTCATTTTCATTATGACTGCTACCACCATAGCAGCCTCTAGGCTTCCATTCTAACACTTTTGTCCAGGTATGGAGCAATCAAAAACATCTTGCTTTGTTTCACTTTAGTACAAATGATATAGAAAAGACATCAAAAGAATTTATTAAGTGATGAGAGAGAATAACTGGGAAACAAAGCGTGTGTATGAAATATATAAACAGTCTAGTTTACAAAGAACTACTTTATTCTTTATAGAACATTGTTAGCCCATAGTCCATGTTATTCTACATTGGACACCAAGTATCTGTTAACCCTATGAAATAGTATGTAAGACATTATGTGCACTTATATAGTCTTTGTATACAGGATGTGATGGAAGAGGACCTCTACCAATAGATAGAAAAGAAGCTCTTGTAATTGTGTGTTATGCAAGCCAAAAGCGGTTGGGGTAATTTGCCAGAAATAATACTATAAGGGATATAAGTAATTTGGTCCAAGTACTCCACTCTCTGGGTTGCATTATTAAAGAGTAAATTTTAGAATGTCTGGAAGCAGAGGTCTTACCCAGTGTTCGAGACATATGAGGTCTCTGAGAATTTCTCTGAAATCACACTGAACATCTTGTGTACATGTATGTGTGTGTGTATATCTCCTGGGAAGTCTTTAAAAGGCTCATAAGCTCTTTTATGGCACTTCTTCAATTCACTTCTGTGCTGGACCTCCCCATTTATGAAAGCAGAAGTTTCAGCCTCTGAGACTTTGGGCACAAGTCAGCAGGTGGTGACAGCTTTCTCTTCCAACACTGCATCTTTTAAGCATTCTTAAGAAAGCAAGCAGCCATCAGTTATGAACATCATTCAGGTGACGTTCTGTATTTATGAACTGTATTTGAGATTAAAAGACGGGAAAGAGATGGGAAGTGAGTAGACATGAGACTATTATAGGGCTCAGGAGAAAAGTGGCAGAATCTAATTACGATGGGATGAGTGGGAATACAGAAATGAGGATGGGCAGAGGATGCACATCTTGGTATTTGGTATATACCGCAGGGTTTTTTTCACCAAGTTGTCATTCTGTGTTTGGAAAACAAAATTGGGGGGAAAATGAAATCAAAGAGTAAGTCAGTGCTTGGCATATAATAGGAATGTAATAAATTTTGGAAAGACTCACACTACCATGGTGAAACTTTTACTACTAAACCTATATTTAGTATTAAACATATATTCATTTGCAGAACAGACAGAAGTTGGACTTTTATATTACTAATGCTTACAATACTTCAACTTCTGGTCATCTTATACAAGTTCATTAGACCACTGATCATTGTTGCAATGGAGTTCTGAAAGTTTAATTTTGAGATGTGAATGAGAAATGAGGTCATGGCATAGATGAAGACAGGCAATGAAACTATAAAATTGGTAAGCTTGGTCTATGAGAACCTATATGAGCAAAGAATCTGAAAAAGAATAGATATATGAATATGTATAACTGAATCACTTTGCTGTACACCTAAAACTAACACACTGTAAATCAACTATACTTCAATAAAATTAATTTTTTAAAAATTAATTAGTTAAAATTAAAAAACATTAAGCTTGGTGAACTGTAGTTGACCTCATTCAGGAAAGTAGAAGTAGGCACTGGTTCTGGAGGATACAGGAGTGGTTTGAATAGAGAGAGGGCCAACTTTACTTCCTAACAGTAAGTTAAAATTAGGGGAATACAGAGATTAGAGAATAATAATCAGAAAGTGGCATAAATGTAAGAAGCAGGCTGGCTCTTCTTATACTAGAGAAAGAGAAAGCTAAATTTGTGGTGGAGATGGTAGGGGAATCATTTGAAACAATCCAGATTTCAATTGAAGTGAAGAGGTCAGAAAATATTAAGGATAAATAAAGCTTAGTTTATTCATTAGGAACATGGAAATTAGGAACATGGAAGTTAGAGTTAGTAAAAACCAGTCTCAAAATGATAATTCTCTAATTTGATAATTCTGAACTAATCAGAAAAAAATATGAACTATAGTGCACATTAAGTCAATGTTGAGGAAAACGATGTATTTATTGGAGTACAATTCAGTTGTTATTTTACAATGCTTTAACAAAAGTACACACTAAATACATAGAATTTATATATACTATAGTATAAGTATACTTTTTAGCATAGAAAATTACAAAATTATCTAATCACTTAAAAGAAAATAGCATTATCCTTCTCACAAAGTTCTGAAATTAAAGAAAAAAATTATGAAGATATAAACTATTCACTGAAGTTTCTGAAATAATCAGAAAGCTTGAATCAAAGAGAGATTGCATTTAAGGAGGACGTGCTATTATTTAGTTCAATGGTTAAAGAAACAGAAAAATTAAATGGGAACACTTTTCTGTTAAACTTTCCCCTCGGGCAGCTGGCATAAATAAGGGAGCTAGTATGGACCCTCCATTTCCCTTGAACAGGTGTTAACTTCTTCCTGTTTAGAGGGTTTCACTTCATGGTTAAGAGCATGGCCTCTGGGCTCAAATCTTTTGTGCCTGAATCCTGGACATGTCACTTGTTAAGTGTGCAACTTTTGGCAAGTTTCTTACTTTCTCTAAGCCTCAGTATTTAACTGTGTAATGTGGATAATATTTGTGAGGGTTAAATGCCACTGACAAACGGTAACTGGTATACATTTAAGCGCTCAATAAATTTGTCTATCAGGAGGAGTTTGGACATAGAGGGAGATGGTAGATAGATTCAGAAGGGAAATGTGAGAATTTGTTTAGAGTGAACAGTTTCGAGGAAGATGACAACTGAAAGGGGGGTCCTCCTTCCCATTCAGCTGCTAGAAAAAGAGGTGTGTTTAACAGAACAGAGAAAACAGGCTGAAAACTGGTGGCCCTGTGGGCATTGGAGGAGGGGAAGCATGTTAGAAGTGTTTCACACACAGACCGAAGAAGCTAAATACTACACATCCAACAGAGCTGCGGATATCTATTTAAGTATGTCTGTGGGTCTATCTGTACAATGTTTCTCTTGAAAAGTCAGCAAGCGCTGTGAAGATAGAGCTCCAATCCTCTCTGACACTTGTTTAGGGGAGGGGAGGCAGCAGAGAAATCTCAGAGTGGAAGACAACCTACAAATACCTGCAGGGACATACATGACTACTTTCCACTTTCCTCCTGGTATCAGAAGGCAAACATGCTAGCACCTCTGTCTTGGACTTCCCAGCCTCCAGAACTGTGAGCAATAATTGCTGTTGTTATAATCTACCCAGTTGGTGGTATTTTGTTATAGCAACATGATTGGAGTAAGATAGCATCTTTCTACCTTAGAGGAATAATTCCTAGACTAATTACCTAGTAAAATTTGTGCATTACCTCAACATACACCAAGTGATGCTGGATGAGGTAAAATCCAGAAACAAGGTTGCTGAAGAGTTCTGTCATGATCTACTCTCACATACTATCACATACCTCAGAGATACTACATATTTACTTGTGTTAGGAGCTTCACATGGCAGTGGTTTTCTTCATGGCAGTGTGAACACCAGCATCACTGCTACTTGCTACTCCTAAAGGAGCTTGAATGCCTCACTCCTCTTCCTTGAGAGCTATTCCAGTTTTCACTTGGCTGATCTTCAAGCTACTTATCATAAGTGTCCATTCTCTTGATTTTCAGGAACACTCATTACTATTATATCCCTCAGGGCAATTTTAGAAGTTTAAAGCAATGAAGAGCAGCTTCTTACAATAAGAAAAAAGAATAAGGTGGGTTGTTGTTCATTTATTGATCATTTATGAGTAGCTGTCATATGCCAGGCATTGGGGCATTGTGCTTTTGACGTCAGAAGCAGTCCCTGCTTTCAAGTGGTCTCTGGTAAAGCTGGGAGGAGTTTCAACTGGACAGAATAGTATAGCATAATGAGTAGATAAGTGCCAGGACAGGGTGCCAGGGTGGGAAGGAGGACACAGAGAAAGAATGAGTTCATCATGAAATATTTTTGAAGAACAGGACACCTGATTTGTGTTTTGAAGGAAATGTAGAAGTGTGAAAGACAACCAAAAAGTTTCAGAAGTGAACATTCTAGGCAGAGGCTACAGCAAGATTTAAAAAGCAAGAGGGCACAAACCACAGAGCTGATCTCCCTGTGCTACGTGGCTGCTTCCCACTAGCTATCTATTTCACATTTGGTAGTGAGTGTATATATGTCCTGTGACCACCTAGAGGCGTGGGATAGGGAGGGTGGGAGGGAGACGCAAGAGGGACGAGATATGGGGATATATGTACATGTATAGCTGATTCACTTTGTTATAAAGCAGAAACTAACACACCATTGTAAAGCAATTATACTCCAATAAAGATGTTAAAAAAATAAAATTAAATTTTAAAAAAGACACGAGGGCATACAGAGCAATGGTGGTCCTAAAGAACTGCCAATAGGTACGTATGACTGGAGTGTAAGATCATTTGAGCAAGTAATGCAAAGGATGCCAAAATGTGCAGTGGATAATCTAAGGTAAGGATATATCACCTTTCTTTTTTTCACCCTAGAAATATTTACTGAGTGACTCTTATGTGCCAATGATTGTTGTAGGTTCTGCAGTGAAAAAATCATGACTCTACCTGCACGGAATTTGCATTCTACCTAGGGAAGAGACCGAAAATAAACCAATACCCAAATATTGATATATTGTTTGGCAGACGGGAACAAACATATGGAGAAAACTATATCAGAGATGGAATGGAGCATGTGTAGGTTAATGTGTGCACCTGCATGGGGATGCACAACAGCTGTTTTTTATAGGATGATCAAGGTCTCACTGATGTGGTGACATTTGACCAGAGACTTGAAGGTAGTCATATCCTATCTATTATCATAACCTCTAGTATCATATTCTATTTATATGTGTATGGATTACTTTTCTAGAACATTTCCAGAGGATGAAATCGTAAATGCAAGGGCCTTTGGATGGGAGGACGTTGAGTGTTGAAAGTACAAACTAAGAGGCTGGTGTTCCTGGTGTGGAAAGAGTGAGAAGAGCAGTGGATAAACTGGAGAGCTGGTGGTGGCGAAGGGGGTGCAGAAAAGATAGGGCCTTTTAGAGTCTCTTTAAGTACTTGTTCCCTTGTGGCTCCCCACCTCTTAGACAGAATCAAGGAACTGTCTAGTCACAGGCAGTGGAGAATAGGCATTTGATAGTTTTTGCTGAAGAGTTAAGCTTAAAAGCCTAAAATCTTTATGGACAGAGAGAAATTTTGCTAAATTTCTTCTTTACTACATCAGAGTAATAGATGGATAAATCCAAAGAATTTTCCACAAAGGGAAAGCGCCATCAGGATTTGCGTATTTTTTGTTTTGTCTTGTTTTTTAACAAGAGGGAAGGGAAATTACCGTTACTATTTGTAATCTAGAAAGACTGGGGTAAAGAGAGGTTAAATGGCTCATTCACTGCAAACCTGGGCTTAAGAGGACAGTCAAGAGTGTTCAACATGATGCCCTCGGGCAATCACTTACTCAGAGGAGGGCCAATTGCTTTTTAAATTAAATTAAATTAATTTATTTATACAGCAAGTTCTTATTAGTTATCTATTTTATACATATTAGCGTATACATGTCAATCCCAATCTCCCAATTCATCCCACCACCACCACCCTTGCCCCGCTTTCCCCCCGTGGTGTCCATACGTTTCTTCTCTACATCTACGTCTCTATTTCTGCCTTGCAAACTGGTTCATCTGTACCATTTTTCTAGATTCTACATATGTGTGTTAATATACGATATTTGTTTTTCTCTTTCTGACTTACTTCACTCTGTATGACAGTCTCTAGGTCCATCCACGTCTCTACAAATGACCCAAGTTCATTCCATTTTATGTACGTACTACGTCTTTTTTATCCATTTGTCTGTCAATGGGCATTTAGGTTGCTTCCATGACCTGGCTATTGTAAATAGTGCTGCAATGAACATTGGGGTGCATGTGTCTTTTTGAATTATGGTTTTCTCTGGATATGTGCCAGTAGTGGGATTGCTGGGTCATATGGTAATTCTATTTTTAGTTTTCTAAGGAACCTCCATACTGTTCTCCATAGTGGTTGTATCAATTTACATTCCCACCAACAGTGCAAGAGGGTTCCCTTTTCTCCACACCCTCTCCAGCATTGGTTGCTTGTAGATCTTCTGATGATGCCCATTCTAATCGGTGTGACTTTCAATACGCTTCCCTGGGGCGGTAGTGATTATCTTCCCAATAGCTTGGGCAGATTGGTGAAGAAGATCAGAAGCTGACTTCAGCTTTTCATAGCTCTCCATCTTTCTACTTCCTAAATTCCCATTCCTTTTACTTGAGCAGTGGTTCATCAAATATGTAACAGCAGCAGAAGCTTCTCCTAGAAACTTGTTAGAAATGCAAATTCCCAGCTGAGGCTCCGGAAATCATTGTTTTGACAAGCCTTCTGATTCTAGCTAAAGCTTGAGACCCATTGCTCTTCTTCTGATCTGAGAGAGAGGGGCGGGGGGGGAAGAGAGAGAAAGCCCAGGAAAGAATGCTGGAAAGTAAATTCAGAGAGCTTTTTATATGGGGTTTTTACTGTGGTAACTTACAAATGGTTGAAAAACACCCACAAATTGAAACATGTAGCTACTTTAAGGACTCTTTAGCAGAAATCAATCTTATTCCCAATCTATTACTTAATAGGTCATTTCCTCATAGGGATGACTAACAGCAATTCAACAGAAAATGCTTTTTATATTTAAATAACACTTTCTGTTCCAAGATGTCAAAATGTTTGACAAGTGGTCAAAATGCAGCTCACTAATATTCTCAACCCCATGGTAGTAAATAACCCACATCTACCATCACTGCTGTTTACTGGTGATTGCTTTTCTGGGAAAGTTGAAGCGCCTTTGCTATCTCTGTAGAAAGTCAATGACTAAAGGAGGAAACATCCTTCATCTTGGTTCCCATAGGAAACCAAATTGATAAATCACTCACTGACTTCTATTATTGCATCTCAAGGATAGTTAACAATGCTCATCAAGGAAAAATCCCAAAGAACACTCTTGCCCTATCTCTGATTAAACCTGATTTTGGAAAATCATCTGGCTCAATCTACATTTACTTACAATATGAATGCTACTTAATTCCCTATTACTTCTGGTTACACAGGATCAATGCCACTTGAAGAGTAAGAAGCAAAGGTTCACTACATTGGGGTCTCCTTGACAGCCAAGCCTGTGCCTTAGTCATTTTGACTCCCTAGTGACCAGCTTGGTATCTGGAATAGTATATGCGATCAGTAATTATTTCTTGAATGTATGATGTATGAATGAGTCAAGATATTTTGAGAGTTGGAGTCATGGGTCAAGAGGAGAAAACGTGGTTTAAAAAAACCCACTAAATTCTCAGAAGCCGGTGCTGCAATGAATGCTAATAACAACTTGACAATGTCCTCTGTCATTGCAAATAATGTGATACCAACATCTACTAATCAATCAAAAAAAGACTTTCAGAATCCAAATTTGCATAGGATTTTGAGCTGGGGATTCCTCTCACCCACCTTTTCTTATGATAAAACTTGGAACTGTAGTGTCAATAGATAATATGCCAGGTTTTCACTTAAAATTGGACAATTTAATCGAATTTCGGAGGCATGAAATAAAACTGATGGGCAAATATTAGAATTTCCATCAATGAAAAAGCTTAATTTCTAAAATGCTGAAGGTTAGTTTATCAAAATACTGAAATTGCCTCATATCATAAGTCAAAGCACCCTCTCCTTACTAAATAAGGAGCTACAAAGTTGTACAATTACTGTCAATAATTTTTTTACTTGGTTTGAAAAAGGTTGCTTGTTTTAAATAAAACAAAGTTCAACTGAAGTGACTATAATATCATCAGTCTTGTAAAACTCCTTGTGTTAGATTTCTTCTATCCCCAAGATGCCAACCATGCATATTAAACGGACTCTTGTTTTTTGCGTATGATTTCTGTACATCTTTCCTATATGAATTTTCATGTTAAGTACCCTTTCTTAGAGTGTGGATTGTAACCACTCTGTTTAAAACTCTATCACCAGTACCTAGAACAGTGCCTGCCACATAAGAAACACTTAATAAAATTTCTAAATTATCTTGATTAAAATCCATACTCATCCTAGCTTTAAGCACATGAAGACAGAAATAGGTTCCAACTGCATAAGAACACGTGACTAATCCAGAGTAAATGTTAACTATAAGTACAAATTATCTGTTGATTAAAATACAGAACATGTCTGAGGTTTGGAATTCCTTCCTAATAACCCTGAGTCAGAGCTGTGGTCAAGGCTTACTGGGGGCATGGTACCATTTTCTGAGGACACACTCAGAAGAGGAAGAAGTTGATGAGACAGCATGCAAGATTTTCCAGGCTCAAAATGGAACTTGACTCATCTGCATGGAACCATCCAGCGAAACACAGAAGAGCTCACTCTTCTGCTGGATTAAGCTCACCCTGGTGGAACGGAATGGAACAGAAACAAGAGACTGAGGTCTAGGTTTTGAGGATCTTCACTCCACTTACCTGCTTTCACAGAACCAGGCAACGGACAAGAAGAAATGTGGAACTGTTGCTGTGTACCTCTAAACAAATACAGTCACCCTATGTAATAGAATGTGTCATAAATCTGACCAATTAGAATAATTCCTCCATTCTTGGTGGAGTAGCTCTGATAGAAATGGACAGAGCTGGGCTCGGGGTGGGAAGGGGGTGGTTTCCTTCTGTTACAAGCTCTAAACTTTCTTCAAGTTTCCTATGATATAAGCCTAACTAAAATTTATGGACTTTTGAAAAAGAGTAGGTACTAAAATTAAATAAGCTGAGAGTGTTGAGGGTGAAAAACATGATAACAAATTTAAGGAAATGTAGAATTATTACTATGAGAATTAACAGAACTGTGTTTGTTCCAAATATGAGCCTGCTATAGCATTTTAATTATGAATAGAATTAAACAGAAATTCACTTGCTGTCACCATCTGATAATATTACCAGAGACTTCCCTTAAGGAAATTTAAAATTATTTCTTCTATGTAAATCTCTACAAGTCCTTATTTTCAACCTTATTATAAGAAATAACACACAGTAGCAACAAGCTGGCAGAATTTTGACAATTCTCCTGCCTCCCTCCATTCCGCCTTCTTTTCCTCTTTCCCTCCCTCCCTTTCCCTCCTCTTCCCTCACTCCCTTTCTTTCCACAAAGCAAGTAAATGGGTACATAGAAAATAGTAGGGGTCACACGCTTTCATTACAGGGGTTGGGAATGTGGACTCTCACAAAAACAGACTTGATTTTAAATACTGTATCTGTGCCTTACTAGCTGTGTGACCATGAATAATTTAATCACTCTGTGCCTCAGTTTGTCCGGCTGTAAAATAGGTGCAAACAGAACCTACCTCTTAGGATTGTTGTCAGGGGGGATTCCAACTGGTTTTAAAATAGTATTTAGCACAGAGGAAGCATAATAATTATTATTTTTCACTTCTCTGAATATATAAAACATTTAGTATTGGGATTCATAGTCTCAAAATCTAACACTCACTGATGTGAATATCTGATTGGCTAAATGGAGAAAAACACTGTTATAGTAATTATTTCTTTAGTTTCTCATTTTGTTTTTTTAACTGAAAACCAGAATCACAATTTCTTGGTATTATCTGTTATCAATGAACAGTATAAGACTGTAATATTATTTTTGACAAGGCACTGAATATTTGAAATGAAGAAAACTAAGAAATAGTAGTAAATAAAACTTTTCTTGTACTAATCCCAAGTGAAAGATGAAATTAATGATGATATATATGTGAAAACTCTGGAGAAGTCATACAGAAAGAACCTCAAGTACTTGAGGCACACTTGAATTTCAAATGACATTAAATGACTAATTCTTAAATCAAGAACCCTTCACTAAAATTAAAAACACAAATGCTTCCTTTTTCTTGATTTCTTGTAGGAAGTGAAAGAGTACCCGGTAGGTGTCAGACTATTTTAGAAAGCAGGTTATAGAGATGATATTTCAGGAGTGTAAAAATACTAAGGCGGATCTCATAAATGATTGGTATATTATTTAATTCAGGTTAGCATCAGAATTGTCAATGTTTGTTTCTTAAGCAATGCAATCCTTTAGGTAGGAAGCATGGTTCTTTGGAGAAGTTGAGAGACACAAGATACACAAAACTGGAATATGGTGCAAAAACAGACAGTATCGATTTTTTAAAATTAAACCTAGGAATTATTTAACATGGCCATTTCTTTGGGTTGAAGAAAGAAATTCATATAGATTTTCCTGGTTCAGGCTCCAGTGAGGTCTATAGGCAAATTTGCAACTAGAGCAAGATTCAGACCTATTTCCATTTTTGTGCTTACCTCTTAAATATGTCCAGTTCCTACAGCATAGAGGAAAGCACTAGATTGGCCATGGCATGAATGGCCAGGTTAGGATTCTGGCCCTGCCACTTAATAACTGTGTACGGCTTAAACAGGCAATTTGCTAAACTTCATGAATTTCAATTCCCACTCTCCAACCCCCACCCTGGGCAAAATGAGTAGAATCTTTTTTTCTACCAACTCTAGAGAGTTAGGATGGTCTGAGGAGAAAATGTACATAAAAATGCTTTGAAAATTATTTAATGCTTTAAAAATATTATTTATCATTATTATTTCAAGATGAGGGAAAACTCCCCCTCCGCTAATATATTCAGCTTTTTATGGCCACCTAGATCTTCCAGAAAGCTACATAAAACCTGAACATTTTAACAATACTCGGCAATGTTTAGATGTTAAAATAAAATTATCCAAACTGGCACATTTCTTCTTAAACAGTTCTAAAAGTAATACATACATAGTGCAATGAATTTGGAAATACAGAATGAGAACGGGAGGAAGTAAAGGTCACCCTGACTCTCCTATTTCTTGAGTTAACCATTGATAAATAATTTTTACATTTTCTTTGGGTCTTTTTTCTCTATGTGCGTGATATTCAAAACCAAGTGGTGAATATGCTGTATTTATTATTTAACATTATTCTCTTCTCACTTGACATTTTACAAAAAACAATTTTAATTTGTTAACTTCTGTATTGTTTCCGATTCTAAGCATCATAAAATACTTAATAGTGAAGGTTACCTATGAGCTATTATGTAAAAAAAAGTTCAGCATCTATAACCTAAATTAATATATTAGAAATTCATATGCTTTAAAGCAGTAATCCCCAACTGTTTTGGAGCTAGGGACCGGTTTCGTGGAAGACAATTTTTCCACCAACAGAGTGGGTGGGGGGAGGATAGTTGGTTCAGGCTGTAATGTGAGCGATGGCAAGCCATGGGGAGCAGCAGATGAAACTTCGCTCGCTCGCTTACTGGCCGCCCACCTCCTGCTGGGCGGCCCATTTCCTCACACAGCCAGGGGGTTGGGGACCCCTGCTTAAAGGATATCCCTATGTTTTTATGTGATTGACCATTTCAAAAGTTTCATAGACAATTCCACTATTTATATTTAATTAAAGACCATGAAACTTGTTTTTAGTATTTTTTTTTTTTTTTTTTTGCGGTATGCGGGCCTCTCACTGTTGTGGCCTCTCCCGTTGCGGAGCACAGGCTCCGGATGCGCAGGCCCAGCGGCCATGGCTCACGGGCCCAGCCGCTCCGCGGCATATGTGATCCTCCCAGACCGGGGCACGAACCCGTATCCCCTGCATCGGCAGGCGGACTCTCAACCACTGCGCCACCAGGGAGGCCCTGTTTTTAGTATTTTTAAATAAAAGATAAAGATGACTTCATTTAAAAGCTGATAACAAACCTCTAGAACACTTCCTTCTACTTAAGTGAGGTGTTAGATAAAAAAAAGCACTATAGAAATATAGATTATACTTGACTTTAAATAAAAATCTGAATAAATACTATAGAATTGTTATCTCCCCTTTATTCTGTTAATAATTGCTAATAGGAATATTATGGAGAATGATTGAAGCTTAATAGTCATATGTCAATTACCAAGATCACATTTGTGTGGTACAATGAATTTGCAAAGGTAGACTATCAAATGTATTTTATTGTCAAAGGTGGTCTACCAATCGGCAAGTCATTTCGTAAGTTATGCTCTAAAATATATCATTTACCGATACCCAAGAGACATCTCGGTATGTCATTAATAGTGCAGAAACTCTAAGCCAGGGATATTTTTGTCTTTATAATTAATTTGAGACAGCAGCTAATAAAAACCAGAATAATAACACTAATAACCTTCAAATTAATTTTGACCCTAAGCTATAGCAATTTCAACAGAAGTTAGTATATTTACATACCAAATTAAGATTCCTAAACTTGTATTACAATTGATGCAATGTTTTTATGAAATACTACCTATATAATATTTCATTAAAATAATAAAATGAGAACAATATAGAAATGTCATAAATGTTTGTGTCCTAGAAAGGATTTAGAGGGAATTTCTGGTAGTATAAATTATTACATGATTAATCATATTACTTTTACTTATAAAGCATCCAAACATACACATCTGTAATCTTATATGTCTTTACCATCAAGAGAAATATATTCCAGAATTAATTTTAAAAACACTGCTTTTACTGTGCTTATGTATTCTAGTTGAGAAGTCTGGACTTTAAGCATTTTTAAATTATAGAACTCATCAGAAAGCAGGAGGAAACCAACAATACAACTGATGGCATTTGTTAATATAAACCTTTGTGTAAAAATGTTATGAAACTAAGAATGGAAAAAGAGTAGAATTATTAAGCAACAAATGGCTGTTTTAAAAAATCTAGTTAATAGTATATACTACCTGGGTTATTCTTTTACTTGAAAAAATTACAGTATATTAGGTTGTCCTAATTTGGAACTATGTAACTGCCACTCTCATGTTTCTAGTTTTACTAGAAGAGTGCATTTTTTTGGTATAAGCGTAAGAAAAAAAAAAAAACTGGAACGTTCCATACTGCAGTTTCCTTCCTCCCTTTCCCCAACAGAAAAAATAAGAAATACTGTACCTAACCAACAGATCTGATGATTCCAAAAGGGACAAGTCTCTATTCTGAAACACTATTCAAGTCAGAACATTCCAAATTATGATTTTGTGAGACACTGGAAAATTATGACATGAAAAATAGAAGAATATTTCTAATGCACTATAAAATGTATTCCTCAAAGCAAAAGAGCTAATGGAAGGCCAGAGCACTTAATGGATAAAATATAATCAAATGAAACAGAAGCATGTTCCAAGTTGAAAGGCAACAATCTCACTATTCTCACATAATTGGACAGTAGACATAACCCAGTAAGATCAGGTTTAAAAACATTTAAATATATATAAATGCACATATGTATAAATAACATATATAGCACCTGAAGTAAATACATATTCATATTCATATATTAAAGAATCACTTTAAAATTTAAAAATATTTTTTTAACTATTGAAAAATAAACAGCTAGTGAAAAAATAAGTTTTCTTTGCAAAACTTGACTCTGGAAACAAAGATTCTTCAAATGCTTCTCCAAGAACTTGTCTGTTTATTTTAAATATAACCAAATAAAAAAATAAAAATAAATAAATATAATCAAATATTTGAAATAGAAGGCAAATGTTCATGAAAGCAGACATATATACATGCATTTATATGCATATATACACATAATTGGATAATATAATGAATATATATAATACACATAAAATACAGATCTTCCTTAACTTACTATGGCACTGCATCCTGATAAACCCATCATCAATTGAAAATATCATAAATTGTAAATGCTTATACTACACCCAATCTACCAACCGTCATAGTTTAGCCTAGTCTACCTTAAATGTGCTCAGAACACTCACATTAGCCTAAAGTTGGGCAAAATCATCTAACACAAAGCCTATTTTATAATAATCTGTTGAATATCTCATTTGTTTTATTGAATACTGTACTGAAGGTGAAAACCAGAACGGTTGTAAGTGTGTCAGTTGTGATCGAGTCGCTGAGTGGGAGGAGTGGCTTGCTGCTGCTGCTGCCCAGCATCACAAGAGAGCATCATGCTGCATATCAGGAGTCTGGGAAAAGTATAGTTTCTACTCTAAATTCAAAGTATACTTTGAAAAAATGAAAAAATTCAAACTATAGTTTCTACTAAACGAGTATCGCTTTCGCACCATGGTAAAGTTGAAAAATCGGTAAGTCGAACCATTGTAATTCGGGGAATGTCTGTATATAAATTTTTGTATAATATACGTGTATATGTGTTTGCACGTGTATATTTAAAACTGGAATTTAGACTGTTTGCTACATCTCATCTTAGAAGCAGACTATGCCCAAAATCTATGCCTCAAGCCTTTGGTGAATAGCTAATGAATTCAGTATTCAAACAGGGATTAAAAATATTGACTTGGAAATTCAGGACAAACTTACTACTAAAAATGTTTTACACTTTTTACTTAAAAGAACATAGTTAGGTACACATGATTAGACTCTACCAACTAAAATAAATTATTGCCGATTTGGCTAGAGTTGTTGATCACCACAAAATTCTCTCTTGCGGACAACTATGGCTTACATATTAAATGGAAGGCTTTAGGCAGTTTTTGTACTTGTGTCCTTAGACCTAAATGGTCCACATAATGATAAAAAGTCAAATAAGAAAAAAATGTCAAATTATGTGCTTTTCAAGCTCAACAAAATTCTTATCATACTAAAGCTCGCCTGTGTACTAACAGTGCAGTTTTTATAGGCAGGTGTTTCTGCTACTAAAGTTTTCACATTAATTGAGGCTCTACTTTTGATTTCAGTTTAAAGGTGTTACTAGTGATTGAATCTACTCAGTAGTGCACTTTTATGAATAAGACTCTGAATATTAAAATTCTTACATGTACTCTCTCAATTCATTGAGATTCAGTCAAATAGAAACATATCATATACCAAGAAGATTCCTTTGTATATGATGTACAATGGAGTAACAGATTAATTTTCCTTTTTGGACAACTTAATGATATTGATTAACATTAAAAAACTTCAACAGTTACATATTAAAAAAAAGACTGGGGTACAAGGCAGATAATTAGTAGTATTACCTTTAAAGGCTTTTGTTAGAGGAAGTGAATGTTAACAACTCTTTATAAATTAAAGTTGGCCTCTCCCAGGAACTTCAATACTGTACCAGAAAAAATAAAATAAAATTGTCAACTATTGCTTTTAAGAAAGGGAACAATTCCCATTTTCTATAACATTACTTCTGAAATCAACACCCTTGATATCATTTCTGATAATGAGTCAGTGAAAAGAGTGATTAGACAAATGGTACAATTCAGAAAGAAAATAAGATGCAGAAAGAAATTCAGAAAGAAAATAAGATGCCAACTGAGTTTTCCCAGGTCATCCAATCAACTCCTTGCAGAGTTAAAAATAGAAGCTAAGACTAATTCCCACAGCTACTGCCAGATCAGAGCCTGACAACTTTGCATTGTGGTAGCTTCCAACCTCTCCTGCTACTGGGCTTCCCTGCATTGAGACATCTTCCTATGAGGTTCAGTCATTTCAAGGTTTGCTTTAAAATGGAGAGGGGTAGGAAAAGGTTCATAATTTTAGGGAAAATCTGTGGTAATGAGATCTCATTGTAAACTGCTCACGAGAATTAGAAAGATAAAAACTGGAAATATTTACTAACCCTTACTATGTCTCAAACACTGCAGTAAGTTCCCTTTTATGTTATCTTCTTTAATCTTCGCAACAACCCTGTGATTTTCCTGTTTTAAATATCCAGAAACAATTCACAGTGGTTAAGTAACTTACCCTAAGTCATAGAGATAGAAAACAATAGAGGTAGGATTCAAACTAGGTGAGGTTCAAAGTTCAAATTCACTTCCTGAAAAACATGATTAGAACATAAATGGTAGCCAAAACTCCCCAAAATAAATTTAAAAATTAAAAGAAAGAGAGAAAGGAGGGGAGGAGGGCCTAGTGATCTCCATACCTTAAAAATAATGTTTAGAACTTTTTGATTGATCTTAAAAATGACCAAAAGCTAGCTGCCTGAGAGCTCTAAGAATAAAATTATTAACAAACTAAACAAAAAATATTGATTTTTATACTCACTCACTTTGAGATCACCCAATTGCTTTCCTTTCATAACACTGTACTGCCATTTTATTTCATTTTCTATTATATTTATTAAGGGATAATTTAAAGACAAGTATTTTGCCTAACAGGTTAATGATTTTTTTTCTTCTAAACGATGACCAAGATGCCGATCCTCCTCCCCTTATTCAATGGACTAATTAGTGTCAGATCATTTTAGTGTCATATTTAATTTCTGTGGTGAAATAGTGATTTCACAAACCCTGTGAAGATGTTACACATCCACTATAACATGCATGCAGGTGGAAAAAATTTTCAACTGATGTAGATTTTGCTTTCTCTATGATTGTATTCTTCACAATCAATGAGATAGAAAAAGACACAGAGATAAGAGAACTGTTGACTAATATTTTCTTATTAAAATGTGTATCTTGGGCTTCCCTGGTGGTGCAGCAGTTAAGAATCCGCCCGCCAATGCAGGAGACACAGGTTCGAACCCTGGTCTGGGAAGATCCCACATGCCACAAAGCAACTAAACCCATGGGCCACAACAACTGAGCCTTCTCTCTAGAGTCCGCGAGCCACAACTACTGAGCCCATGCGCTGCAACTACTGAAGCCGGCGTGCCCTAGAGCCCGTGCTGTGCAACAAGAGAAGCCACCGCAATGAAAGGCCTGTGCGCCACAACGAAGAGTAGTCCCCACTCCCAGCAACTAGACAAAGCCCAGGCACGGCAACAAAGAACCAACGCTGCCAGAAATAAATAAATTACTTAAGAAAATAAATAAAATCTGTATCTTGCATTTTCAATTTTCTAAAAGTTCAAATCCATGGTGGTTGAAAAAAGAAGAGTAATGTCATATGTTTTCTTGTCCTGGGTAAATGGGTTGTGCTTGGTTGAGTGTCTTTTTTGCCAAAATTTTTTTTTATTATTTTTATATCTACTATTACTTATTTGAATTCTACTCACTGTTTTTTGTTTTTTCATCTTTATTGGAATACAATTGCTTTACAATGGTGTGTTAGTTTCTGCTTTATAACAAAGTCAATCAGTTATACATATACATATGTTCCCATATCTCTTCCCTCTTGCATCTCCCTCCCTCGCACCCTCCTTTTCCCACCCCTCTAGGTGGTCACAAAGCACCGAGCTGATCTCCCTGTGCTATGTGGCTGCTTCCCACTAGCTATCTATTTTACATTTGGTAGTGTATATATGTCCATGCCACTCTCTCACTTTGTCACAGCTTACCCGTCCCCCTCCCCATATCCTCAAGTCCATTCTCTAGTAGGTCTGTGCCTTTATTCCCATCTTACCCCTAGGTTCTGCATGACCTTTTTTTTTTCTTAGATTCCATGTATATGTGTTAGCATACGGTATTTGTCTTTCTCTTTCTGACTTACTGGTTGAGTGTCTTGAACTGCTCAAACTTTAAGGTCCATCATCTCTAATTTCCACCTTACCAAAACCTCAGACAAGAAACAGGAGAAAGGGTAGTGCCATCCATAATTCATTCCCACCACACCTACAAAAATAATCACAAGGAACTTGTGTAGAATACCAATTCTTTTGTATTAGGAAGGCAGTTTTCAAAATTAAATGGTATTGGTTCATTTGGTTGTTTAATAAATATCTTGCAGATGCCTATCATAAAGCCAAATACCAAACTGACCATTTAAGTTGCAGGAATTTGTACGGTCTTGATATTTTACTATTTTAAAGTAACAGTTTACATTTGAGTGCTTACCACAATATGTAATACCAATAAGCTCCCTAGAAATCTAAACATTTATAAAATACACCAGATGCTACTGTCTCATGCCTTGCTTTGCAATCCTGGATTGCTTTCTACTATGGAGATGATGTAAGAAATATAAGCTAGATATCTCTTCTATGGGATCACCAGCCATGTCCCAACTAATTTTATCAGTGGAGACTCTCAGTACATACATATTTATTTCTTATAAAACTCTTTGGTACTGATCATTAGGTAATTCCGGTAAATGTGGGCACGTAATAATAGTTAAGAATGTCAGCCCCATTTCATTTCAGCTTGATCCACTGCAGGAAAGCACAAATTAGATGAAAGCAATTTCCCCAAGAACAACTCACTTCCTTGAGATGAGACATAAACTTGGGTGAACAATGATTTGTCACAATTTATTTTTGAGGGTAGTGGTTTAAAAAAAGTGCTAATGTAATCTTTTCAGAATGAATCCTTTTAAAAATGCATTAATTCTCCAGTGAATATAGCTTATAATTAAAAACCTATACATGTAATTTTACTTTTCTAAATTTTTACATATGACCATATATAATAAATATGGAAATCTTAAAATCTTCATTATCTTTAAAATTTGATGGCCTTTAAATCTGAATTTGGATTTGGTGAGTCTGACGGATTATTCTTAGTGACTCTATTGGGTACCACCAATTCAGATTCAACATTATTTCTGCAAGTCTCAGAAGCATTAAGTTTTGTGAATGGATAGAGGGTATTAACATCCTGGTGGTTTTTCACTACATTGAGATGACCAGAGAACCTGAGTGTGAAAGATCATGGAGAGGAGTGTAAGAAATGGCACTAAAGGTATCACTGACTTCTCTCTATTTACTCAGATTCTGCAGGATACAACAGAAGGAACAAAGCAGGTTGTGTTGCTGCTACTGTTGCAATGACCAAGGATCCTCAGTCTCATAGCCATTGCAGTCCATTGTTTAAGATGTGAGCTTGTTGTTGCTTATTCAGGCAAAAGTCAGAATGCTTATTTGTTTTATGTCTGTTTTTTAATGAGGGTTTGATTAGACAGCAATAAAGACAAAAGTAAATAGGAGAAATGTTTATTAATAGGTCCCTCCATCCCTATCAACCAAAGAAAAGGCATACCTTAAAATACTGTCGTGAAATGTCTAGGGTGTGTCTGTCTGTGTTCTTGCCACCCTTCACCTTTAAGTAGCTTTTCAAAAATATGTTATAAACATGTTGCTTCATCCTTGCCCTTTTAGCCTGTTAATGTCTAACTTAAGTAAAGCAGGATGCAATCCCCAGCAAGTTATCTGTTTCTCCTTTCTTGGACCATGCAAATCAAAACAGTCTTCTTCTAATGAGGGTGGTGAAAAGTTGTGCCAATTGTGTTCATACTTCAGCTCTTCCAACGTTCTTAGTTTATCTTAAATGAGACATTCTCATCTTTGGGCTTTAATTATTCTGTTTAAAAATAAATTTTCAAAGATACTCTGAAGAGAAACTAAGAAAAAAACAACAAAATAAAAGATTTACCATAATGCAGGTACATAAATATGAACTAAAAATACTTTTAAATTAAAAATTAATCTGTTTTATTTTAAAAATTAATCTAATTAAAATTACAGATTAGGCTGGATAGAATTGATCCATTGCTGAAGCTTAAAAACAAACTAGCTATAAATGTTACTAGTTTTCTACACTGCTGTTACAAGACTTGACTGACATCCGTGATGTACTCTGTAATATTTTTGAAATGATGAAATGTGTGATCCAGAGACTTGAAATATTTCAATACTTGTGTATAGGAATTTTCTTCCATGAACTAGAAATGAAAAAAGTGAGAATGTTTCCTTGCTCAAATCACATTAAGTGGATTCCCTTACATTACTTGCATTCATTTTTAAGATAGTCATAAATGGTTACATAAAATACAGGAATATTATCTGTTGAAGAAGTTGATGGTTTTTATAGTCAATGTATGTATTCAAATGATAAATGTTTCTGCATAATCTCTGACCCAACAATACCATTCCATGCCACTCCAAGAATTCTTCCATCAAAAGTAAAAGCTCCAGGACATCAAGACATGAACCTCTATGTCCATTACCACATTTCTTGAAATCATAAAACTGTTTGGAACTTAATAAATGTTTATCAATGGGTTTTGACTGAATGAAATTATGGCTCACTCATAGTACACATTACTGGGCATCTACTAAAGGTAATATGGTAGTGATATATGCTAGATATCATTAATATAATAGAAACACAATGTACTAAAAGTGTTTTGCAACTAAAAATCACTATACATTGTATGGCTTTAAAAAGGAATGAAATGCTGCTACATGCTATAACATGGATAAACTTTGAAAACATTATGTTAAGTGAAAGAAGCCAGACACAAAAGGACAACTATTATATGATTCCACTTATATGAGGTAGTTAGAATAGGCAAATTATAAACCCAGAAAATAGAATAGAGTTAACCAGAGGCTAAGGGGAGGGGAGAAATAAGGGGTTATTGTTTAGTGAGTACAGTTTCTGTTTGGGATAACAAGAAAGGTCTTAAAATGGATAATGGTAATGGTTGCTCAACATTGTGAATGTACTTAATACCAATAAATGATACACTTAAAAATGGTTAAAATGGTAAATTTTACATTATGGGACATTTTACCAAAATAAAAAATAAAAATATACTATAAAATAAAGTACAAATTTACCTCATACTAGGCAGACTATGAAGTTTGCATAAAATTGCACTTATTTTAGGAGCTTATATGGTTATTATCATATTTGGGGACATGTAAAGAAAGCAACAGCTTAAGGAGTCCTCTTGAGTTCTTTCTCTCCATCTTTCCAACCTGGTGTTTTCTAGATTAATGGTTTTGTCACGCCTCTCTTTGAATACTAGCATCAGTAGGAATGCTAGCTAGTACTGGTTTCCTTAAGTATCAGCTAAAAAGTTTAATGTATTTTTATGCTGGTAATTGTTTTAGAACCTGGGAGGTGCCATTGTTTTCTTAACTTGCCAAAAGCAAATACACTACTGTAGACAGCATTACTAGAAAGAAATAGTAACTTTGAAGTAGACATATGTCCATCCTAAGCAAACTGAATATATTTCAAAGCAGACCACACCACTCAACTGCTGGCAATGTTCTTCCACATACTTGGCAGTATACTACTCGAAGTCTGAGAACTGTTTCTTTTTTGTAAAAATGATTTTGTTTGGAAAACCCTGAATAAATCCTTTGGAATGTGTAATGTTTAGAGCTCCTTCTGGGATTCCTTTTCCATGAATCAAGGTTCTTTGATTCACTATCCTCCTTGGCACTTGCTTCCTAGTCATCTCAGCAGCCTTTGTGCCAGTGCTAATGAAGAGCTCCCAGTTTAGGTCCTAAAGCAGGGAGAACAATAAAAGGAGAACCTCATTTCAAGTACCAGAAATGTCTGGGCTATAAAGGACACACATATTGTCAAAGTAAGCCCAGAGTGGGGTGACATCACCAAGGTCATTCCTGGCTCCACGTCCCCCACAGGAGGAACAACTAACAATTACTTGGAAACAGGACACTATTTGAGAGAGTCCTAGAACATGGAGGTGAGGCTGAAGCACCCCCGTGCACCACAGAGACCAAGACAGACTGCATTAGAAGGGTGAGAAAAGGAGCTGGACCACACTGCCCCTCCCCCAAGCCAGTGGAGCACCATGGGTGAGGTCTCCCCTGAACCTCTGGTTCCTCCAGTAGGGGAAGAGAACTGGGGGACAGCAAGCACCACCACTAGCATTGGGGTTGCTTTGTGGGAGCCACTGCTCTAATCTGCTCCACTGGGATTGCAGGGGAATCTGCAGGGTTTGACCACTAAAAGTTGGACTTTTAGTGATGAAGGGGGAAGGGGCATGCAACAGCCAGCACATGGATTGTGACCGATGGAATTCATACCTGCAGTGCCCAAGTAGTGATCACAACTGGCACCTTTGCTTATCTACAGAGCCAGGTTGGTGGGACACTACAACCGGGGAACTCAGCAGGGTACAGATCCACCTGATATGCATCTGGCCCTTGAACCTGGTTTGCCCATACCCAGGGAAAGAGCAGAGTCACAGCCCACCCACTGTGGAGAGTGTCTTCTGGCCATCTGACCAAAAGGGCTGGCAATAAATCCTGGAAGCTATTTGGCCCAGTCGTGCTCCAGCCAAGAGGCAGGCAGCCAGAGCTCATCACTGGCTCTGGTACAAAGCAGAGCCAGTATCAGGTGTGGAGGGATCCTGTACCATGCACAGGCAGGGAGATTAATTCATATCCAAGGCTGAGAGGAGCTCCCAGCTCCTCCCAACTGGGGAGCCTGTTTGAGAAATTAAGAGTCGCCTGGAGTGGTCCCTCCTCATCCCACCCAGGCAAAGGAACTGGGACTAGCCCCATCTCATCTGCTGTGGAGAGTGTCTTCCTGGCCCATCTGACTAGAAGGATTGGTGACAACTCCTAGAAACTGTGCGGCCCAGCAGTGCTCAAGCCTAGAGAAGGGTAGACAGAGCTGATAGTCTGCAAAGCCAAGCCAGTGGCCTTGTTCAGCCACAGAACGTGGAGTGTGGATCAGCTTGAGTTAAGACAACAAAGAGCTTTACTGGCTTTAGAGCTGTTTCTCCTGCTGCACCCAGGCAGGAAATCTAATTCATAGCCCTACTCATCACTGAATACAGCCTTCAGCACGTCCAACTGGGGAACCTAACCAGAGAACATGGGAAGCTGTACAGCCCATTAAACAGCCCTAGATACAGTGGCACTTGAACAGACAGCACAGCCTGTGGCCTCCCCCTTCTGCAAGGCAAAACCACTGCCCTCACCTGACCAGGGAATTAAGTGCACACTCTGGCCTGATTTGGGTTCCCAAACAATGAACTATACAGGCTCTGGGTCCTGTCCAGAGCCAGGTCCTATACAAGCTCTGATTCTCTGCCAGGAAACTAATTCATAGCCCCATGTACTACTACTACTGAATATAATACCCAGTTAAGTCTGGTGGAAGAGCCCAATTATTCAGATATGCAGATACCAATGTAAGGAATCAAGGATCACAAAAATTAGGCAAATAGGACACCACCAAAGGAAAGTAATAAAACTCCAATAACTGACCTTAAAAAAATGAAGATCTGGGCTTCCCTGGTGGCGCAGTGGTTGAGAGTCCGCCTGCCGATGCAGGGGATGCGGGTTCGTGCCCCGGTCCGGGAGGATCCCACATGCCGCAGAGTGGGCTGGGCCCATGAGCCATGGCTGCTGAGCCTGCACGTCCGGAGCCTGTGCTCTGCAATGGGAGAGGCCACAACAGTGAGAGGCCCACACAGCGCAAAAAAAAAAAAAAAAAAAAAAAAAAAGAGAATATCTATGAACTGTCAAAGAATTCAGAATAATCCTCCTAAGGAAGTTTAGTGAACTACAAGAAAGCACAGACAGCTAAGTGAAATTAGGAAAACAATGCATGAACAAGACAAGAAGTTTGACAAGGAAGTAGCAACATCAAAGAAACAGGAACACTAGATTTTAAAAATACAATAACTGAACTGAAGAATTCAATAGAAAGTTTCAAAGGTAGAATTGACCATGCAGAAGAAAGAATCAGCAGACTGGAGGACAGGACTTTAGAAATTACCCAGTGAAAGGAACAAAAAGCAAAAGAATAAAAAGAGTGAAGAAAGCCTATGGAAATTATGGGACACAATAAAGTAAACAATGTTCATGTATGGGAATTCCAGAACAAGAAAAGAGAGAGAGAAAGGGAAAAAAAAGTATATTTAAAGCAATAATGGATGAAACCTTCCCAAACCTAGGATGAGAAATGGACATCCATATCCATGAAGTCCAAACAAGCCCAAATAGGTTGAACTCAAATAGGGCTACTCTGAGACACATTGCAATTAAATCATCAAAAGTCGAAAACAAAGAAAGAATTTTAAGACCAGCAAGAGAAAAGAGAGAAGTTACATACAAGGGAACCCTGGGATAATTGGATATTCACATGTAAAAGAATGAAATTGGACCAATATCTTATACACAAAACTAACTTGAATTGGATTAAAGACTCAAATGTAAGACCTGAAACTATGCAACTGCCAGAAGAAAACATAGGAATAAAGCTCATTACATGGGTTTGGTAATGACTTTTTGGATATGACACTGAAAACACAAACAACAAAATAAAAAATAAACAAATGGAACTACATCAAACTAAAAAGCTTCTGCACAGCAAACGAAAACAAAAACAAATCAACAAAGTGATTGAAAAGACAACCTATAGAATGCAAAAAACATATTTGTAAACCATATATCTGATAAGGGTTAATATCCAAAATAAATTAAAAATTCATACAAATCAATAGCAAAAAAAAAAAATTACCCAATTAAAAAAATGAGCAAAGGACCCGAATAGACATTCCTCCAAAGAAGACACACGAAAAGCCAACAGGTACATGAAAAGATGCTCAATACCACTAGTCATTAGGGAAATGCACATTAAAACCACATTGAGATATTACCTCACACCTGTTAGAACAGTCATCCTCAAAAATGTCAAGAGATAACAAATGCTCGTGAGGATGTGGAGAAAAGGGAAGCCTTGTGCTGTTGGTGGGATTGTAGATTGGTAAAGCCAGTATGGAAAACAGTATGGAGGATCCTCAAAAATTAAGACTAGAACTACATATATCTAGCAACTCCACTTCTGGGAATATATCCAAAGAAAATGAAAACACTAACTCAAAAAGATATCTGCACCCCCATGTTCATAGCAGCATTATTTATAATAGCCAAGACATGGAAACAATCTAAGTGCCCATTGATGGACAAATGGGTAAAGAGGTTGTTTTATATATTTATAGATATATACGTATTATATGTATACACACACACACACACACACACACACACTGAAATATTATTCATCTGTAAGAAAACAAAGAAATGCTACCATTTGAGACAACAGAAATGGACCTTGAAGGCTTTATGCTAAGTTAAATAAGTCAGAGAAAGAAAGGCAAACACTATATGATCTCACTTATATGTGGAACCTAAAAAAAAGGAAAACAATCATAGAAAAAGAGATCAGACCTGTGGTTACAGGAGACAGAGGGTCAGGGGAGGGGAAATTGGAGGAAGATGGTCAAAGGTACAAGCTTCCAATTGTAAGATAAATACATACTATGGACATCATGTACAACATGATGACTACAGCTAACACTGACGTGTGATATATAGAAAAATCGTTAAGAATAAATTCTAAGCATTCTCTTCACAGAAAAGTATTATTTGATCTCATTTATATAAATTTGTGTGTTTGTGTGAGAGAGGACAGAATACAAAAATGCAAAAAGAAAAGTTGTAAAGTACGAAGCTGCTTAGGTTTATATCTCAATCTATAACAGATAACAATTTGTTTAATTTTAATAGGTACAAAAATAAATATTAAGCATACAACAAGCAAAAAGAAAAACTGAGCCCAGCGTAGATGTCCTTAAAGCATTTGCAAAGGAGGGCTTTATTAGGTCCGCGAACACCTGCAATTACAGGCAAAATTCTATGTGTGTGTGTTGTGTATGTACTTGGGGAGTGGACGCATAGCCTTTATTGAATTATTAAAGGGGATGTTAAGACCCAAAAGTTTAAAAAGCACTGGAAAGCCTGACCACAAAACCATTTTAAACTACTCTGATTATGTTTTTATAGTTTTCCTTCACTCGTTAACACTTCAAAGAACAGCATGTGAATGTGGAAAGAATCTCTGCCATTTAGGTAAGATCTCTGAGTCTCAGTGTAAAATTAGCATATAGTAGAAGGATGAAATTATACACCAGAGATGAAAGTACCTAGCAGAGCGCTTTAAGACTAGTACTTATTTATGCAAGACATCTTCCCCTGCTTACTTGTTTTCAGTAGAATGAAAGCATACTGAAAGCTGGTACAATGTCTTCTTTAAAGTTTTCTTTTGTAATGCTTACTATGCTTTTTGATACGGATGAGCCAATATCCACTTAAGGGCATGTAAGCTCACAATAACTTTTGTTGAATATAACTGTTTGAATGTACTTTCACTATATTATTATATAGGGATTTTAAACTAAAATGTACCTGCACACACTATTTACAGCCTAACTTGGATATTAGAGTAGGTGGATATACACCCCTGGAAAATAATAGCTAATTTCTTCACTAAAATCAAATTGCTGAACATCTACTTTGCATATACATAGCTAGGCACTGTATTATGAGTTTCAGGTAATAAAAAGTTGTTAGTCAAAGACTCTGCTCCCTAGGGTTATTTTACAACAGCAAATCATGTTCAAACTAAAGGATAGACCAAAATAGAAAGTGCCACAGGCATTTAGACAAGGGAGAAACACATCTGAAATGAGAAGGAAGGTGGGTATGGGGAAGGGTTCATGGAAGAGGCAGTGTATGCTGTGAGCAAGGTTTCAACGTGTAGCAGGGTGAGTGAAAGGAACAAATGAAGACATATAGTCGTGATATCATGAGGCACAAACTAGAAATAAACAGCACTTGTTCTAGGCTGGTCATGAGGTAATTTAAGGGGATTAGTGAGAAACTAGATAAAGAGATATCTCTTTATGTATTAGTTATTAATAATACTTTTGAACACAAGTATTTAATTTTTTAAAAAAGAACAATATAGGGATAGGAGACTAGGAGGTACAAACTATTATTATAAAATGAGCTATAAGGATATACTGCATAGCACAGAAAATATAGCCAATATTTTATAACTATAAATGGAGTATAACCTTTAAGAATCGTGAGTCACTATATTTTACACCTGTAACTTATATAATATTACACATCAACTATACTTCAATTAAAAATGCTATTTTAGTGAATAAAACACTAAGCAGTAAAATTTTTAAAAAAGAACTTAGAAGAGAGCTTAAAAATAAAGACATAAAGAGCAGGTTGAAACAGCGCAGAAATCTGGCAATTAAGAGGCCATTGATAACTTTCAAAATAGCACTTTTTCTACCCATTCTCAGTGGAGGCAAAGCCTTATTAATCCTACTATTTCTTTTTCTGTTTTTCAAAATCTCAGGATAAGTCTATTTCAATTGTAGCTAATGGCAGTAATGCAGCACCAGAAAATGCCTTTTGTAAAGAGAGGGCAACTTTGTGAATCCTAAGTGGGTACTCAAGTCTTAAATTACTGATAACACTGACCACCCACCAGACTAAATGTTTTTCTTTACGTGATTGGAAAGCAACAGATTGATTTCAATTCTATCTTGTCATATCTACAAAAAAGTTCCTACAGTTCATTTAGCAACTAATAGAATACATCCTTCTATTTGGTATTACTCCTCCTTAACACGGGGCAATTAATTTTTCCTTTCTCTGGGAAACGTTTTTAACAAAGGAAATAGAGTCATAAATTAGTTTCGGTTAGGAAACCATACAACTATTTCTACCTAGGGCTTGGAATTTAGAAACTTTCCTCAGAAATTGTTTAAATATAACGAAGTCCAAATTCAGAAATACCTTAAATTTAATTATCTTAGTTGCACTAAAATAACAAATTCTATTTTCTATCTTGTTTTCTTTCTTCCCCAGAAGGCTTCTCCAACCCTAATCCATAACTTCATGCATTCATCTCACCTATACAATCACTGGCAGGTATGATGCCGGCTTTGGCGGCTCCAGTCCCCTAATCCTGACCCATTTCTTGCCAAAGAACTCAGCTTCTTCAGAAACAAAGTAACAGACATTTCAATTTCTAACCATCATTAGCATATTTTCATGTATTAATACTCAACATAAAAACACCTTTCAAAATTACAGAAATTTTTACTGTACTTAAGATCAATTGCACTCACCTGTATTTCATAAACCTTGGGCTACTTTCTAAAAAATGAATTATTATTTTAATATGTTTTTCACTTATTATTCAGAATGATTATTCATATAATTAAATATTTTACAATTAGGTAAGAAAGGTGGAAAATAGTTTTGCTCTTCTTGTTCTTTGTTCTCTCTTCTAGTTGGTGTGCCTGAGCCAAAATTTTAGAATATTGAAAATTTAATATTTCAAACCCAAACCGCATTTAAAGATAATAATAACAACCAGCCAAAACAATATCGGTCCAGAGGTTTGCATGGTCCGGGGAACAGTTCTCTGAGGGGGCCATTTGGAGTGGGATTTGCCCACCCCCCTCCACTCCTTCTGCCTCATATACTGAAGATAGAGACAAAGAAACCAACTCAACTCTTTCCAAAGTGTATCTATAAATAGAGAATTTGTAATCAGAAAAACAAGAACGATATATAATAGAAGTAACATGATTTTTCAGAACCAGTATCTTGTTCTAAAGCAATATTTAAAAAAGAAGGTAAGAAGGTTAGCTATAAACCCTGGACCTCTTTTTCATTGGTCTCCTATTTTAATTTGTTAAAATAAAATCCATGGCCTTTTGAGTCAAACTGTCTCTTTAATTTCAGATTTAAAGATAACAAATCTCTTTTTAAATGGAATATTGGCACACAGACACCACACAGTCTGGCTTATTGCAACTGTTCTCTGTTGGTGAAGTGGCACATTTGTAATCCCCACCATAGCAATCTTCACCATTTCACAGAATATCATTCAATTGTACATCCCTAGGTGGGCAACAAGAATCGGCACTTGAGCTCAGCAGCAAAGCGTTTGTGGGGAAATCCTAGGTCAGAACCCCTAAAAGGGGAGACTAACTTGAGGATGCCCAAATAACCTGAGGTTTACCTTGGCCACCTCCCCTGGCTTTCTGACTGCCTGTGGGAAAAGCCTCTCTGGAATCTCTTTTGAGGTTATTGGGGGAATCCTAGGACAAACACACTGCTTGCTTTTGCAGGAGGACTTGCCCCATACCCTACCCAGCTAGGTGTCTCACAACCTAGCTGGACTAAAAAAGCTTCAAGAAAAACGGGACAGACCGACATTTGCATTTCTACTTCCACCTATTCTTAGGCACGTGGAGCAAAATATGTAGGTATAGCCCTCTTTCTCACACCCCAACAGATTCTGCTGTCCTCGAAACCCATCTGGTAGCTGCAGTGACTACAATGAAGGGAGTTATCGGAAACCATGTTGGTACTGGGTTGAAAGGATTTTTCATGCCATGCATTTTGGGGAAGGACACAGATAATAGTCCAAACATGGTATAAGGCCATGTCCTTTCTGGGTCCTTGAAAAATCAGTCAGGGAACAGAGGTGGTGGACAGGAGCTGACAAGAGCTGGCTTGTTAATGAGCACAGCATCCCCGGGGTGGGGGGTGGGGGAATCAATGAAATGATTGACAAGAGAAGATGGTAAATGAAGGGAGAAGTGGGGACAAGTGCTGCTCAACCCAAGCTGAACTCCAGGAGGTAAGTTTCTCCTCTAATTTGAGATTCTTTCTAAAGGTTCAGTATTGAAGTGGGTGTTTGACGTTGAAATGTGCAGACCCATTCTAATAACTGGAAAGGGAGAAGACTGAGGAAGGCAAAAGGAGAGGGAAGATTTCCGATTACTTCTCTAGGCTGCTGACAAGAACCTGCTGCTCGCAAACCAGAAATTAACCAAGCGAAGGTTGAAGGTAGCAACGTAAAAGTGAAACTCAAATTATTTTACATTCTGAATCCTCTTCAATATCGAAGCGAGTGTGGCACAGCAATGGTTGATTATCTTAAGATTACAGAGGCTGACCGCCTTCTTTGTTTGCCCAGTAACACCGCTCCTCCAATAATCTCAAGCACTTGGCTGATTAATATTTCAATTCCAGTTGCTGCTCTTTTTCCCATTGCAGAAGGCGGCAGGGATATTCCCCTTCTTCCCTCTGTATTACAAACCCCATTACTAACCAAGCAGAAAGCACCGCGCAGTGTGGCCGAGGCTAATAATAGCCGGGCTGCTTACCTTCTCCGGAGGGATCGAATCAGCGCATGTCCCCGCGCCGGCTGCCCCGGGGCCGCAGTGCCGCCGCGCCGGGTCTGTGCTTGGTCAGTTCGGCCGGCCCCCACCCCACCTGCCAGCTGCAGCAGCTGCTCCCGCCGCTCCCGCCGCCGAGCTCCGGCCGCAGGAAGTCATCCCCCGCGCCGGGCCGGATCGCCACATTCCGCGCCAGCCGCGGGGGGAGAGGGGCCTCTCCCTGCTGCGGGGACCAGCTCCTGGAAACTGCGCTCAAAGATCGCTACCCTTCCCGGTTGTAGGGTTATTTTCTAGGAATGCTTTTACAGAAGAAGCGTCGCCGGCTGGTGGACCGAGAGAGAAGAGCCAGAGTGACTTTCTCTGCAGAGCGCCTTACCTCTGAGCGCTCCCCTGTCACTCCCGCGGCATGGACAGCTCCATTCCGCTGTGTGGGTTTTCCACCCTCTTCATCTTCCTTATCTGTATTGTTCATTTCGCTGAATTTGAGAGTGGGATTAGCTTTGAAGATATCATTCAAACACTCCGAAAATATTTTAAATTGGCGACTAGTTTTTCTAAGCCCCTGTAGCAAGCTCCACTTTCCCTCAACACACACACACACACACACACACACACACAGACACACACACACAGTTACTCGCACGTACACACCCAGCCAAACCACTCACAATTAGGAAAGCTGGGACCTCTCGCCCGCCCTCTTGCCTACGTAATGGAACAGGAAACTCCCAAAGGAGTGGGGAAGTAGGACCGGCTAGCGAAAGCACTCGAGGAAAGAGAGAGGGGTCGCCCCAAGATTTTGTTGCTGTTCAGTAGTGTCCTTAGTGGACAGATGTTCCCCCTCTAACCCCCTGGCCCCGCCCCAAGTGGAATGGCTGGTCTGGTGACCGCTGTAACATTTGGAAACAAAGAAGCTGAAGCCACATTAACAGGTGGCTGCATCTCTTTCTTTCCCGAAGGATTTATCAGAATTGGCTTTAGGAATAATATTAGCATATACGTATATAAGAAACCCTTTCCTTCTCTCTTTAAATTGGCACCACCTATTAACAGGTTTCTCTCTCTCTCTCATTTTCCTCCCTCCCTCCTTCCCTCCCTCCCTCTCCTAAGCTGACCAGATCATCAGTTTCCGGACTTAAGGGGGAAAAAAGGCCAAGGATGTGCTCTCTTTACAGCTGAACCAGGGCTTATTTTCCCGGTGTTCAGCCATTCCCAAGTAGAGAGGCTTTTTGACACTAGGGTTCTCTGTGAGTGAACTTCTCACATTCAGCTTGCTTTTGGAATTGCCCATCACTAGGTCCAGGCCAGTTTTATCCTTGGATTTGTCCAGCAACCTAAACAGTATAATTGCACAAGGCCAAGGCAGTACTTTTAATCTAGGAAGAGTTCCCAACTCTCTGTTTAGCAGTTCCAAAATTAGGAGGTAGTGTAGCAAACAGTTTCAACAAGGCTCAGTAAGAATTCTTGACCCTAGAATGCGGGCTTTTTAAAAGCTGGAACAACCTAATTCATCTCTCTGAGTTTCACTTTCATAAAATTAGACCTCACCAAAGAGCAGGGGATTCTTAATATGTATCAAAGTGTATGTGGAATCTGGATGGGAATATTACATCTTTAATTTCACTAACCTCTAGCTGCAATTTAGTATTTAGCATGTCCTTTAAATCTAAATGCAGACAACAAACCACAATAATATTAGGAGTACCTGTGACTATATCCCCAGCAGATACCACAGACAATTTCCTAAGGCAGTTTTTATAGTTATCTCAAAGTATCACTAGTCTGATGTTACAATCAACTCATCATTACCTTTTTTGTTTTATCTAATAGACTATATCTATTTTAGAATGGTTTTAGATATACAAAAAAATTAAGGGGATAATACAGAGTTCTTATATATCTCATTCCCAATTTCCTCTATTATTGACACCGTACACTAGTGTGGTAGCTTTTTTACAATTAACGAGCCAATATTAATACAATAATATTAACCAGAGTCTGTACTTTATTCAGATTTCCTTGGCTTTTGCCTAGTGTCCTTAATTCCATTTCAGGCTTCCATCCAGGACACCACATTACATTTAGTTATCAAGCCCCCTTAGGCTCCTCTGGGCTGTGGTAGTTTCTCAGGCTTTTCTTGTTTTTGATAACCTTGACAGTTTCTTTTTTAAATGTATTTATTTAATTTATTTATTTTTGGCTGTGTTGGGTGTTTGTTGCTGCGCGTGGGCTTTCTCTAGTTGCGGAAAACGGGGGCTACTCTTGGTTGCAGTGCGCAGGCCTCTCATTTCAGTGGCCTCTCTCGTTGTGGAGCACGGGCTGTAGGCGCGTGGGCCTCCGTAGTTGCAGCACATGGGCTCAGTAGTTGTGGTTCACGGTCTCTAGAGCGCAGGCTCAGTACTTGTGGCGCACGGGTTTAGTTGCTCCCTGGCATGTGGGATCTGCCCAGGCCAGGGCTCGAACCCGTGTCCCCTGCATTGGCAGGCGGACTCTCAACCACTGCGCCACCAGGGAAGCCCCAACCTTGATGGTTTTGAGGAGCAGTGATCAAGTGTTTTGTAGCATACCTCACTAATGTAAACTGTCCAATGCTTTTCTCATGGTAAGACTGGGATTATGGTTTATTGGGAGGACAACCAGATAAAGTGCCGTTTTTATAACATCTTATCAAGGGTACATGCTATCAACGTGATTTGCCTGTTGATGTTGACCTTGATAACCTGGCTGAGGTCGTGTCTCAGATTTCTCCACTGTAAAGTTACTCCTCCACCCCTTCCACACTACACTTGTTGGAAGGAAGTCACTATGTGAAGCACAAACCCAAAGAGTGGAGAGTTATGATCCACCTCCTTGAGGACAGAGTATGTACATAAAGTATTTGGAATTCTTCCACACAGATTTGTCTATTTTCCGCTAAACATTAATTTATTCAATTATTGATATTTATTTATATCAGTATAGACTCATGGATATCTATTTTATCCTTTGGGTTATAATCCAATACTAATTTATTTTGTTGTTTGAATTGTTCCAGCTTTGGCCATTGGGAGCGTTTGCTTTTGGTGCCTGTGCTCCTTTGACATACTCCCTTTGGGGTGTGTGAGTTTGTGTGTGTCTGTGTATCTGTGTTTAGCATGCATGTTTGTGTGTGTGTTTAACACTTCCTGACTTTCTGGTACCACAAGATGCTCCAGGCTCATTTTGTGTATTTCCTGCCCCAGTCCTAGAATCAGTCATTTCTCTGAGGAGCCCGGATTCCTTTTATTGGAGAGTAGTAATAGAAACCAAGATCTGGGCTCTAGATGTGCTGTTGCTAATGGGCTATTATTTGATTAGGCTCTCTTAACTGAGAGAACAAAGAAATATATATGTATACTAACCCATGTATATACACATATCAGTAAATATTTCTATATATAACTATCTATATCTATATTGAGCTGAGTGTATACTGATGTCTGCAACTATAATGCATTAACGCTGAGATTAGTTTAGCCTTCTCCTCTTGTTTATCTGTAAATTCATACTTCAATATTGAGAAATGTGGCTACCACCATCCACCATCTATTTATTTAATTGTTCAATTTCAGTACACATGTATCAGAGTTGTGAACCCACCTCCCCAACATCACTATTTTTAAGTATAGTAGTTAATAGAGTCTCTGTTGTATCTCGTTATTTAATGAGTTTAAATACCCATTCGTTTCTATATCACAAATTTGGTTTTGAAAATATTCTAATGACTGCACTTAAAACATAGTAACTCGTTTCTTTTGAGATTCTATGTATTATATTTTATGAATTTAAAAGTGTTATTTTAAGACTCTTTAAATGGGCTACTCCATATTGTCAAAGGGATCCACAGTAAAAAGAAGGTTAGGATCCCAACCTCACAAAGATTATTGTCAGTTTATAATGAGATGATGTGAAATTGTCTGGTGCAAATGTTGGGAGCTCATGCTTGATAAGTGTTAGCTTTGTCCACTTGGGCAGGCTTCTTTCTCCTTTAAAGTTCTAAATACCTTGGAAGAGAGAACATGCTAAACCTTATGGTTAATAATTTATAATGTAGTGGAAGGATTTGCTAGGTATCAGGGTTGGAGGTAAAGGTCCATATAAGGTTGACGGAGGATGAGTGATTCCACTGCAGAAGTTTGTACTTGATATAAATTAATATAAGTGCAAGCAATGTATTTTAAGTTCATTCTAGAGGAGTAGTTCAGAATAGCTTCACAGAGGAGAAGACCTGAGCTATCTTGGGAGACGTTTAAACAGATGAGGAGTGGAGCCAGAGTTGGGAAGGCAAAGGCAGTGTAGCCTTAGAATGCAAATGTTCACAGACATGATCTTGTGGCTTATTCACCATCCTTACCAACCTAATAAGGACACCTGCTGGTAGCTGCATCATCATCATCATCACCATCAACATCATCACCATCATGTTAATAAAGAATGGATATATTTGCCAGGTAGTCAAACAAGCTCTTTGCACGTAGCACCTAGATGTTTTCTACGATCCACCTTATGAGTTCAATCATTGTAATTATTCTCATTTTTCACATACAAAAATGAAGACTTAGAGAGATTAAGTAATTTGTTCAAATCTTGGTGTGTGCCCTCTCAACTCCATGCTCTTTACCTCTGTGCTTAACAGGCTAGGATGATTTGCCCATATTAAGGGCTCAGATATTGGTTGATAAGTATAATAATCTCATAAAAGGAAAAGTGAAGTAATCTACTTTGATGTTTATGATGCAGTTTGGTGAATGCACTTAAGTGCCAATAGATGAATAATAGAAGTTAGAAACACACAAAAATAGAGAAGAAAAATTCATATGTGTATGTCTGCTGGGAACAAAAAATCCTCCTGAATGTCTAACTTCTTAGTAAATATCAGGATATCACATACACATCATTAGGCAGCATCAATGGAGGATCCTCTGTACCCTGCAAGAGGGCACTGTTATAGATGCACAGAAAGAAAATTCATATTTCCTGTACATTATAAATAAGGACATACTATGATCACTCTTTAAGAATGAAGTAATTTGAGTTTTTAAATTTTCCATATCAATTGGTGTATATGAATCATGTTAGGTGAAGAATTATTGGTTGATTGGACATTTTATGTTTTAATTCTTTACAGAAAACAGTAAACAAATCCTTTTAGGCTTAAAATATCACATTCAGCAAATGAGTTATTATACTGAAGAAAGTGTATTCAGTAAAGTGTCTGGAATCTAAAATAAGAAGTAATTGAAGGAACTGGGAATAGATGACATGAAGCAAGACCAGGAGAGAAGTAGGTGGTCGCTCTAAACTATTTTAGGAGTTGTCCTATGAAAAAGGGTTTAGACTGTCCCACACTGAAGATTTTAGACCAAGTAGACAGGTTTAGGTTGATAAAAGGATGAATATTTTGACAAGTAGAACCTTTCAACTATAAAATGGACCGACTGCATTTTAAACTCAAGAACTCCCTGTTACTGAAGTGCTTTAACAGAGGTTGAAGTTAAGCAGTTGGAAAAGTAAGAGCCTTTACAGTGAGAAAATTCTATGATTCTATGGTTTTCAACTCATAAATTTGTGTAGTTCATCCATTTTACTCATTGTATACACTTAAGTATATTGTTCCTTGAAATGGCCATTCAAAGTTGTTTCCTGTGCCACACACTATGAATGTTAGGGTTGGTCCTGTGTAAATCTTACCCCCATTGAATTAGTATTAACCCTAAACAAGCAGCTTTCTTACATAAGGAAACAAAAAAAGAGGTTCAGAAATGTCCAAACTAAGTTTTTATAAAACTGTGTTATCAAATCTAATTTATCAAAAAACTTCAAACAGGGGCTTCCCTGGTGGCGCAGTGGTTGAGAGTCCACCTGCTGATGCAGGGGACACGGGTTCGTGCCCCAGTCCGGGAAGATCCCACATGCCGTGGAGCGGCTGGGCCCGTGAGCCACGGCCGCTGAGCCTGCGCCTCCGGAGCCTGTGCTCCACAACGGGAGAGGCCACAATGGTGAGAGGCCCGCATACCGCAAAAAAAATAAAAATAAAAGGAAGATGCAGACCTGTATGCTTCAGGATTTTCTCACCAAAACCCCACACAATTTCTTTACTATTCCAGCCAAGTATGGCCTAGCCCTACCCTCATCCCTGTTTTTCTTGGTTTAGTAATAAAGAAAGAGATGGGAATAAAGAAGAGATATCAGGTAGAAAGATATAAAATAGTGGGGAAAATAATATAAGTGAAGTCAAGTACCACCATCATTTCCTAGAAGTGAACTTTCAGCACCAGCATTAATATTTTTTCCTGTTATATCTGTAAATGATAATGACTAATATGTACATAACAATTTTCAATTTAAACAAATCTCATTTTTATAACTAACTACTTCGCAACAAGTAACATGCTAAGGCAACATCAATAGATGAAAAATGGTAGTCCCTGGCCCCAAGGAATGTTGCCCCGGAGAACACAGATATATGTAAACAACACAATCACAATACAGTGTAGCGAGTGCAACAATCAGGCATGCAGAAGTGCAAGGGTAGCAAAAAGGAGCATGTGATCACAACACTAAAAAGAAGACTGCACAAAAGACATAATATGTAAACTGAGGTTTGAAAAATGAAGTGGGTTTCCCAGGTGCCCCATAGGGAGAAAGGAGTTCTTGGAGGAGGGAAAAGCATAAATGAAGACAGTGAATTGTTCATATAATCCAGAAGTGAAGTAGGCAATGGCAGGAGAAATGATTGGACACAGGCGTCATGAATACTTGCATGTCTGCATTTTAGCAAGTCCATTCTAAAGGGAACTTTGAGGATCAACTCGGGGGTGGGGGGCCGCTGGGGGGACAGAACTAGTCATTGCTTGCTGCCAGAAACACGGGAACCACTTTCTACCAACCCACCAAAATAACGACTTCAAAGGCAACATGGTATCACAGAAAAGGTTTGTTTTTTTTTTTGTTTGTTTTTAGTTCATTAGGTCTCACTTAAAATTCTGATTCCACAATGCACTTGCTTTGGGATCTTGAACAACACTCATAACCTCTGCAAGTTTCAGTGTAGTAAGTTTATGTGATTACCTTCATCTGTAATATCCCTGTGTTGCAATCTTAATGGAAACTCAAGTTCAGGTCAAAGACAAGTTTCTCTGTGACCTCTCCTCTGAATTGATTCAAAAGCCGTCTCGCCCGTCCTCATTTGGCTTCTCTTATGGAATCTCATAAAAACTTCTATGACCTCTTTCGGGTTTTTTTTGTTGTTGTTGTTGTCTGTCTGTTTGTTTTTTAATTTAAGTATAGTTGATTTACAATGTTGTGTTACTTTCAGGTGTACAGCACAGTGATTCCTTTTTCACATTCTTTTCCCTTATAAGTTATTACAAAATATTGAGTAGAGTTCCCTGTGCCAATAAGGAGATCCTTGTTGTATCTATTCTATGCCTTATTTGAATGACCGTAGCACTCGTTGTCTGTATCATTTTTATGTCTCTGGTTGCTTTGTGACTGAAAATGAAAAATTTCTATTTGTTCATTTCCTTCCTTAAAAATGTGTTCATTTATGTATTTCATATTTATTGACTACATCTTAGACACCGTGATAACTGCTGGTTCTAGATGTTAGTAAAATATAGACCTTCCTGCTCAAAAGGTCACAGTATTTGTGGGAAAACGAAAAAATGAACAACCTATATCTCAAAGAGCTTTGTACTTCCCAAAGAGAACACACCTAGTAGGTACAATAAATACATGTATCATACATAAATGTATAAATAGTTAATGGGATTAAAAACTAGAGATAACTGCTTTTCGATTCTGAGGAAATGATGATTATATTTCACCAGGAGCTCAATACCACTCTGAGAATGAGGGCTTAACCCCCGTCCTGACTCACTGCATTGCTTTTCTGTATAAAAATACACAAGTCTGTATATGCGCTCTAGAAAAAGGCTTATCTGGCATGAATTTCAGATATCAAGAAGAAAACTTCAAGAAGTTCAGAGAAGCATCCAGAAGCTCAGATGATTGGCACTAATACAACTTGCTTGACAGGAAAATTGAGCTGTAAATCTCACAAAATTAGATGATCTTTGAAGAATTTCAAAACCTCCTGCTATTAATTGGAAATCCTAGAAGAACCGCTTCTTTTAAAGCATACTGATAATATGCTTTACAGCTTAATATTCAGAAGCCTATGTTTTGGCTAAGTGAGCTTCAGGAAAGAAGGAAACTTGTGGTTCAGTTCCATCTACTCTGCAACCTCTGGTCAAGACAGCTACTTCTGTGCTCAGCCATCTTATCATCTGTAAAATGGAGGCAACTCTAAGAAAACATAGTTACAGAGATGTGGCACAGTTTCATGTGTCATTGTCTTCATTTGTTTCAGAAAACCAATAACATCTAAGCTACTACTGCAAAGAGTGCAATGTTACTTGGGGTCATCTAGTGCAGCTCTGTCAAAGTAAAGAAAAGGAAAGGGGCCTAGAATAACTATAATTTTCCCAAGAGGACACTATTATTTTATGGTAACTCTGGGACAAGAACCCTGATCTCTTTGATGCCATTCCATTGTTCTTTCGTTGGGTTCTGAACAACCCGGAGAAAGAAAGAGAAATGAAACTCCTATGTGCTGTGTCACTGGTACAGGACGTGGCCAGATTGGAATTGGATCACTACATATTAACAGGTATTTGGGGAATTCTTCAAACTAATTAAGATATATACTAGGTCCATAAAAAACAGTCTGTTTTCTGAAGATGATTCTGTGGCATGAACAGAACTGGTAACTGAAGGTGTCTGTGTGCTGCAGTTCCAAACAGCATGGATGAATGCTTGTTTTCTGGCACCTTGAAGACTCCATCCCAACATACACATTAAAATAAAATTAACATTTCAACTGGGTCATATTTAATTATGCATGCTCTTGTAAGTCAGCAAAATATTCCATATATCATTTAAGTTGTCACTCACTTTCTTTTTTTTTTTTTTGCAGTACACGGGCCTCTCACTGTTGTGGCCTCTCCCGTTGCGGAGCAGAGGCTCTGGACGCGCAGGCTCAGCGGCCATGGCTCACAGGCCCAGCCACTCCGCGGCATGTGGGATCTTCCCGGTCCGGGGCACGAACCTGTGTCCCCTGCATCGGCAGGCGGACTCTCAACCACTGCGCCACCAGGCAAGCCCCATATCTGGTTTTCGTATTAGGACTCTTCTAACTTTTTATATATATTGGAAAATAACTGATGTCTTTCTAAGGTGTATATCTTTGATTATGTTTTCTATTTTCATAAAGCTTCTTGTATTCTCGACTCAAAACAGGAGTAAATAATGGCTGCATATAACTAATCATCATCAGCCATTTTGTCCAGATCTTTAGATGTGTTGGTATAAAGCTACCGTAGTATTCTTTTGTAATGAAAAAAAAATGCTCTCTGTTTTTTAGCTAGTCCCATCTCTATCATATTTGCCAAATATTGCTTATTTTATTGGTGTTTGTAAAGAGCAAGCTTTTGGTTCTCTTTGTCACGTTGACTGCTTTTCTTCTCTAGTTTTGACTTTTCTCTGGATGACTTTTGTCCTTCCACTCTTTGGCAGTTACCTTGTTCCGTCTCTATGTCTCCTGTCCATTTCCTGTAGCTTCAGGAGCCATTTTCCACAACTCAACGAGCTCTGCCGGCTGTGTCGTGGCCACTTCATCATGTGCCATGAAAACTTCATCTCATACACGGGGTGAAGACTCGGCAGGCTTATTTTGCTTTCAAAGTTGTTCTATAGCCTTGGATCCTTCTTCTTCTCCTAAATTAGCACTATCCTCAGGGAAAATTCTAGTGGGCCTAGAATTCTAGGCTTCCTTTCCTGCAGTGTCATAATCAAAGAAAAAAACATTTCCACCCTTTTTTTGATGTTGATCGAAAATGTAGCAACACTTCTTTGCACTGTATTCAAATCCCCAAATATAAGCAAGCCTTCATGCACACAGGCTCACTGAAATGTCATAACTTTAAACTATGTATGACCTTGAACAATGACCTTTCCAAGTACTCCACACTCCTTCTAGGTGTTCAGACTTTTTCATTCCTACAACATCTTTTACATATGGTCGATTTGTGTCATAAGTTCTTCCTCACTCCCACTTCTGAGTATATATCCAAAGGAAATATCATCATAATTTGAAGAGATATCTGTACTCCCATGTTTATTGTAGCATTATGCACAAGAGCCAAGGTATGGAAACCACCTAAGTGGCCATAGTATATTAATGGAGAAAGGAAATAGGGTATATATAGAGAATAGCATATTATTCAACCTTAAAAAAGAAGAAAATCCTGTCATTTAAGTCAACATGGATAAAACTGGAGGCCACTATGCTAAGTGAAATAAGACAAAGACAAATAGTGCATGATGTCACTTATATGTGGACTCTAAAAAAATAATGAAATAAATCAACTCTTCCCTCCCTGGGCATTTTCCTCAGCAGAATCTAGCAGCCTCTACTATGAGTCTTATCTCTTTTCTTTTTATTGTTTGTACCAGATCACAACCCCAGGGAACCTATGTATTTACTGATGTATATCTACATTATAGTTTACCATTGTTCTTTTCCTTTGTAATTCATTCCTTCCACTTCTGGCCTCAGAACCTCATTTTTACTTTGGAGAAGTCCTTGTGATTCAGGTAGGCTGTGTGTCTCCTTCCTAGGCTGTGTGACTTGGGGCTGGCTAGACACAGTGTTTCACATATACTCTATAGGTCTTAAGTACTTATTTCTCTGTTTTCCATCATTTTCCCTCCAAATTTTTGTGTAGTCATTTTTTAATTGACATTTGTATTCCTTTCTTTTGTTTGACTAAGGTACTGTTCAACCAATCTTCTGAGTGCTTAATTTCAACTTTTTTAATTCTAGAAGTTTCTTTTGGTTGCATTTCACAGATAATTTTTGCTTAAATTGTACATGTTGCCCTTCTTTTAATACATTAATCATAATTTTAAATAATAGTTTCATTGAGATATAATTTACTTTCCATATTATTTAAAGTGTACAATTTAATGTGTTATGCATCTACCACCACAATCAATTTTAGAACTTTCATCCACCCACCCAAAGAAAAAGAATCTATTATAGGTCACTCACTCCCCCATTTCTCCAAACCCTAGGCAGCCACTAATCTACTTTGTCTCTACAGATTTGTCTAGACTGGACATTGCATACGAATGGAATCATACAATTACTTAGCATGTTTTCAAGGTTCATCCATGTTGTAGCATGCATCAGTACTTGATGTCTTTTTATGGCTGAATAATATTCCATGGTGTGGATATTACTATGTTTCATTTATCCATTCACAGTAAATGGCCATTTGGTTATTTCCACTTTGGGGCTCTTATGAATAATGCTGCTGTGGTTGGATTTACGTGCAAGTTATGTATGCAGGTCTAGATTTGTTTTTTAAATTAACAGACTATTTCGGAGCAGTTTCTGGTTTACAGAAAAATTAAGCAGAAAGGACAGAGTTCTCGTACCTCCTTAGCTCTCTACCCAGTTTCCCCTATTATTAACATCTTACATTAGCGTAAGATGTTTGTTATAGTTAATGAACCCATATTGATACATTATTACTAACTAATGTCCATGGTTTACATTAGACTTCACTCTTTGTTTTGTACATTATATGATTTTTGATAAATGTGCAATAACCTGTATCCACCATTACAGAACCATACACAGGAAGTCTCTTTGCCTTTAAAATTCCGCGCTTCACCCATCCTTTTCTCCCTCCCCGCAACCTCTGGCAACCATTGATCTTTTGACTGTCTCCACACTTTGGCCTTTTCCTAAATTTCATATAGCTGCAATCATATAATATGCATGTAGCCTTTGCAGATTGGCTTTTTTCACTTAGCAATATGCATTTAAGCTTCTTCCATGTCTTTTCATGGCTTCATAGCATTTTCTCTTTATTGCTCAATGCTATTCCTTTGTACCGATATACCATAGTTTGTTTATCCATTCACCTATTGAAAAACATCTTGGTTGATTTCAAGTTTTGGCAATTATGAAAGAAACTGTTATAAACATCCATGTGCAGGTTTTTATGCGGACATAACTTTTCAGTTCCTATGGGTAAATACCAAAGAGCATGATTACTAGATCACTGTATGGTAAAAGTATGTTTAGTTTTGTAAGAAACTGCCAAGTACCCTGCTAGCAGCAAATGAGAATTTCAGTTGTTCTGCATCATCAACAACTTTGGTATTTCATTATTTGGATTTTAGCTATTTGAATAGGTGTGTAGTGGTATCTCCTTATTCTAATTTAAAATTCCCTGATGACATGGAATGTGTAGCATCTTTTCATATGCTTATTTGCCATGTGTCTATTTTCTTTGTTTAATCATAGTTGTTTTTCTTTTGTTTTTTAACCAATGCCTACTAACTCTTGTCCTCCTGTGTCTATTTATATTGTCTTTTTTCTTTCTTTCTTTCTCTCTTTTTTGAGCTTTTGATCACTTAGTCTTTTTCCTGGTATGTCCAATTATTTTTTATATTAAATTTGGGCTTAACTTATTTTAGGAAACTGTAAAGATACCTCCACATTCTGGATGTTGTTATTGTTCTCTTGAAAAGATTTCCTTTTGCCCATGGCAGACAGTTACTATAGGGACTGGAAACCTTAGTCCATTCTCAGTTGGAGCTCATTCAAAGCCTTTTTTTCCATCTGTGTGAAGGGTGCTCTATTTCTGTCTTGTCCTTCCTCTACGGGTGGTGTTGCCCTTTGGAATTAACCATGTGAAAGTTTGGATTCTCCCTATTCCCAACTACCCTTGTATTTGTTAGGCTTTAAATGTAATGGTTCCCGCAGCCCTGTGAGGCTAAGGATACGTGTAGCTTGTCATTCCATTAGTTGTTGCCTTTAGCTTGAGCTCTTGCCATTTGGCTTCTGTGGTTACAGTCTTTTGAACTCCTTGGCTTTTCAGCTCCTAGGCTGTAACATTTGAATCAGCAAATGCCCCAAGGAGAAAAGCTGCACCAAATGTCAAGCTTGCATCTGTGTTTCCCTTCTCTCCAGAACTTGGCCCACATGTCTTGGTGTCTCTCTAACATTCGGATGCTGGCAAACAGATGTTTTCTTACTGTATCCAGGTTTTCTAAAATTTCTTTAGACCTCACCTGATCTTATGTTATTATTGAAGTATCATCTCAATTAGCCCTAGGAAGAAAGTTTACAATTTTATGTTTTTTTTTTAATTTTCTATATTACCTCAGTTTCTGTAGAGACCTTTTACCTGATAGTTCAGTCTAGTTCCTGTGTTACCAGTAAGATGGAGATAGGTGGAGGCTAAGAATATTGGGGGGAAAATCAGTGATGAATGGTATGGCTCGTTCTTTTGTTTTTCCTCTCCTTATTTACTCTGGCAGCCTACATTTGCCCTTCTTGATTTGACCCAGTTGCCCAGATAAGCAACCCACTCTGGCAAAGACATGACTTTACTCTCATAAATGTCTGCATGTTAGGATAAGTTAGATGATGAACACCATGCCAAAGTTCTTTCTGTGACCAGTCAGAATGGCCATCATCAAAAAATCTACAAACAATAAATGCTGGAGAGGGTGTGGAGAAAAGGGAACCCTCTTGCACTGTTGGTGGGAATGTACATTGATACAGCCACTATTGAGTACAGTATGGAGGTTCCCTAAAAAACTAAAAATAGAACTACTGTACGACCCAGCAATCCCACTACTGGGCATATACCCTAATAAAACCATAATTCGAAAAGAGACATGTACCACCATGTTCATTGTGGCAGTATTTACAATCGCCAGGACATGGAAACAACCTAAGTGTCCATCGACAGATGAATGATAAAGAAGATGTGGCACATATATACAGTAGAATATTACTCAGCCATAAAAAGAAATGAAATTGAGTTATTTGCAGTGAGGTGGATGGACCTAGAGACTGTCATACAGAGTGAAGTAAGTCAGAAAGAGAAAAACAAATACCGTATGCTAACACAGATATGTGGAATCTGAAAAAAAAATTCTTCTGAAGAACCTAGGGGCAGGACAGGAATAAAGACGCAGACGTAGAGAATGGACTTGAGGACACGGGGAGGGGGAAGGGTAAGGTGGGATGAAGTGACAGAGTGGCTTGGACATATATACACTCCCAAATGTAAAACACAAACTAGTGGGAGGCAGCCACATAGCACAGGGAGATCAGCTCGGTGCTTTGTGACCACCTAGAGGGGTGGGGTAGGGAGGGTGGGAGGGAGACACAAGAGGGAGGAGATATAGGGATATATGTATATGTATAGCTGATTCACTTTGTTATAAAGCAGAAACTAACACAGCATTGTAAAGCAATTCTACTCCAATAAAGATGTTAAAAAAACAAAAAGTCAGAGAGGAAAAAAATTCAAAAGAATTGGCCACACTCCTCCAATAGATTCTCTAACATTTAGCAGAACAGAATTCACACTGAATCTGGTTTATGAGTAAAAGACAAGTCAACTTTAAAGTGGATCAGAGATGACAACATTTCTTTTCCATGTGGCTGCTTTGGAGCCATATTTCTGCTGACCACTCAAAACCTTCCTCTTGAGTATTCTGTGATATATTAGAACCAGGAATAAGGGGTGTTAGTGCTGGAAGGGTCAGACAGTGGTCTGCGATTTAATTCACATATCCTTTCTGCACCAGACTCTTTAAGATCACTGAGTTATCCTAAGAATTTTGAAGCTGTAGAATTCACGACAGTACATTACAATATGCCAATATTACTATTCTCCTGCTCTGACATTCTCCACTGATGGACAGATGAAGGAGAAGGAAGGGCAGTCAGCAGTAACTGAGAGTAAATGAAACTGGAATATTATAATTCAGTATCATTTGAGTGACTGAATTGGCTGGCAGAGTGTTCTCCAGTTAAGGGTGAGGGAAGATTAATTCTGCACATGACACCACTACTGTATTTATACAAGTCTACTGGGACAGTTGTTTGCCTTGATTTGTTTTCTTCATTCATTTCAGTCAGACAGTTGTGTTGACTGATTTTCCTTTTTGATGTATGAAATGACTGTTTGACTGAATTTACCATTTACTTTACACTAGTGCACTGGAAAAATGATACATTCGTCAAATTGGATTGGCAGGTATGAAAATGTTTACCCCAGAACTAGACAGAAATATAATATTGCCTTCTACAGAAATGTAAGTCATATGCCCTGGATTTTGGGGAAATGTTCCAACTTTAACTATTTTGCCAAATTTCAAAAATGTAGGGTAACTGATCCCATAGTAAAAATAAGAAGATCTGTGAAGTCCAGATAAAAATAGTTTGGTGTGACTCTGACAATCACATAACACAAAAGAAAAAAGTATTATGAGATAAATTTTAGTGATTTTCATACTTATTAAGAGGTGTTTCTATGTTAAACTTTTGAGTCTTATTCTAGAAGTTCTTTAGGAACAAACACTTCAAATATATTCATAGAAAACCCTCTTTATTTATAATTCCATTCTTCCAATATTTATAGTTACTATGACAGGCCATTTCTCCACATCCCATCCCATGATTCTCTGCTCCTATTGAACATTTGGAAGTTGGTGGCATGAGCAGGAAAGTGAAGCAGTTTTTGAGATTACTGAATAATGCTGATTTTATAAAGACTGCTTTCTTCCATTGTTGACAAACTTATTATGGTACCGATGGTTGGATACTACTCTTAGAGATGAAAAAGGTCTTAAGGAATCTTCCATATTCCATTCACCAATCTGTGTTCTTGTTCAAAGCAAAATTAATTCCTTTCAAAATTAACATATTAGCTTAATAATAATTTTTAGTCTTAAAATAATCTATCTGGGAGAATGGGAATTTTGGGTGGGAAAAAGTGACAGAAGATGGGACGAAAAGAGAGTTCATAGAAAGACAAAACAGCATTTTTTTAAATGGTGGGTACGAACTTCTGTTTCCAACTATATCAGTTTACCTTAGGAAAACATACTAGAAAGGCCAGATAAATCATAAGCAACATTTGACTGTGAGCGTTAGAAAGCTACTGAGGTAGCCATGACCTAGAAAAGTAAAATAGAGAAAGAAACTCACTGAAGTGAGAACAATATTCTGCACATGCTTTTCTAGCCCTGTCATTTAGAAACTACTGATGAAGAGCAAAAGGCTGAGAAACCAAATGTGGCTCCTAAGAGGTAGAAAAGCCAGTAGATCTTAGGACAATGTCATAGGACTAAGGAAACCAGAATTGGAATTGAGAAATAACAAGGCAGCTAGAATTTTAAGGACCAAAATCACAGAGAGAGTAAAGATTCAGAGAACGGAGCTGGATTCAGCAACAGTGTTCTCTTGCAGTATTTTCCATGTATAATAGGTAGACAAGGCAAGATGCTAAGAAGTCAAACAAAAGCTAACTGAAGTCAAAGCAAAGACTTAGTTGGTTCATAATGCTGAAGAGACAAAATTGGGGTTCAGAACCTATGAAAGATTTGTGGCCCAATGGTAAACTAATGATATGAATTAGGATATTGAAATCTCTACATGTGTGTGTGTGTGTGTGTGTGTGTGTGTGTGTTAGGAAGGTTGAGGCAACATCTACATTGAACCTTATAAAGAAGGAAAATGAGTATGAAGTTGGTCCAGTGACTGAGGTGATCTTCCCCTCTGCTCCCTACCTAAGAATAGGAAATTCTCTCCTCAAGAAAATACAGTTGACCCTTGAACAATGTAGGGGTTAGAGACACTGACTCCCTGTGCAGTCAAAAATCCACATATAACTTTATGGTCGGCCCTTCTTATCTGTGGTTCTGAATCTGAGGATTCAACCAACCACACATCATGTAGTACTGTATTACTTATTGAAAAAAAAATCCACGTATAAGTGCATCTGTGCAGTTCAAACCCAGGTTGTTCAAAGGGCAACTGTAATGTCATTCAGATTCTATACAACTTGTCATATCCCAAGTCTGGTATTCGCTGAAGAGCCACCAAGACTACCAAGAAAAGGAGAATTAGAATAAAAAACAAAACAGAATCAGAATCATAGATGACCTAAACATTAAAGTTCATACATATTTTGGTAAATATTATCAAGTTCAAGAAAATAGATGACAAGGTGGAGAACTTAACTTGACGACAAGAAACTATAAACTGATTGAAGTTGAACTGATAGAATTAAAAACTATACGAAATTTAAAACTCGGTACTGGATTGGACACAGGTAAAGAGAGGTAAGTGAACTGGAAGATAGAGTAGTAACAATATTAAGACTAAGGCATGGGAAACGAAAAGAATAAAAAGTAGACAAAAGCGCATTTGAGACGCATGGGCCACAGTAAATATTTTTTATCATATGTGTAAACTGGAGTCCAAGGAAAAAAGGAGAGAGAGATTGGGATGAAAACAATATTTCAGAAATATTAACAGCTGAGAGTTCTCTAAAACTAAAAAGAATATATGGAGCCATAAATTCAATAAGCATTAAAAAATGCAACAAGAACAAATCCAAAGAAAACCACACCTGAGATCACCACAGTACAATTCATGAATAGCAAAGAAAAACATGACATCTTAAAAGCTGCCCGATGAAAAAGAGAGAGATTACTTTCAAAGGAACAATAGGATTAAGATTACAGCTTTCTTCTCAACGAAACTGACTGGATACTAGAAAATAATGGAATAACATTTTTAAGTGCTAAAGAAAAGAACTGCCCATTGGGAATTCTAGAGGCAGAGAAAATGTTGTTTGGAAGGAAAGATGAAATAAGGAAATTTGCAGACAAACAAAATTTAGAAAATATGTTCTCATCAGAACTGACTGAATTAAATTATAAAGGGAGACCCACAGGCTGAAGGAAGATTATCATAGACGAAAATAAGGACTTTATAAAGAATTATGTATAACAGAAGGAATAAATAAGTGGATAAACCTAAATAAAATCTAACAGCACAAAAAAGTAATAATAAAATATATCAAAAATTAAAATGCATTAAAACAAATGGAAGAGAAAACGTAGTAAAAGATATTTAAGATCTCAGCATTGCTTGAGAAGCAGTAAAAGAGCTAATAAGTCATGGTACATGTGTAACTGCTACTTATGTAAAAATAACAAGCTAATACAAGGGAAAATGGAATTTGAAGAAATCTAAAAGGAAGAAAGAAGAGCAAAAGGAACATAACAAGGTGGGACAGATAGTAAACGAGGAGTAAACGGTCTATAAGAAAATACCTTAACTGTAAATACTCAAATTAAAGGACAAGGATTATTAAAACAAAAACCGTAATTCTATGCCACCTACAAGAGACAAGAGTCAGATTGAAAATTAAAGGATTCAAAAATTATGTCCTAACAACAATAAGTAAAATTGAAGAAGATTTTTTTAATGTTAACATAAATTTGAAAGCAAAAAGTATCACTGGCGATAAGGCAGGATAATAAAACCCACTGTTACTTTACAAGGAATATATTATAAATCTAAACTTCAATGCAATAGATGAAGGGAAATTCCAAGAAACTAAGTAGAAATAGAAAAATCTAAATTACCTAGAGCAGTAACATAGAACCACAACAACAAATCAGCAGATTAGAGAAGATCTGAATACCAACATTAAAAACTTTGGCCTAAATTTACATAAAACACTGCAACAACAATGATGGAATATATATATTATGCAGAAAATGTTAGGTGCACATGGCACATTTATAAAATTGACTATATTCCGGTTATAAAACAAGACTCCGAATAAGCAAGAAATTTAAAAATATATAACCAATATTTTACCAAATAGTTGGATATTAAAAACATACTTCTGATCATTATGTAAGTCAAAGATAAAGTCACAATGGGAATTAGAATTATATTAATTGAATGATAATGAAAATATGCCATAACCAAACCTGTGGGTTGCAAATAAAGCTGTGGCCACAGAGAAGTTTATGTATTCAAATTATATTTTCTAAATGTAAACGGGAAAGGAATAAAGCAACTAGAAGATAACCTATCACCCTGAGGTAGGCAGCTCCTGAACTGTACCTGGTGGGGAAGGCAGGGCAGAACTTCAGGAGGCCAGCTGAGAGCACGGTGAACGCCACGTCAGGAGCAGTCTCCAAGAAAGAGCATTTAATGTACAAAGGGATGACTGAAATATTTTTAAGAGCTAGCACCCTGACTCCTCTTAAGGATGACTTAACTTTGCTGGGGAAAAAACAAGAAGTGCTCGATGTAGAAGGTGAATAGCTTTACAATTTCCAGGAGAATCTTGGTACCAGGACCACATAATGAAGAACTTGGAGTCCCCGTGGCTAATCCAGCAGAGAGAAAAGGAGAAACAGAGATGTGAGAGAAAATAAAGGGAACTCTTGGTGCAGTTTGGTGCTGCTGCAGGCCCAAGTCCAGGTATGTGCTCTCTAGCTCCCCATCTTAAATAAAAGCCACCATGTTCCTCAGTCTTTCAGGTACTTAGAATTTCTCTTTAGAACCTGAAAATGGGGTCAGGTTTCCTGTCTGCATTGCTACAGTCCAAAATAGAGGCAGGATGGTTGAAATAGTTCTCTATCTGGCAGAGGAGGCCTTGAAGCTGTGAGCCACTCACTGCAAACCAGCAGGACATGAAGGATTCTTGAGCAGATCTGAAGCTACTGGGAGGCCTTTCAGGAGTTAAATCCCTTAGTAAATACCGTACCTCCAATTCTCCCTCTCTGTCCAGTCTTCCTCCACTCACATGGGGGCCCAAAGGGGCTAAATGAGCACTCTTTGACTTGTACTTGGTGGTCCCAGAACTTGACTTGGGCTTGGAGACTTCCATGAAAAGTCTGCCTTCCACCTACTGGCTTGGGTTTCTTGGTCTCTCTGCTCCAGGCTAATCCCTTCAACCTGCTTTTTCCATTTCTGCCAATAATCCCCCTCTCCAGACCTTCCTAATGCTCTTCTGGGGTGGGAGGAGACTTACTGAGGGCAATGTTTATTTCTAGAGGGAGAGGTGACCACATGACCTCACAGTGGCCGTCCCCTTGATTACTCAGTTTCTGTCTAGATTAGTCGTGGGTGTCTGTGCACCCCAGCCTCACCCCCAGGAGGCTGTAGATCACTGTCCTTATCTCAGCCCTGAGCCTCTCTCTATCCTCCTTCCCTCTCTCTCCTTACCCTTCTTTACCCACAGACTCGCAGGCTTTCTGGACCTCTGAGGAAGATAAGCACGTCACAGAACCTCTGCTACAGAACAAAACATACTGAAACAAAGCTATTGAAACAACAGAAAAAGAATACATGAGGATTGTTTTTCCTGAGCGTTCAATTACCTAGGGGACCTTCAAGCAAACTTTGATTGATAAATCTAACCTTTCTTTCCTTGGCAATAGTTGATCACACTGTGAGGAAAACATCTTAGAGAATGGAAAAATAATATTTGGATTTCAATGAAATAATAAAGATGCAGGGACTATCTTTGACTTTTTCAAGGTGAGAAGAGAGTTTACATTGTGATTATTGATGGCAGGAATCCCCTTTAAAACAGGGCCAGGGGCCTCCCTGGTGGCGCAGTGGTTGGGAGTCCGCCTGCCGATGCAGGGGACACGGGTTCGTGCCCCGATCCCGGAGGATCCCACATGCCGCGGAGCGGCTGGGCCCGCGAGCCATGGCCGCGGGGCCTGTGTGTCCGGAGCCTGTGCTCCGCAACGGGAGAGGCCACAGCAGTGAGAGGCCCACGTACAGCAAAAAAAAAAAACAAAAAAACAAAAAAACAAAAAAAAACAGGGCCAGTCTGCATGATGCATTTAAAAATCAACCTTTTCAAATAGAGCCATAGCCCCCACAAGATTTCTTGATTTCTCTGGGGTCAGATAAACCATCACATTTCACAGTGGTGCCCTGTATATGAAAGTGATAAACATAATCTGGAAGCATGGCAGTGGCTAAAAGTATGGAACTGGCAGCCACACGTTGAAATGATTTTTTGCTTTTAATTCATTGCATAAAATGCTAATGTCCAAATTCAGGCAGGTAGATCTTACCAACCATCAAGAGCTTCAACCCTGCTAACAGCTAAGTATGCACTTTTAAGCCCTACTTTGACTGCTCCAGAAACTTACTGGGTTTCTTTAATGCCTCTATTACTATTTCCTTTGTGTCATTTTGTTTTTCTTTAAAAACATAGCTGTGTGACCTTGGGGAAGTTATATTATTTCCTTGAGACTTGGTTGCCTTCTCTGTGAATATCTGGGTATAATTTTAGTATTGCTCAATAGAATTTTTGGTGATAATGAAAATATTCTATATCTGTACTATGCAAAGCAGTATTCAATAGCTACATGGAGCTAATAAACATCTTTGAAATATGGCAAATGCAACTGAGGAACTGAACTTTTAATCTTATTTTAAATTTTGTTTACATATAAATAATGCCACATAGCTAGCATCTGTTGACAGTACAGATCTACATAATATTTTAAGGACACTCTCCACTCAAAAACTCTACCATTCATTAACCCAATCTAAATATTTTTGCCCTCTGACAAACAGAAAATAATTTATGCTTCCCTTGAAATTATCTGTCAAGACCTTTATCAGTTTGGGGACATTATATTCTTAAAATTGACTTTGCTTTATGAAACTTTAATAATGTTGGAGTTCCCTGCCCTTGCTATTACCTTTGTGATGATTTGAAATATTGTGGATGATCAAGGACCATTTCAAGAGATCATGGAGAGAAACCTCCTTCTGGATTTAATTTCATTATGACGATGTCAAAATGCTTAATTACTTAAAATAAAACCCATACCGTTTTTATGCTGTTATATTCTACATGTAGCTGGAAAAATGTTTAAAATATTTTTAAAGAACTGCACATCTATTTTTGAAGCTGATTTGGCTGTTCAAGGCTTGCTAGAACTTTATCCATCTCAGTACTATTTCACTTAGCAAACAAATGCAGTTGCCATAATTGCTGCACATGTGTCTGTGTTCCATTCTAGGTTATATGTTTTTGAAGTTAGAAACTATATTTATATCACAGCCCCTACGTATAGCACAATATCCATTGCTAATTCAGATTGTGTTTTAAGATAAGAGACAAAATTTAAGACTTTTATTATAGTCATAAACATCTAGCAAACCAACCAGAAAATAAAAGCTAGTTTTCAATTGGTTGGCCAAGAACAAAAAAGAGAGGAATACCTAGTGCAAAACCATATCTCTAATAACTACTGTTGGATTTAGAGCATGCAGATGCTAAACTTATTTTAAAATATCTTCTTACCAAAGATTTGAGGTTGGACCTGAAAAAATTATATCAAAAGTGAAAATAATCCTGTGGTCTGACCAGCCTGGATCACACAAAGTAAGTGTATACTATATATAAAGTATTAAACTACAAGGTCCTACTGTATAGCACAGGCAACTATATTCAGTGCCTTGTAATAACCTATAATGGAAAGGGATCTGAAAAAGAAATATATCTGAATCACTTGGCTGTACACCTGAAACACAACATTGTCAATCAACTATACTTCAAGTAAACAAAACAAAACAAAACAAAACAAAGTAATTGGAAAGGGAAGTATAGTTTTATAAATTCACCTCTGATATCCAATGGACCAACTGAAAGACAACAGAAACTACAACTTTCTAGGAGATAGGACATGGCTAGCAAACCAGGCCGTTACCCTTGGTAATGGTCATACCTGCCAAAAAATATACAGACTAGCCTGCATTCATGAATACATAGGTATTCTTCACTTATCTGGCATTATTAGGCAATGAGGTATTGTATGTTAGGAGAAGTTTTTTTTAAATGACAAATTTAAGAGGAGTTATTTTAACCTTCACTCGGTAAATTTTTCCTAAAATTAAGAAATGTATCCACTGGTGTATCTAATGTTTCCGTGATAACTCGGGGTCATCAGTTCAATCAACGTTTGCGTGAATAATGCAAATGGAAACAAGACAGGCATGCTTAATGAAACTGAAAATGACATAGCACTGGCTGGAATACCTGATGAGAGAGCAAGAAAAAAACAAAAATGAAAACAAACCGTGATCAAGAAACAATCAGTCAAGTTCTGACTTTCTGTACTTAGTTTCAAAAAGAGACACCACAAATCCCAGCGAGAGACTCCAGCAGCATTAGCTGTCTTTCTCCTTTGTTTCCACCTTCCTTTCCTTTTCCTTCTACCCTAGATTGTTCCAGGAAATGTTTATAGCTGCTTCCAAGACAAATGCTAATACTTACTTTCTCTCACACAAACTTCACAATATGTCACGTGATAAATAGTGTGGAGGTAAAAGACAATTCATCACAGGGACATCTCCTATGAAAATAAAATTAGAAACTAGCTTCTAAACATGCAGAGAGAAGGGCGTGGTGTCAGGCACTAATTTCCTTGCAAATTCCTCTCCATTTCTAATAGACGTTCTTATTTACCAAGATCCCTTTTTATTGGTGTCCTATTCCAGACTGCTCCACTCCGCCCATCCTCATCCTGTGAAATACATTCACACTCTTTTGTGACCCTACTTATTTGCCCATTAAATAATCAATCATAGAACTGTCGGAATTAAATATAATGTGAAATTAAAATACTGGAGTCACTTGGAGGGTTTAAGCAGCTCCACCAGAAAATACTGGACATGGATTTAAAGAGGCTGTGTGGGACGTGCTCTTGTCCAAGTTCTTTCTCAAGAAGTATCTGAAATAAGCCTAAATTCAGAGTTAATCAGATTGGCCTGCTTTCTCAGGGGGACTGGAATTCACCGCTCTTTCCCCTCAACTCCCTGATGTCAGTGGCACTTTCTGCAGATGAGGTGGCCTTCTCTGCCTACTGCAGAAGCTCAGTTCCCCCAGGCCCACTCCCTGTTTGAATCCCACCCTCGAGGCCAGGTGCCACCCTTCCCAGAACATTCGTGGTCTCATTTCAGTTTTTGACCTGCTCAGATTGAGTCCCTGTAGACTCTTTCTCAGCTTGAAACCTGATCTTCAACCCCTTTCCCTGACCACGATGGTTACCTTCCTACTTTAGGTCTCAGGTGCTTTAGCTATAAAATGATATAGTTGCCCTTAATTCTAAAGTCTTCTTTCTAAAGCTCTACAATGTGGTGGCTCCTTGAAAATGTTTCTCTTTGCTGGTTTCAATTTTGTAGAGAATTAAAACCACAGCTACTCTAAAAGATGGTATGTTACATTGGATAAGGGAAGTGTGTTTTTGTAGTTAGATTAACAGGGATGGAAGATGACTTAGTATGTTTTAAGATACTCATGATCCATTCTCGTGAGAGTCAGGAGAAGAAGGGGAAGAGAGTTAATAAAATACCAAACCATTGTGACAAATTAAGTTAACAAAGATGTAGCTGATTAGTTACTACTTGAATAAGCCACACATATCCAATTCAAGTTTTCCTTTATTTTTCTAAGGAGGGATCCCAGTGAACTGAGTCCCATGTTCAGGAACTCCACGTTCAATGGCTTAGTCTTTAAAAACTGTTATGTTGCTGGAAGAAGAAATATTTCCCATTAAGTCCTAATTGATGTTTAGCTATCACGCACATTTGAAATAAATTTATTACTTCGCCTGACCTCGGTGTAATACATTCCAAAGGGGCAAAGAGCACACGAAAATTTATGGAGTCTCCATCTTCTACACTAAAGTGTGCAATAAATTACATAATATCGGGCCGTGAAATTCACAAGCTATAGAAACCACACCATTAGCAATGTATACAGTGGTAAACAGCAGGTAATGATAATGATATAAAACAAAATAGACTGTGTATGTTGGCACTGCTGCCAATAAAGCAATCATTAAATGCATTCATATGCATCTACGCTAGGTAAGCTCTTTGAGGGCAATTGCTATGAATTCTACATACCTGTCAGGATACTATATAGAGCCCAGTTTCTATGGCCTTTATTCAGAGACGCTGAGAAACGGTTACTGTGGGTAAATTCAGACCTTTTCCCAATATAGAATTTGGTCAACATGCATTCTGAACAGCAAAATTTCACACTGCTTTCAATTTTCCTACAGTACTTGCCACCTCAACAAATGAAGGATTAAGTATAATGGATTATAAGAAGTTAGAAAGGAAAGATGGAAGAAAAGAAGGAAGGTAGAAAAAAGTTGCGTATGGAGTACATCAACATTTACGTAAAGAGTGGACCTAAAACTAACCTGAGGTTACCCTAAACTATTAGCATATGATATAGAAGCGTAAATGAAAAAATAAAAAAAACAGCAAGGAAAACTCAAAGATTCTTTGTTTTTTCACTTTACTGCATATACACGTCCGTCTTAAACAATCTATATGCTTATATCCAATAAGAGAGCATTGTTTTGCAAGGCTATTTGGGTTCTATCAGCATGTAAAGGTCGGACAACTCAACTTTAGCAGAGTTAGCCTTCAGGTGAATAATTGCTTCTTTCAGGTTGTGAGCATTTCAATTTTCCAGAAATGTTTCCCAAAAAATGAAAACTAAAAGAGTCCTAGGACAGCATCCTTTAGAAGTTTTATAGTATCAAGGTTTTTGGAGGAAGAGTATTCTTGTCGATCATCAACACAATGATTCCAAGCAGGTCAATTTATGCTGAGAATATTATATAACAGAACCCACTTCACCTCCATTATACTGACAATGATCTTCCTTACTTCAACCTTGTGCTTCTTAGTAAAGTTGAAACTACTGAGCCAAGAACAGACAGTGACAATGCCAGAGACTCAGATGTTCCTATAGGTGCCTTCAGACAACATCAGCCACCCAGGCTAAAGTCCTGGTTTTAAAACATCCCAACATGAATGAATCTCAAAAACCATATGCTGAGCAAGTGAAGCCAGATCAAAAGGGCACCTACTGTATTATTCAACTTACATGAAATTCTAAACTGGGCAAAATTCATCTCTAAAGATAAAAATCAGATCCGTGGTTGCCTTGGGGTGGGAGATAGGGATACTTTTGCAAAAGCCTAGGAGGAAACTTTCTAGGGTTTTAGAATTGTTATCGATCTTATGGGGGTGGTAGTTATACAAATGTGTACATTAATTAAAAGTCATTGAACCGTTGACTAAACATATCTGCATTTTATTGTGTGTAAATGATACCTTAATAAAGTTGATTACAAAATGAACCAAAAACAAAACAAAGAAGAAGAAAAACCTCTCAAGACCTCAAAGGAAATACACTGTTTTCTTCCAGGGTACCAGATTGGAAATGAGGCACTGGTCTGTTCTACCCTCAGATTATCCCGAGGATTATCTAGTCTATTTTTAAGCACTAGAGTCCCCTATCAGAAAAACTCACCCCATGTTTAATTACTTTGATTTCTTCTCTGCCTCTTCTCCCACATGGTGAAGTCATTTACGGAAGAAAAACCAGCTTTTTCCAACTTTGCATCATCACATATTCTTCCCAAAGCTACTATTTATGGAACAAAATTTGGCTACACTTTGTAAAAATCTAGTTTTCTGAGCCTTACAAATCTTAACAGTTAACCTATTGCCTCCTTTGGAATTTGGAAAAAAAATTATTTTGAAAATGAATAGCTGAGATTTGACATTTTTGTGTTTTGTGATTTTCTCTTCCCCTAAGAGAGAAGTGAGTAGGAATGAGAAACACATACATAAAGAAAAAACAAATTATCTTGCTGCCTTTGCATGGTTATAATTTATAGGAGGCCCTTTTCAACAATAATCTATTATCAGAATCAATAAAAATAAGCTCCATGAAGGCCAGGCCAGGATATTTGTCTCTTTTTCAGCAGATTGCAATACAAACCACATTCATGGATATGCTTCTTCATGATCTTTGTAATACTGTAACAGCTGACCATTTCCTCATGCCTCTTCACCTTAACTTAAACCTGGTTTTTCACTAATGACCTCACATTTCCTTCTCTATCACTTGGTTGTCGGCCTCTTTTCCAACTCCAACTCCAACTCGCATTTCACTCTGGAACCAAAGGAAGACTCACACCTTCCTGCTTTTTAGTGGTACCTTAAGGTCATTACCATATTGTGATCAACCTGAAGAACAGCCAGACAATTGTTATTGCAGAGCCATCTGAGAGTTTGTAGCTCTAAAAGTTAACTAAGGACCACATTTGTCAAAAATACCCTAGTTTAAGATTTTGGTAATATAGCAACAGTAATTCCGAAGTCATTTATGACGATCAGTATGGGAAGCACCCTCCTTCGGGAAGATCCTTTGCCATACAATACACTTTCCCTGTCAGGTAATAAGGAAGCACGACTGTGGAAATTAAACTTTTGTGGAAAGAAATACGTGGCTTCGAGAAGGCTTGAAGTTCATACATTTTTCTTGAATTAGATTCCCCATTAATTACATTACCCACAGAGAGGTAATTATCAGAATTATGTAAGCAATTAAGGAGATGCTACTCCACATTCTTTCAGCTTGTTGACCTTTCTCACTTTATTTCATGTGGCTATCTGAAACATCAGTGATTTACATGTCTTTCTTTTTTTTTTAACAGATTTCTGTGTGTGTGTGTGTGTGTGTGTCCCCATGATGAAAACATCATGAAAATAAAATATCATGAATAGACTCTTAAGAAGCAGAGTCTACTTAAAGTCCTGGAAAATGTGAAAGCGCACTAATATTCATGGACAACTCTACACTCTGAACGCTACTCCAAATTTTATTGATCTCTATTTTGTCTAGGAGTTTTTCAAATTTTCTACCATGATCATTTGTTAGTTTTATAATTACATAATAAAGGCATTACATCATACAATCTTTTTTTATCCATTGCAGTTTTAAAACTATTCCTTTCCTTGTCCTCAGCAGATATGTCATAGATTATTAGTACACAAGCAAAGACTTTCAATGTAACAGTACTTTATAGTGAGAAGAACTATACTGAGCTATCTCTATCCTAAGACAATGCACTAGGAAAGCACTAGGAATTCTTAAGCGCTAGGAATACAGAGACAATCAAGGGGCAAGTTCCTTGCCTTCGGGTATACATAATCATTATAGCAAATGCTTAAATAGCACTTAGTATATAACTCACCACAGCAGTCTTATTATACTCCTTTTAAATAGGTGAGCAGAGGAAGCCACAGGGAAGTCATAGGGTAAAGCCAGAATTTGAACCTAGGTAGACTAGTACACTGTCCACGGCTTTAACTACTCTGATAAATATATATATATATATATATATATATATATATATATGTCATATATATATATATATATATATATATATATATATATATATATAATTCCAAGTATTCTGAAGTTACAAAACACTTATCTACCAAAACTCAAAAAGGAGCACACAAAATTGCATAGAAAATAAACATGTAAAAGGTCATAAATAAACCACAATATAACCTGCTCCACATAATATACTGACTGCAGTGTCCTGGGCCTCTCCCATCCTTAGGTAGCTGGAAATTACAACAAAATAATACTTTTCACTTTTGGAAGCCACACTATCTCTCATACCAACCAACTAATTACTTCCTTATAGAGAATAGGAAATTAACCTGAATATCAGAAAAAAACATATATATATATATATATAGCATTACTGATGTAGAATCTTTATTTAAAGACAATAACTTCAATAGCAGAGGGAACTTTACCACTGCAGGCTTCAGATAACCTCTATATTTCTCAGATTTTATGCTAAATCAGAAAATGCCATATTGTGTCTGAAGCTATTTTTTCAATAGTCCATTTTCTTAAATGGAGTAGCAAAGCAGTAAATACTGAGGAACATTTTGGCTCCCAAATCCTAAAGCCATTCTGATTATGCCTGGGTCATCATGGGGACATCATCGGAACTACCAGAGGACTGGCAGAAATACCAGTGGTCTAGCCAGCTTATAAATTAGAAATTATACAGAATCCAATTTTATTTTTTGTTAAGTAATTCCTATGAGGTTTTTGGGATGTCAATGTAAAGTCCTTTGATGTGTAATCTTTATCCATTAGATAGGGAACAATGCCAATCCCCATCATAAATACGTTCCCAATCTGACACTGAAAATCCACTCTAGAGCATAGGACCTGCAAATAGGATATGAATCACACACATCCATCCACTCATTCAGACAATCCACAAATATTCATTTTTAAGTCTACTATATGCCAATAATGTACCGGGCTCTAAGATGCTAAACCATGCTAAATGCTGAAACAGACATACGCAGTTCTGGCCCTCCTGGAACTTATGACCTACAGAAGTGCCTTCATTGTAAATGGTCAGGACTCGGCCAATGCTATTATCATCAGCAGGTGACCAAATGATAGAGCTTGCTTTCTAAACAAGCTCCACACTCTTTGCTTTCAACATTTTTGCTTTCCTTCAAGCCACATAATCCAGTGGTCAGTTTCTCCCAGTTAGTGAGGTTTGGGGAAAATGTACCCAGTGAACAATTCCTTGTGGCCTCACTCTTTCCTCACACTCTCCTCTGTGCTCTTGAGCTAAAGAGACCTGGATTCAAGTCACTTGCTCTAACCTTGTTATTTTAAAATAGGGCTGCTCCTGCTTTGAGGATTTCCACGGGATCAACACAGTAGCAAAGCGGCACTGAATCAGAAGCAGGTAAATTTCAAAATGACAGCTCTAAAAATATCCACTCTCCTTTTGTTCTCCTCCTATCCCTTTGCTCTGAACACCTCTGCTCTGAGGCTTTGCCTTTACCCTTCTCTGATTACTGCTCCAAAAGGGTTTCCAAGAACCGGGAGTATTTATGGTTTCACTTGCTCCCAAGTCCTTGGTGGAAAAGGATGCTTGCTTTCTGATTCTTACTAATTCCACACTCACATTGTTAACACAAAAATCATCATTTAAAAAAAAAAATTTCCTCAGCTTCATATTTCATCTGGGCCAATACTGAAAGAATATTTTCAAAGAAACAATATCCTCTCTCCTTTGCTCTTCTGAGTTTCACGTTTTTACCTCCAGTCTCATTTTCAACCCTTATTACGGGATGCATCACCAAAATAGAAGAAAGTTCTTTCTGCTTTCCCTGTACCAGCCAATTATTCTACTTTGTTCTGTCTCTAACGAACAGAATGCGAAATCAACACAAAGCCTGATTATGCGACCTCTTCCAAGGGAAAGGTCTGAGAGTTGTCTATTTACTAATGAAGCTCAGTGTGTATTAAGGGTTGACTGAAGCAATCATCAGGAATTTTCATCCCTTAAATTAGTGTTTTCCACCAGATGCACATCGTTCATTTCAGATAATATAACTTTTAAGTTCAGGATACAACTGGACAAAAGAAAAGAAAAAAAAGTAACCAACACAACATTTGCAGTAATAACACAGTAACAGCTATCATCCTTCCCTGAGGAATTCAGCCTACTTTATGGACACAATTTAGTACAAACTCATAAGAAAGCTAACAAAGCCCAAAACCACTTCACAAGAGTGTAGAGAGGTAAAGGTCAAAACTTATTACTGCCAGGCCCAGCAGACAATGGCACCTACCCGAAAGAGCACAGGACGGGAAAACCTGGAAGCCTGTGTTCCAGTTTTGGTTATTCCTGTAAGCATTGGTATGATCTGAGTGAACTCAGCCTGCCCTGCTTTTTCCGTTTATAAAAACCTACATCATCCTCTCATTAGAATGAAATGCCACATCTGAAAAGTTGCAGATCTCTTTAGGAAAGAAACAAAACTCATGTTTCTAACCAAAATGGAATAATTCAGTCAATGGAGACATAATAAAAATCTGCCATAAAGCAACTGTTTACTTGAAATCTATCTTTTGTGGTGTATTTATATGGGTAAGGAGTGTAAGGATATCATAAGTAGAGTTACCAATTCTTCCAGATATCAAGGTCATTGAGTTCAGATTCCAACTTTGACCTTGACCCAGGCTTACAGAGATGTAGCATGTGCCAATACCTCATATCCACCATACATGGGAGAAACAAGGTATGCAGACAGATCTTCTTCTAAGTATCCCATATGTAGTGGTTTTAATACAAGGTCTCAGATTCGTTGCCATTCTTCACATCCAGATGTGGGCATTTCCCCTTGAATTTGGGCAGGCTTTCCATGGCTTCAAACAATAGAGCAGGGGTCAGTAAATTATGGCTGGTGGGCCAAATCTAGGCCTCTACCGGCTTTTATAAATGAAGCTTGATTGGAACACAGCCATGTTCCTTAGTGTATGTATTGTTTGTGTCTGTTTTCACATCACAGCAGCGGAGCTAAGTAGTTGCAAAAGAGACTGTATGGCGTGTAAAGCCTAAAATATTGACCGTCTGATACTTTATGGAAAAAGGTCTCCAACACCTGCAATAGTATAAAGTGATGCTATGTAACATCTAAGACTAGGTCATAAAAGGTCATGCACCATTTGCATGATTCTCCTGGAATGCTTCAACCCTGAACGCTCATTCTTGGGATACTCTAGCTTGAATCCTAACTACCACGTTATGAGAAGTCCAAGCCACATGGGCAGCCATCTGTAGGCACTCCAGGCAACAGTCCTTGTTGGGCCCAGTCTTCAAGTCATCCCATCTCAAGGGCCAGACATGTGAATTAAAATTATCTAGATGATTGCAGCCCCAGCCATTTGAATCCTCATGAGCTGAGGTTTCAGACATCAGTCACAGAGTAGAGACAAGCCATCTCCTCTGCGTACTGTTTGAATTGCTGACCCACAGAATCTGGGCACATATTAAAATTTTTGTTTATTTCACCACTAAGTTTGGACTTCTTTATTATGTAGCAATAGATAACTACAGCACTGTGTCTGTACACAGGAGATCTACATTTCACAGAGCACATACTTTTAGATGTGAATGTTGACTGCTCAATTTCTAAGAAGAACGTATACACACATATAGGTACAAAATATTTATGTATATGTAAATATTAGACCTATATAAACTAATCTATATTATCCATAAAATGAGGGGCCCTTGATAATGGCTAACATTTCTTTTCAGTATTTATTGTGTTCCAAGAACTGATAAATTCTTGCATTGTATGAATTTTCTTTTTTAACCCTCATAGCAACTCGCTGAGAGAAGTAATGTTATCTCTATATTATAGATGAGAAAACTGAGGCAAAAACAGATAACATGCTCAAGAGTACTCAACAAGTAAATTTTAGAGTCAAGATTGGAACCCAAGTTCTCAAGGTTTAGATCCCTTACTCTTAGTCACCAAGCTATATACTGAGTAAGGAGATGAAAGCTGAAGCCATTACCTCATGCTCAAGAAGTTAGACAGAAACTTAGCAGGCATGGTTGAAAGAAAACAGGACTTGGAGTCGTAAGTCCAGAGCCTGAGTTATGAAATGAATTCTCTCATCTAGATATAGGTTTGTTTTTAGAAAATGAAAAAGATCACTGCATATTTTGATGGTTAATTTCTGTACTTAATGATTACAAAAGAATGGAATTTTACCAGGGAGCTATTTTGCAATGACATAACTTATTGATTCAAAATCAAACCTTTATTATAAATTCTTGATTCAAAAGCAAATCTTTATTAAGTCTCCGTTGCATCAGAAGTCTTTCCCATTCTTCATTTCTTTTAAAACCCTTTCCTGTCTACTCTTGGCCAAAGCTTGAAGCCTAATTTAACATTTGGAAATAAAATAATGAAATAGTCATAACACAGCAATTCCAATGCCTACTGAAATGGAAGCTCTAAATAATTTTTCAGATAATTTAGGAAATTAAAAATATTTACATCATAGATGCAAAGAGAGAAGTTACTTGTGTAATAAAATAAATGGTGAGACAAAAAGTTTCTGGTCAAGTAGATTTGTTTAAATATGAACACTAATTTGAGCTCTATCCCGGTGCTAAAACCCAGTGACAGGTTGCATAGAGTTTCTAAAGGGATAGTTCAGTGCATTGGGTCAAATTCATGCCATAAAATGTGGTATTATTAGTAGTACTAGAAGACAGAGTGTGACTGTCTTCTTTGGGACATAGATGAAGACCCCAAGCTAGACAATATCAAGGACAAGTTATGTAGAATAAGATATTATCTCAGTCCTTGGAACATGTCATCCAGGATTGAACAAGAGATAGATTTATTATGAAGTACATGAAGCCAGAGACAGTAAGCAATGAGTGGTAGTTGGTTAAAATAGACAGGTTTTAGAAGTAGAGGCAGGGATGTAGAAAACAAACTTAGGGTTACCAGGGGATTGTGGTGGGGAGGCTAAATTGGGAGACTGGGGCTGAAATATACACACTGCTATACATAAAATAGATAACTAATAAGAATCTGCTCTTCTTATTAGCACAGGGAACTCCACTCAATACTCTGTAACGGGCTATTTGGAAATGACTCTAAAAAAAACTAAAAGTGGATATATGTATATGTATAACGGATTCACTTTGCTGTACACGTGAGATTAACACCACAACACTGTAAATCAACTATATTCCAATAAATTTTTTTTTAAAAAATAGGTTTTAAGAACCATAGTCAGGGAGCAGTGTGGATTGGAAAGACCTGGCAAGAAATATTTCTGCATCCTCAGACAATGCTCCCCAAGCTGGCTATTGCAAGGGTGAGCATTTAAGAGATCTTTGACCTAAGGAGGACATGAGATTAACAATCAACCCCAATGTGCATGAATTATTCTCCTCTGTGTTATCAGAAATCAGATGGCATCCTAGAGCAAGGGTCAGCAGATCTTTTCTGTAAAGGGTCAGATAGTAAATATTTTGGATGTTGTGTACCATATCTTTCCGTTGCAACTGCCTATCTACTGCTGTAGCACAGAAACAGCCATGCACCATACGTTAATGAATGGGTGTGGCTGTGTTCAAGCAAAATGTTATGTACAAAACCAGGAGTCAAGCGAGATCTGATCAGTGGGCCAGAGTTTGCGGACCCCAGTTCTGGGTCAGTGTTCACAGCTGAATGAGTCATGAGGCCTTAAGTTCCAGTTCTCATTGTACTACTTTCTACCTGGGTGAACTTGGGTTCATCCTTTTATTTATATGGGCCACTATATTAGTCAAGCTTCTCCAGAAAAACAGAACCAACAGCATGTGTATACAATGTGCCCATATATATTGATAGATATAGATATCAATATTGATACCTAGATCTATATCCATATCTATATAAAGATAGAGAAAGAGAGAGAGAGATTTTAAACAATTGGTTCACACAATAATAGAGGCTTGGTCAATTCAAAATCTGCAGGTTAGGCTGTCTAGAGACTCTAGGAAGAGTTGCAGTTCAATTTCTGTAAGTCTTCTGGCAGAATTCCTTTTTGCGACAGGGAGGTCAGTCTTTGTTTTATTAAGAGCTTCAACTGATTGGATGAGGCGCACCCATACTATGGAGGATAATCTGCTGTACTCAAAGTCCAACACCAATTTAAATATGAATTTCATCCAAAAACACCATCACAGTGACTACCCTGGTGGCGCAGTGGTTAAGAATCTGCCTGCAAATGCAGGGGACACAGGTTTGAGCCCTGGTCTGGGAAGATCCCATGTGCCGTAGAGCAAATAAGCCTGTGCACCACAGCTACTGAGCCCGTGCACCTAGAGCCCATGCTCTGCAACAAGAGAAGCGACCGCAATGAGAAGCCTGCACACCACAACAAAGAGTAGCCCTCGCTTGCTGCAAATAGAGAAAGCCCACGTGTGACAATGAAGACCCAACGCAGCCAAAAATATAAATAAATAAATAAATAAATAAATAAATAAATAAATAAAATTGTAAAAAACACGAAAACACCATCACAGAAATATCCAGAATAATATCTGACCAAATAACTGGGCATGGTGGCCCAGACAAATTGACATAGAAAATTAACCACCTAAGCCCTAGTTTTGTCATCTTTTACTGAGAAATTTGACTTATCTGAACTATTTTGATAACTAGAAGATACCGTCTAGAGGTAACACCCTCAGGTTTTTACATGGTAGGCAGCAGAGGGAAAGAGCCCATTTGTCCAGTCAGATGACACCTAAAGATAAAATTCTGTCTTCTCTTTCCAACCCACAAGGATGAATGCCAAAAATACATCACTTATATCTGCTTTAGCTAACATAGGATAGGTCTGGAACAGACCTATGCTCCCAGTAAGCCTCATGAAATGCTATTTCATTAAGGGGAGACTTTACTTGCTAAGATTAGAAGCAAAAGAGGGTGGTGGATGAAACACTGCCCAAGGATATAAGTTCATGCAAGGAAGCAGGAGAGAGAATGGGTATCCGAAGATGTGCGCTCTAAGCCAACACTAATTCCACAGCATCAGGTTATAATTCAGGGAGCACAACTGCTGGGGTTTATTTCCCCCTCTTTTCTCCCCCAAAGAGGGACAAATCAAGCATACTGACAAAGGAAGAGCATTAGTCACCACAGATAAATTCCTTTTTAGAGGTGATCTTGCAAATAATTTGGCTCAGTGTAGACCAGGATTTGGTTCCAAAAACCATAAGCTAGAGCATTTCATTCCAGGTCCCTCCTCAAATATCCATGATAGGTAGAAATTTGGCATCAGTAGTCCTTGAAATCTCCCCAGGTGATTATAATATGCAACCAGGGCCGAGAATCTGGAGATGTAGAGAGAATTTAAATTGAACTTTAGTTAAACAGTAACACGAGCTCTGACTCTACTGGCTGGAGCTAGAAAAGGGATTTGCATTTACTGGGATGAGAAGATAAAGAAAACCAAGGAGTAAATCAAATGCTTTACACCTGTGCTTAGCTAATTGTTACTCAGATAATTCAGACAATCTTACAGCACCTGAACCCTGAAATTCCTTAGTTCTGTTTTAAAAAAAAGTAACTCTTCAAGTAACTGAACTCTGAGAATCATGTAAATCATAAAGAAAAAGAAGAAATCTTATTTTTTGAATTAGTTGATTTCATATATACTGTTTCACTTTCATGATGTTAATTAGTTAGCTTTCTTTCCATTTTATGTTTGAGGAAAGTAAGGCTTTAAAAATCTCAGTAATTTTCTCAAAGTCACTTGTTAAGGGTGTGGTAGGGAGCATAATGGCTCCTAAAAATGCCCTCACCCTAATCCCTAGAACCTATTAATATGTTACCTTACATGGTGAAGAGGACTTTGCAGATATGGCTGAAGTTATAGACCTTGAGATAGAAAGATTATCCTGGATTACCTCATGGAACAAATCTAATTGCATGAGTCCTTAAAAGTAGAAAACCATTCCCAACTGTAGAAAGAGAAAGAGAGAGATGTCCTAATAGAAGCAGAATCAGAGAGATTCAACATTTTGGGTTTTGTAGGTGGAGAAAGGGGACTCTGAGTCAAGGACTACAAGTGACCGCTGGAAGCGGATAAAGTCCAGGGAACAGAAACACCCCTAAGAGCCTCCAGAAAAGAATGTAGCTCTGCCAACACTTTTTTTTCTTTTTTAACCATCTATATTGGAGTAGAACTGATTTACAATGGTGTGTTAGTTTCTGCTTCATAACAAAGTGAATCAGCTATACGTATACATATATCCCCATATCTCCTCCCTCTTGCATCTCCCTACCACCCTCCATTCCCGATCGCACCCCTGTAGGTGGACACAAAGCACAGAGCTGATCTCCCTGTGCTTTGCGGCTGCTTCCCACTAGCTATCTATTTTACATTTGGTAGTGTATATATGTCCATGACACTCTCTCACTTCATCCCAGATTACCCTTCCCCCTCCCTGTGTCCACAAGTCCACTCTCTATGGCTGCGTCTTTATTCCTGCCCTGCCCCCTAGGTTCTTCATAACCATTTTTTCTTTTTTTTAGATTCCATATATATGTGTTAGCATACGGTATTTGTTTTTCTCTTTCTGACTTACTTCACTCTGTATGACAGTCTCTAGGTCAATCCACCTCACTACAAATAACTCAATTTCACTTCTTTTTATGGCTAAGTAATATTCCATTGTGTATATGTGCCACATCTTTATCCATTCATCTGTCGATCCTGCCAACACTTTTACTTTACTCAATTGAGACCAATGTCAGACTTGTAAGGTAATAAATTGACATTGTTTTGAGTCACTATATTTGTGGTAATTTGTATGAAAGCAATAAAAAACTATTACAGGGGTCCTATAGGAGCCAGGCTATATATTTATACTTAAGTATTTCGGAAATGAATTTAACCTTGTGATTGACAGCAGCTTCCAAGGGATTCCACCACACACCTGAGGCAAAAGCAGCCTAATACAAAGCAGTGACAGCAGCAGGTCACTGCCCCACACTTGGGGTAGAGGGGGACTTGATCTACTGTAGCAGCAGCATAGCCTGAATGGGAACCCATCCTCCTGTGGCACTAGTCCCATCAACATTAGTCTAATCTGCTAGCACCTGCTGCACCAACAGGCCCAACATATACAAACCCTCCAACTCAGCAGCATTAAGTGAGCCAGACTCAGTGTTTCCTGAAACTCATATCCAATGGCACTGGAAAGCCCAGATATCACCTAATGTTATGAAAACATAAAAAAAAAACAATAACAGAAGACTGGGAACTTCAGAAAGAAAAGGGGAACAATGGAATGGGTGAAAACAAATGGGGTATATATAAGAGAATATCATTAGCCTCATGAGTTTCTTAAATACTATATAATGGTCAAAGCAAATATTATGACACCATCTGATGTGGTTCTCAATGTAGAGAAAGGAAATACTACAGAAAATCATACTTTAAAACTGGGGAATATTAAGAGACTAAATGGAAGTAGAATTTTGGAACTTCACTTGAAGTAATAAAACACTGATTCCAGTAGGCTATGGTAAGTTACATATGTATACTGTGATGCCAAAAGTAAGCACTAAGAAAACTATACAAACAGTATACACAAATGATTATAAATAAATTAAATTAAAATGGACTTATTAAAAAATGTTTAAGTAACCCACCAGGCAAAATAAGAGAAACACAGGATTGAGAAACTAAGGTAAAAGACAAAACAAAAAATAAAATGGTAGACCTAATCTTTAACATAGCAATAATTACATTAACTGTAAATGATCTAAATAACCAAGTCAAAGACAGAGATTGGAAGAGTAGATTAAAAATTCACAAGCATGATCCAACTATATACTGTCTATAAGAAGTTTACTTTAAACATCATGATATAGGTAGTTCAAAGTAAAAGGAAGATAATGATATATCATGTGAATGTTAATCAGAAAAAGTAGGAATGGCTATATTAATATCAGATAAAGTAGACTTCAGAGCAAAGGAAATTATTAGGGGCAAACAGGGTCATTACATAAAGATAACAGGAATAATCCACCTAGATGACCTAATGATACTAAATGTGTGTGCACCAAACAACAGAACTTCAAAATATATGAAGCAAACACTGAAAAAAGTAGTAAAAGGAGAAAATTTTAAATCTACAATTATGATTTGAGACTTCAGCACAGCAATTTATAGAACTACCAGAGAGAAAAATCAGCAAGAATATGGAAGAAATGAAAACATCATCAATCAATAGGATATAACTGACATTTAAAGAACACACTCAGTGACAGCAGAATACATATTCAAGTGTCCATGGAATATTCACTCATATACTATATACTGGGCAATAAAAAGAACCTTAGCAGATTTAAATTGTAATGTGCCTAAGTGTTGGATGCTAAGACTCAGAGGTTTTCTTATTTCTTTCATTTATATATTCATAAAAAATTAGCAGATTTAAAAGAATTAAAATCATAGAGTATGTTCTCTAGCCATAATGGAATCAGACTAGAAATCAATAACAGAAAGACAACAGGAAAGTCTTCAATCACATGAAAACTAAACATCACAATTCCAAATATCTCATGGGTAAAAAAGACAGCATCAAGGAAATATTGTTTAATGCATAGAATAAAAGAAAATGGAGATATAACAGATCAAAGTTTGCAGAATGAAGTGAAAGCAATGCTGAAAGGGAAGTTTATAGCACTAAATTGGGAAAGAAAGTGTTTCAAAGCAATAATCTAATTTTCTATATTACAACAGTAAAAAAGGAAGAGGAAAAAAACACTAAACAAGCAGAAAGAAGGAAATAATAAAGATGAAATAGAAATCCATGAAACTGAAAACAGGAAAATAGGGGGGAAAATCAATGAAACAAAAGGCTGGTTCTTGGAAATAAACAATCTAATCAATAAAGATCTAGCAAAACTGATAAAGATAAAAAGATGGATGGCACAAATCACAGGTATCAGAAATGCAACCAGGGATACCATGACATATCCTGCAGGTTAATAAGGGACAAGTTGTTATGAACAAGTCTACACTATAAATTCAAAAATGTAGGTGAAATGGGCCAATGCTTCTACGCTCAAAACTACCAAAACTCAGCCAAGATGAAATAGATAATCTCAATTTTCCTGTAACCATTAGAAACACTGGTTTTTCATTTAAAAACTCCCAAAAGGAATATTCAGGTTTAGATGTTTCACTTTTACCCAAGACATAAAGAATTAACACCAATTTTACATGATTTGATAAGAAAGAGAAGTAGAAGGAACAGTTCCTAATTAAATTTATGAAGCCAGTATTACCTTGATACCAAAACCGGACAGGGATAGTATAGAAAGAAGAAAACTACAGACCAATATTTTTTATGAAATTGGCTGTAAAAATCCTCTGCCAAATATTAGCAAATTAAATCCAGAAATATATAAAAAGAATAATATACCATGACCAAGTGGCATTTATTCTAGTTATGCAAAGTTGCTTAAATATTTGAAAATCAAACAATATTATCCACCATATCCAATAGATTAAAGGGAAAAGTCATGTGATCCTATCCAATAATGCAGAGAAAGCACTTGACAAAATCCAATCTCATTCATGATTTTAACAAAAGAAGAAAAAAGAACTCCAAGCAAACTAGGAATAGAAAAAGAACATACTGAAACTCATAAAGATGATCTACAAACAACCTATACCGACATTATATTTAACTGTGAAAGACTGAATGTAATCTCTGTAAGATCAGAAACAAGGCACGGATATCTGCTCTCACCACTTTTATTAAATATATTACTGGAGGTTCTAGTAAGAAAATAAAGCAAAAATAAATAAATACATACATTTAAAAGTTAAATTTTTAAAAAGTTCATTTAAAAGATAAAAGGACTATTCCTACTATGTTGAATAGGAAGGAATATATCCTACTGAATGTTGAAGAGTAATATATCCTATTATATTGCCTAAGGAAAAGTAAAACTCTCGGTGTCTGAAGAGGAGATGATAATCTAAATGGAGAAAATACCAAGGAATCCACAAAAAGCTTGAGAAATAATATTAGTCTGTAAATGTTTTAGAGTACAAGATCAACACAATTTTATCACATTATATATTAATAACAAATGTGTAGAAGCTTAAATTAAAATATGTGATGCCATTGACAACTGACCTAAATAAATACTTAAATACAAGCCCAATAAGACATTTATAGGACCTCTATACTGAAAATTACAAAATGCTGATGAAGAAAACATTTAAAGTCCCAAACAAATAGGGAGACATACCTTGTTCATGGATTAGAAAACACAACATAATAAAGATGTCAATTCTCCCCAAGTTAAGAGGCTTAACACAATTACTCTTAAAATGCCCTCAAGGTTTTTGCGGATATAGACAAGCTTTTTCTAAGATTTATATGGTAAGAAGAGGCTGAAGAATAGCTAAAACAATTTGTAAAGGAAGATTAAAATGGGAGGAATTAATCCACCCAATTTCAAGACTTTGCAGCAATTTTGGAGGGTAGATACATAGATCAATGGAATGGAATAGAGAACCCAGAAACAGACTGACATAAATACATTTAACCTGTTTTTGACAGCAGTGCAAAAGCTATCAAGGAAGAATAGACATTTCAAAAAATGGTACTGAAACAGTTGGACATCCCTCGACAAAAACAAACAAAAAATGAACCTTAACCTAAACCTCCACACCTTACACAAAAATTAAATCAAAGTGGATCATAGTCTTAAATGTAAAAGCAGGACATTTTTTGAAAAAAAAATAGGAGAAAATCTTTGGCATCTAGAACTAGGTGAATAATTCTTAGACTTGACACCGAAAGTATGATCAATAAAAGCAAAAACTGATACATTGGATCTCATCAAAATGAGTTAAAAATGCTTCATAGAAGATCCTTTTAAGTGGATGAAAACTCAAATTACACAGTGGGAAAACATATTTGAAAATCCCATATGAGACAGATGACTTGTATCTATAATATACAAAGAACTCTCCAAACAACTTAAAAAAATCCAACTAGAAAATAGGCAGAAGACAGGAACAGACATTTCATGGAAGAGAATATACACATGGCAAAGAAGCACATGAAAAGATGCTCAACATCATTAGCATTAGGGAAATGCAAATTAAGACCATAATGAGATATCAGAGAATAACTAAAATTATAGTGACAACATCAAATGCTGGCGAGTACGTAGAAAAGTTATATCACGTCACTGGTGGGAAAATAAAATGGTTTAGCCACTCTGAGAAACAGCTTGACAGTCTCTTTTAATCCTAAAAGTAGATTCACCCTACAATGCAGTAATTGTACTCTTGAGCATTTATCCAAAAGAAACAAAAACTTAATTAAGTTCCCACAGAAACTTACACATAAATGTTCAGAGCAGTTTTATTTATAATAGCCAATAACTGGCAACTACCCAAATGTCTTTCAATGGATGAATGTTGAAACAAATTGTGATAAAATCTTATGATAGAATACTACCGAGCAACGATAAGGAACAAATTATTAATATATGCAAAAATTAAAATGAACTTCAAGGGAATGATGCTGAAGAAAAAATTTTTAAAAGCCAATCTCCAAAGATTAAGTAATTCATGATTATGTTTACATATTATTCTTAAAATAACAAAACTGTGGAGATGGAGAACAGATTAGAAATTGCCAAGGGTTAGAGATGGGGGTAGAAGGTACAGTGGGGAAACTTTGTGAGGTTTTTGTGGTCCCAGTACAAATAATACAGCACTCTTGGTTTTAATCCCTAAAGATGTTTAAAAACAATTCCTAATAAGAGTTGTCCAGATATTTAGCAATGGCAGCAGATTACAGGTATAGCTCCCCAACATGACAACTTCAAAAGAGATTGTACTAATTCAATGCATATGTTAATTTTAAAAAGGCCAGTCACAGTACTTAAATGGTATATATCTTAACGATATTATTCTAAGTATCTAGCTATACCAGATGGACTAGCAGGATTTTCTGTCCATTCAATCTTATTTAAGACAGTAAATCTTATAATAAGAGAGTTAAAAAAAGAAAAAGAAAAAAACAACAAACCTCAACTACAGTTGGGTATTCTCATAGGAAGATGAGGTGAAAAAAGTAGCAGTGGTTCAAAAGCTTAAGCAGTGGCACCTAAATTTGGCTGCATATTAGAATCATCTGAAGCACTTTTTAAAAACCCTCACACTGACTGTTGGTCATCCTAGACCAATAAAATAACTTTAAATCTCCTCAGACGATGCCAGTGTCTAGCCAGAACTGAGAACCAGAGGACTAAGCAGAAGGGGATGTTTCTACAAAGATTTCTTAACAATAAGTCCTTTCACCCAATCAGATTTACCTTCCCACAAAGGGGTAAAGAAGGCTAGATGTTGTCCATACTTGCTTCACTTTAATTAGCACTTGTGACTTGCCCAAATCCTAGATCATGTTTCCCCTAAATTTCATGTTATTCCCTAAGTTTTTCAAATCCAGGGCTAAGGGGTTTGCCAGGATGAGATTTTAAGTGTTCACACAGGGGAAGTCCCTGGCAAACCAGGAAAGTGGTCACTCTACATTGAATTGTAAAGTATCCTAAATAACCCTGCCACTGCTCCCAGATACTAGTCTGTGCCAATCAGTGGAGAAAAGGCATTCTCCATTACTACCACGGCAAATGCTGCTGTACTTGCCTTGGCTACTCCCTATCTTTTCCAGGCGTCACTCCCCTTAACCTGCTGGTGGACGCTTTGGCAGCTGACAAGGCAGATATTTTTAAACTTTAAGGTGAATAAAAATCATCTGGAGGGCCAGTTATAACAGAGATCACTGAGCCCCACTAGAGTTGCTGATTCCATAGGGCTGGGATAGGGCCCTAAAACTTGAATATCTGACACATTATCAGGGGACGCTGGTAAAGCTGGTCAGGTTGTTACTGAATGCTGGTTCGTGTGTCTGAAGCACACTGAGGCCAAACAAACCTAAAGGTTGGAGTCTGGAGAAGAGAAAGGTTTATTGCAGGATCGAGCAAGGAGAGGGGTGGTCCGTGTTCCAAAACCCCTGAAATCTCCAAAGGATTTCAGCAAAGCATTTTTAAAGGCCAGGTGAGGGAGGGACATCCCAGGGCATGTAATCAGCTCGTGCACAATCCTCTGATTGGCTGATGTTGAGGCCACAAGGCAGGTAACATTATCCATCCTTAGGTGCCAGAAGGTCTGGGGGCTACATGCTCTTGATCATCAAGGAGTTCATTTCTTCCATTGGGTGGTGGTTTTTAGCATCTGAAAACTCAAGAAATATGCCTGAGATACTATTATCTGAGTACTTCAGAGAGAAACTACAATAGAGGATATGGTGGATGGGTCTGTCCTAGGAAGGCCCCATAGGGTACTGCTTGGTTACAAGGTGACCATACTTTGAGAACCACTGCTCTAGTGGCTTGGAATGTTAGGAAAGTAATGGAAGAATCCCTTCCCAGATCTAGATTCTAGTATCACCAGCTATTTTGGTGGGAGGAAGGGTAAGTTTTGTCCTTGCTTGGACTTCTTGTTCATTTATATCAAAGCCTATTTGAGGCAGTGCGTTCGGCAGTCCTGGAGATCTGTCTTTTGCTTCAACAGTGTTTGGAATGAACAGACCCAGGGACGCTCCTTGCTCCAGCCCCCGACCACCCTCCAACCTTTTTTCCTTTCGCAACCTTTGGAATCAGACACTCAGCTATCCTCAGCCTCCAGGACAGGCCAACACCAGTTTTTGAGCTTAGCTCCTTATCCCTGATCAACCACGAGTTCCCAGGTTCGTCAGAATTATTCCACCGAGGTGGAGGCCCCCGTCCACCGCCTGTTCATCTTGCATCTGTGGACACTTACCTCTCTCTGAGCATCTATTTCGACAGCAACAATGGGACTCTGGACAGTATGGGCCACATTTTTCGCTAGCTGGCTGAGGAGAAGTGTGAGGGTGCCCAGCGCCTCTTGAAAATGCAAAACCAGTGCTGCGGCCGCGCCCTCTTCCAGGATGCATGGAAGCCTTCTCAGGATGAGTGGGGTAAAACCCAGGATGCTGTGGAAGCCGCCATTCTTAGGGAGAAGAATCTGAACCAGGCACTATCGGATCTGCGCGCCCTGGGTCCTGCCTTGCAGACTCCCAGCTCTGTGACTTCCTGGAGAGCCGCTTCCTGGAGGAGCAGGTGAAACTCATCCAGAAGATGGGCGACCACCTGACCAACCTCCGCAGGCTGGCTGGTCCGCAGGCTGTGCTGGGCGAGCATCTCTTTGAAAGGCTCACCCTCGAGCCAAACAGGAGTCTCTGAAGTCCAGCCGCATCTGAGGAGACCCTCTGGCGTCAGAGCTTCTGCCTGAAGCCCCGCTCTGAAGCCACTAGGCAGCTTTGTAACTGCCCTGGAGCCCTCTCCCAAGACTTGGACCAAATGGAAACAATAACGCTTTTTGCAGAAGGAAAAAAAAAAGCCTATTTGAAATACAAACAGAATAAAGCGAAAAAAAGAAATATATACATATATTCACGTTCTTTTAACATATGAATTGCCCCACTTTATCTCTGTGAAGTAAGTTTGTTCCAATTATTGGGCTGGTTCTCAAGCTTTGCTGCTCGTTTGAATTACCTAAAGAGCTTTGAAGAAAAACATTGGTGTCTGGGTCCCAGCCCCAGAGATTTTGATTCAGTAGGTCTAGGCAGGAGCCTGGGCACCGGGAGGTCTCAGAGTTCCCCAGGTGATTCTAATGTGCAGCAACTTTGTGAACCACCTCTTGGCTTCAATGCAGCTAGTCATCAGATATTAAATCTAAGACACATGGACTACTAGTGTGTGAGCTCTGTCGCTAGGTGTATTCCATTTTCTTCCTCCTGGAAGATTCGTGCCAGGGAAAATGATTGATAGTTGTGTTACTTCTCTGAAATGGATGGAAATTTCCAATTAGCGTGAACAGGGGAGGGCGAATGGGTGAATGCAATAAGGTGTATCATTTACGTATTGCCCTATGTGTATGGCTAGAAGCTTTTGCAACTGAGGTCTGCCCTACTTTTCATGCTAATGGTAATGCTTGTCTTCCTAATGCAGGTGTAAACCTTATAAGCCCATAGGTAGACAGCATCACAAAATATTTACCCCTCCCCACTGGCCCACTCTCAAGCTTCACTCCCCTTCCCCAATACACAAATGTACATCAATGCACTTGAGACCAATACCAACATACTGACCTTCAATTCTTCTACTTTGCAGCTTCCCTCTTATCAGGAGATGTCAGCATTTAGTGCAAGGACAAATGCTTGCCTCTTGAGGAGTAATGTAGACAAAGCCTCCAAGAGACAAATAGCCCTTAGGGAGAGGGAAATAGTCTTTCAAAAAGGTTGATGCCCAGAGGAGGCGTTTTCAGTCATCTCAGCTTAGAGGTCAAATATCCAAAATTAAAAAGGTTAAAAAAAAGAAGAAGAAAGCAAGGAAGAAAAGAAGGAAACAATTTTCTTATCTCATAGTAATAAGGCAGTTTTCCTTAAAAAAAAGACTCAAGCCTTAAATTCTCTTTCCTAATCAAAATGTGCTTTTCCGGGCCTCCCTGGTGGCGCAGTGGTTGAGAGTCCGCCTGCCGATGCAGGGGATACAGGTTCGTGCCCCGGTCTGGGAGGATCCCATATGCCGTGGAGCGGCTGGGCCCGTGAGCCATGGCCGCTGAGCCTGCGTGTCCGGAGCCTGGCTCCGCAACGGGAGAGGCCACAACAGTGAGAGGCCCGCGTACAGCAAAAAAAAAAAAAAAAAAAAATGTGCTTTTCCATCTTTAGACTATTCCTCTTATATCCTGTATTATTCATGATGTTTAATTCTTGAAATAGCACATGGCTGAAAACAGAAGCTAACCTCTTGTTCACTATGAATTAAATCTTCTTTTCCTAGGACCCATCTACAATGTACAATTTGGGGTTGGCCAACATAATTATTTTCTCTGAAATACGTTACAGCATTTTGCCTTTTCAATATATAGTTATACAATACATTGTTAACACAACATATTTAATATAGTCAATATAGTAAATACAACTATAACACACATGATATGATGCCACTTTGGCGATTTTCTTCATCCATGTAATTCTGAAATTTGACAGTATAGTTTTCATATTCTAATGAGCTGAGTATTACCTTTGCAAGGATAGAAAAATAAAATAAATTCATAATATTCTTGGTGGTTTGCCCCTGGGGTGGATTACCATAATGGGGGGATATTTGAGCCTTTCCCCAAGTCATTAAAAACCCTCCAGCGAGCAGCCCCTTGTCCTCTCCAGGGAGTGGGGGGAAAGGATCTTTAATCATAATAATCCTGGGGGGAGAAATCTCGGAAATAAGACATCTGCTTCTGTGCCTTGTTGTTTTGCAGAATAGCAATGATTGCCTTAGCAGCTTCTATTGCCATATGTATACAATAAGTAAATGAACAGAAAATTGAATGAATGCATAAAAGAAGGATAAACCCACCCAGCTTAACAAACCCACTCTCTCACCTGCTGTGCCCCGAAACATGAAAGAAAGAATCACGGGATCATAAGGATTAATAAAATAACAGTCTCTGTTAACAATATTGACAGGAGGTATAAGGATAATTTGTCTGATGTGGGACCAACAGCTTAACTAACTGCTTAATTCTTTTTTTTAAGGGCAATTCATTCATTTATTGTTTAAAGATTGCAAGACAACATCTGAATTTTTGTAGCACAATTTAAATGTTTTACTTTTTTTGATAAAGCAGAGTATAATAGCAAAAACAATTAGTTTCCAGTAATATCTATATCTCTATTCAGAATTAAGTCTTCCACAGACATGTAACCTGGAAACAAAAGCCTGTTACAATAAGCAAAGCTTCAACGGAGTGGCTACTTTTCGGGCCAGGGAAAGGTTCATCCCTATAGGAGGATGATGTGCTATGTAAAATGGCTGCAAGGTCACAACCTTGAGGGCGTTGGAAGTCTAGTATCCTATTCCACATTAAGTAGTTCGGGGAACTTCAAACGTCCGTTCATCTGCAACCAAGCTGGCAACCTTTAACTGATATTTCAAGCAGGTAAGAAATAAATGAAAAGAAATCCCTACATTGACGTTCCTTGATTTACACTGTTAAATGGTTCATTAACATGTAATTCTGTCTAAGAATTACATTTGAGACTCCTTGCTCAGATTTTGGTTAACAGTACAAATCTTTCAGAAATTCATGTTTTTATTAATCAATAATTTGTCAGCTAGGATACGTTCAGGCATCAGCTACAACTTCAAAATAGGTGCACTGCCTCAGCGCTTTGGAAAGACATAATCTAAAACACTAATAGCAGACAAAATATCTGTTACTAGACAGCATATGTGCAGTACAGCAAGACAAAAACATATTCATATGTGCCACGGACCAGCCTCAGAAAGAGGATTTCACCGCCCAGGGTCAGAAGGGACGGGGTAAGGAACTGAAGTAGCACCGACGAATGGGGTCAGAAGGACCAAGACAACTGATGGTTGCAAGGCAAGTTTTATTATGCTACAGTTGCAGATTATATAGACTAGAAAAGGGAAGGTTGCCAGACAGTGGTTTACATTATCTAATGACTGTCTCGGCTCAAGGTTAACTTCCCTGGGAGAAAACCCATAAACCCAGAATCATCCAAAATAACCTGCACGTGCAGGGTGGAGACAGATTGGCTTGTCTCATTTTCCATTCTTTCTGATTTCTGGGCCCTGGTGATTTATCTCCCATGGAATGGAACAAGGAGGGGAACAAGTAGGGACAGTCCCTTCGAGCAGCGGCGGCATGCCTGGCATGTCTGTAGCCTGCTCTCAAGGCCGACTGCTTCCCACAGGTCCCCCTTTTTTATTTTTTAATTTTTGCTGCAAAATAATTCCATGAAGCTTAGTGCCGAGAGTAGTATACTGTTGCATGTGGATACGAAACAGACATGAGAAGATTATTATCAATAATAGGCAAATTATGGCCAGGGTAATAAATCCTGACAACCCTCTAGTAATCCACGACTAAGGGTTTAACCACTTTAAATGATCCAGTAAAGTTTGAATTACATCTTCTGGTGAAATATCATCAAGATGTGCATTTTGTATATCCTGAATTTCAGCATTTAATTTCTTAAGATCAAGACTAGTATTATTATCTGACCAAACACTCAGCAGATGCATTTTTACTTCTTCCCATTCCCAAATACAGTCATTGTACTTGTAAGGAATAACACAAATCCACGTATACTTTGCATGACAAGCTAAACGCATCCTCAATTTTAATGCTGCCATCTGATCTCCAATCCTCAAAATTGCGTTTTTAAATTCATCTAACTTGTTATTAATCTGTAAATCTATGTGACTTTGTAAAGATTAAGCAAGACTGGTATTTTGAGATAATTGATTAGCAAAGTGAGCATGATTAATACTCTGTGAAAGAGCAAGATGGGCAGTAGCCGCGGTAGCAGACAGAGCAGCCAAGGCAAGTAAACTTACTATTAGCCACCCAATAAAGCGTCTCCTTCTCTGCAAGGCTTTGGAGAGCTCCACCCATGTCTGTACTCCAGTATCTTCATACCAAGGTTCTCTCAGATGTACAGGCACCATAACATATATGGGTTGCCTTAGTATAAGCACAGATTGTGTTCCTGCAGAAGGGAACATACAACTGCTAAAAATACAATGAACACAGCTAATATTATATCCTCCTTTGGAAGAATTACCGATGTTAATAGAACCAATCAAAAGTGTATATGGAGGAGCAACACAAGTTATAACAGGTGTATTGGAATAAGTTAGAGCTAGTTTCCATATATCCCAGTTCTTTTGAAATGTGATAAACCTATCTATGATGGGAATAGAAGAGATAAGAATTGACCCCTTGGCATGATCTGTAGTACACCATATTTGGTTATTATTCCAAGATGCACTGCAACATTCAAAATTGGATCCAGCAAAGTTAATGGTCATAAAAGGAGGAAATTGAGTTTTTGATTTTCTGTTAAGAATAGTAACCTTATGTCCAACTATAAGTATCCCTTGTCCTCCAAGTTAATGCTTCACACAGAAATAATTTCCTGAATCTTCACCTGGAACCTTGGCTATAGTAATAGCGGAATCCCGAAGTGGTGAGGCATATGAGATTCGACCTCTAATATTAATAGCTTGTCCATTTTTATACCAAATGATGGTATCCTTAAGATCCTCTCGTCGGCTGGTAGCCGGGCCTGTAAGAGTAACGTTGGTTCCTGTAAAATGAAGGTTCATGCAAGCAAAACAGTGTAATAAATGAGTGATAACATGTTTAGTAGCTTCTCGGGTCTGTGCTGTAGCACAGAGGAAACCAGAATAAGTATCAATAGTGACATGAACAAATTGTAATTTCCCAAAAGACGGGATATGAGTAACATCCATTTGCCATAAATGACTAGGTAATAATCCACGAGGATTAACACCATAATGTGGAACAGGAAGGTGAGGTAAGCACTGTGGGCATTGCTTAACAATTTGTCGGGCGGCTTCACGAGTAAGGGAAAATTGTTTGCGTAATGTAGCCGCCGACTGATGGTGTAAAGCATGCGATTGCTGTGCTGCTTGTGAAGCAGTTTGATCATAACTTACCATAATATGAGGGTGTCCAGGACATGGACCATGAGTATCAACAGTATGTAGATAATGAATGCAATGCCTTAGCCATTCTTTTTTTTTTTGCGGTATGCGGGCCTCTCACTGTCGCGGCCTCTCCCGTTGCGGAGCACAGGCTCCGGACGCGCAGGCCCAGCGGCCATGGCTCACGGGCCCAGCCGCTCCGCGGCATATGGGATCCTCCCAGACCGGGGCACGAACCCGTATCCCCTGCATCGGCAGGCGGACTCTCAACCAATGCGCCACCAGGGAGGCCCTCCTTAGCCATTCTTGACAGCATGACGAACGGAAAGGAGGAGGACGGTAAATTGGGATATGTCCTGCTTTAGGGGAAAGAGATTGAGGAGGAAGAGTAACTTTACTTTATTTTTGGGAGGAAAACGCACAGGATAAAGATCACGTTTAGATCGAGTTAAAACATCTGCAGTCGCATTAAGATTAGACAATGGACCAGGCAAGTTAGAATGAGCACGGATATGCAGAGCTGCAACACGACCATCGTGGGAACCAATAAGCTGTTGAAGCAAACGAAAAGAGGATGATAATTCAGGGTCATTAGTATGTCCTCTGGTCGCAGTCTCAGAAGAAATAATAAGCTGATAAGATATTTACTATCAGAAAACAAATTAAAAGATATAGAAGGCAAATGTTTAAAAGCCATAATGACAGCATACAGTTCAACACGTTGAGCTGAAGTCAAGGAAGTTTGTTTAATGAGTTTGGTTCCATCGTCAATGATTACAGTAGCCACTCCTGAAGAAGAACCGTCTGTAAAAACCAAAGGTACATGAGGAATAGGCTGTTGCCTAATTATAGAAGGAAAGATATAACAGTTAACTTTGTCGAATTGGATCAATTTATCAGCAGGGTAATGGCATTCCAAGGTACCTGAAAATCCTGCAAGAGCAAGACCCCATTCATTACTATGTTGAAGAAGCCAATTTTGTTGACTAACTGAATAAGGGATAATAATTTGAGAAGTTTCTATACCCAGAAGTTGTAAGCATCTAGTTCTACCTTGCATTATTAGCTTACTACTAAGTTCAAAATAAGGGTTAATAACCTTAGAGGATGTAGTTTTCATATGAATCCATTCAATAATTCCAACAGTTTGCCATAAGATGGCAGTAGGCACATGAGGTGTTGGACTAGTAATTACAGAAATTGGCAGGTGAGTATGTATTCGAGTTAATTGTGCAGAGCTGATAGCTCTATTAACTATTTGTAAAGCTTGAAGTGCTTCTGGAGTCATAGAGCGTGAAGTAGAAGGATCTGAGTCACCTTTAAGAATATCAAACAAAGGCTCTAATTGAGCAGTAGTAAGTTTTAAGGAAGGCCTTGGCCAATTAATATCTCCAAGTAATTTTTGAAAATCCTTTAATGTTTTTAAATTATCAACTCGAATTTGCAGTTTTTGGGGCCTAATGGTAGTGTTATCAATATATTTTCCCAAATAGAAAAATGGAGATTGTCTTTGAATTTTTTCTGAGGCAATGACCAAGCCAAATGATTGTAAGGATTGTTGTAAAAATTGAAAAGCAGTCTCTAATAAAGAAATATTATCAGTGGCTAAAAGTATATCATCCATATAATGTATGAGATATAACGTTGGAAACCTTTTGCTCACAGGAGTTAAGGCCTGAGCCACATATTTTTGGCATAATGTAGGACTATTTGCCATGCCCTGAGGCAATACTTTCCATTGAAATCTCCTCATGGGTTCCTTAAAATTTAAGGAAGGCAAGCTAAAAGCAAAATGTTTTCTGTCTTCAGGAAACAAAGGAATAGTGAAAAAAACAATCTTTTAAATCTATAACTAAAAGATGATAATTGTGTGGTATGGCTGTTGGAGAGGGTAGACCTGCTTGAAGAGCTCCCATTATTAGCATAGTTTTAGTAACAGCTCTTAGATCCGGTAATAACCTATATTTTCCAGATTTTTTCTTGGTAATAAAAATAGGAGTATTCCAAGGACTATTGGAAATTTCTAAATGCCCTAATTGTTCCAGTACTAATTGTTCTGCAGCTTCTAATTTCTCCTTTGTGAGGGGCCATTGGTCCACCCATACAGGGTCATCACTCAGCCAAGTAATTGGATCAGCAGTGAGTGGAGGAGAATCCAAGGCCCCTAAGAAAAACCCAAACCTTGTCTATCATTTTTTATTTTCACATCAATAGGATAGACAGTTCCTTGTTGATTTGTCCCCAGTCCTTTTGTGGGAAGAAATCCTTGATCCAACATCATATTAGAGACTTGAGAATTTGGACTATAAAGTAATACTCCCATTTCTTTTAATATATCTCGGCCCCAGAGGTTTAAAGGCAGCCTAGGCAAAACATAAGGCTGGAAGTATCCTGAATGGCCCTCACTATCTTGCCATAATAATAACTGACTACTTTGCATAGGAGAAGAACTCTGTCCTATTCCTTGAAGTTCTGTAATAGTAGGACTAACGGGCCAATGTTTATGCCAGTGAATCTGTGTCATAACAGAGACATCAGCTCCAGTGTCTAACAAACCTGAAAAAACCTTTCCATTAATGGTTCATTTCATTTCTGGACGTTCTTTCCCTATCTTCTGAATCCAGTAGGCAGCATTAGATGATCCAAAAGCCTTTGTGTCTCTCTTTTGATGTCGTAAAATTTGTCCATGAGGTACAAAGGGCAAAAGTAGCAATTGTGCAATTTTATCCCCAGGAGAAATCATTATTATATTTTTAATAGTTTGTGCCATGATTTTTATTTCTCCTTCGTAGTCAGAATCTATGACTCCTGGCATAATAGTTAAACCCTTCATGGTGACACTACTTCTTCCCAATAATAGTCCCATCAAGCCCTTGGGTAAAGGTCCATAGATGCTTGTAGAGAAGGCCTGAGGACCCATTTCAGGAGTTAATACATATCGGGCGCAGGTACTGTGGTCCAGTCCTGCGCTTCCTGCTGTTTCTCTGGAGAGCAAAGATATTGTATGTTTTTGTTTTTGGTTAATGTCTGATTGATAGTTTGAGGAGGATACACAGACATTGCCCCTATTATCTGTTGGGGCCGAGGAAGGCCCCGCGAGGAGTTTCCCGACAGTGGTGTTCCATCCTTGTGGGCCACTGAGCGACAATCTCATGCCCAACGTTTTCCCCTATTGCATTTAGGGCATAAACCAGGGATCTTCTGACCATCTGGAGGGTTTTGAGTAGGGAAGGAAGGACCAGGGTTACAATGAAAAGATCTACATCCTCCAGCAAAATGACCTGCCTTTCCGCATTTAAAACTAGTCTTTGTTCTCTTTGGATTGTTTTTAAACCCCACTTTAGTTAATGCTGCAGCCATAGCAGCACCCTGTATATAAGCAGGCCCAATGTCTGCACAAAGGCGAATATAATCCTCCAATGTTCCCCATTTTCTCCAAGGTCGAATCGCAGCCTGACATGCCTTATTAGCGTTTTCAAAAGCAAGTTGCTTAACTACAATTGTACCAGTGAGTCCATCCACAATGAGCCTCCCCACCGGCTGTAACAATATATCTACAAAATCAGCATATGGTTCATCAGGTCCCTGTCTAATTTTTGAAAGATCCTCAGTTTTGTGTGTAGAAGATAATTTCCTCCAGGCTTGTAATGCCAAATGATTTATTTGAGGATAAGCAACAAAGGGATAAGTTAATCAATCTTGTAAAGCGATATATGGTCCTTCCCCAATCAGCATATGATAATCAACTGGAATATCATGGGTAGCATTCTTTTCTGCTTGTTCAGCAGCCCGTTCATAAAAATCAAACTTCCATATTAAATAATCTCCACCATTTAAACAAGCTCGTGCAATAGACTGCCAATCAGCAGGGGGAAGAGCTTCTCCTGTAATAGTGTCAACCATAGCAGTAGTAAAAGGAGCAGTGGGCCCATATTGAGCACAAGCAGATTTTAAATCTTTCAAAACTTTAAAAGGAAGAGCCTGATGCTCCCTAATAGCCTGTTGAGGATTATTAGGATCAGGTCTTTCCGTGACAGGACAACAGAAAATAGGATCTTCTCCTCGTTTTATTGCTGCTTGTACAGCACGTTGCAAGGGACTGAGCATTTTTACAGATGGAGAATTTTGAGGAAGACAGTCCTTACTAATTTGCAGCTTTTGCACTGACTTATCTATTATAGCCATTAGAAAATCATCCTCAGGATATTTCTCTCTTTTATGTTTAAAAGCCTCATCTGTTAAGTCAAAATGTTCCTCTTCATCTGAAATATTTAAATTAATTAGCTCTTTCGGTTTAGGAAGTGGCGACACAGTAGCTGATAATACAGTCTTTTCTTCTGTCAGAGGCTTATGTTTTTCTGACTTTACATTCAAATCAACACTATCATGAGAAGAACCTAAACATATTTTTATCAGATTCCACAAACTAAATGTAACAACGGCAGTATGAGTAGGCCCTCGAGACTCATAATAATTTTTTAAATCTTCTCCAACTTTCTGCCAGATTTCTATGTCACAGAGCCGCCATCAGGAAACCAGGGAGATACATCATGGATATGCTGCAAAAATTCAGTCAACTGTGAGGTAGAAACTTTATTACCCCGAGCTTTAAGCATCAAAAGTAAAACCAGAGCAAATAATTCACGGTCCTTTGAGCCCTTTTGCCCCATCTTATTTTACTTCTGACTGTTGCCTTATGCCTCTATTAGTTTCACTTTTACTCGTGTCCACACATATTTTGCATAAGGGTTCTCTTACCTGCACTTTCTTTTTCTTTTAATTGGCTTCACGCTTCAGGTCCCTGTTCGGGCGCCACTTGCTGCAGACCAGCCTCAGAAAGAGTATTTCACCGCCCAGGGTCAGAAGGGACAGGGTAAGGAACTGAAGTAGCACCGACGAATGGGGTCAGAAGGGCCAAGACAACTGATGGTTGCAAGGCAAGTTTTATTATGCTACAGTTGCAGATTATATAGACTAGAAAAGGGAAGGTTGCCAGACGGTGGTTTACATTATCTAATGACTGTCTCGGCTCAAGGTTAACTTCCCTGGGAGAAAACCCATAAACCCAGAATCATCCAAAATAACCTGCACATTCAGGGTGGAGACAGATTTGCTTGTCTCATTTCACATTCTTTCTGATTTCTGGGCCCTGGTGATTTATCTACCGTGGAATGGAACAAGGAGGGGAACAAGTAGGGACAGTCCCTTTGAGCAGTGGCGGCATGCCTGGCATGTCCGTAGCCTGCTCTCAAGGCTGACTGCTTCCCACACATATGTTGGCTTGTTTAAGCCTTAAGCCCTTGATCCTTTGTTGAAATACAATAATTTCATTCCTATGGTTTTCAATACCAAAAACTCAACGTCCAGGAGGGCTAAAGTCTAATTTGTACTCCAAACCAAGTAGCAGTGCAGTTCGCTACTACTGAGGCTGAATCCATAAAGACTTCAAGACCATGACCAGAAGACAAGTTATTATATATAATACCCTAGAAGGCCTGAAACATATGTATATGAATACATAGCTGGTCCTTCAGAGCTTTTTACCTATAACATGTTTTTTGATGAAAGTTATTTAATGTACTGGAGATAACTGTGACTTACTGATCAAATATTTGAATACTTATACTTACCTGCGATTTCATTTCTGCTGAAAGAAAAAGGAAGAACAGGACTCACCTAAAAAAAACAAACTTTAGAAATGAAAGTAAAAATCTTATCACACACTATCACTTTTGGAAGCAGCATAGAGGGGCAGTCAACGGTAAAACAAACACTGGTGAAATAGGTCAAAACTCTAGGCCAAAAATCCATTATTATTATCGTCAGTGACAGTACCACAACTGTGCCCTTCATAATTAATAAGCACTCCTAAGAATCTTCATTTGGCACCAGATGATGTGTTGAAGAGAAACACTCTGGGAGGTTTTGAATCACACTTGGTATTTTGTTAGCCAAGTTACAGGAGAATTTTTAAAGTGGGGGAAGGGAAGAAGTAAACGGACCAGAAAAAGAATTGAAGCCATCATCTACAAACCAACAAAGCACTGAGAGTTCCAAACGTTATGTCAGACACTAAAGTGACTGATAGAGGCTCAAGTGGTTTATAAAACCTATAAAAAGACTACACCAACAAAGTCCCCATTTATCGGTAGAGTTCAGAAACTAAAACAAGGAATATTTTAGCTTAAAACCTTATCTCAAGAGAATCATATACACTTCACATGAATAAAAATACCTGAAACCAAACATTTTTAAAAGCTCCAATACCCAAAATATAAAGAAAAAAATTAATTCAGAAGACTCAATCAATCCATGATAATCACAAAACGGCTGGGCAATCTCTATCTCCCTTCCACATTAACCATCCATCCCCTGGAAGACCAAGGGAGATCAGACCTTCCAGACTTACCTTCCAGACTTACCTTCCAGACCTTCCAGACACCTGGCTGCTGCAAAATTCGATGGAGACTCCTTGTGGAACAGCAGTTTCGCATCTCTTGGGTCTCTCCCTATCGTGATCATGCAGGAAGCAAGTCTGGCTGTGCTATTTCTTATCATTGTCTGTCACCCATCTGCACCATGATATTGAAAAAGTAGTTCCCTTTCCCCCAGAAGGTTGAGGCTCAGCTACAGGGGTAATTCTCCTGGGCACACAGTCATTATTTAGGCCGACTCAGTGACTTCAACAGGCTTAATCATGTGATCAGGTTTGTTGCCAGCTGCATAATGCTCCCACATCTGTAGGTAGAGCCGCTCTAGTTCCATTGTGTATTGTTTGGTGTTGAACAGAGGGCTAGATGTTCTCTGCTTCCAGACTTTGCCACGAATTTTCTTCAGGTATTCGAGATCAGTTCCCAGTTTCACAGCTAGCTCTTCATATTCTTGTCGATTTTTAGCAATCAGCTCAAGACAGCCTAAACAAGTGAGCTGGGAACCTGCAACTCGGGAAGCAAGAGTCTCTCCTGGCATAGTCACCATGGGGGTCCCTGCCCAAAGGACATCCATCCCTGTGGTGTGGCCATTACAGAGTGGAGTGTCAGCTGGCCTCTCCGAACATGTTCCTCTTTAGGAGCAACAGGTGAAAAAATGATACGGTTTGGGGGAAGGCCCACATTTTGCGTGTACTGTTGAATATTAGCTTCTCCTGCTGCTGGAAAACGCAACAGCCACAGTACACTATTGGGAACACGCTTCAGAATATTTGCCCACATCTGCAAAGTAGATGGGTCAATTTTGTATAACTGATTAAAGTTACAGTACACAATGGCATCTTCCGGTAACCCGTACTGAGAACGTGTGGTTACAATAATGGTACAGGGAACCTCCTCTCCAGTGACAGCCTTATTGTTGATCAGGGTAGTTGCCAGTCCATTGCTAATACTGAATCCATTCATTGTAATCTGAATTTGTCCTCTGTTAATCATTTCAATAACTGCTTCTGCAACAGTATTCATAGGAATGACAGGCATATTAAGAGCTGTATTACTGCTGTCTGCGTTGTCTTCTCCATCAGGACATTTCATCTTGACTATTTGCACATCTGATAGACTATCAAGAAATGCTTGGAGGTCGATGCCATTCAGCACAATCCGATTGTCATAAATGTGCCCATTGGACTTAAAATCGATGACGGCTTTTTTCTTCAGGTGAGGGAACATATTAGCATGATCACCAATAAAGAACGTATGGGGCATATAAGCCAGTTTCTCAGAATACTGCTCAGCAACTTCAGCAGGTGACGTTTCCTGATCAGTGATGATATAATCCATGAAAAGCGCGCCACTAGTCCCAGGGTACCCCAGCCACATTGCCTGAATAGGAGCTGGCCTGAGAGCAAAGAGTTCATTTCGAGCACCCCTGGTATAACCATTCATATTTACAAGGATGTGTATACCATCTTGATGGATGCGATCAGCTGCTTTCCCATTGCATGGAATCTGAGAAAGATCAGTGAAATGATTGGCTTCTGCCATCACCTTCGCTCGGAAGTTTGTGCCATCATGTGGGCTCAGGGCATAACAGAATATCTCAAATTTATCAGGATTGTGCATGCCTGGAATAGACTGCATAAGGTGAGAAGTAGGATGATTCCCAAAGTCAGAACTCACGTATCCTACACGCAGTCGACCATCACTGAGCTTCAAGTCTTTTGGATGTTCATACGGTGGTTTATGAAGGACACTTATATTAGCCAAGCAGAGGTTCCCATGCCTCTCAGCAATAGCCTTCCTGAAGCCATGAGGAAGAGGATAGAGCATACTATGATGAGGCTGCACAGAAGGCAACCTATTCTTCTCCAACTGGTCAGCCACAATGCTGACCAACTTCTTCATTCGCTCATCATAGTCTGTCCAATCACAGACAACCTGCAGGCAATGAGCCAAATTACAATAAGCGTCAGGAAAATCAGGTTGAAGCTTCAGAACAGTGCGATAAGAAGCAATTGCTTCTGGAATATTCCCTGAATCCTGGTGAATGGAAGCCAGATTGCTGTGGGTATCCGCAAATGCAGGGTTGATCTGAATGGCACGAGTATAACACTGCAAGGCTCCCTGAACATCCTGCATCTCCCATAGAGTGTTTCCCATATTACAGTACGCATCAGCAAAGGTAGGACTGATTCGAATAGCCTCCTTATAATGCATCAGAGCTTCGTGCAGTTTTCCCTGCTGCTTCAATACACTTGCTAAATTTGAATGGGCATCAGCAAAGTCTGGGCAGAGCCCTAATGCTTTACGATACAAGCGAACTGCCTCTTCACTGTTTCCCTCTTCTCCTTTGATATTGGCTAGGTTATTCAGAGAGTCTGCATGGGTGGGACACAGCCGGAGAGCTGTATGATAACAATCTTCTGCTTCAGAAACACTGCCCTTCTCTTTGAGAGCGTTGGCTAGGTTGCAGTAAGCATCAGGGAAATGTGGTTGCAATTAAATAGCTCGCCTGTAGGTGTCTATTGCCAGATCCATCAGGCCTTGCTCAGAGTATACACAAGCCAGGTTGCCATGTACCACTGCATGATTTGGACTCAAGCTTAGGGCACGAAGGTAAGCTGCCACAGCTCTGTCAAAAATCCGTGCCTCATTGAAGACATTTCCTAAATTGATACAAGCATCCAGAAAATTGGGGTCAAGGGTGACAGCCTTTTCAAAGTGATGAATTGCAAGCCAAATCTCCCCTTGTGCATTGAAAACACAGCCAAGATTACTCCAAGCTACTGCAAAGTTCGGTTGTATCTCAATTGCTTTCAAATAACATGCCTTGGCTTCTTCTAAGCCACCCAGGGCTTTGAGCAGGTTCCCCAGGTCACTGCGAACACAGTACAAAGAAGGATTGTACTGAAGAGCAGAGACGTAAGCTTGTACTGCCCCTTCCATGTCGCCTGCTGCTACCAAAGCGGCTGCCAGGTTAATATAACCATCGATGAAATATGGTTTGAGACGCAACGCATGCCCGTAATGCTCAATTGCTTCCTGCAACTGCCCTCTTTCCTTGTACACATTCCCCAAATTCGAATAGGCTTCTGCCAGAAGAGGGTTCTGTTTAATTGCCAGAGTACTAAAGTGGGCAGATCTGTCCAGCCTTCGACACTGGAAGTGTATAGATGAAAGTAATAAAAGTACACCAGTATTGCCTGGCTCTTGTCTCCAGAGCTGCATGCAGTGTCTCTCAGCTGTCTCAAAATCTCCTGCCTGATATTCTCGATGTGCCAGCTCAGCTAACCCTTGGAAGGAAAGCATACGTTTCGTTGGTTCTGTGCTGTCGGCCACGTTGCCCACGGAAGACGCCATCTGGAGCTTCTGGAGAGAGTGAAAAAAGGGGGTAATGGAGTCCCGCTGCCGCCACTACTGGCAAGAATGTTTCTAGTGGTAGCAAACATGAGCGCAGCAGCCGTACCACTGTTTTGGCACGCTTAAGCAGCAGCAACAGTTACAGGCACCGAACCTTAGGAACTATGGTTGGCCATCTACCTCTCATGCTCTTGAAATCTTAATTCTTAACCCTGCCCTCTTCCACCATTTTTCTCCTAATCAGGGAATAAAAATTACCTATCCATTTGCCTTAGAAGAAATCAAAAGTCACTAGGCCTTTTTAAAATATTGTTTTCTGTCCAGTTGGAAATGAAATACATGACTGACTTTTCTTCATCGTTCATATAGTCAACGTGGAAAACATTAGGGCTGTGAATTTCAATACAGTAAGATGAGAAAATTTTAAATTGGCCTTCCCAAACCACTAATAAGTAACTGATGTTGTATAGAATGCTAAAATCTTAGAGACCGAGTTTGATATTTTAAAAGTTCTGCAAACATTAGCTAATTTCTCCTCATCAAATTTCTCATGCCTCAAACCTGAGTATTACTTTTTAAAAGATAAATTTATTTATTTTTATTTATTTATTTTTATTTTGGCTGCGTTGGGTCTTCAGTGCTGCGTGCAGGCTTTCTCGAGTTGCGGCGAGCGGGGGCTACTCTTTGTTGCGGTGCCCAGGCTTCTCATCACAGTAGCTTCTCTTGTTGTTCCACAACTCTACGGGTTCCTTTTTAGGTCCTATGAAGAACCCTAGAAATTAGTTCATGTCATTATAGGTTTTTGCAAAATTGTCAAAAGTGAGATATTTAATTTAATTTAATTTCCATCAGGTAAGTCCAGCGTCTATTTCTTTGTCAATTTTCCTTCTATCATATTCTGCTATGTTGGATCATATTAGATTGGTAACAGGCTTTTTTGAAATCTGGCTAAGGAGATGTTTTAAGTGAGGCTATTATGTGATTTTCAGACACCACCATATGTAATTGACTATATAATATCCCATTACAGGAATAACTTCCAGTACTCTTACTGACTACTCTACTGACTTAACTAGCACAAGACACAGAAGCGTAAGGACAAAAACCACCTTACAATATAGCCATGTCTTGCACTTCACAGCTCTCAAAGCATGTGCGTTTGAAGAAGAAAAAAAGAACTGAAAAGTATAAAACCAGAAGTTATTCTGTGGAAAATTATTTCAATCATCAGGCATGTGAAAGATAAGTCAAAGATTCAGTTTTCTTCAATGCTTAGTCAAAACGGAAATTTCCTTCTGTCAAGAATATACTCCAGGGCTTCCCTGGTGGTGCAGTGGTTGAGAGTCTGCCTGCCGATGCAGGGGACACGGGTTCGTGCCCCAGTCTGGGAAGATCCCAAATGCCGCGTAGCGGCTAGGCCCGTGAGCCATGGCCACTGAGCCTGCATGTCCGGAGCCTGTGCCCCACAACGGGGAGAGGCCACAACAGTGAGAGGCCAGCATACCGCAAAAATATATATATATATATATATATATATATATACTCCAGGGGCTTCCCTGATGGCACAGTGGTTAGGAAGCCACCTGCCAATGCAGGAGACACGGGTTCGAGCCCTGGTCCGGGAAGATCCCACATGCCGCGGAGCAACTAAGACCGTGTGCCACGACTATGGAGCCTTCACTCTAGAGCCCGTGAGCCACAACTACTGAGCCTGCGAGCCACAACTACTGAAGCTTGTGTGCCTAGAGCCTGTGCTTTGCAACAAGAGAAGCCACTGCAATAAGAAGCCTGCACACCGCAACAAAGAGTATCCCCCAGTCGCTGCAACTAGAGAAAGCCTGCGCACAGCAACGAAGACACAACACAGTCAAAAATAAATAAAGAAATAAAAGAATATACCCCATCAATAATGTGTGTAATGGAATGGGGTGAATGAGTATTTTATCAGAATTCCTGTAATGCACAAACCTATAGCAGTACTGAAATCAGTAATGCATTTATAATAGTAAATATTTATGAGGAAGTAATCCATAGAGGTTTTCTCAAAGTTAACAATGAACATTAATGCGACATTATCAATAATAAATTGTGACACTGAAATAAACTTTTCTAAACTATTAATAACTAAAAGCAAACTCTAATCAACCATGTGAAAAGAAATCTATGTCTATAAACTACAAAGTTTATTTCTTAAAATTTTATTTCTAAAACACATAAACTGTCATATGAGGAGGCAGTTAAAGAATATATAGCTACAAGAGTAGGGAAAAAGTTTTATAGAGACACATCTGGCAGTAGTTAATTTTCAAATGTCATTTTTCTAGATTTTGTGACACCTATAGTATTGATACTTGAAAGCATTTAAAAAATTGTAATTTGAAGATTTGCTACTTCCAGGTAGAGTAATATATTTTGAAGCAAAACAACATTTCCACTGAGAAAAATTTTAAAAGCCAAATAAAATAGTCAGCCTTCAATCAAAAAGTTCTAGACATACCAAGAGATAGAATCATATGACTAAAATTCTAAGAAAAGAACAGATAATACAAAAATATTTATATACGATATTGTGTATATTTATCAGGAAAAGTCTTTATCAAGAAAAGACTTTAAAATCATCAGAATTAATATTACATTTTATTTATATATAGATATTTATATATTTATATAAAGAACATAAAGATAAAGCCCTAGTTAAGGCAGTGACAAAAGCAGTAGCAGTGGGAGTGAAAAGAAATGGTTATATTCAAGGATATTTTGTCAGTAAAAGTCCAAGATCAAATGTCTGACTGCATACATGGGATGGATAGACGGAGTGGGAAAAATCAAAGTGAACTATAGAGGTTCTAGTGAAGATGGGGTTTCCATCACCCAACCCAAGGGGTTGCGATCATCCCCAAGGTCTAGGAGACTCAAAGGGTAGGTCATGGTCGACGAAAAGTTAATTGCTGAGAAAATAAGACTCCCAGTCTCTCCAGCTCCTTACACTAGTTTTTTTTTAAACATCTTTATTGGAGTATAATTGCTTTACAATGGTGTGTTAGTTTCCGCTTTATAACAAAGTAAATCAGTTATACATATACATATGTCCCCATATCTCTTCCCTCTTGCATCTCCCTCCCTCCCACCCTCCCTATCTCACTCCTCTACGTGGTCACAAAGCACAGAGCTGATCTTCCTGTGCTATGCAGCTGCTTCCCACTAGCTATCTATTCCTTATACCAGTTTTGTTTTTCTGCTCATATACGTAGCAGCATTTCATTCAAGGGGAAAGTCATTGATCTGACTGGTCAAATTAAACACCATAGTTCAAGGCACATTTACAGTGGTTAGTTCCTCCACAATTTAGAAAGTAACGTTCACAATTCCCCTCTTCCGACACTGTGGAACACATTGGCCATTCCTCCAAAGTTTCCACTCCATAGAGTGGACCAGAGATGACGTTAGCCCAGAACTGAGAGCTTGGCATGAGATGGTGTCAACCCCACCTAGAGCTCTGGCATAAGTTATGACCCAACCCAGCTCTACAGAGAGTTCTGCATGGAATCTTGTCTCAGCCATAATAATGTGATTCTGTTTTTCATTTGGTTTTCTTCTTTGCTTAACTTTCCCTGGCCACTCTGACAAACAAAATTTCAGGCAATCCTGGGCCACTCACTAACTTTATTCCATCTAATGTTATCCAGATTCCCAAGAAAATTACTAACTATAAAGGGGGAAATTTGGAACATGGTGAGTTTTAGGTGCCTGAAATATACAGGTAACTGAATCCAGTTAAGTAGCAAATTATTTGGATCTCAAATATGCCAGTAGAAGAGCAGACTAAGCTCAATTTAATGTACTCTTACTGGAGACACATGTAAATTCTGGGTCAGTTTTGAAAATGTTAAAAGCACATAGCTGAGATTAAAAGAAAGAAAGGAACACCTGCATGTTTCAGAAAGTAACAGAGAAATTAAATCCAGAGAAATAAAAGCAGACTGATGTGTATGGGTTCCGTTCCTTAGTATAGGCCTTATGTACATAGGGGCTGGAGCTAGAAATCTAACATTACCTTGAGGCCAGGAATTTAGACTCAGGATGGAACAATATGGAGAAGTTAGTACAGATATCCTACAGAACTTTCATGAGGAACTGCTTAGTCCATTAAGAGGGCCAAGGGAGGTGGTGAGGAAGATTGATATCTCTTGAAAACCTTCAGGTACAGAAAACATCAACACCTCTGAAAAGTAGGCCTGTCCTTCCCAGAGTTGTGATGGCCAGGTTGTCACTAACCTGTAAGGCCCTGTATGAATCAGAAACTGCAAGGAGAGTAATTCAAAGAAAACCAGATGCAGGATGGGTGTGGCAATAAATCCTAGGACCCTATCAGAAACAAAATTAAAACCACTCTAGAGGGAAATTTTAACAAACCAGGGCAGAGAGTATCCTAACCAGAATAAAATAATAATTCTGAGGAAGTTACTTTACTTATTTAAGTAAGATTCAATGCATTCCCATGGCCAGGCCCTTTTGAAGAATTCTAAAACATATACAAACAATTCATTTACATCTTATATATACCACCATCCAGAGCAAAATTCACTTAAGAACTGTACTGGTGGAAATTGGGCAGCACTATGGAGAAAATAAAATGTGTTTACCATCAAAAAACATGAAGGTAAGAAAGATAATGTCTAATTTTTAAATTATCCTGTGGTTTCTTGAAATCTTTTGGAAACCCAAACTAGAGAAACCTAGGAGGAAATGAAGATTTAAATATTTAGAGATTTATCAACTCATCTATAAAAGCTTTATTAATCTCTTCTTTTAATAACATTCCTGAGAGGTATAAATGTGTCCAGTGATAGGGTTGAATAAGCCTGAGAGAATTTCAGTTGTTTACTATTCTTGGTCAGCTCTTAAGACCTTTCAGGAGCATTTTGATTTTCATGGCCTCATCCAACAAAAGCAGGATATTTTACAGAAAGTCCTGGTCCACTTTTTGGCTTGCTTTTGTGTTTATGTTTTTGGTGTTTTCACATCGGGCGGTACATTAGGCTACCTATTGCATACTCCCTCATTCATGCATGCATTCATTCAAACAATATTGACTGAGTTGAGACATTTAATTAACACTCAATAAATGATGTTTAGATGAATGAATGTGGTTTCTATCAAAGTAAGTGTAAGTACTGAGAAAAATTACAGAATGTATGATCCCGGCCTCACAAAAGCTAATAACTGTGTTGAGGATATAACATATGCTGATGAAATAAGTAATATATCATATTGGACAGCGTCTAAGTTCAAAAATGAGTTTTTATAAATAATCAGAGCCTAAGGAGCACAAAGAAGGGACAGTTCATTATGGGTTGAATCTATCAATAAATGTACATTTCAGATGAGATTTGAGATTGACCTCAAAGAAGAGGACTTAGATATATGAACAGAGAACAAAAAAGGCATGGTGATAGCATGTGCATAGATAGTGTGGCCAATATTTATGTTCTTCATTAAAGATAGTCAGAGATAACCCAAATGTAACTGTTTTCATGGGTCCATTCTCAGTATCCAAAGAAAACGGCAAATCCTATCTTAGTAAAACTAATGAAAAACACAGTCTTTAACAAAGAGATTGTGAAGGAAAGGGGGAGAGAAAGGCTTGCATCCCACACCACACAACAAAACTTACTGAATTATTTGTTTAATTGTCTCCCTCTGAAAATTTCCTCTCCCTCTCTCTGTACGTGTCTCTTCTCCCACATCTGGCCACACTCTACCAGCCATCTTTCCAGATCTTTCCAGAACTCTCCATCCTAGTTTCATTAGGCCACAATTTAAACATCTCACAGGTCTCCAGGATACATCCCCATCACTTATTCCACAAAGACAAACAAAGGACACTTCTCAGGATCACGTTTCTTTGAAGGAGGAGGTCATGAGGAGTGATTATAGATAATATAAGGTGGAGAGCAGTGACTTAAAATACCATTTTTCAGCTTAGAATGTGAATACAGGGAACTTTGGGAAACTAGAAAATCTAGAAAGGATTCACTGATAATTATTTACGTTCAATGAATAAAATAAAATGTAATAATACGGCTAAACTCTGACAGATTCACTTTTTCAAAAGTTGCTTTCACACACTTTCACTATTGGGATGTTTGATAAACACACCTTTCCTTCTTTACTTTCTTCTTTCTTTGCAGATACTGGCTCCAAACTTTCAAACAATAAGAACCTTCCCATAAGTCCCTTGCCAGGCAAGATTAAGGTATAACAATCCAAACAAAGTTTTGAAGAAGATAACTGCTTGAAAGCACAGGAAAAGAGCTGGGTTTCTCTTATTCAACAGTCACATAATGAGTAATGTGCGAATTGGTTTAAAAAGTCTCTCTGCATGAGGGGCTAAGGTTAAGATTAGAACTTCTGAGGCCAGAAGAGCAAAATGACTACAACAATCCACATATTTTCAAGAGCTGCCCTTTGGATGTGAGGGATTGATTTTTCCCACTATTTTTTTCAGCAACCCAACTGGTGTCTTTATTAAACGACATAAGGGAATACAGTGTGGCCAAGGAGGCTTAGATTTCCTTAGCCCCAAGTCAGATATTCTCCAGTGACTGTCCACTCAAATGAAAAAGAGAGATTTACAAGAGGAAACTGGATACAACTGAGTGTACTTTAATTTTACCTGAATTATTTGTTTTGTTTTCAATTCTCCGCTGAAGTGCCTACATTAATATATTTTTAAGAACATTTCCTTAAGTTGAAGTATTCATTCAGTATATTCATTTACTATAATTTAGAAAAGCCAAACGATTTAGGCAAATTCATTTCTATATGGCCACAGCAGTGTATTGTGAACTAAATGACACCTGGCAGTTCTTTACTCAGATACTAACTCAATTAGAAGGCAGAACAAGGATACCTACCCATTCAGGGAAGGAAAGGTCACTTAGCCTCTGTAGCTCCCTTAGGTCTCTTATCATCACAGTAACAAACTGAAGACTAAAAACCATATGATCATCTCAATAGATGAAGAAAAAGCTTTTGAAAAAAATTCAATATCCATTCATGGTAAAAACTCTCCAGAAAGTGGGCATAGAGGGAACACAGCTCAACATAATAAAGGCCATATATGACAAGCTCATAGCTAACATACTCAATGGTGAAAAGCTGAAAGCATTTCCCCTAAGATCAGGAACAAGACAAGGATGCCCACTCTCACCACTTTTATTGAAGGTACTTTTGGAAGTCCTAGCCACAGCAATCAGACAAGAAAAGTCAATAAATAAAAGGACTCCAAAATGGAAAGGAAAAAGTAAAACTGTCACTGTTTGCAGATGGCATGATACATAGAAAATCTGAAAGACACCATCAAAAAATTATTAGAGCTCAAAAATGAACTTGGTAAATTTGCAGGATACAAAATTTATATCTAGAAATCTACTGTATTTCTATACACTAACAGTGAACTATCAGAAAGAGAAATTAAGGAAACAATCCCATTTACAATCGCGTAAAAAAGAATAAAATACAGAAGAATAAATCTGCCTAAGGAGGTAAAAGACCTGTACCCAGGGAACTATGTGACACTGATACAAGAAATTAAAGATGACACAAACAGCTGGAAAGATATACCATGGTCACAGATTGGAAGAATTAATATTGTTAAAGTGACCATCATACCCAAGGAAATCGACGGATTCAATGAAGTCTGTATCAACATATCAAGGGCATTTTCCACAGACCTAGAACAAATAATTTTAAAGTTTGTATGGAAACACAAAAGATCCCGAATAGTTAAAACAGTCTTGAGAAAGAAGAACACAACTGGAGGAATCATGCTCCCTGGCTTCAGACTGTGCTACAAACCTACAGTAATCAAAACAGTATGGTACTGGCACAAAAACATCGATCACTGGAACAGAATAGAGAGCCCAGAAAGAAACCCATGCACTTATGGTCAATGAATCTATGACAAAGGAGGCAAGAATATGCAGTGGAGAAATGTCTGGGCTTCATTAGGGATGGTTTCATCAATTAATTTGTTTTCTTAAATGGACCATACTTTTCCATGTCTTTGTATACCTTGTGATTTTTTTGGTTGAAAATTTGTCTTTCAATAGTATAATGTGGTATCTATGGAAATCAGATTCTCCCACTTTCCCAGGGTTTCCTGGGCTTTTGATTGTTGGAGGCTGTAGTAGTCTGTTTGTTTAGGGACCTTTCCAAACTATTTTTGCAATGACTGTTTTCCTTATCGTATGTACGCACTGAAGTCTCTGTTCCTTTAGTTCATGTTTAGCTAATGTTTTGACAGAGATTTCCTTGAATTCCTGCACCTAAAACAAACAAAAATAAATACACACAAGCACATCCACATGCACACTCAAAACCACACACCTCTGCCCATTGTGCAGATTGCTGGATCACTCCTTCAACATTTAGCTGACCTGCATTGAGTTCAGGGCTCAGCCCATGGTAAAAGCTTAGAGACTCCTCTGGTGTTTTCAGAACATGCATCTTATCTCGAGTATGCATGTGGCTTTCCTAATTTCTCTGGACACATGTGTACTTTTTGTAGGTTCTAATTTCCCAAAGAATCTCCCCCAACTTTGGCTCCTGCATCTTCTGTGGTCTGTTGTATTTCAATGCACAGTCTTCTGCCCCAGGCATCTGTGCTTTGTTGGTTCACCTTGCACTTTTTTTGAGCAATGACCACTGCTTTTCCAGACTGTGTTCCAAGTTAGCTAAGACAGAGATAAGCATCTTGTGTCAGTCCTTCAGGTAGCGCCCAGAACAGATAGGTTAGAACAAATACACATAATAATCTGAGAGTACGGTCTCTTCTGCTCCCTCCTGAAGCAGGATTGAGGGTCCCATACTAGGAATGGTCTGCTGCTACTTTAAGACTATCACTGCATTAAGACTCCACCACTTTAAGACCATCACTACACTAACAGTGGATGGGACAAGGGCAAGTAAAAATGCCACAAAGCTTTCCTGCCATTTTCAAATTGCCTCTTCCCTGGTTCACTATGTGTTTGGTTGCTATAAATCTTTGGCTGATTTCAGGACTAAGAGAAACTCAAAGAACCCCACAGCAAAAAACAGTATAATCAAACTCTCAGAAGCCAAATGACACAGAAAGAATCTTTTCTCCCAAAGGAGAAAGAAAAAAGAAATTTGTTACAAAGCAGGGATCCTCAAAAAGATTAGAGCTAATTTCCTATATGAAACCACGGAAGCAAGAGGCCAGACATATTTAAAGTGCTGAAAGAAAAAAGAATTGTCCACCAAGAATTCTATATTTGGCCAAAATGGTTTCAAAACTTAGGGAGAAATTAACGCATTCCCAGATGAACAAAGGCTGAGGGCATTTATTTTACAACTTCCTACCATTGCCCTATGAGAAATGCTAAATTGAACCTTCAGGTTGAAATGAAAGGACACTAGACAGCATCTCGAAGCTGTAGAAAGAAATAGAAATCTCCAGTAAAGATAAATACATGGGCAAATACTAAAGCCAGTATTGTGTTATTGGCTTGTAGCTCTACTTTTTATTTCTTACATGATTGAAAAAAACAAATGTATAAAATAATCATAAATCCATGTTTTTGGGCTCACAAAGTATAAAGCTGTAATTTGTGACAATAATAATGTAAAGAGGAGGAACGGAACTGTAGAGGAACAGAGTTTCTGTGTGCTACTGAAGTTGGTTTCAACTGAAATTATATTGTTTTAACTTTAGAATGGTAAATGTCATCTTCTTGATAACCACAAAGAAAATATCAATAGACTATATGCAAAAAGAAATGAAAAGGGAATCAAGAGTTCACCACAAGAAAATCGGCTAAGCACAGAAGTCAGTAATGGAGTAAATGAGGGGCAAAAAATGCATAAGTCATACAGAAAACAAGCAGGAAATAGACAGAATTAAGTTCTTCCTCATCAGTAATTTTTGAAAAAGTAAGTGGATTAAGCTCTCCAATAAAAAGATAAACATTGGCAGAATGGACTTTAAAAACAACCATAATCCAAGTATATGCTGTCCGCAAAAAACTCACTTGATTTCAAAAGACACAAGTTGCTTGAAAGTTAAAGCATAGAATAAAATATCCCATGCAAATAGTAACAAAAAAGAAGGAAAGAGAGACAGAAAAAGAAAGGAAGGAAGGAAGGAAGATAGATCTGGGATGGCTATGTTACTATCACACAAAATAAACTTTAAATCAAAAACTATCACAAGAGGAAAAGGAGGCCACTATATGTTGATAACAAGTTCAATCTATCAAGAAGATAGAACACCTGTAAACATATATGTACCAAACAACCCCCAAATATGTGAAGCAAACATTGACAGAATTGAAGGAAGAAATAGATAGTTCTAAAATAATAGTTGGAGATCAATACCTTGCTTTCAATAATGGAAAACACATCTAGACAGAAGATCAGTAGAGAGGTAGGGGGACTGAATAACACATTTAACCAACTAAACCTAACAGCCGTATATAGATCACTCCACTCAACAACAGCAGAATACACATTTTTCTCAAGTACACATGGAACACTCTCCGGGAAAGACCATATGTTAGGCCACAATACAAGTACCAATACATTTTTAAGAAATTGAAATCATACAAAGTATCTTCTTTAGCCACAGTGAAATGAAGGTAGAAATCAATAACAGAACCATTGATAGCCATTTCCCATCATGCCTGCCACACATGATATAAAGCAATGAAGGGAAAAACATAATTTCCCACTTAGAAAAGTGGGAAAGAGGACATACCATTGACACAGAGTGTGTGCTGTTTCCCATTGTCAGGGACAGAAATAAATTAGCATCATTTATTCATTAGTGTGTTAATTTCTTGGTCAATCATTGGGCAGCCAGTGTTTCTGCCTGATGGGAAGATTTCCTATACTCAGTGTTGGGTGGAGCCAACCTTGAAAGGGACACTTTAAAGGATTATACTGTGATGGGCTTCGCAGTATCCTTCCTCCTATGCCAGTATTTAGGCTGGGGTATTTCCATGGAGTGTGTACAATCGTAGGCCCCAGTTCACCAGAATTTAGTTTGACTCGTTCTGTTAATACATTCCCTCAGTACTTTGTCTTTTGTATCCTTTTGCATTTACTTCATTCTTTATTATCACTGCGAAACAACTTTGTTTCCTGTTCAGATGCCAAAAAGTGGATATCAATACGTCCTGAGTTTTACACATCACAGATCAGTTTTGGATATCAGGGACAGAGACAACAGCTATTTCCAATGACTTTGAGACATACTTTGAACATGTGATTAACATGTTGAGTGTTGAAATGTGTGTTGAGCTCATTATACGTGCTCTAAAAGGTTTCAAACTGCAAATATTTAAAAATCTCTATCTTTGAATAGTTTTCCTGTGCTGTCCCTTTGTGTCAGACTGTTAATGTGCAGTCTGGCACCTTCAGATAATGTGGTAACCAATTATTTACATGTTGTTTTACCCACAGAGAATCTTTTTTTTTTAATAAATTTATTTATTATTTATTTTTGACCGTGTTGGGTCTTTGTTGCTGCACACAGGCTGTCTTTAGTTGGGGCGAGCGGGGGCTACTCTTCATTGTGGTGTGCGGGCTCCTCATTGCTGTGGCTTCTCTTGTTGCGGAGCACGGGCTCTAGGCGCTGGGGCTTCAGTAGTTGTGGCACGCGGGCTTCAGTAGTTGTGGTTCATGGGCCCTAGAGCACAGGCTCAGTAGTTGTGGCACACGGGCTTATTTGCTCCATGGCATGTGGGATCTTCCTGGACCAGGGCTTGAACCCATGTCCCCTGCACTGGCAGGCGGATTCCCAACCACTGTGCCACCAGGGAAGTCCCCACACAGAGAATCTTAAGGTCAAAGCATACAACTCGATTAACTACACTTCCTCCTGTTCACATTTCCCTCATCTTTTCTTCATCTTCTGTCTATGTTTCCTTGGCCCTGTTTATATTAAGTGCTTTTGCCATTATATTTGATTGTATGTATTCCGGTGAGTTACCACAATGCTTTATGAGACACGCTAGGATATAAATGCATTTAAGTAATATATATATATATATATATATATATATATATATATATATATATATACACACACACACATATATGTAGTTTGCTTGAGTGCAGTGTTTTTTGTTTTCTGTACTGAATTCATTAGCATGGGTCGGTATAATATTTAGCATAGGTCGATATGTAATTTGTAAACTAATAAAGTCTTAAAAGTGAGGAAATAAGTCTTTCAAATTTAATTATTTATTTTAAAGAGCAGAATAGCATACATAAACAGGTGCCTAATGAAAACTTGTATTCTAATTTGGAACTCTCATGAACACCTAGTTTTCTGTTCTTCTAATGGTATGATCGTAGGCCAGTTGATTATTTTTATTTTTATGGCTTTAACTTTAGAATAATGAAATATTTGTAAATTTTAAAAAGTATTTTTCTTTATTTGATGGGGGTGGGATACTGGAGAAATGAAAGGTCAAACACCTATTGAGGAATCCATACTTGTCTATATAGTGTGTACTTTTATTTCAATAACTGATTTAAAATTCCTAAAAGGATGCTATAATAAGTTATTATGCCATTTTACAGACTGGATTAAGTGAATTTCAGGGAGGTATGAAACTTGCCTAAGGCTATCCAGCTGCCAAGTGGTAGAAGTGAGAATTAAATCCAGGTATACCTATCGCCAAAGTTTCTGCTTATCTCTTTACATCATCCACTTTTAATAGCCAATGCTTTTCTGCTTACAAATATGACTGAGGTTTCCAGACAGTCAACATTGCTTTTTAATCAGATAGAAAAATTACTGTTGCTTCTCTAAAGACATATGCCTTTTCCATTAAGTGACTTTAGTTGTTCAGATAATACTTCCAGACAGTAGTCATCATACAGTTGGAGACTAAGAACAGAACTCAGGGATGTGTCTAGCACTCAGTAAAGACCAACTGGGCTCACTGATGGTACTTACGGTCATTTCCTCTAGACTAACATAATCTTATTAATAAGACCCTAATAATTCACAGTACTGCCCTTGCCTGATTGTTTGTTCTTCTCCCTCTATCACTCTCTCTTTCCCCATATGATTATTACTTTTGACAATTTTTGGTGAATTAAATTCAGGGATTAGTATTCAGGAGCGCTAGTCACAAAAGCAGAGAATCTTAGCTGACACCAAAGGAAGAAAATAGAGAAAAAGTATAAATTATATGAATACACACATATCACACATGTATCAACTATATGTTGCACTTCTCCAAAATCTATTCGGTATCTGCACATTTATTGTATCTTAGCAGTAAGACAAGAAATGAGCGTAACGCTCTGTTTACAAGATACAGAAAATAGACCCAAATATGGAAATTACTAGCGATGAGAATGGGGAAGAAAGACTACAACAAGGAATGTAGATGATATTTTTGTTTCTTAGCTATGATGCCAAATATTGAACTTTCAACTTGAGACAAGGAGGCCATAAAACGTTGTATTAGTTTCCTAGAGCTGCCATGACAAAGTCCCAGAGACTGAGGAGGTTAAACAACAGAAATTTACTCACTCACAGGTGTAGAGGCTAGAAATCTGAGATAAGGTGTCAACAGGATTGATTTCTTCTGAGGTATCTCTTCTTGGTTTGTAGATGCCATGTTTTCCTTTGGTCTTCACATGGTCTTCTCTCTGTGCATGTCTGTGTCCTAATATTTTCTTTTTATAAGGACACCAGTCATATTGAATTAGAGCCCACCCATTTGACCTCATTTGACCTCAGTTACCTATTTAAGGACCTTATCTCCAAATACAGTCAGATTACGAGGTATTGGGGGTTAAGACTTCCACATATTAACCTGAGCAGGACACAGTTCAGGTGATAATAGAAGATAAGAGTAATTTAAGCAAGTAAGTAACTATTGTTTACAGTGAGTTGCTTAAGGATATGTATTTACTCAAGAAAAACAAAAAGAAATTACATAACCCTCTGTGTTATACAAAGATATTAAATTAATCATCATAACATCCTGTGAGGTGGGCATTAAATTAGACTAAGCAAGAGTAAGCAACTTGTCCAGAATTGTATAGTTGGTACTTTCCAGAATTTAAACCAGGTATTTTCCCAGTTCCATTCTATTTTATATATTCATTTCATTATTTGAAGTGAATTTTGAGTCTTCATTTTGCTTAGTTCCTGAAGTTATATGGGGATAGAATGGAGTTGGATATTTTCAGTGACATTCACACATGGGGAAGGAAATTGAGTCCAGAAGCTTCAGCAATGTTTCCATGGAGAACGCTAACAACAGAACCAGAAACACCGTTATCCTTTTGGTTCAGTGATCTTTCCTATAGCACTACAAGAATCAATTTTAAGAAGCCCCATGTTTTCCAAACTTTCACCAATGGGCTCTGTAGGGTCCTCTAACAATATCTAAGAGACTAACTACTTTCACATTCCAAGCCACTTAAGATAAGGAGTTCTGATTGTTCTCTGTGAGGAAATCAAGTGACAGTCATAGCTGGTAATTTAGGATCGTTTCTTCAGGGCCCAGGCAAAACCTAATACACAAGTGATAACCATTGTTAAGTGCATCTTTGACAAGGATTCATCAAGTATCAAAGAGGTCTATAAATTGGGAGAAATTATGATCAAAGACAAACATAGACCACAGATATTTAAGTAATGCTCAATTATTTATGAGTTTAACTTTGGTTAACCTCATTTTCCTTCTTCTAGACAATTTCCAATTCATCTCCACAAAGAGACCAGAATACTTACCTTCCAAAACAAGATTTATTGTGTTCCTTTAATTCAAAGCATACAGTGACTTCTACATTCACTCCACCAAGTTTTGCTAGGAGAGAAAAGGAGACATTATATTTTGTCTTGAATTACATATGCCACCATACTTGACTTAGCTCATCCTACTGGAAGCACTTTGACGGCAGATTCTACAGTCTTGTCTTACATCCTCTACGGAATCAAGCCAAGGGAATCACACATAGTTACAGCTGGAAAAACGTTTGTTCTGGGTTGATACTTTTAGCCTTTACCACCAAGACTTTATCACCAAGATCTATCTTGACAGTCTCTAAACAGGAGACCTTCTTGCCTTCCGTTTTCATATTGACAAGGAAGGTAAAGGGAAGAACTGAGAAGTACCCAAAGTCAGCTAGCAGCCAGCACAGATAAATCATCTGTGGAGATATTGTTTTTTTCAAAAGATATAAACATAAGAGGAAGTCCTAGTGTTTGAAACAATTGTGCATAATAAAAAATTCCATGAAAACCTAGAAATCCAGATGCAGATCAGTAACATATTGGCTAAATAAGCTGTTATGTTCATGCAATGGACAAGTGTACAGACATTAAGAAGAACGAGATACTCTTTTCTATGAGATTCTCTTTTCACTGAACTCATCAGTGCTGCAAAAAAAATGTTACATAATACTTTTTCTTTAACATGATATCAGGCATCCTCATCTTGTCCTGCATTTATTGCCAGTGTTACTAAAGTTTATCATTTACCTCTTTCTCTTGTAGACATATAATTTCTTCTTATTTTGGAAGCATTCATCAATCCCTATTTTACTCTTTCTTTTAAATTACAAATGAATATTGAATTTTATAAACTATCTTTTGCGGGATATTTCAAGTGATTGTATAGTATTGCTCTCCTTGGACCTTGTTATATGGTAAATTATATTTTGTTATTTTATATATGCTATTTATTATATATCGTATTATGTTTACTAATTACATTTATTATATTATAATTACATTATAATTGAGGTAGCATTTTGTTTTAGATAGACAAAACAACCAGTGGAATAGGAAGCATCTTAAAATTAGATGCAAGAGCATAAGGGAATTGAGTTTAAAATAAAATTCACATTTTGGATCAGTAGCAAAAATTATTCAACAAAAGTGGGAAAATATGGCTATCATTACTAAATTCTAGATACAGCAAGTAGTTAAAAGTTAAAAAATAATGAAACTGTAAAAGTATCAGAAACCTGGGAGACATGAAATAAAGTATTCATGAGGAATACCTTTCTCAGATACAAAGAAAAAAAGGATACATTTAATTATATAAGAAATAAAATTTGCCTCATGGCAAAATGCACTACAAAGGTCAGAAAACAAGCAAAAGAAATTGGGAAATATATTAAGAAATGGATATGCTTTCTTTACAACTTTTGAGGAAGCACATGTTTCTTTTTCCTTTAACCTGTTATGGGGGTATTAATCTATAATGTAAGTGCATGGTTCCTTTCCTTTAACCTGTAATGTGAGACTTAATCTATATGGTAAGTGCATGGTTCCTTTCCTTTCATCTGTAATGTGAGTGTCAACATGGGGCACTGTTTCCAAGCACAGACTTTGGATGTTCCTGTACTGGTCCCATCACTGACCATCCACAAAAACTTACAAATGTTGCTTCACTTTCCTGGGGGTTAGAGTCTTAGCTAAGAAATGGAAGCAAAATAGAACTTTCCCGCAGGGATGATAGAAGGTTTAAAGGAGTAAATATGTAAGTGACTTAGCACAGTGCCTAGTACAAGAGAGATCAGTATAAGTACTTGTCATTTTTTAAAGAGACAGATGAAAGAAATAAAATGTGGTGTTTTCAATCTATTGATATATATCCTTGACATTAAACTACCTTTTCATTCATTGGATTACCTAACTTGCTCATGCTTCTTCTTACTCTAGTGAACTTGGGTAGCTAATATCATAGTTTAAAATTTTTGCTTTTATATTTACAAGTAAATTTGACCTGTAAATTTCTTTTTCCTTACAGTCCTAATCTATTTTCAGTACTAGGATTATATAGACTTCATAAGATGAATAAAGGAGCATTCTTCCTTCGCTATCTCTAGAAGTTTTTCCTTGTTCATATTGATGTTATCTGTTTAATAGAAGTTCCATAGAATTCACCTCCCAAATGATCTGGCTGGGTCTGGTATTTTCTTGGTGAAAGATTGTAAACTATTGACATAATTCCTTTACTGGTGAAAGAGCTCCAGCTATAAATTTCCTCTTGTGTCAGTTTTGGTAAACTTTAGGAGCTAGGAAATTGTCCACTTTACAGAAATGTTCAAATTTACTGGCATTTCATATATTCTCTGCTCTAACATTGTCCTGATTCTTTCTGTATATTATTTACTTATGTTTTTGTTTTGCTTAATCAAAGTGTGTTTTTTAAATCTTTTCAAAGAATATTCTTTTGACTTACTAAATCACTTCAATTTTATACTTTTTTCTGTTTTATTAAGTTCTGCTCATATATTTATTATCTATTTTTCTATGTTCTCAGGGTTTATTGTTTTATTCTTCTGATGTCAATTAAAACACTTGGTTATTAATTTTAAGAAATCTTTTTAGTTATAAATAGTTGAACTTTTTGAAGATTCCAGATTAGTTGTAAGTATCTAAGGGTCAGCTCGTCCACACTGTTGCTAGCCTAAGGCTTAGTTCACCCTACCGCAATGTATATATTGACATTTTTTCCTCTCGACTTTCTGTGTTTTGCTACTTCTCACTTTTCTTTGGAGAGAAGCCCTTTGAAATAACCTTAACTTATTTTACAGCCAATAAGTCTTTAAAATAATGTGTATTTTTTAAAGATAAATCTACTTATATAATTAGGCAGAAAATCTGACCTGCCATATTTTTAAAAACAGCATAAATACACACTTCTCCATGATTAATCTGCTGTATTACACAACCTTCGAGTTTTTAGCTTTATCAATGACATGTACTTGAAAAATGTTTTAAAGATCCTACCCAGTCTTTTAAAACATCCTTGTTCCTTGTTTCAGTTGTAGTTTTATGTATATGTTCTGCCTTGCACCTGATTATTCCAACATCTGATGGATGGCCTTGGGAATATAATTCTGGTATTGATTGTTTTTTGCTGATTCTCTCCACTTCTAGCTGATTTCTTCATTATTGTGTAAATTTAGATCATGAGCTCATGTTTAGCTAAACTTTATCTGTGGGAATGCTATAGGCCTGTGTTGAAGGTCTACCTCTCCAGAAAGGGTTTAGTTCTGTGTTTGGAATACCACCGATTTGGGAGCATTTTAACTTAATTTCTTAGCTTCTGTTTGCAAGACCGCACATAAATTTGCAACCCAAACACTGGGAACACAGATCTGGGGTTCAGAATTCTCAAGATTTCCTACCTGTTTCCTACCCAGAGCAGAGGCCAAGAGAATTTGGTCTTAGTCTCCTTTTGCCAGCAGATATTTTTTTCTCCTGGCACACCCTTTCATTGAAGGTGAAGCTAGGGATAGATAGGTTTAGTTCTAACTTCCCATCTAGTAGGGATGGAGTCTTACCTCCTGCCTCTCACGTGGTCATGGCCATTTATAAACAAGTCTCTATGTCAGGTGTGTCATTAAACTATGGCCTGTATTACAAATCCAGACAGATGCCTATTTCTATGGCCTGTGAGCTATGAATAATTTTCACATTTTAACTGGTAACATTTTAAATGGTTACCTAAGTACCTAAATAATATCCTCAATTTTGCTCTTTGGTCTACAAAGCCTAAAATATTTGCCACTTGGCTCCATAAAAACAGGATTTCCAGCTTCTGTTCTAAGCTATCAAGATCTTCAATCCACTCCTAATATAGCTATAACTCTCATACATGTACCACCCTTCTTTCATGGGTCCTGGAAATTTCTACTGCATACTTCAAAAATCAACCACGCACTTAAAAATAAGTTGTGTACATTTAACCTAGCATACCTAACCGTTTTCCTTCAGGAGAGTTTTTCAAGTAATCTTGCCCACCGTATTCTTTAGAGCTTCATTGATAATGGCAAAAAATTAAAACAACTTAACATTCAACAAGTGGGAATTGTTCATAACAATTATAGAAGCACATACAGTAGAAAACTATAAACTCTTATTGAAACAGTGAGACATAACTAGTTTTATTCTTAGAGAACTATGTTTATTTAGGTCCCTTTTGTTTAAATAAGTATATTTCTGTGTATGTATGTATATAGTCATGTATTTATATACACATACATTATTTGTATGATATAGTTATATAAACAAATGAAATACATACCTATACACATACCTTTGATTTACATTTGTATACATACACAGGAATATAATTATATATATTATATAGTTATATACATTGAACTGAAAACTGGTAGTATACATATATATCGTGTATAAATGTGTGTCATCTATGTGCATGTGTAGAAAAGCAGGTTGAGAGATATGGAAGCATGAGTTAGACAGGGTTCACGATTATAAAAGTAGTTATGTGTAGGTAGTGAGGTTAAGGCCCATTTGATTGAAAATATTGCATATTTTTACATCAATTGTTAGGATGAACAGATTCCTATGTAAATAAAATTATAAATAGCTATACATACTTGTATGTGTAATGTATAATTAAAATATATATAGTTTTATAGATGTATTATATTTATATTACATAATATAATTGTCTTATACTAATACATTACGTATTGTGTTATATAGAATATATTAACTATAGTGTATTATATCAGATAATAATAATTATATATTTATAATATATATAAATATATATATTTATAATTTATATATTATGATTGTTTTATAATCAATATTACAGGATATATCATATTAATATTATGAACATATTAACCATATAAATACATTTCATTACCCATATATTTTGTATATAATATACGCTAGGCAAAAATATATATTAATATAATACATAATTGTTATACATTAATATAAATATTAGTATATTAAATTTATATATCAATATAATATTTAATATTGGTATATTTATGTTATATTTAATATATACATAGCTAATGCTCTTTAAAGCCATCTGCTACAAGTAGAATAAGACCAGGAGTATGGCCAAAGAAAATTCTAAAAATATTAGATTACTTATACTCATTTATATGTCCTTTTCCTGGAATCTGCATCTGGCTATTAGAGAGGACACACAGCAAAATCAACACAAAGTGCCCAGGAGGACATAGGATCCTTTATTTATTGGAACCTCAAAGGAAACACAGTGCTATCCAGTCCCCCATCAAAGAGCCAAGAGCAAACCTTGAAGCACCCAGTAAAAGCCCATTCAAACAAAAAAGCTTTCCCACTTAAACTGGAAAAAGTTAAGTTCCCAAGAGACCCCCTACACCAACCACCAAAGCTCATTTGGCAGTAAAAGCAAAATGTTCACCGAACAACAAGAAACCCAAAACAATAGTTGTTTTAGCACAAACAAAAAAAAAGCAGCTAATTAGTGTCTCTCCTGTTTGAAAGAAGGGGGTGGGAAGTGGGCAGAAGACCTGATAGGAAAGATAAAAAGAAAAGGAAAAGGAAAATAAGTTTCCAGTTTGACACTCAAGCTGTCTTCTGTATCCATTTTGTCAAGACCACCAAGTCAATGTGGAGGCTTTTTCCTCTTTCCCTTTTCTTTTCATGAGACTGATCACAACCAGCACTGCAGATTCCATCGAATTAAGGAATGCTGTTGCCTACATGTGTGAATGAGCTGTGAGTAAAGTACTGAAGTACAGGACACCTAAAGTGAAACGTCTTCATGAATGTCCATGTGGCTGAGCAGGAAGTTAACCTTTCATAGATGTGCTAAAGAAGAAGAATTGGCTTTTATTTTATTTACTTTTCCCTGCACTGTGTTGAATGACTATCATCTACAAGTTCAGGCTACTTTTTGCTGAGGATTAATGCACTGGGAGAGCTGAGAGAAAACTGAACAGTAGAGCTGTCTTTTTCTTGACCAGTTCACCTTACTTTCCCAAACTCTAAGTCTTTCCCTAATTCTTTCTCCTTTTTATTGTAGTAAAATGAACAGAACACAAAATTCACCATTTTGATCATTTTACAATTCACTGTACCATTCAGTGGAATTTAGTACTGTCCCAATGTTGTGCAACTATCACCGCTGTCCAGCTGAAAAACATTTTCATCACCCCAAGAGGAAACCTACACCCATTTTAAGGAGTCAGTCCCTATTTCCCTCTGTTCCAAACCCCTGGCAACCACTAATGTATAATAGTTGCCATATGTATGGATCTGCCACTGCTGGACATCTGGCATAAATGGAACCAAACCATATGTAGCCTTTCGTGCCTGATGAGAAGTTGTGCAGTGGTAGGAAAAACTAAAATGCGATGTACTGTATGATGTATGTTTTACTGAAGTGGCTTGGTCAGATTATAATGATTTATGATAAAATCATGTAAAGCAAGCATCACAATTCTCCAGGAATGGTCTGAAGAATGCTAATGTTAATTATGAATATGTGAATCCTAAATCTTTCATTTGTATTGACCTTATCTCATTAATTCTTCTCCCAACACTGCTATAACTAGAGTTGAGTTCTAAAATGTACCTTCCTCTTTTCCCATAGAAATTGTCCCACAATTTCAAAAAGTTCTCAAAGGTGAAAAAGTGCACACGACGTTTATCACGTTTGCAAATGCCAATGGAAATGCTAAGCTAACACTGTCCAAAATGCAATATTCTTCTGTGAGAGCACCCAACTTTAAACAAATACACATATTCTAAATACAGCTTAGATCTGTGACATGTTTTGGCCACTGAAGTATGAGCAGACATGTTGGCCTTAAATGAGCAGAAGAGGCCTTAAATGGGCTTGTGCGGTTGGGCTCACCTCTTATGTTTCAGTGAACTTTTAGAGAAGACAGGGCCTGGGAGCTGCGGCCTCACTGTTGGGCTCCAGACAAAGAGGTGTGTGACAGACCTCAAACTGACCCAAAACACGGAGCAAAACTAGCCATCTAGAGGTCTAAAAGAGAGCCACTGCAGCTAGCCCATAGGTCCAAGAGAAATAAATTCTTGTTTATGTAACTGACTTTGGTGTGATTTGTTCCAAAGCATTATCACAGCAAGAGCTGACTAACACAACATCCTCCAAATCATTGTTATGTAAATGGATGCTACCATGCCTACATTTAAGGCAACTGTGTACTCAAATTGTGAGAATTCTTGAACTCTTGGTGCCTCTCCAACACAATGTACATGGCTAAATTTCCACAAATAAGTTCACTAATATACCACAAAGATCTCTCTAAACTTTTATTAAATGTAATGCAAAGTTCTTTCTTTTCATTTTCTGCTTCTCCATAGTTAAAATGCTGTTTATCAATGTAAAACGGTTCTTGCCATTTGGCTTCTGTCGTTAGAGTCTTTCGAACTCTTTGGCTTTTCAGCTCCTAGGCTGTAACATTTGAATCAGCAAATGCCCCAAGGAGAAAAGCTGCACCAAGTGTCAAGCTTGCGTCTGTGTTTCCCTTCTCTCCACAACTTGGCCCACATGTCTTGGTGTCTCTCTAACGTTCAGACGCCAGTGAACAGAAGTTTTCCTACTCTATCCAGCTTTTCTAAAATTTCTTTAGACTTTGCCTGATCTTATGTTATTATTCAACTATCATCTCAATTACCCCTAGGAAGAAAATTTACAATTTTTAGAGAAAATGGAACCCTGGTACATTGTTGGTCGGAATGTAAACTGGTGCAGCCACTGTGGACAACAGTATGGAGGGTTCTCAAAAACTAAAAATAGAACTACCATATGACCTCGCAACTCCACTCCTGGGTATAAATCCAAAAAGAACAAAAACATGTGTTTTCAAAGACACGTATTTGAAAAGATACATGCACCCCAATGTTCAGAGCATCAGTATTTACAATTACCAAGATAGGAAGCAACCTAAGTGTCAGCAACTGATGACTGGATAAAGAAGATGCGGTACCTATAACCAATGGCATACTACTCAGCCTTAAAAAAGAAAGAAATGTTGCCATTTGCGGCAACATAGATGGACTTGGAGGACATTGTGGTAAGTGAAATAAGTCAAACAAAAACAAACACTGTAGGATATCACCTATATATGGAATCTAAAAAATACAGCAATCTACCGAATATAACAAAAAGAAGGGGAGACACAGATATAGAGAACAAACTAATGGTTGCCAGTGCGGAGGGGGAGGAGGGGGCAATACGGGGTGGGGAAGTGAGAGATGTAAACTACTGGGTGTACGATAGGCTCAAAGATGTATTATAGGGGCTTCCCTGGTGGCGCAGTGGTTGAGAGTCTGCCTGCCGATGCAGGGGACACGGGTTCGAGCCCTGGTCTGGGAGGATCCCACATGCCACGGAGCAACTGGACCCGTGAGCCACAACTACTGAGCCTGTGCATCTAGAGCCTGTGCTCCACAACGAGAGGGCGCGATGGTGAGAGGCCCATGCACCGCGATGAAGAGTGGCCCCCACTCGCCGCAACTGGAGAAAGCCCTTGCACAGAAACGAAGACCCAACACAGCTAAAAATAAATAAATAAATGTATATTAAAAAAGATGTATTGTACAACACAGGGAATATAGCCAATATCTTGTAATAACAGTAAATGTAAAGTGACCTTTAGAAAGTATATAAAAATTTTTTAAAACAGAAATCATACTGAAAATTGGAAACAATTTAAATGTCCATCAACAGGAAAAAACACATATAAATTATTGTACTTCCCTACATGGGAATCCTACATAGTGAGGAAAGTACATGAACTAGACAGATCTTTACGTGTCAGCATGGATGAACCTAGCAAAGATAACACTAAAAAAAGCAAGTAAGAAGAGAAAACATAGTAGAATACTATATGAGGTTTAAGAATACTTAAAAATGTAGCCTAAATAGAAAGACATCCATGCAGTGATGGAGACCAAGTTCAGAAGAGTGGTTACCCAGGGTCAGCTGGGGAGTGGCTGTGTTTGGGAAAGTGGTCACAGCAGGCTCTTCAACAGGAATGGTAATGTTTCAGTTCACACGCTGGCTGGAGGACGGAGGAGTGTCTGCGATATTATAATGTGAGCATGCTGCATGTGAAAGCCATTGCTGACCACATCTAGGGGATCTGATACGCGGGAGCTGGTAGTGGGTGGAGGCATCCAGAAGGTGGTGGTAGAAGAGGAACGTTGTATGCATAACACCTAAGGCCTGACCAGAGAACGACCGCTGTTCTAGAAACTGGACACAAATCCAACTTCTACGACCAATGTTAAAAGACAAACTGAGGCATATTTAAAATAAGACTTTACGTGAGCAAAAATAGATTCAATTCAGGCACCACCAAAGTGGAAATGGTGAGGAGCACTCCAGCCACAGGAGCTGCAGAGATGTTTATTTTAAAAGGGCAGAAGCAAAGCAAGGAAATGACTGACCTGTTATAACTTTAAAGCCTAGTTGGTGGTTTGTGACTCGTTGTCCTCAGCAGTGTTCGCCACCCTGAGGCGTTGACAGGCTTAGATTTTTGTTGGTTTACATAGGCGGCCGCATCACTAGAGCCACCACAGGCTAACGGCCTCCTTGCAGGGTTAATTTACTAACACCAGTTGTCTGAGTCCTTACTCTTACTCAGTCACTTCACTTCCTACGCCTCAGTTTCTCTTCTGGAAAGTGGATATTCAGTAGTAAATTCTCTGTGGAGTTGTCAGTACCAAACAAAGTGATTATTAGTAACCACGATCATGTCCTGAATGCATGGAACACGTCACCATTTGCCAACTACCGTGTCAAGTTAGCAGAAACTACAGAAATTAAGAGCTCTCCGCATAAATTCACACACCCGTGCACCAGGTAAGGGACCACAGGCAGACGTTCACTCAGCCTTTCGTGTGTCCCTCACGGAGTGCACGCTCTCTCCTGGGTGGGGGGAGCACAGACACTTACGGGAGTTTACTTTTAAAATGCGTCGATACAACCAGGTCTCAGTTTTGTTTGGATGAGTCAGCAAACGCTTTTTGGAAAGCCCAAAGTCTCCACACCTCGTACGTTTCGGGCTGCCTGAGTCTCAGAGCTCAAGCCCCTACTCTTCAGGACGCGTCACCATGGGAGACAGGGCTGCGTGCGGACGCACGGCGAGCGTGCTGACGTCCTCGAGCCCCGCCCCAACGGTCCCGCCCGCTGACGTAAACCCCAGCCCCGCGGCGTGGAGGCCCTAGATGCCTGCGCCAACACCAGGCCACGCGGGGTCTCCGGAGCGCGGCATGCGGGGGTTGGCGTAACTGGGGCCCGTGGCCCTGTGTCTTCTGGCTGCGACGCCGGTCCTGCGCACGCTGCGGGGCCGCAGCCGCCGGGTGGTGGGCGCCCGAGGGGCCGGGGCCCCCAGGCGGGTGTGGCCATCGTGTCCGCAGCCAGCGTTCCCGAGGCCGTGCTCGGGCCATGATCACCCGGTGAAGCTGCGCCGGGGCAGCGCGGCCGACTTCTTTCCGCGCTCTGAGGACCTGTGCGCGCTGCAGGACTTGGTGCCTCTGCCCTCCGTGCGCGCTTCCCTGCGGGACGCCCCGCTGGACTTAAGGCCGACCGCCTCCGCGGGGTGCACTGGGCGCCGCTCCTTGAGCACCCGCTGCCCCTGATCTGTATCCAGAGCTTCTTCCAGCCACGGCTTGTCGAGACAGGTTTGTACTTCCCGCTTCCAGGGCCCCTCGTGTTGGCGCTGAGAAGCGGGGTTTTCGATGGTGCAAGGTGGAGGGTGGGCACTAGAACCAGTGCCCAGTGCCCGGGTGTGCGTGCACTAGACCGGGCATGCGGCCTAGGACTCTTGCCAGCTCGGTGACCCCGGCCGAGTGCCTTAAGGCTTCTAGGTCTCAGTGCTCTCTTCTGTAGCGTGGGCTTAACAGGTCCCAGTCTCTGTGGTGGTTACAAGGATGCACTGTGTTAATGCTTCTAGACTCTACAAAGTAGAACACTTAGCACAGTTTGGAGCATCGTTAATTGTTGCACAGATGTTACCTGGTCTGTTGAATGACTTTGCCTGGTACACACCAAAGCGATTAGGGAATGGATATATCCCAGCTTCATTTCCTTTCCATTAAAACAGGGTTCAGGAAAAAATTTTTTTTTTCAATAATCGTATCATATAGTGCAAAGATCACCGGTGTGAAGGCAGCTTAGGGTTTGAATTCCAGGGCTTATGCTGTCTGTGGCCTGGGCAGGTTTCTTTTGGACTACAATCCCCACACTTGTAAAATGACATTAATAACCACTCTTTCTGTGGGTTCTTAGAATTAATTAAGCAGGTTATGTGTGTAAAGTAGCCTGGCACTTGAATGAGTTGTCAGAACCAAGAGCTGCTGGAGACAATGCTTCTGCCCTAGGTAATCTCCCCTTCTACTGGGCGGCAGGTAAACACAAGCACAGTAGTCAGTGCTCTGGAAGAAGTGAGTTCTGGTGCTACAGAGCATAGAATCTTTTTTTAAAATTTAATTATTATTTTATATTGGAGGTTATTTGATGTACAATATTGTGTTAGTTTCAGGTGTACAGCAAAGTGGTTTAGTTATTCATATATCCATTCTTTCTCAGATTCTTTTCCCGTACAGTTTGTTCCAGGCTATGGAGTAGAGTTCCCTGTGCTATGCAGTAGGTCCTTGTTGATTATCTGTTTTATATAGAGTCGTGTGTATATGTTAATCCCAAACTCCTAATGTATCCCCCCCACCTTTCCCCTTTGCAGAGCACAGAATCTTGGAAGGGAAAGTTCAGGGTAGGCTTCTTGGAGGAGGTGCCATCCTTTCTAAGGATATGTAGAAGCTCCTGGGGTGGCAGGAGAGAGCAGTGTGTGTTGAAGTTTGAGAAATATAAGAAAATATGGCAAAACTAATGTACAGGACTGGAACTCAGGGTTTGGGAAAGAAATGAGAGTTGATACTGGAAACTCAGTGGGGCCCAAGAGAAGGAGGTCTTGTTTGTCCTGTCAGAAGTTTGGGTGTTTATCCTGAAGGCTGTGGGAAACACCAAAGAAGAGTGAGATGGACTTGTGGTTTAGAGGCTCACTCGGACCTCCATGTGGAAGGCAGTTGATTTGGTGCAGGCTGAGTTGTAATCTGAGGGTCCCACTTAAGTTATAAAAGGTGGGACTGGATTTTGCAGATCTGAGAGAGAATGGGTGAGGCCTGGTGACCAGTTAGAAAAGGGAGGGCAGCAAGCGTGGGTGACAGTTTGCAGCTGCATCTTTTTGAGAGATACAGAGCACAGTAGGAAGGGATTGGGGGTGGGGAGAGGATCTTACTTCATCTTCAGTGCTTTAGAGGGGCCTGGTAGACAGGTCTGGACCCAAGGTACAGATCTGGGCTTTTTGGGAGGACAGGTGTTTGAAGGCATGGTTAGAGACTTAGGTTACCCACAAGAAGATCCAAAGAATCATAGGTCTGAGAGATTTTTAAGTGGGTATATTTGAGGATGTTTATAAGCTGTGAGAAAGTAACCAGCAGAGTAAGGGTATGAAGATGTAGGAGAGGAAATGATTGTTCATTTGTTTTCAAAAAGCTGAATACTCATCGTGTGCCTGGACCTTTTCCAGGATCTGGGGTTCACACCATCTGTTATCTCTTCTGCAAGGATAGTTCAACTCATCCCCTGGTGAAGAGAAGTCAGATTATTCTTTGCATCCCATTCAGGTATAAGAACTGTTCTGTACCTCTGAAGGGACTTTACTTAACCAGAGTAATAAGTTAGAAATCAAAAGAAATTAGAGCTGGAAGGGACCTTAAAGGCCACTGTACTTAATTTTGCCTAATATTTTACATTGAATGTAAGAAAAATGTATTGTAGAGCCCATTCTCTTCAGAGTTCCTTCACTGAACTTTCTTTATGTCTTGCATCCAGTGGGTCTGTCTTGTAAATTTTGGCCCCCTCCTAAATTTGCTTCTTCATCCATATTACATTTGGCCCAGACTATGGCAGAAACTCCTGGGTGGTTCACGGCCCCTGGATTCAGTTCCTCTAAGTTCATCCGCCTGCTCGGGTTCAGTGATCTTCTAACATAAAAAGATGTGCTTAAAATAATGCTGCTAATGGCTTGCCCACACAGTTACTGCATAGTAGCCGCCCAGCGTGTGCTCTGCACGGAGGCGTGTAATCTGAACTGTGTTCGGCCAAGCCTCATAGGGCTCTTTGCCCTGAGGAAGGGGAGCTTTTTGTGATCACTCCCTTTATCTAGTCGGTCCTTCAGCAGCGGGGCGCCTTTTTCTAATCAGCGGAGGCACCCTTACTCAGCCAGTGGTAGCCCCAGGTCTCACCACCTGTGGGATACAAGCCATGCTTTCTCCCAGGCTTGCTTGGGCCACCATCTCTTTCATTTCTGTCTCTTCTCACACTTGGACCCCTGGCCTTTAGTCATCCCCACCTGCAGTATTTACAGTGCCCAGCAGGAGTCAGGCTTGAGTGTCTTTGCACAGGTGCTCCCTGTGCAGTTAATGCACCTCCTACTCCAACTCTGCATAGCCTCATCTTTCTAGATTCTGCTTCAGGGTTATCATGAAGCCATCACTTGGATATAACATTCTGCCTCCAAAGGAACCTCTGTGCATAAAGGTTATGTTTCTTTATCTCATGTGATTGAAATTTTGAGTTTACACATGTCCCTCGTTATAATGAAGGCTTTAAGGGCAGGGGTCGTTTCTAATCCTTAGCACAGAGCAGATGCTTTTTTTAAATGCTTTTTAATGATGATAAAATGTGTGTTTTAAATCACTTATTTTACAATAATTTTGCTTTAGCTTCTGGCAGAAATAAAGTTTACAGAAGTCGTGTTCCTGTGAAAAGAAATAAAGATGTGACCTTCCAATTGTGTAAAGCTCTTAAACGCTGTGTAAGTGCATCGGGTGCGCTAAGGAACGTGGAGCTAAGTGGGCTAGTTGTGAGAGAGAGTGGCTTAACTATGTTAACAAAGGTCAGCCTTCATTGTGTCCTGCCAACATTTGATAGTTGCTTTTGGGGCAAATTAAACCAGTAAAATTTTAAACTCTTCCTCCATATTAAAGGGATTGAATAAATTGGCCACTTTGGTGCACCTGTGTCTTGCGAATTGTCCAATTGGAGATGGAGGTTTAGAAAGTGAGTTTCAGTCTTGTTTATGTCTCTTCCCATCAGACTGGTCTCATGATTTCCTACACACCATGTTACTTCCTGTCTACCTTTTCTTGGTGTTGTTCATGCCTGGATTGTCTCCTGTACCTGCTCAAACCTTGGTCCATTCTCATTTGTACCATGAAATTTTGTCATGCTGGATACTGTCAGAACTAATTTTACTTAACTTTGTGTTAAGCCACAAACCACACATTTTGTATATTTTCTGTGTTTTGTGTTTGTCTATATTTTTATGGTTTCTCTTCAAGAAATATTATGGGAAGGGAAATAGCAAGATATAAAGAGCAAAAAAGTCATCATTCTCTTTAAATTGTTAGAACATCTATGTGCAATCATAATTATGATGCACTGTGTTATGTGTTAAAATAGTAAATACATGTAACGTCCCGTAGGAGCAGCAAACTCAGTGGTGTTGGTGAGGGTGTGTCATGGAAGTAATCACAAAGCAGGTGACTGTTGGTTTGGGTCCTGAAACATTAGTGTGCCTTCCCTGTGTCCAGTAGTGGTCTGGAGGGGTCAGGAAGCCTGCTTTCAATTTGAGGGAACAGAGAGTTTGAGGTCCTCGCTCTTCTATTGCTCTAGTATACTGCATAGCAGCTAATAAAATACTGGGTTTATAGTTGACGTTTAAATCACTGATTGATCATGAAGATTGGGATGTATCTTTGGAAATGAAAATAGGAAGAATCTTATGCTTTTTCTTTTTTTCTTTTTTTTCCTATATCTGAAAAGGTATGTAGTACTTTGCTGAGTGGTTGGGAATAAAGTTTGCAGTATTCAGTGTATTCAGTTTTAGTATCTAAATAGAATTAAACTGTTGCTGTAAACTGGAATAGCACTTTGTTACTGACAAGTTTTAGAATGCATCTGTTCGTCCATTACCTGTTTGGGCAGATTGTAGTTAATGATTTTGAGAATGTGTCTATAAACCTCCAATTGACTCAAGAAAAGCAAATAAGTCAAGATTGACAAATGTATGGGCTCTTCATCTTACTGTGTGTGTGGATTTTTTTTTCCTTTTAGTTATTTGTCAAGGTATAAAGAATTCTATCACACTTAAGACAAGTTAAGTAAACTTCACGGGGTGTATTCTGACATGGCAGGGAGCAGATCACATGGCCTAGATCTTAAAGGTGATTTTATGTTTAAACTTTCATGAAAACATATGTGATTGAAACACATTAATATATTGATACAGAGGGCAGTTAATTTTTGTATTTTTTTTTTTCGGTACTGTTGTGGCCTCTCCTGTCGCGGAGCACAGGCTGCGGACGCACAGGCTCAGCGGCCATGGCTCACGGGCCTAGCCCCTCCGTGGCATGTGGGATCTTCCCGGACCGGGGCACGAACCCATGTCCCCTGCATCGGCAGGCGGACTCTCAACCACTGCGCCACCAGGGAAGCCCTAATTTTTGTCTTTTGATACATGTGAGTGCAGCTTTCATTTTGCTGAAAGAATATGACCACTTTTCAGTTTGGGATTCTACCATTTAATAAAGATAGTCCACTTCATTTTAGAAATAAGAGATTTAATATATAATACCTAATAATACTTTCATGTATTTTTTTTACTGAAAACATTTATTGTAATACTGTGAAGAAACTATGCCGTTATAGTCTTCAAGACTTAAATGAATCAAGTGTTTATTAGCTGCTGTAGTTTTTAAACTAATAAAAATCAGTACATCAGCAATTTGTAAATACAGTTTTTAAAATAATACCTTAAAACTTTACAGTGGTTATTATGACTGTATTTAGGCCTAAAGTTACTTAATAATTTGATATGAAGGCTTTTTAATAGTTTGATGATGCAGCTCAGGGATAGGTAAACTCTGGCTGGTAGGCCAGATGCAGCCCATTGCCTGGTTTTGTAAAGGAAGTTTTTTTGGAACATAGTCGCACCCATTGTTTACATGGTAGTTATGGCTACTTTCACCCTACGCCAGTGGGGCAGAGTAGTTGCAACAGAAACTGTATAGCCCACAAATCTGGAAATGTTTAAATTTAGATTTTAAAAATTGAAAACTTCTTTGAGCCTATACAGGGCAAGTCCATTGACCCCTGAGGTAGCAAGCAGTCAAGAACTTGGGTGCTGAAGCCAAGTGGCCTAGGTTCAAATTCCCTTTCTCCCATTTCATAGCTAGTGACCATGGGCAAATCACTTAACCTCTATGCCTCATTATGAGGTTTAAATGCACTCATTTGTATAAATAGTGCCTGGCGCATACTAAGCACTGTGTAAGTGATTGCTGTTGTTTCTCCTTGGAGCTTTTATAAGTTATTGTTAATAGAAAAATGACACTAATGATTTTCCTTTTAGAGTAACAAAGGCACTTTGAGTCTTTTATTTTTTCAAGAATGTAATAAGACTTTTTTCATTGACAGTCAGTGTTCCCTGTTACCCAAATTTACTTTATGAATATAAAGAACTGAATGTCTTTAAGACAGTACTTTTGCTTAAATGTCAAACCATTATTTTTCCAAGGCACATCAAACTGGCTGTGCATAGTCCAGGCCTCTAAAGCTTGTGTGCACACCCTAGGTAGCATGTGAGATATACATTTTGTAAATATAGTTTTTAAAATAATGCTTGAGACTTCCCTGGCGGTCCAGCAGTTAACACTATGTGCTCCCAATGCAGGGGGCTTGGGTTCGATCCCTGCTCCAGGAACTAGATCCCACGTGCCTGCCATAACTAAGAGCCCACATGCCCCAACTAAAATATCCGGCATGCTGCAACTAAAGACCTGGCACAGCCAAACAAACAAATAAATAAATATTTATAAAAAATAAGTAAAATAAAATAATGCCTTAGGAGTTAGGAAAAGAAAATATTAGAACATTTTAACCTTTGTATTATTTTTAAAAATCTGTGTAGTTTATCATGTACATAAATTATAAGTATGGAACTTTGTGTATATAATTTGTTAATAAATAAGATGCATATTAAAAAGTTTTCTTATGGTTTGCCCAGTCAGGTGTTTGGAGACCACTGGAGGACAGAATGATGAAATTTAGAGCCTCAGCAATGATAGAATTTAGAACCAATTCCCTGACTTAGAAGATAAGGAAAATAATTCATAGACTGTAATTGAGTTGTCCAACTTTACATAAGTGTTCAGAAACAGGCTATCCAGTGGCTAGAATCTAATCACTGACCGAGTAGAATCTGGGTCACTGGACTCGTAAACCAGAAGTGACTGTTGAATTTCTCAGGTTGATGCTCCTGGCATATATGCTTGATATGTATGTGTGTGTAAATCTCTGACATAATAAGCCATACTCAGTAGGCACACCCTGTTTCCTTATTCAGGCATCTTAATTTCATCCCATTAAATCTTTGACATATCAGACTACCAGAAAGCATGAAGAAACCTGGGCTGAGAGTCTTCATTCCAGGAGACCTGATCTTGACTGTATGGCTGGTTTGAGGCGCATCACTCTGAACTGCACCACGCTCATTGGTGACCTGGGTGCAAGTGCTTTGGCAGAATCTCTTAGTGAGGATTTATGGCTTAGAGGTAAATTCTAAAATTGAAAATATTGAATTTTTAATATGAAATATGCTTAGCTTTGGGCATGATACTATTGTGATACGATTTTTTTAAAGCCTCATTTTACTGATAGCTTTTATTTTGCTTTTAAACTTTCTCTAAGAGTTGCATATATCCTTTATAGAAAATACAGAGTAACAAGAGAACAATTACCTATAATTTTAATACCCAGACATAATCACTGTTCATTTTGGTGTATATTCTTTCAGTCTTTTTTTCCAAAAATATATTTGTACACTTAGGGATTACAAAAATAGAATTGTAGTATACTTGCTATTTCATATTCCTGCTTTTTTCACTTAATGATGTATCATGTAGTATTGCGTCGTATTGATATCCCATAGTTTAATCAATTCTTTGCAATTCGATTTAGACAGTTTGCTTTTCCCTGTCAGAAACAATGTGAATACGTTGTATATACATCTCTGTGTCCATCGGGATTACTTCTGTAGAATAAGGTACTACAAGTGGAATGACTAAGTGTGACATATTTTTAAGACTTTTGATACACATGGCCAAATTACCACCCAGAAAGGCTATGCCAATTTATAGTCCACCCCAACAGTAGATGTGAAGCCTGCCTCTCACAAACAGTGGCTTGTAGCACTTGTAAAAAAATGTAAAACTACAAAAATGAGTACCTCTCCATTTTCTATGCAAGTGGGATTACTCCAAATTTTATAACTTTTTTCAATTAATTTAGTATGAGCATTTTAGCAAGTCAGTAAATTTGCATCTCCTGCATCATTTTTTGTGATTGTTCAGTATTTCATTATATGAATATGCCACAGTGCACGTAGCTTATCCAAGCTTGTATATAAGCTTTGTCCAGTTTTTCAGTTACAAATAGTACTCTGATATATATCCTTACCTATATCTCTGACTATTTCTTTTGGTTAAATTCTTAGAAAGAGAGTTGTTGGATCAAAAGGGTATAGACATTATTTAAAGGCTTTTCTTACAGAATCTTGGCTTAATCTGATAGGAAAATAACTACATTTTGTTTTATTTTGTATTCATTTGATTTACTGGTGAGGTTTACTGGCTGTTTGTATTAATTTGGCTAGTTGGTTAATTATACCCTGTGTCCATTCTTCTGTAGTGAGAGTTTGTAAGGGTTGTATCATATCCTGTCAGATCCGTATGTCTTACTTGCTATTTCTATGTGCCATGGGGGTGTTGAAAGACTCCAGTTATTTTAATGTGATGGTCCACACAACACTTAAAAAAAAGACTCATCGTAGTTTCCTTTCATGTAATATTTTTTAATACCTGTGCTTTGGTGATGATCCCTTTGGTTTAAATGAGTAGGTTGTTCAGCCCCAGAACTACTAGAATTCATGTTCAGTTTTTCTGGTTTTTGTCTGACTTTTTATGGAGAGAGTTCTTGACCATCATACTTTCATGATAGGTTTTTACTATGTATTCTCTATTCACACATTGTTTGAATTTGTTATTATTTGTATCCTCTTAGACTTGTCCTTTTTTCCTCTAAAACTAACAGTTATTACATTTCTTCTATTTTGTTTTCCCCTTTTAGCTAGTTTCAAGTGTGATTTGGAGCTGAAGATCATGATCAAAAGAATGCAGTGCATTTCTGAGCTCCACCAGGTTTTGCTTGTGAGGTTTACATGCCTCTGCCGCCCTTGCTAATTATGAACTGAGATTCATTTTGTGATGCTTTTTGCTCATACGTTATATACAGTTATTGTTCAGTTCTGTAATTGTAAAATATGTTGGATGATTTATTGATACTAAAGCCACGGTTATCATTGCACATTCAAGAAGAGGTTTTTAAATTGGATCATGCATTATGTGTGTGCATATACGTTTCTGTTTTTTTCCATACCCAAAATTACAAACCTGCCATGACTTGTCTTGTGCAGGACTCTTCCACACGTGAGAAAATGAGAGTTGTCTATATGTTAAATCTGTAGAGTTAGGAAGTGACCTTTGTTTTTCATCGAAAGCACTTGACCTGCAGCAGTGTGGCCTCACCAGTGAAGGAGCAAAGGCTTTACTAAAGGCCCTTAAAACCAACAGAACTCTGCTCGTTCTGGATATAATGAAAAATCCACTTGTTGGTATGTGGTCACTTTTTTGAAATTGATAAACACGTAGCAAAACAAAAAGAATTTGTTCACGTATTGACAGTTTTTTAAAATTTAATGTGTTTAACTTTCCTCATCACACACAGTTGGCCCTTGAACAATGTGGGGTTAGCGGTGCCGACCCCTACGCAGTTGAAAATCTGGGTATAAGTTTATAGTCAGTGGTTCCACATCTGTGGATTCAACCAACCTTGGATCGTGTAGGACGATAGTACATATTTATTGAAAAATATGCGTGTGTCAATGGACCCGCGAGGTTCAAACCCATGTTGTTCAAGCTTCAACTGTACTTTTCTAGTGTTGCACTTCCCTTATGTTTTTAGCAGATAATGTACTAATTAAAGTGATTTTTACTTGTAAATTGTTCTTATCTCGACTCTGAATAGAGGTGAACCTAGATACTAAGCCTACTTCCACCAAGAGCATTTTTTCCTGTGCAACCTCTGAATTCTTGCCAGGAGCACTTTATTCATTTGTCAGAATCACAAGCAATTTTTAAAATATCTTCTGTGTGCCAGATATGGGTTTAGGCACTAGGGATAAAGCAGTGAACCAGACAGACAAAAGTCTTGCCCTCGTGGAGCTTACATTCTGGTGAAGGAGTTCAGATAGAAATGAGTAAACAGATAAGTAATATAATTTTGAGAGTAGGAAGTGCAAAAATACCTTAAAGTAAGGAGAGTGAGGGAGTTCAGATAGAAATAAGTAAAGAGATACGTAATATAATTTTAGAGGGTAGGAAGTGCAAAAATATCTTAAAGTAAGGAGAGCGAGGGAGAGCAGGTAGGACTCCATTGGATAGGTTTGTTAGGGGGCAGCTTCACTGGAGAAGTGGCATTTGAACAGAGACATGAATGAAGAGAGGAGCAAGCCATGGAAGAACTGGAGTAAGCACATTCCAGGACAAGGAGGCAGTGAGTATGCAGGCATGTAGGTGGGTGGAGTATTTAAGGAAAAGCAAGGAGGCCAACATGGCCAGAGTACCGAGTGAAGAAGAGTGTGGTATGACATAAGGTCAAGGAGCTAGCCAGCGGTCTGCTCTTGTAAAGTCTTGAAGGCCAGAGTAAAGATGTGGATTATTCTAAATGAGTAGAGGGGTTTGAACTGGAAAAAGGCATGATCCAAATAGTATCTCAATAAGGTGACCTGGTATAGAGAATGGACTTGGGAGGATAAAGAAGAGAAACAGGGAGACCAGTTAGGAGACTGTCACAGTGCTCCAAATAAGAGATGTTTATGGCCTAGGTTAGGTTGGAAGTTTGGAGTAAGTGAAAAGTGGTTGAATTCAGGTTGTGTTTTGAGGGTGTAGCTATCAAGACCTGCAGATAGGTTAGATGTGGGGTATGAAGGAAATAGTAACAAGGAGACAAGTCGTTGATGATTATGTGTGCAACTGGGTGCTATCACTTAGAAGAAGGGGGCTGATGGGAGGAGCAGCTTTTGAGGGAATATATCAGGACTTTGGTTTGTTATCTTGGATGCCCTTTAGGTATCTAAGCGTCTGGATGGTGCTCAGACTGTACTTTCTATCCAAAGGTATCTAAAGCCACTTTAGATGCAAAATGTTTAAAGCCGGCCTTTGCTGCTGCCAAAATAGTAGCCACTGTGGGCAGTCTGCAAGATGGCATCTTAGGTTTTTGAGGAAGAAATTAGAATACACAAAGGGGGAAATAAGTGTATAATTACATAATGTAGATTTCATATTTAATTTTATGGGAAAAGCAATAATTAGTTGGCTTTTGGTTTTAAATGGAAATAGCCACTCATTGGGAAATAATTACTCTAATTTCAATTTATTTTACTTTAAATCATTCTGTGCTGAAAGCAGTTACCAAAAAAGGTCTCCAGAATGGAAGGAGTGCCAAGTCAGAGGTATATAACATGTTTTAATTCTCTCGGAAGAATTTCTCTTTAATGGCTTGTTTTTCTTTCCTTCTTAAAAGAAAATTATCAAGGTACTTTCTGCCATCTTAAAACTAAGTTTTTAGTCAAATGAAATGGCTTTTCTGTCTTTGAAAATGTTGTGTGATGCTTTAATTTAGCTTCCCAGAAATGCAGATTGAAGACCTTTTATTAACTTAAAATATCTTAATTTCTAATGAAGATCAAACCCTCCTAAACTACCTGTAACTTAAATGGCATATTTATCATTTCTCTCTCAGTACCAGTGGATAACTTCTCCATCGGTGAAGGAACCATCCAAAGCTTCTAGACAGAAAAAGAGAACTATAATTTTGGAAAGTGGTCGAAAAGGAAAAGCTACTATTAGAATTGGTAACTCTTTTTTTCTTTTTTTTTTTTTTTTGCGGTACGCGGGCCTCTCACTGTTGTGGAGCACAGGCTCCGGACGCGCAGGCTCAGCGGCCATGGCTCACGGGCCCAGCAGCTCCGCGGCATGTGGGATCCTCCCGGACCGGGGCACAAACCCGTGTCCCCTGCATCGGCAGGCGGACTGTCAACCACTGCGCCACCATGGAAGCCCTCTTTCTTTTTTTTAACGCTACTAGAACTTATACCCCTTATATTTTCTGGTGTGCTAAAATTAAAACAGCTTTAATGGTTATTCCTTAATGGTTAATTACTTCCTTAACGGTTAGCTGTTAATATTATTTGTGGTTCTTATGGAACGTACCTAGGATGTTCCTGACACATAGTGTTTAATATTTATTAGATATTAATTTTAATATGATAAAGCTCTTGAAGTGACAAAATCCATATCCAGATACGAGGTCACCTTTTCTCCCTTCCATGTGGGGTCCAGGCCTTAGGAAAGAGGGAAGCATGTGATGTGTCTGTTGACAACCCCAAAATAAAATAAAGTAGGCAGAGCCCTTGGCACTTTACAGATATGAATACCTTTTATTGTCATCAGAACCCTGTGAACAGACAGTGTTTTATAGCAGTGCAGACAGGTTAGGGTCAGGTGCAGCGGGGAAGTGGGATCAGGCAGGATAAGAACATGGGGAGATTGGTGGGGGGGGGGCTGTTTCCAGAGCCTTTACTAAGGAAACAACAAAAATCACAGATGATAATGACTGTTTTTTCAAAATGCAGGAATCAGTGGAAAAACTAGAAATGATCATGTTCAGAATTGTGATCAGTTGTGTCTTAGTAGAAGTCAGTTACTTTCCCATAAGCCAGAAATAACACTGAAAAACAAGGAAAGATCCCATTTGCAATAGTCACAAAAATTAGTAAATATCTAGAAGCCAGTTCAGTGTTCTCCTGAAAAAGTTAGTGCAAAAGGATAGATGAAACATTTTAAACATATATGTTAACATTAATAAAATGTAATGTTAACATACGATCTATTAATATATAAAGCCACTGGCAGAGGGAAACAGAGATCGGAGGAAAAGTCCAGAAACAGGTCCCTGTTTACTTGAGAATTGTATTTTAACTTAGACAATTTTACAGTCTAACTTGACTTTTGTCTAATTGATTGATTGAAGCATTGATAATTCATTTAAACAGAAATTAGATATTTGCATCATAGCATACACAAATTCTAGTCAGTCGAAAAGATGCAAAGGCAACTAAATGCAAGAAGCAAATATAAAATACAGGAGAGAATTTCTGTGTAAGTGTAGGGAGTACAGAAGCCTTCCTAAGTAAGCCATAAAACTCAGAAGCCATAAAGTAAAAGGTATTTAATTTCATGAAAATTTAAAACTTTTCTACAGTTCAAGACGTAAACAAAACAAAATGACAGACACCAAAGTTCGGTAGTGTATTAACATATAAAGGTTACTGTTGATATAGAGAAGAACCCACAAATAAATGAAAAAGGATAAGCAAATTTTAAAAAGGCAGGGGGTGGTTTCTACCTGTATGAGCAAACAACTCGGAAGAAACACAGCTGGCTACTAGACAGTTGAAGAGGGGCCAACTTCTTTAGGAAATGCAGATTAAAACCATGGGATTTTCTTCCCCTCTGATGGGCAGAAATTCTAAAGACTGATAACATCTGGTGTAGACGAGGGAACAAACACACTTTGCCTATGTTAAGTATAATAAATGTGTTCAATTTTGGAGTGAGGTTTGCAGCGTCCATCAAAGTGCAAAACTCTCTTGCTCTTTGACCGAAGACTTTTACTTCTAGGCACCTGCCCTCTGCCAGTACTCTGCCTTGCACAGAAGTGTGCATAAAATCAGGCACCCGCAAGTCCAATGAGGGATACTTACATAATGGGGAAAATCTAGAGACAACCCGGATGTCCTTCAGGAGGGGTCTGATGAAGGAAATTAGGATCCATCCGTGGTATGGAGTAACGTGTGTGTGGAGAATGGGGAAGGCCTGTGAGCAAACTGGGAAGATGACCTGATACGTCATGAGGTCAAAAGGAAAAAGAGCAGGTGTAGAAAAGGACATTTCTATGATTCCACTTAGAAACCCACAGTGTTTGTATTTGTAAATACTATGTATGTATATATGTACATACGGAAACACGCATATATACACGTATACACATTTGTGTATCTGATCCTGAAAATGCACAAAAGACTGTTACTGGCAACCACCTCTATGGAAGGGAATAGATCTTTATATTTTTACTCTAGTTTTCCTAATCGTGTGCAAATTTAGAGTTAATTTTTTATTTAAAAGTTAGGCAGTCAGGAGAGTCCTAGTGACTGTTTTGTGGGCTTCTCTCACCTCAGGATGCACTCTTCGCACCCTTCCTGTTTCTGGTTTGTCTTCTGGAGCAGACACCACTGAAACGAGCGTCTTGTCATCGCTTGCCAGCTGCCTGCGGTTCTCTTGCGCCCTACTAACCGTCACCACCTTTGTGAGATGCTGTTTTGCGCTGAGGTGGTGCCTTTCCCCTCACACACACCCCTCTGGTACCTTGGGAAGTCCAGGGGTTTCTCAGTGGGCATTCTAGAATACTCATCCCAGAGATGCAGTGGGTTTTTCAGCCACATGCATTTGGGGAAAACTCTGTTCCTGTATGAATTATCCTCTTGGGAGTTCACGATTCACCGGAGCTCTTGAGACGCTCTAGGAAGTTGAGTCCAGAAACCCATGTAGCCCTGTTAATTCAGGATTTCCTAAATTTCTATGACTGACTGTGGCACCGCTTTTCCAGTCACCACCATCCTTATCAGCTTCCGTCCTAGACTCCCTGGGGAGTGCTGCTCAGACTCTGTCCTGGAAGCTTTGTAGTCCCAGGATTACCTGCTGCTTCCACACCCACCCGGCCCACTGCTAGCGCTCTGTCAGCCTGGCACCTTCTCCCTGCCCCCAACTCATTCGGCCACAGGCCCTGCCCCTGCTGTGGGATTTAGTGATAAGTCCTGGGAGCGGTGGCCCAGCACAGCCCACGGCAGTGCTCGGTGTGGCTCACAGGGTTTAAAACACACAATTTGAGCCCTTACTGGAACATGGGGAGATGATTTAAATCCAGATGTCTTATTTCATAATCCCCGTGTCTCTGAAAGTGGGAGAAACAGGCTGGGAGGGCCGTATGTTTCAAGCAAAAGGGAGGCTGTGTCTCTGTGGAAGTAAAGAACGGGCCCTCACAGTTAACAGGTCACGTAGGGGGTTTGTGCTGAGTCTGTCATGTTGGGCCTGTTATACTCATTTATATGACCGTTGGGTCCTTATTGGCATTTTCACTTACTGCCCATGCTTGAAACTCCCCAGTGTCCCTGTCTTGATCACGAGCCCTAATTCTGTTGACCTAGAAAGTTCTTTGTGGGAGCTTTCTAGCAGGCCTCTCCCCCAGTGTCCCCACCCTCCAGCCCCTGTGTCCTAGTGCTTTTTCTACAACGCAGAACTCCTTGTTGTGCAGACCTGATTGCTCCTCGTGCTCCAGGATCCGATGGATCCAGTTCCCAGGAGAGCGTGTCTGCAGGGCCCTCTGCGGTCTGCAGTCCTGCCCCCAGCCAGGCACCCAGCACCCCAGGTGCTGCAGAGAACTTGCTGCGGTCCCCCGTGCCTTGGCAGAGACAGCTGTCTGCCAGATGCCTTTCCTTCGTCTCCCCCTGTCCTGACCCTTCCCACCTCCCTTCCACTGAAACCTTCAACCTTCCCTTGGGCAGAGGTACTTGCTAAGCTCTGTGCTTCCACAGCGCTTATCCTGTGGAATCTGAATTCCCTCCACAGCCGTCTTGCTAGGTTGGGAGCAGCTGATTCCCCTTCATCTTTTTCTTCCTTCCCTCAGCCCCACAGCAGGGACACTCTCAGGCACCGTGCAAATTTAATCTTCAATTTCTAGTTGTTATGACATTGTTGCTGTCAGGATACCACCTACGTTCACAGTAGGATGGGTAAATGTGTGGGGGACGACTGTAAATACAGATTCTTTGTAAATCCAGGTTCTTAATTCTTCCCCCTTTTAATATTTTTCCCCTTAAATCACGTGTCCTTTTTGCTGCTCCAGCTCTATAATTGGACTGTCACCTGGGGAGCCTGAGGCAGCAGAATATCAAAGAGGGTAGACACTACATTTTTAATGTCAGTGTCAACCAGGATACCTACTACCTGTGCAAAGGGGGGCCCAGAATTCAGGCTCAAAGCCTATTACCAGATACTTGGTTTCTCTGCTTGCGTCTCTTCTGTCTGTCGACGTGCACTTGACTCCTATTAACTTTAACAGGAATTATGTGTGTGCCCTGAGGGCCGAGCATAGCTTTTAATGGGGGCTTCCTCACACTGCTTTTCTTTGCTGTTTACTTTTCATGAATCCCACCCTGTAGAAGTGGAAGAATAAAATAGGATGTGCTTGAGAAAATTGAGAGAGTTATGACATATTTTCCTTGTAATCCAGAATAGCATGTCAGCTCTTCTTCTGTTTGTCTCCTTTGGTTGTCAGTGGAAGATAATTTTGGCTTGCTCACTCTCCAAATCAGAAACTGAAGTCCAATACTAACGTATCCTAGATGAAACTTGACCCATTCATTTTTGAGAGTCTGTATGATCCCTGTGCAAGGTGCGGAGAATGAAAAGACAACTCTGTTGACTTCAATCGATATTTACATAGCATTGAATGTGTTCCAGATGCTGTTCTAAATTCTATCAGTTATCTACTTTTGCATCATAGAACACTTCAAGACTGTGACTGAAAACCACAGCCATTTCTTTTGCTCAGGATTCTTTTCAGTCAGCAGGTGGGGCTGGGCTCAGTGGGGTGGTTTCTTCTGCTGGTCTCATCTGAGATCACTTATTCAACCAAAGTCATCTGGTGATCCACCTAGAGTCTAAATGGCCCCCCTCATCTGTCTGGCAGCTGGTGCTGGCTGTGGGCTGGGCCTGTTATTTCCAGCAGGCTAGCTCGGGCTTGCTTCCATGGCAGTGATGTTTTAAGAGGGCAGGTATAGAAGCCTCATGCCCCTTGAGGCCTCAGCTTGGAAGTTGCACAGCATCACTCTTGTTGCAGTCTCTTGGTCAAAGCAAGTCCACAAGGCCAGCCCAGATTCAAAAGGTGTGGAGCACTAGACCCCACCTCTTGCTGGGAGGGCTTCAGAGAATTTGTGGCCATTTAGTCCTCACATCAGAGAGGCACAACAGAGAGATTTAGTAACTTGTTCAAGGTCACACAGCTTGGGACAATACAGTGTTTTAAGTGCTTTGAAAGCTGCTGCTCATTATTTTTAAATCTTACCGCCACTATTCGGACCAACTTATTTTTTTTCTCTGCAGCCTTGTAGAGAAAGGGTCATTCACATTGCTGTGTGGCTGCCATGGGTTGAAAGCTTCATCTATGTTGTACCACTGAGCTGTCATAACTAGTATGAAATGGAGATATTATTATTATTGCTAATATTCAGATGAGGAAACTGAGGCTCTTGGAAATTAAGTATGAGTCGTATAAGAGAATGTTAACTCACTGTTCCATATGCAAGAGTGATTTCCCTAAGTAAATGATAAATGTGCTGGCACAGATCTTTTTTTTAATCTCTTGTTTGCATCTGGAAAATGGTTTTTAAAACTTTTCTGTTGCTTTGTTAATGGCAGTTGCACATTGCAGAAAAATAGCTGGAAGAAAAAACATGTTTTTCAGATGTCCAGTGCAGGCCCAGAATAGAAGCAAGATGAATATTCCATTCTGCATTGGCAACACCAAAGGAGATGATGCTTTAGAAAAAAGATTTCTCGACAAATCTCTTGAACTCACTATGATCTCCCTGAAAGGGCATAGGTGGTGAGTACGTGTCCCATCCAGAAGCTTGTCAGAGAATTGGTTTAGTTTTCAGACGCTGAAGGAGACACATCTAGGAGCCTGCCCATCCTGGAGTAGCAGTTATTGTAACTAGTTGGGAAAGACCGTTTGTTACGGGGGTGCTCCTGCTGCTGCTTACAGGCCCCTTAGCACGATTCCACGGCCGAGTGCATGGGGGGGGGGCGCACCTTCTAGGAGCTTTGGTCAAAATTTCCTTTGAAAATCTCTGCTCTGACAGCACAAAGGGTGCCATCCCCTCTCTCGTGCAGCTGGCACAAGCCTGTTCAGTGTAAGAACAGACACTGTTGCTCCCCTGAACATCAGAGAGAGTAGTTAATTCTGTGAGCTCCATGGAAGATGTATGTTTTCACGCATGAGAATAGCTGCCCGCTCCCTGCCCCCTGCACAGCAGGCTCATTGAAGAGTTGAGCTAACCTAGGTTACCTGTGAGCATGACGGTCCTTCACTGCCGTTGGAAAGGAATTTTCTAATGACTGAGATGTGTGACGCTCCTGGCCACCTGCAGGGGCTTTCAGGTGGGAGGTTGGTCACAACGGCCTCAGGTGCCGTGACTCTCGCAGGAGCTGGTGACGGGAAGGAGGGTCATCCTGATGCTCAACCAGATGCTCCTGTTCTTAACGGCTGCATCGGTGGTTCTTCTGGGTCCATGGGAGGCATTCAGGCCTCTCTGTATAATGCTGTCACCATCGAAGATGTCAGAAGCTGGCAGCCTTCATGAATCATTTTTTGGAGATGCACCAGCTATGAGCACATCCTAACTAATATACACTCTGCCCTTGAACAGTGTACAAAATTGAAAGTCACCTGGGCATGGCTAAAAAACACAGTATTTTTTTTCGAATGAACATACTTATGATAGATTTTCTTCTTTTTTCAGAGAACAGAAAAGCATCCACAGCTATCCCAAGCTGTTGAAACTTAACCTTAATTCTGACTTGAACTGGAAGCTTTTAAAAAGTCTTCTCTTACTTTTCTACCAAATTCCAGCTACTGTTGTCTTTGCTGCTACTTTTTCTGCCTAGATCTCATATTCAAAGCTGCCTATGGGTTTAATTATATGGCAATTGCAGGTTATTATTTTTAGAGAAACACAGACACACAGCATGGAGGGTGGGTGGGGCCCTCTAGGTGCTGAATTTTGATCCTTTGCAAGATGACAGCAGTGGGGTCTTCTGGATTCTTTCTTTATACGGTTGTTCTCATAAAGCGATAGAAGTGACTTACTATATGTTTATATAGCAAGGTCTGTTTTTACTACCAAATAGTTTATATATCTATGCATTTATATCTCTGTGCCTTTATATTTCTAATAATACGGTTCTTGTTGGTATATGTTGAGACTTTGAGAATTTGTTAGGATCCTTGACCTTGTGCATTAGAGTGTTAGGTTCTCAACAGTCATGTGCCTCCCCTTCCCCCTCCCCTCTCCCTTTTTAAGCTGCTTCACAAGATTTGGAAGCTCCCTGATTCACTTTTCCTTTCCTTTCAGTGGGTAGAAGATCGGTTGGTTGGTTGGTTGGTTGGTTTTGTTTTTCAGTTATGCTGTTAAACTAAAAATCTGTGTTAAATTCCCTTACTGTTGCTTCACGTGATTGTTCTCCTTCTGGTGTTTGACCAGTGATGCCGAAGAAGGAAGATCTTTGCTGACTAGTCTTTTCCCCTATTGTTCATCCATTGTCAGTGTTTTATGTTGACCGTGTGAAGGACATTAAAGTCCTAAAACATCTAAACCTTTGTCAATGAATTTCTTTACATGCTTTTTTTTTTTTTTTTTTTTTCCTTTTTGCGTTATGTGGGCCTCTCACTGTTGTGGCCTCTCCCGTTGCGGAGCACAGGCTCCGGACGCGCAGGCCCAGCGGCCATGGCTCACGGGCCCAGCCGCTCCGCGGCATATGGGATCCCCCCAGACCGGGGCACGAACCCGTATCCCCTGCATCGGCAGGCGGACTCTCAACCACTGCGCCACCAGGGAGGCCCTACATGCTTTTTAGATGGATTGTTCTTTTAAAAACTTTATGCTGGGAAAACTTGAGTCTAAAAATAGCATCTGTGAAGGGTATTTTTTTCAGAACCGTGTAAGACTTGAGTCCTGTACCTCCATGTTTTTAATGATCCAGCGTACTGGTAGCTTTCTGTTGGCTTTTGGAATGGACATTATCAACAAACCACCTTACAACACAGCTAACGATATAAAGTTGTATGAACTTTGTCCCACTTAGGCTGGAAACATGCCACTAGGACAGTTGTGAGCCATCTTTGTGTTTCACTGGATTGTGTAATGAGGACTACACTGATCTTTCGTCCCAGCTCTGCACCAATTAGTTGGGTTAGTTGGGTTTCCTGCTTAGGGCTAAACCTTGCCAGTCATGGTTCTCTCATCTGTAAAAAGGAGGATTGAAATAACTCCCCCACTTATCTCAGGGATGTTTGAAGAGCTTAAAACAAGGGCTCAGTGCAGGATGTGACTGTTTAAACACAGTAAATGTTTCAACAGCAAAAGCCGGCCAGTCCATGGACGCCATCCAAGTGTTCACATATAATAGTGCTCAGAGTCTATTTTGCCTACTTCCTCATCCATTCATATGATGGTTCCAAGTCCCTGTGGTTTGTACCGGCCCCAAATCTCTTGAATCTCCACTTATTTCCATTCCCATTGCCACAGCCAGCTCTGTCAGCCCTCAGTGGATCATTTCAGCAGCCTCATCTGCCCCCACCTGCCCCTACCAGCACAGCCAGTTGGACCATCACTTCCCCTTCATGCTCCTCCTTGGTTCATAAAAATCCCAGACTTCTGAGCCCAACGGTCACAGCTTTGTGGTGTCTGGTCTGGCTTCTTCTTTCTTGTGTTTCTGGTTCTTGGAATGTGGCGAGCATATATGCCCGTGCTACGTCGGGTAAGCCTGGAGTTTCTGCCCCCCCTCAGCAAGACTGATGTTCCTTCAAGACACCTGCCAACCTCCTGAGCTTGTTTGTGTCTCCTGCATTGGAAGGATGCTCTTTTCCTTTGTTCTTATAAGCGTGACCCTTTTATCCCATCACAGCACCTCCATTCTGTGTTTTCCTGTGCCGAGGGTGTCTGCTTACGTGCCTTCCCCATCGGAGCAAGGAACAAGCCCTGTTTCTCCACCTCCATCACCTGGCATCCTGCCTTGCCCTTAGGAGGTGCTCAACGACTATGTGTTTAATGAATGGAAAGGCAGGGCTTCCTGAATTTTGCAAACAGCCTGCAGTAAAGGCAGAGGTACAATCTCACATACGTGGATGTTTTAATTTTTCAAAAGCTTACTATATAATTTCATTTTAAACTAAAATTTAAAATCTTGGAGGGCTCCCAGACTCTTCTTTACATATGTGTGAAAGTGTTTGGAAAACGGCGAGCAACTGCATTCATACCAGGACAAAGGGTAGTCACTGTTGTCTGGAGCACAGATCGCTGGAAGATACTCATTGAGCGAAAACCTTGACCTTTGAATGTCTCAAGTGAGTGAATGGACGCCAGTCTGCTGACCACGTGGAGAGTGGGGAAGGGGAGATAAGGATGCAGGCCCCAGGTCTACAGGCTGCGGGAGCCACAACTGGCCAGTCTTTAAGGTTAAAAGCAAAGTGGACAGACAGGTGTCTTTCAGGCCTTGGGAAATCTGTGTAAGCCTTGGTGGCCTCACGTTCCTTCAGATCCTCCGGAGTGTCCTCCTTCTTCTCCCAAACTGTTTTTGTTTATTTTTCTCTTTCAAAATTTGACAACACATAACCATGTTAATACCACCTAAGTGAGAAAAAACAGATTTGTTCCCACGTTGCTTATGTTTACCTGCACACACTGCTTTATCCCCAGCACTGTGGCTCTGTTCTTTGCCTGCACAAGAAACAAAATTGTTCTGTTCGGCGCTAGTCTATGTTTATCTAAACGTCTAATGCTGTCTCATCACAACTTAGCAGATGCTGGAAGGTTTGGCCAGCCCTTAGGTGAAGTATGTGATGTAACAAATAATTAGTCCCTTTTCTCCCCTTTAGAGCTTAAGGAGCCACTAAGACCCTGTAAAATGGACAAGACCCATTGATAGATGTCCAGCTCTGCCTAAGGCCCTTGCAGGTCTGGCCTTGTATCACTCTGGGATTAATGTTTGTTGTATTGTGTTCTTTGGATGGAAAATAAAATGAGGAAGAATTTTCTCACATTTGATCCGAATGAACATAATTAAAAAGTGAAATGCTACTGCGTCTGCAAAGAAATCAATCACTTTAATTGCGAAGAAGATTCCCTGCCTCTGTTAGTAATGGGGCTCTTGGTAATTTAGAATCAGAATCCATGACAGCTTGTGATGAATTGGGTCCTTTTGGGCTAAAGAAGGTAAGAAGTTCTAATTACCCCTGGATTATTCCAGAGTGGGTGGAAAAGCTTGATCAAAGAGATATTGGGAGAGATCTAGAAAAGCTAACAGTGAGCAAAGATTCATTGAATTTCTTTTTAAGAATCTACAGAATAAAATAGTTCGTTTGTTGTGACAGAAACAAGAGCCTGTGGTATTTGAAATCCCAGAGCAAATTGGATTTTCTAAGAAAATAGGGAACTGGGCATATGAGAAAAAATTTACGTACCCAGAAGTCCTATAGTTAGGTTATAGAAATTGGCCTTGCTTCCTTGTTAGCACACGAGAATACTGACAGCCTTGTGCCTCACTTGGGGAAAAGTATGGAATTCATCCTTTGAGTGTTTAAATGTATAAGTAATTGGCACTAAGTTGAAGGCAGTCCAAAATGTTTGATTCAAATGAAAGCATAATTTAAGTTAGTAGAAAAGTACTCAGGGTCCTAATGAATGAATCTACTGACCCAATCCCTTTTGGTATCCTAGCCTTTGTTTCTCTTCAGATTGCCAACAATACCTGAAGAATAGGCTGGATTTTAGGATGATGCGTTTTATTTTGAATTGTGTGTGTTGATTTTTATATATCTATATAGATGTAGATATATAGTTATAGATATGATTTCAAACTTAAAGAAAAGTTGCAAGATTAGTACAAAGAACTCTTGTATATGCTTTACCTAGATTCACCAATTATTAATATTTAGCTTTATTTGCTTTGGCATTCACTGTCTTTCCATATATACATGTTTTTTTCTCCTGAACCCCTTAAGGGTAAGGACACATTTTGCCCTTTTCCCTGGAAATAGTGATTACTTCCTAAGCGAAACAACATTTTCTTACCAAACCACAGCACAGTAGTCTAAGTCAGAAATTTAACATTGATACTGTTGACTGATCTACCATCCATATTCAAATTTTGCCAGTTATTCCAGTAACATCCTTAATGGCTAAATTTTTCAGGCCAGGAAGCAGTCTACAATCATGCATTGCAGTTAGTTCTCATGTCACTTTGGTCTAAGTATGAAATAATTCTTCAGCCTCTTTGTTCCTCATATTATGAGAGTTTGTGACGAGTATAGGCTGGTTGTTGTGTAGAATGATCCTCATTCTGGGTTTGTCCTGTTTCCTCATGGTTCTTTCATGTTCTGTGCTTTGGATGGGGTTCCACAGAGGTGACGGTGTGTCTCTCTGTGCATCCTTACAGGAGCCCCTTGATGGTCATCTGTCTCATTAGCATCTTGGTTAAGGTGGTGCCCCCGCACTTTCTCCACTGTGAAGTTATTATTTGTCCCTTTGTAGTTAATAAGTAATTTATGGAGAGATATTTTGAGACTCAAAGTATTCTGTTCTTCATCAAACTTTTGAATTACATACTGGTTCATAGAACCAGTAATTCAGGTGGATTTATTTGATGAAGAAGGTGAAGTGATTCTTAATGCTTATTTTCCACTAGTAGTTTTACAAGCCACTCTTCTCTCTCCCAAAGGAAAACAAATCCTAAAATATAAGCAGTGGAGCTGTGCAGAACAGTTCATTGACAAAAGGCAACCGTTGGAGGATATGTATTCCAGGAGCTCTGAGAGTAACAAACATATTTTGAGAATGTGAACAGTATGAGCAAGTGTGCTTTCTGGTGAATCAGGGAAGGAGGAAAAGAATCCCCTGATCAGGCTATGGGGACCGACTTGCAGACTTTTCCTTCCCTGACTAGTCAAGGTTGTTTATTTCTCAATAGTTGTAGAAGTACAGCCCTTTGGCCACACAGACCTTTAATCTAAGAACCAGATCATGAACCACATAGCCTGATTATGCTTTAAAAGATGTGATATTTATAATAACCTGAAGTTAAAGTTGCTTCTAATGACTCTAGCCCAGCAGAATAGCCCCCAAGAGAAAAGTAAAATCTTGGCTTCCATCTAGCCAGGTGAAAAGCTGTAGGCATCCCGAGAAATGAAACTTGAAGTTGAAATGTAAGAAATGTAGGAAGTCACAGGTCATTCTGGGGGAAAAAATTAATGATCTTATCCAGCAAAGTAAAAAGCGGCTAGAGGCTGAATCATTCTTTCCTGTTCCCTTCCCCCAGTTTAAAACCATAGGTTCTGTAGGTTGAAAGTCCAGGATTTGAAGGAGAAATCTTTAGGAGTTCTTAGGAAATGACAGGTGAGCAGGTTAATAACCTCAGGTAGGAACAATTCTGCTGTAAAACACACCGGGGAAAATACTCCTGAATTTCTGATGAATTTAAATCTTGGGCAGTCTAACATATTTTCTAAAGAACTATGTTCAAATTAAGGCTCCAGCTGATGTTACCCAGTCACCTCCCCCATTAAGCCATCTCCAGTTCTCCCAATGACATATTGTTCAAGATATGGTGTCTTCCATGAGCAAGGTTCTTGTGGATACAGGGACAAGATATATCAGTTAGGATTTTGTTGGTCACAGTACATAGAAACCTTGGTCCCAACTGGCTAAAGCAAAAAAAAAAAAAAAAGAAAAAAATTATTGGTTGATGTAACTGAACAGTCCAAAGACAAGGGCCAGCCCAGATCTGGTTTACTCGAGAGGCCCATGTTGTGTATCCTTTGGAGCCACATTTCTGGGACTCTGCGTCTTTGTCCTCCTTCATGTCATGCTTCATGATAACCACATTGGTGACATTGCCTCTTCAGAACGGGTCTATAGCTCTGCTTTCCTTGCCAGAGTGTCCAGCCTCACTCTGCTTGGGCTGCCTTAGATCAGGTTCTCATTCCTGTGCCATTGAGTAGGACCTGGAGGAAGGGACATGCTAACTGGCTGGAATACAACAGGACCCATCTTTGGAGCTGGGTAGGTGGCCAATCCCACGTAAACCATATAGAAGCCTGTGCAGTTTGCCAAATAAGTTCTGCTTTTTGTTGCCCTTATGGAGTTTACAGCTTCATCAGGGAGGCAGACAAACAAATAAGCAAATGGATACAAGATATGAAGTGAAAGAACAGACCTGCGAGAATAAATGTCAGGGAGACACAGTCCAGACGGCGAAATGGGAAGTGACATTTGAGTTGAGATCTGAATGGTTGCGCAGGAGTTAATCAAGAAAAGAGGTTAGGGAGAGACAAAAGCCACGTGAGCATTTGGGGGAACCTTTATCACTTTATTTTCTCTTTGGAGAGTTGGTGTGTGATGCTCAAAATATTGAACAACTAGTATGGTACCCTAAAGAGGGCCAAATTACAAGTGGCCAAAGGAGGATGACTCCAGGAAAGCACCACCTTGCCGTAGGTGGCCACAGATGAGTGGCCCACTGCTGGGGTCTGAGGCCCACAGGGCTAGGGCTGGGGCAGAGACTGTTAACCAACTAGGATGGAAGTAGTAGATAAGTATATAAATAACTGGTGTGGCAGCAGAGGCGTGTACCTGGTGGATTTCAAGCCTGAGTGTACCCCGTTTTTCTGGGCCTCTTTCCACTGTTTACTGAGCACCAAACCTCCCCATGCGATAGTCAATAAATGTTGACTAAACATATAGATGACTATGTTGATAGCGTGGGAAAATTATCTACATTCATGCCTGATTGATATTGATAGAAGATTTCGCCCCAGAGCAAATTAGCAAATGCTTCCCTAGATTCCGCAGAGCATCTCAGACATTGATTTTCAACTAGAGGCTTCTGGGATTTGAATCAGCATCTGCCTGAGGTTTGCAAGTTGAGGGGAATCTCAGCCTGGAGACACATGTTGATTCCACGTAAAGTGTTGGAAGCCCGCACGGAGTAATAAACTTACAGTTGTGTTCTTTTTGAACCATTTAATACTTATTGACTTAATGGGCATGTTAAAAAAAATCATGAGATGAAGCATTAACATCTTGATTCCTGTCTTTTCTTGAAGGGGGAGAAAATTTGGGCCTGCATTGCAGCATGGAGGTTTGTCTGCAGCCAGTAGAGGCTGCCTCTTTAGATGGTGGGCTCTAATTTGCCTTTCTTCCACCTTTCTCACTTTTTTCATATTTGTGACGTACTTGCCCTTGGGTACCGGGTCTGAAAATAGCAAGATTTCAGCTTTCTATTAGAAAACCATCGCAAGGTCAAAAGAGTACGATGATCCTTGGCATCACCCTTCTGGCCTTTTCCACTGTTTTAACCCCAGCAGCAGGAGCATAAACTTTCCAGCTGTGTGCAGGACTCAGAACTGAGCCAGAGCAATCCCCAAACCAGCTGAAGTTAGTCTGTTAGCTTTGTGCAGGCTGAAAGCTTTACATAATCATTGCCAGTCATACCTTCTGGTCATTTCCCTTTAGTGTACAGTTTCCACCTCCAAGTTCTTCTCTTACACCCTGAGAGGCTGGCCCAGAACTAACCTAGGAGCCTCCACTTGGGTGAGTAATTGTCATTAGCCTCCCTTGAGTCTCTTAAGCATCTCTCCTGTTTAGGGCTGAAGTCTAGTTCTATACGATTTCAAGTAAAAACTCCCATCCACAAGTCACTGATCCATTCATCCAACCTTACCTAGTTAGTTAGCAAAATGGGGAATCGTATTGACAAGATCATTATCCTTAAGCGATTTGGAGCCTAGTAGGGAAATTAAAATGTCAACATGCAATTGTCATACTCTGGAACAAGTGCCTATCAGGTAGGGTTGCAGATAAAATACAGGACACCCGGTTAAACTTGCATGGTTTGTTTGTTAAATCTGATACCACTACCACCGGGGAAAGTCTTGGGTGCAAGGGAACACAGGTGAGGAGGACCAGGGACGTCTTCCTAGAAGTACTGCCATTGAGGCCAACATGAGAGGGCTTAAGTCAGAAGAGGTGCAGGATAGGGGAGGGCTCTGTGAAGACAGCGAATAGCACGTGTGAAGGCCCTGACTTGAGAGCCGCCCCAGGAAATTCAGGGGCCTGAGGTTCAGGATGTGGGAGTGTGGAGGATGGAAGCGTATGTCAGGGGAGGGGAGACTGGAGGCATGATGAAGTCCTGCCATGGAACGTGGACTGGATCCTAAGCACAACGGGCCAGCCATTGTAGGACTCGAAGCGGCAGAGTGACGTAAGATAGGCATTTGAGAAAAATCCTTCTGGCTGGAGTGTAGTGACTGATTAGAAGAGGGAGTCTGGAGACAGGAGAAGGCAGAACGGTGCTTGCTGCAGTAACGATAGTGAGTGATGGCGGAGGCTGTGAGGAAGAGAGAAGAATGGATGAGCTCCTTAGAGGATGGATGGGTAGATGTGGGAGATGAGGGAAGAGAAAGGTCACGCATGAAGATGGTTCCACTCAGTGGCACAGGAGAGGTAAGGAGAAGTGGGTACTGCGCTGCCATTGGCCTGTTGGCCTCAGACCGGCTCCCTGTCTTTCCACTGCTCTGCTCCGTGTCACAGGGCTGATCCTGCAAACCCCATCGCCCAAATTTCCTCGCCAACTCTTTCCCAGGTAGGTTCAGGCAGTGGAAAAAATTGGCCAGAGGTTGGAGGGCAGGGGGATGGGAGAAGCCAACGTATTTTTCCCTCGCCCTCCACTCTCTGTTCGGGCAGCTGCAGCAGGGTTGGTGGCCGCTTTGCTCTGAGTGGCTGCCTCAGGCACTTCACAGTGCTTAGTATGATAATCTCAAGGTCCATCCACGACATTGCTGCAAATAGCGTTATTTCATTCTTTTTATGGCTGAATAATAATCCATTGTATATATGTACCATATCTTCTTTATCCATTCATCCATCAGTGAACATTTAGGTCGCTTCCACATCTTGGCTATTGTAAATAGTGCTGCAATGAACATTAGGGTGCATGTATCTTTTCTTTCTTTCTTTTTCCTTCTTTCTTTCTTTCTTTTTTTTTTTTGTCACACGGCATGTGGGATCTTAGTTCCCTGGCCAGAGATGGAACCCATGCTCCCTGCACTGGAAGCACGGAGTCTTAACCACTGGACCACCAGGGAAATCCCAGGGGTGTACGTATATTTTTGAATTAGAGTTTTCTCCGGACCTACGCCCAGGAGTGGAATTGCGGGACCCTATGGCAGCTGTATCTGTTGTCTTCACGTCTCACATCAACCACCTGCACTCCAATCCTTGCTCTCAACGTCATCTTCGGGGAACCCAACCTGCGACAGGTACTTTGACAAGAAGAAATGGCTCAGGGAAAAGCTACCTGCACAGGGAGGAGATAGAGGCCATCGACCCTGGGGTGCGGTGGGGAGAGTGGGCACAGAGATTTGTCATTTCACCCCTGATACTCAGCCATCCTGGCTACCCCACTCTAGGTCACCTTGGGATACAGAGGTGACCCGGTTAGAGTCCCTGCCTGTGCAGGAATCTAGGGGCACCAGCTGGTCTGAGTAATATTAGTGCAGGGTCTCCCCCATGGCACTGGGGTTATTTGGGATGGGTCATCCTCTGCTGGGGGCCCCTCCTGGGCACTGTGTGGGGTTCAGCAGCATCCCTGCCCCCACCCATTTGATTCCTGGGGCCTCTGCACCCCAGTAGTGACCACCACAGATTTTCCCAGACATCACCAAAAAACTGGGGGAGGCGGGGGCAGGATGGCCCTGGGTGAGGACAGCTGTGTTGAAGCAACCAGCCTGTCCCAGGGCAAGGTCTGCCCCAATCCCGTCAGAGCCTGCATTTAGAACTGCCCCTTCCCTTTCCCAGCTCCCCTGCCCTGCAGTGGTCTCCGAGACATCATCCCTATGTAATAAATCACACCTTCTCAGTTTACTGTCCCCAGCACCTAGAAGAGTGTCTGATGTGTAGTAGATGCTTCATAAATACTTGCTGAATAAAGGAGTTGAATAAAGGGATGGGTGGATGAATGAATGAAGGTTAAAATGGAAGGAGGGGGGAGATTCCCTTTCTGGCTCTCGGGGGTTGGGAGATCAAGTGACAGATCCATCCTAAATAGGCTGACCAGCCTTCTGGGGTTCCCCGGGAATGAGGGTTTCCCCACAGTTCCAGCGCTCAAACCTGAGCAGTTCTGGGCAAACTGGGGGTGGGTGTTGGTCACCCTATGTAAACACAGTAACAATTCCAACTGCAATAGCAATGGCCAAGGACCTCTAGGGTCTTATTGACCAGGCAAAGTTCTTTACCTGGTGGGGAAAGTGGCACAGGAGGGAGGGAGGAGTCTCAGGAGGAACATCCCACACGACAACGTGTGCCAATGGCCCTGGGCCCAAGGTCACACCTGACCAGGGCTGGCTTTTTTTTTTCCTAATTTACTTTTTCCCACATGGATATGCAATTGTCCTAATGCCATTTATTGAAAACTCCTTAATTTCCCCACTTTCTGTCATATCAAGTTCTCATATATCTGTTTCTGGACCTTTATTCTATACCATAGAGCTATATGTCCCATCCTAGCACCACTAGGGCTGTTTCATCACTCTAACTTTATTTTTTATTCATTTAGTTTTTTGGCCGTGCCGTGCGGCATGTGGGATTTTATTTCCCTGACCAGGGATCGAAACTGCGCCCCCTGCAGTGGAAACTCGGAGTCTTAATCGCTGGACCTCCAGGGAAGTCCTCAGGGCTTGCTTTGACATCCATCGAATGGTGGTGAGTGGACACAGGGAGCAGCTGTCTGTGAGCCATCCTGTGTAGAAATGCAGGGTGGAGGTCAGGACAGCTGGAATGGGAGGGGAAGTGGCGGAAGAGGGAGGGAGGGTGGGCGGGCGAGAGACAGAGAGTTTCCGGAGACAACAGCTCTGGCCCTGTCCTAGGGCATGAAAGCTGAGCTCCTAGTGCCAGGAGTCTTGGAGCCGCAGCCTGTGAGCCAGAGACTGGCTCTCCTCCCTGGTGTGTGTGTGTGTGGGTGGCTCTAGGCTTCTCAGGCTGGGAATGGGGTGCACGGAGCAGGGACAGAGTAGGGACCCTTCTCTCTGGGACCTTGCGGGCCATCCTTAGCTCACAAAGCTGAGCCATTCCTGGCCCTAAGGGTGGGGTGCTTATCCTCCCTGTCCCCTGGAATGCACCCTCTCACACACAACTTCCCCGTGTGTGCTCCCAGCAGCCAAGAGAATCTGTTTGTAAAAGATTTGGGGGAGGGGGGTAAACATACAAACAAGAGCAGAATGGATACTTTTTCAGAATGGGAATGGCTCTGTGTAACCCCACCCCTAGGGTAACCACAGTCCTGACCTCTAACACCCTTGACGAGTCAGCCTTGGTCTGGGCTTGCGGACCCACGGAAGCTTCCTCATCCCCTCCTTCAGACCCAGTCTCTCCCTCGGCGTCTTTGTGAGAAGCACCCGGGGAAGTGGGACTGCTAGGCTGTACTGCTGCTAGAACTCCACCTGGGCTCCACCAGGCTCCAGCCCCCAGCCCTGTGCACCTCTCTGACCCTGAGGCACCTCAACTGCTAGGAGTGGCATCACCTTCCCTCCCGGGACTTGTGACACGTAAGGCAGACACCGAAAGGACAAGCGTTTGGCTCCCTGGCTGGCAAAGGGCAGGTGCTCAGTGGTCATAAGTGTCCGTATCAGTGAGGCTTCTCCAGACCAACAGAATCCACAGGGGGTGTGTGTGTGTATATACACACACGTACATATGTACATGCATACAAAAATATACAGCTGTGTGTGTATGCAGTATGCATACAGACATACACACATAGAGTACATACAACACACACACATATATACACACATATAAAATGCACAGTTTGTATATATACAGTATGTATACACACATATACAATACACACATACATATACACTATACATACACACATAAAATGCATAGTTTATATATATACAGTATGTACACATACGTATAACATGCAATAGACACCTAGGTACATATATATCATACATATATACACACATAGATATTTAGGTGTGTATATATATATATATATAGTATGCATACATATATAATATATGCAATACATACACACACATATAGACACACATATACACCTACATATAAAAGCATGTAGCATAAAAATATATATGTACTGTATATATAAATTCATCGTATATATACATATATCATATATATAAGATATATACACATACATATACACAATGTATACACACACATACACACCTATATGTAAATATGTGCATGTAAATACACATATAAATACATACACAAGTGTGTCTATATATAGTATATACATATATACATATAATACCTATACAACGTATACACATACAGGTATACAACATATATACACACCTATATATAAATATACACTGTATACATACATACATACAGTGTACATATACTGTATATATACACACACCCATATATCAATATATGGTGGTGTGTATATATACAGCATGTTCACATTTATAATATGTATACTACATATATACACATACATACATGCATACAATATATACACACACATATAGGCTTGTATGTATACTGTGTATAGTACTTACACATATACTACAGACGCACGCACATATAAACATGTGTATACATATATAATATGTATACACACATATATAAATTAATAGGCTTGTGTATATTCAGTATTTTTACATATATAGTTTTGTTTTAAGGAGTTGACTCGTGACAGTGAGGCAGGCAAGCCAGGGCAGGACTCTGGGCTGGAGACACAGGGAAGAGCTGATGTCCCAAGGCCATTGGAGGAACAGTTCCTTCTTTCTAAGGAACCTCATTTTTCTCTCCAGTCCTTCAACTGATGGACGAGGCCCACCCACGCCGTGGCATTGACAATCTCCTTTACGCAAAATGGACCAATTTCAGTGTTAATCTCTTCCGAAAAATACCTTCCTGGCCACATCTGGAATAATGTTTGTGGTTGCCGGGGCCCCACGCAGTGCGCACATGAGATTAACCATCCCCGTGGCGATGATGACACTTTATTTTCTCCCTTGACCTCTGTCACTACTATTCCAATTAAAATGGCAGTGCCATGAGGGCAGGGCATTTCCTTTTTTGCCAGTACTGAGCGTCCGCGGTCTGGTGCCTAGCATAGGCTAAATACACGGCATTTTTGTGAACAGAAGCAGGGATTCCGGCTGTCATATTTAATGAGGAATTATAGTCTTCTTATTGGGAGGGAGGGGGCTGTGTGTGTCACGGTACGTCAAGGGCGGGAGTCGAACCCGCCACCCCAGGCCCCGAGGGCTCTCCTCGGGTCCCCACTTCGGGCCGGTGGGGGTGGCCGGGGGCAGCCGAAGACATGCGTGCGTGCGTGCGTGCGTGCGTGCGTGCGTCGTGAGAGCGGGCGAGTCCACGGGGTGGGCCGCGTGCGCCCTGAGTGTTTCGCCCCGGCCCCCGGCTCACCGTGCTCGCCTCACGCCGGCCCGAGTTCGCAGCAGCGCTGGAGGCCCGGGGCCTGTGACCACAAAGAGGTAGCCGGGGGCCGGACGGGAGCGCGGCGGCGGCGGCGGCTGAGGCCCAGGCCAGGCCCCCTCCCCTCAGCCGCCCGCCTGCCCGTTTGCCCCGCCCCCGCCGGCGGCGCCGCGCCCCTCCCCCAACCGCCAGACTAGCACGGTGCGGGGGCCGCACGCGAAGACATGGGGGAGAAGCTGGAGCTGAGGCTGGAGTCGCTCGTGGGGGCCGAGCCCGCCGTCTGCCTGTGGCCGCTGCAGGTCTACGTAAGTGCCACCCGTGCCCTCCTCCCGGACCCCCGCCCCTCTTCCCCCACGGCGCGCGCTGAGCCCACCGAGAAACGGAGCGACTCGAGTCGCCAGACCTTCTTTGGAGCCCCCCTTCCCCCCCCCGCCGTGGTTCTCCGCGGCCGTTTCCAGCCCCCGCGCGCAGGGTGGGCAGAGGGGAGCCGGCGCCGGCCGGGGGCGCAGACTCGGCTGCGGGGACCCCGCGCTTCCGAGGGGCGCCCGAGCAGGTCTGCGGTTGGCTCTGCAGGGCTGGGGACCCCGGTCCCCCCAGGCCTGGACTGCCGGCGGGCTTGCCCTTGTGTACTTTAGGATCTGACATGTAGGGATTCTGTTTCCTGGTAGTTTATTCTTAGCGCTGTCAACGTGCTTAGGTTTTTTTTTTATTTTTGAGGGCACCCTTTCCTCCCTCTCTCCAGTTTTTTGTGTTTCTGTTTTGTTTTGTTTTAGTTAGGCATTTT